>NC_140586.1:179752996-180352996 GCF_964204655.1 Triturus cristatus | reverse complement strand
TTTCTCCGAAATGCTTAAGCCTCATCCATATTGCATGAATATTCCTAGAATCACAGCAGGACAACAGGCCTACCATCTCTTGCATAATACCTATGTATAATGGTAATTCCTTCGGTCATTCTAGTCCGACATGACACAGCTAGGTATAGCCCCAGGGGGTACTACTTTCGGTATATGTACACAAGGGTGCCAATTCCGATCCGGTAAAAAAATTCCCCGTCCGACTCGTATCCGGATTTTTTTCCGTCCGAATCGTCAAAGTAGCGTACAAACTGCCAAGTACGATTCGAACGGAAAAAAGTCCATACGAATCGCATTGGGAAGATTTCCCCACACGTCCTCGGGTCGGGAAAAGTCACCGACACGTCCCCGGGCGAGAAACCCACCGTGCGGAAAAATAAAGTCCGACTGCGCAAGTACGATCCCTCCCGTCCTCCCCATTTCACAACCGTACGCAAAAAACACCGTCCGAACCGAACTCCCATAGCAACCATGGAGACATGTGCCCGCATACGCGCCGAACACCCCACCACCCCCCGCCCGCGTATGTACGCCCCGAACCCCCACCCGTGTATGTACGCACCAAACACCCACCCGTGTATGTACGCCCCCGAACCCCCCCCAGCCGTGTATGTACGCACCGAACCACCAGCCGTGTATGTACGCCCCCGAACCCCCCCCAGCCGTGTATGTACGCACCGAACCACCAGCCGTGTATGTACGCACCAAACCCCCCCCCCAGCCCTGTATGTACGCACCGAACCACCAGCCGTGTATGTACGCCCCCGAACCCCCCCCAGCCGTGTATGTACGGACCGAACCACCAGCCGTGTATGTACGCACCAAACACCCACCCGTGTATGTACGCCCCCGAACCCCCCCCAGCCGTGTATGTACGCACCGAACCACCAGCCGTGTATGTACGCACCAAACACCCACCCGTGTATGTACGCCCCCGAACCCCCCCCCAGCCGTGTATGTACGCACCGAACCACCAGCCGTGTATGTACGCCCCCGAACCCCCCCCCAGCCGTGTATGTACGCACCGAACCACCAGCCGTGTATGTACGCACCAAACCCCCACCCCAGCCGTGTATGTACGCACCGAACCACCAGCCGTGTATGTACGCACCAAACACCCACCCGTGTATGTACGCCCCCGAATCCCCCCCCCAGCCGTGTATGTACGCACCGAACCACCAGCCGTGTATGTACGCACCAAACACCCACCCGTGTATGTACGCCCCCGAACCCCCCCCAGCCGTGTATGTACGCACCGAACCACCAGCCGTGTATGTACGCCCCCGAACCCCCCCCAGCCGTGTATGTACGCACCGAACCACCAGCCGTGTATGTACGCACCAAACCCCCACCCCAGCCGTGTATGTACGCACCGAACCACCAGCCGTGTATGTACGCACCAAACACCCACCCATGTATGTACGCCCCCGAACCCCCCCCCCAGCCGTGTATGTACGCACCGAACCACCAGCCGTGTATGTACGCCCCCGAACCCCCCCCCAGCCGTGTATGTACGCACCGAACCACCAGCCGTGTATGTACGCACCAAACACCCACCCGTGTATGTACGCCCCCGAACCCCCCCCCAGCCGTGTATGTACGCACCGAACCACCAGCCGTGTATGTACGCCCCCGAACCCCCCCCAGCCGTGTATGTACGCACCGAACCACCAGCCGTGTATGTACGCACCAAACCCCCACCCCAGCCGTGTATGTACGCACCGAACCACCAGCCGTGTATGTACGCACCAAACACCCACCCGTGTATGTACGCCCCCGAACCCCCCCCCAGCCGTGTATGTACGCACCGAACCACCAGCCGTGTATGTACGCACCAAACACCCACCCGTGTATGTACGCCCCCGAACCCCCCCCCAGCCGTGTATGTACGCACCGAACCACCAGCCGTGTATGTACGCCCCCGAACCCCCCCCAGCCGTGTATGTACGCACCGAACCACCAGCCGTGTATGTACGCACCAAACCCCCACCCCAGCCGTGTATGTACGCACCTAACCACCACCCCACCAGGGAATGTACGGACCGCACCCCCACCAGTGCATGTACGGACCGTACTGACGCCAAAAAAACACGTACTGAACCCGGACAAACCATATTTACACAAGGAGAGTCAAGTAGAGTTTCCCCACACCACCAAACAGGCCCAACAACCCCACAAACATCACATACACTCACCTGCAACTGCCAAACTGCCAAACAGAGGCCCAAAACTCAATCACTCCTCATAACACACCCACACAAATTTCAAACACAGCCACACCCACAAATGGACCAATAAAAATGGACCACACACACAAACCATGAGCCTTTGCAACAGACCCACTGCTGCCAGAGCCCACAGACGACCCACACCACCATACTTGAACCTCACACTTGCATACCTTCACACAACCACCTACACAAACACCCCCTCATCACATTCACACACACACCTCCACTACCACACCCACACACCCACAGCCATCCACACCCACACCCCCACAACCACACCCCACGCCATGTCCACCACCAAGAATCCAAAGTTCACAAAGGAGGAGCTGGAGATCCTTGTCGACGAAATCCTCAGAGTCGAGCCACAGCTCTTTGGGACATTGGTCAGACAGACCAGCATATCCGAAAAAACCGCCATGTGGCAGAGGATCGTCGATTCTGTGAATGCTGTTGGGACAACCAGAAGGACCAGGCACGAGTGCCAATCCAGGTGGTACGATCTGCGGAGGACGGTCAAGAGGAAGATGACTGACAATCACAACCAGGGGAACATCACTGGAGGAGGGCCGCCCCCCAGACCGGTACAATACCATCCCTGGGAGGAGAAGGTGATGTCCACGCTGGCGGTGGAGGGACTACACGGACTGCCAGGACTCCCAGACCCTGGTGAGTACACAAACAACTCACCTCACATGGGGGGGATGCCATACACAATCAATCATGCATGCCACCCCCCCCAAGCCACCACCGGACACAACAACACTCCACAAACACACACATGCCACTGGCACCTCCATGCCCCATGCATCAATCAGGGCCATGCCAAGTCACAGGCCACACAAAACACCAACACAACACAGGATGTGGTCGATGCTGGGAGTGGGGGCAGCAAAACTAACATTGAGCAACTCACAAGCACACAACAATGCCCTCAGCCCATATGGCCCAGGGCACAGCCATACAAACTGTGTGTACCCACACAGTACTGTCTTGCCTGCAAATGATGGCTGCCATGCAGGATGCCATGGGTCTGAAGGCACAATTTGCACATAACAGCAGACAATGAAGATGCATCGCTCTGATAGAGTCTCAGCACACACCGCCACAGCAGCAGCCTACACTCAGACACACTGCCCAATGGGTGCCCGGAGAACAGGGACTAACTCACATGAACAAGCCAATGGCCATTCAAAGACCGGCTAACTGTGTGTGCCCAGGAAGCTGGCCTGAGGTGACAGAGAGTGACAAAGAGAGGGAGGGAGAGGGGGAATGAGAGGGAAGGAGACAGAGGGGGGACACAGGGAGACAGACAGAGGGAGGGAGTAGGGTGACAGAGGGAGACCGACAGAGGGAGGGAGGAGGGTGACAGAGGGAGGGAGGAAGGGAGACACAGGGAGACTAAATCACCCTTGGGTGGTGTGGCCATGTCCACTCGTCAGCCGGTGGACTGTGTGCATGCAGACCAGGTCTGGCAGTGCCTCAACCCCCCCTTCCGTAGATGAAGACCGGTCCATGTGTCAATCTGTGCACGAGTCCATCCGTGCTGCAGGCACAGACCTAACCACACACCCAGTATACCCACCCACCGTGTCGGTAAGAACCCTGTCACAAATGCTTCAGTCCCCTACCTGCAACATCAAATTGCCTTGCCAAAACACCATTTGGCCACGTACAGTGCAACACGTAAGGCGCCTCTGCATGGCTCGCTACGCCCGCACACCACACTGCTGACTGTGTACCCAAATAGATGCATCAACTAAGATTGTGTCTCACACATGCGTAAAGCCCTGACAGCTGTGGCCAAGGGACATAGCCATGCACAAGTGCACTGTGAGAGGAATGCAGGACAGATCCAACTACCCAGAGGAAGAGTGCCAAATCAGAAATGCATGCAACATGGATGCCACATGTGACACTGTTAACATTGTCTCTCTCACACACAGGTCAACGTCGACGAACACCCCCCAACACTGGGGGGGAAGTCACACAGGACCAGGCTCCGCGGGATGATGACCCCACCGCCAGCGATGACTCTCACCACTCCGTGGATGACCCAGACCAACCTGGCCCCTCTGGTGTCCAACCACCTGCAGCACCTGCGTCAGGTACAACTGTGCCAACCACCACCCCCATTCCTGCCACATCCCAGGAGACGTCCAGGAGCCCTGCCCGCACACGACCACCCAGCCAGTCTGCCCAGGAGGGACACGGTCCTCCGGGCACCCAGGAGGAGGCAGGCGGCAACGCAGATGCCATCCCTCAGGGGTCCCGGAGACCCGATGCACCCACAACGGCAGGCCAGGTGCACGTGGGCAGGGGTGGCGGGAGTGGAGGACGGCGGAGGCGCGAACCTGACCAGGCAGCTCAGGACCCGGTAGTGTCCCAGGTCAGCAACATCCTGGATACATACCGGCGTGACACCAGGGGCATGGACCAGATTGCGTCCACCCTCAATGACATCAAGGGGACCCTCCAGGAGATGAAGACCCTGCAGTCCCAGCAACATGCCTGTCAACTGCAACACCAAGGAAGGATGGAGGATAGACAGGCTGAGCTCGTGGCGGTGCAAACCCAAATGACCGGTGTACTCCGTCGGATTGCCGACAACATGGGCAACCCTCCCTGTGGCACCAGGCGAAGGCCATTACCAGACACAGGGAGGGATCAGGAGGAGGAGGATTCATCCGACGGAGCGTCACAGACATCGTCACGGACTGCTTCCGAGGGTCCCCGCAGGAAGGTGGGTCGTCCACGAAAAAGACTGTGAGAGTCAGCAGAACATCACCATCTCCCAGGTCACCTGGCCTGGCACCTGGCCCTCTGGCCCAATAGCAGCACATGACATTCTCTGCCACATGGACTTGCTGGTCACTGTCTGACCTATGTTGACGAAGACTGTGGCATGGACTCTGACATTTTGCTACGACAAGGATACCAACTCCCCCAGTGAACTTTGGATTCTACACTCCCGCTGTGCACCTCTTGTCATCCCCACAAACCCGTACCCCACCACAAATAAATTAATCACACTTACAAGATGATGCCGTGATTCTACATTATTACAATACATGTGTGTGTCGTACAGTCAAAGCATGCCTGATCTCAGAATTAACTCCAACCATCCAAACCGTGGGGTCGCAGTCTTGCCCAGGACACACATGGGTCCCAATGTCTCATCTGATACAGACATGGAGTACCAAACTCACCTGTGCTGGGCCCAACCAGCTGAGTGGTTCCCGCACAACTGTGGCTACAGACACATTCAGGGGAGCAACAGTCATGCGCAGAGGTCAGGGATCATGTGGAGTGACCTGGCTTGCCGCTCCCAGGTATGTCTAGACATGTGTCCCTACAATGTGCAGCATGCTTGCGTCAGGCGGATGTTGAGAATGGTGGCTAGGCCAAGGTTGGATGCATGGAGATGCCAGAATGCAGTTTAGGATCACTGTGCCACATGGTTGTGTTGGGGTTGTGGGCTGCATCATGAGTGTGGGCGTGGATCTAGAAGGTCATCCTGCAGCTGGCTGTGAAACATTCCCCCCATCCCGTTAGGACGTTGATGTGGCCTGGTTGCCCGACGCAGTAGCAGAGCTGTGCAGATGCACTCCGGATATGGACAAGTACCATGGGAGTCGTGAGGCACATGTCCGTAGACTGCAGGGTAGGATTCTACACAGATGTTGTAGTTTCCCTGGGGGATGGTCTCTCTTGCCTTGAGGTGGATGGAACTGTGCATCTTGTGCATAATACAGTTCCCACTCCCTGACAAACCCCTAGCATCTTGTCACTCTACACATAGACACATATGCACCACCTATGAAAACTATGCCAGACCTGCGGCACGCACAGTGGCAACAGGGCACCATTGACAGGGAAGAGGCACCTTGGAGACAGAGGGACAAATTTATTAGTCATGTGTGTTGGAATGACAATGATACTCTGTCAACACATACACAGGTCATGTGGATGTACATGTGGGAGCAACACTGGCACCCCCCATTGCAACACAGATGCTGGCATCCCATTGACCTGGCACACAAGTGACGGATAACAGCTAAACACCCCCTGCTGCCACGGAGAGGCCGCTATACACCATTGAGGCCCTGATGGGGCAATCACACACCATGTCAACCCGGTGCAACCTGTATGTTTCCGAGGCCAGTGTTACACACAATGATGGCCTCATCACAATCCCCAATCCCCTGCCACATGACAGTCACCAAGTCTGAGCATGGCTCCAGGTGAAGCCTGCCCCATGTCATGTTCCCCATGTAGGATCACCATGTATGCAAATGGAACACACATGAACCGGAGAAGTGCACACAGACTACAAACAATTCACACACCCAAAACGACGTGAGGCATCCCTTACCCTGAGGAGATTTCAACACTTGCCCGTGCATGTGACGCTGAATCAGCACATGTCGCTGTGTTCATGAGGAGTAGCAGGAGCACAACAATGCCACCAGCAGACAGCATGCACATGGACCTGTGGAAGAGAGACACACAAGGATTCAGCACAAAGGAGCACATCCGCAAGCATGTACTTAACACGTATCATGTTGTTAACATGACAGGTGACAATGATGACCCTCAGACAACATCCTTCCATTGCGCCATCACTTGAGTGACACTTCAATACACACCACTGACTCACTTGGCAGACATGCAGATGGACACACACATTGCAACACATGCCACACACGGCCCAATGCGTGCACACTCAGACACTGGAACTCACCACTAAGCAAAGAAGTTGCGTATGAGCCGACTCCGCATGTCCTCCACAGCCTCCTCCTCCTCCACATCACTTGCCCCGTCACCAAGCCCTTCATCCTCCACGGGTGGATGGTCCTGGTCATCTTGATCCAGTATGAGTGGAACAGCTTCCTCCACTGCCATGTTGTGCAGCATGCAGCAGACGATGATGATCTTGCACACCTTCACCGGGGCATATGGGAGTGCTCCGCCGGTCTTGTGGAGGCACCGGAATCGGCTCTTCAGAAGTCCAAACGTCCTCTCAATGACTCTCCTGGTCCGCCCATGTGCGTTGTTGTAGAGGTGCTCGGCAGCCGTGCTGGGGTTGCGGACAGGCGTCATCAGCCATGGCATGTTGGGATAGCCAGCGTCCCCTACAAGGAAACATCATGGACAGAAGTGTGTCAGCACAGGCAGTGAGATTGGAAGATGACGCCAAACACTGAACTGCCAGAGTCTACCCACCAACAATACATGCTCGCTCGTTCCGCAGCTGCAGCATCATTTCTGGCACCCTGCTACGCCTCATGATGAAGGCATCGTGTGCTGATCCTGGAAAGCGAACACAGACATGTGAAATCACCATGTTGGACAGACACACCACAAGGGCATTAATGGAGTGATAATGTTTGCGATTCCTATACACCACCTCCTGTGCCTGTGGTGGTACCAACGCAACATGTGTCCCATCTATGGACCCAATGACATGGGGCATCCCTCCCAGGGCATAGAACTCACGCTTGACATCTGTCAACTGCTCACGATTTGGGAATTTAATGTACTCATCCAGGTGAACCAACATGGCCTCTAAGAAATCATGCAGAACACGGCTGAACATCGTCTGGGACATGCCCCCGACATCAGCAATGGTATGTTGGAACGTACCCGTGGCAAGGAAATGTAGGGCTGCCATCACCTTCAACTTGGGTGTCAGTGCACTTGGATACCTGTGGCGCGGGAGGAGTTGTGCTTCCAGCCGGCCAGTCAACTCATCAATCAACCGTTGGCTGAATCTGTAGCGGCGTATACAGTCCCGTTCATGCAGGGCAGCAATGTCTGGCATACGTCGAGGGAGAGGCGGAGCCCTGCAGTGAAATGGAAGGAACACCTAAGAGTGAGCACTGTACAACAACATCGTCAATGCACTGAGCACATGTTACACAGCCAATACACATATGCCACGTTGTGAGTCAGGTCTGTGCCACAGTTCCTGGACACGAACGCCAGTCAGGTTACACTCCTACCAAGGGACAGCCACTAACGGAGGGGGGCAAGATCACGATGACATGGCATGAGACTAGCTGTGGGCCAGTGTAAGTGAACATGCACACGCATCACAGGATTCACAGACATCCACACATGTGCAGAGGTAGTATGCGTATGGTACAGACAGGTAGTTGGATGCGATATGCACTGGTCACATGTCATAGGAATAGGACAGGCCACACACATTGCCTTTGAGGAGTACATGTCGAGACAGAACATACATAGGGAGCATGTGGATATGTACTTGTGTTGATACTCCGTGTAGTTGGATACATACACACCTCATGGCAAATCACATATGTGGGCTGGTGTGCGGAACAGTGTGCCATGCCCATCGACACACAGACACATGTTGGCAGCAGCAACTGCTGACACATTGAATCACACACCTACAGCAAAATCATGGAAAGACATGCCACACACATGACATGGTTGCAGCATGCAACGCAGCCATACACGTGTCATATGTAATATTCCGTGTACCTGGCATCAGGGGACAGGTGCGGGTGTCCGTGACTGGGACATGCAAGTGACTCATGGCTCCACTAGTGTGTACGACATGCACACATGTCAAAGGAGTGCAGGGGATGTGTGGTACAATGCGCACCATCACACACGACATGTGTACACAGCTCATCGTACATGTGCTTTGCCCACACCTCAGGGGTAAAGTGCCACATCACATCCTGACACACCTGTGTCACACACAGGTGGTATTGCACAGACAATGCATTGGTGTCCACCCTTGGCAATACCTGTCCGCTCCATTCCTGTCTGTGTGCCGCCTGTCACCACTGACAGTTGTTATACGCACCGTACATACGCTCGGAGCGCGTGTATAGGGTCCCTGGGCCAATATTGCCGCTGGCGTATGCGTACGCCACAGTAGTACGGACTGTACACGCGCTTGTGCGGTCCGGATCACAATATGGGCGCTGGCGTATGCGTACGCCACAGTAGTACGGACTGTACACGCGCTTGTACGGTCCGGATCACAATATGGGCGCTGGCGTATGCGTACGCCACAGTAGTACGGACTGTACACGCGCTTGTACGGTCCGGATCACAATATGGGCGCTGGCGTATGCGTACGCCACAGTAGTACGGACTGTACACGCGCTTGTACGGTCCGTACTACTGTGGCGTACGCATACGCCAGCGCCCATATTGTGATCCGGACCGTACAAGCGCGTGTACAGTCCGTACTACTGTGGCGTACGCATACGCCAGCGCCCATATTGTGATCCGGACCGTACAAGCGCGTGTACAGTCCGTACTACTGTGGCGTACGCATACGCCAGCGCCCATATTGTGATCCGGACCGTACAAGCGCATGTACGGTCGGTATCACTGCTTGTGGGGTGCCCTAGGGCGTGGAACGCACCGTACCTGTGTGTAAATGTATGAAAACACATAGGGGACACATGAGGGACAAGTATAAGGGCCTAAATGCCTGATGGTTGCCATGGAGACTGAGTTAAATTTTTGAATTTGAGCACCAGGTGCACAGCAGAAGTCAGTTTGAAAGAATCTACATTGTTGCAATGTGGATGTTGACTTGACATCATTATCAAAACTGAAACCATGCAAAGCCACACACTGGGGTAGGTTTGAAGGGATTGGATGAAACGTAGGATGCTAATGTGACTGACCAATCAATCTGTACTCCTATACATGAACAGGCCAGCCAGGCATATATAAGGCAGCCAGGTCCCATGAGAGAGCACTTGCCTGCACATCCATTCATCCATGACCACTGCTGCTGATAGTGATTCCTCTGGCACCATGTCCAGGACTGTGGAGAGGTCACAGCCATTCACCCAGGAGGAGAACCTTGCCCTGATAGATGTGATCCTCCCACAGTTCCAGAGCCTGTATGGTCGACCAGGGGTTCAGGTGAGTGCAGACTCCACTAGCTTAGACTGTGCCCCTTTTGTGTGACAGTGACTTCTGGCATTGTGTCCATGTGTGACAGACATGCACTGTTGTTTGGAGTGGGTCCCAGGGTGTGGAAGGCCTCATGTCACCCATGCAGAGCATGCTGTGTTTCCTGTGTGCACTCCTCACTTGCATAGTGCCTACTGTGACAATGAATGCAAGGTGCATGCCACATTCTGCCTGCATACTCCTCCTGGGGATGTTGTTTCCACAGTCCTGATGTGATCCTGTGTTCCCCCCAGTGTGACAGGTGTCAGTACCCATGGATGTGTGTTTGTTCAGTGTACCTGTGCTGTGAGTGTCCAAAGGCCGTGTTCGTCCCCTGCACATTGGTGTGTGTGTTAGTCCCCTGTCATGTGGGTGAGTGCATATGGGGAGTGTTGCACACAAGCAGCATGAGGGATGGATATGGCCTGGCCATCGGATGTGAGCAGGGAGCAGTGCTGTGTGCATGCCGTGCTGAGCCAGCCCCACACCTGTGACACCCCCGTCTACTGGCACATGGGCAGAGTGAGGTGTGTACCCGCAGTTGGCAATGCCATGTGATTGTCCTGTACCTGTGTGTGTCTGTGTACTCTGCTGAGGTAGCATCAGTGTGCTGGGGCAGGTGACTGCTGTGAGGTGCTGTACATAATCCTGGTGTAGCCTGTGAGGCACAGTGTGATCCCTGGTCAGTGAGTGTGTGGTACCCCTCATGCCACCCGTGTGCTTCCACTGGCACGTAGTGCATTTGGCCTTCCACAGTGGATAATGTCCCTATGACAAAGGTGCAATTAGTTGCATGCATACCATGGCCTGTTCATAATGAGGATTGTTCTATATGTGTGTCTCTGTGTCTTTGCTCATGTGGATTAATGTATTCTCTCTTTTGCATCCTCACAGGTAGGCGCCATTGCCAAGGGGGAGATCTGGAGGGAAGCCGTCAGTGCCGTGAGGGGTACAGAGGGTCGGAGGCGGAGCCTGTCTCAGGTGAGGAAACGCTGGCAGGACATCCGGTGCTGGACGAGGAGGATTGCACGGCTCCTGCTGGGGGACTCACCTGAGAGCCGTAAGAACCGTGGCCGCCGTCGTCTGACCCACATCCAGAAGCGTGTGCTGGCGGTGGTCTTCCCCGATATGGACAGGCGCCTACAGGAGAGGCAGCAGCAGGAAGGGGGTAGGTACATGTGTGTCAGTTGTGTGTCCCCAGCCAATGTAAGTGTGCAGTTGCATGGATACACTGCCAGGGTTTGATTGTGCAGTGCGTCAACTTCTCCACAAAGTAGCACAGTGCTGTTCTCACTCCCTCCCTTCCCCTCCTTGCAATGTGTTCCCTGGTCTGTCGCCACTCTTGCACAAGGTTATTTATGCAGGCAGTTCATGCAGGTGCCCTATGCTATCAGCATCATGTGTGGGGGTGATGTGCCACAGGTATGGGGACCTTGCGTGTGCCATGGCCAATTTCAGTCATTGTGGTGTCCATGTCACTTGGCACTGATTGTGAATCACGACATAGGGGTGTGTCTCCAAAATGTACAGCCTTCCAGCATGCATGTCCAATTGTGTGCCCTCTGACATGATGTGCCTGAGTGGGAGGCCTGCTAAGTGCAGGGACGGTTGCTTAATTTGCAGTCATGTCCATCCTGGACCATGGAGGAGTGTGGGCACTACTGTGCCCTGGGGCACCTCTTCCTAGGTATCATGTGCGTCATCCAACAATATGGCCATTCACTGTGTCTTTGCCATGGGTTGCGTAGGGTGGCATTGTACCCTGGGCTCAACTGTTAGGACCTACAGGTTGCTACATGTGTCCACTGTACAGGGGGACCCATTTTGCTTGTGCATACTCACAGTGGGCATTACCTGTGTGTGTTGTTGAGACAATCTGATGATGTTTGCCTGTCAATGATGTGTGGACATGGCCACCAGGGGCTGTGTGTTTACAGTCATGAATTAGTGGAGGCCATGTGTTTCCATCCCAGAGTAAGAGGTGTACATACTTTCTCCGTCTCAATGAGATTGTCTCAGGTGTGGGTGGTTTGTGCGTACAAGGCCTACATGTCAGAAGCTTCATCCTCCTTGCTGGGTTTAGCCTGTGTGTGATGTTTGACTGGACATACGCTCAAGGTGCAGTGACCCTGTCATGTGTGGCCTGGTTTCATGTATTGCCTTTGCAGCATGCGGCAAGAGTAAATGGATATGATTCATGCTCATCCCTTTTTGACGACGCAGTGTGGTGCAGGTGCTGTGCACATTTGTCCCCAGAGGCTGACTCCTCTCTAAAATTTCAGGTGCAGTGATTTGCTGTTGTGTCATGATCTCCATTGTGTCTCAGTGGCATGGTGGGTAGAAAAACTGTGTGTTCCATGGCCTACATGTGTACATTGTTTTGTAGGTGTTACTCCTGTTGCTTTTCAGGCTATGCAATGTGACCTATGTATATTTGACTCATGTGACATAAGTGTACAGGTGTCTGATTTTCTCCTGTCTCTTCACCTTGCCCACAGCATCGCCGGGGGACACGGAAGGAGACACTAGCACGGACCGGGAGGAGAGATTGAGCACCAGTACCAGCAGTGCTGTCCTGTCTGGCACATGGAGTGGCACGGAGGCCGAAGGGAGTGAGGCGGAGGACCTGTTGACTGCCAACACAGACTATGACGCAGACGGGTCCGAGGCTGAGCTCCCAGAGGTGGCGGAGTCTGCCCCCCCAGCTGATGGCAGCCCTCCACATCCCCCCGCCACCTCAGGTTCCATCACCGGCCTCCCACATGCTCGTGGCCCTTCCCTCCGTGCTCGGTCCCCACATGTCTCCTTCCTGCCAGGCACCGCACCCCCTGCCCCTGTCACCACTGCTGCGGTGAGTGCGGAGTCTGTGGACATCCTGAGGCAGTTGCAGGTTGGTCAGACTGCGATGCTAAATGTCCTCCATGCCCACACCCAGGTGCTGACCCAGATGGAGGCATACATGGAGGGCATGTCGGCTGCGCAGTCTGACCAACGGCAGTTGCTGAGGTCCATAGACTCCACACTGACTGCAGCACTGGATCTCCTGCAGCGCTGCGTAACACCCCCTACCCCTGCCCCATCCACAATTCCCACTCCCGTGCCTGTCCCACGCACATCCAGACGTCAGCGTGCACGCACCCCAACAGACACAGGCACCACACCACCAGGGAAGTCGAAGCGCACACCTCCTGTCACGCACACACAGGGTGAGGAAGGCACACCCACTGGGTCGGGGGGGAAACGTAGAACACGCAGCCACAGTGGGAGTCCGCATTCCACACAACCCACTCCCTCCAAATCCACTCCCCTTAGCTCTCCTGGCCAACAGTCAGTGACAGCATCATCCACTGCGAGTGTGCCCCCCAGCCCCAGGATGACACCACCCCGCAAGCGGTGGAGGCGGGACCCGGCCAGGGGAGTTGAGTCCCCCACCCTGTCCACACCCTCCCCCAGTGGCGCTGCGACCCATCCCTTTGCCCCCCCCCCCTCCTTGGGGCCTGTGGTTGGATTGGGTACGGGGGAGTCGCTGGGGGAACTTGCCGACGTGTGCAGCGCCATTCTGTCCTCCACCTTTGGCGCTGGCACCCCCCCTGTGGCAGATTCATCCCTCCCTGCACCCACAACACCTACCCTTTCCCCTCCTGTCCCTGCGGTGCCTGTTTCCACCCTCCCCCCTGATGCCCCCTCTTCTGTGGATGAAATGGACTTGTGAACTGTGCAGGCAAGCTAGGGGACACACGTCCCGATGTGTACCCCCCCCCCGGACATTGCTGCTGGGCTGGCCCATGGCCCTTGTACATAGTGGACATTTTCTCTGATATATTTTCCTGCTGAATAAAGCCTTTTCTTTTTGTTTTGCACACTGATGCTTTCCTGGACTTGCTGTTGGTGCTGGTGCTCCCTGCGTTGGGGTGGTGATAATGTGTTAGGGGTCTGTGAAATGTTGGAGTGTGCTGCTCATGGGGTGTACCCTGCCATCTGCGTGCCATCACAAAGGTCTCTGCAAATGGTATTTGGTCATGTTTGCTCTCACTGTATGGTGACATTGTCCCAAGGTGTGTTCCGTCCTCTGTGGCCCAGGCCATTTTTCCTGCAGGGTGTCTCCCAAATGCTGTGCTGTGCTGTGTCTACATTTCCTGGATGTGTGAGGGTTGCCTTTCAATATAGCCATGCTGGCTCAGCGATGGCTCCGCCTGCATCTGGGGTATCACCCTTGTAGGTCACTGAACTTGTTGATGGGGTATATTGTCCGATGTCTGGGCACTGCTGGGAGTGATAGGTACACACCCCTCCTGTGTCTGGGCACTGCTGGGAGTGATAGGCACACACCCCTCCTGTGTCTGGGCACTGCTGGGAGGACCCTGCACCCACCCCTCCTGTGTCTGGGCACTGCTGGGGGTGTTTTGCACACCCCATTCTTATAGCAGGTTCGGTGCGTACATGCACGGGTGGGGGTTTGGTGCGTACATACACGGGTGGGGGTTCGGTCCGTACATACACGGGTGGGGGTTCGGGGCGTACATACTCTGCTGGGGTGGGGGTTCGGTGCGTACATACACGGGTGGTGGTTCGGTGCGTACATACACGGCTGGGGTGGGGGTTTGGTGCGTACATACACGGCTGGTGTGGTGGTTTGGTGCGTACATACACGGGTGGGGGTTCGGTCCGTACATACACGGGTGGGGGTTCGGGGCGTACATACTCTGCTGGGGTGGGGGTTCGGTGCGTACATACACGGGTGGTGGTTCGGTGCGTACATACACGGCTGGGGTGGGGGTTTGGTGCGTACATACACGGCTGGTGTGGTGGTTTGGTGCGTACATACACGGGTGGGCGTTTGGTGCGTACATACACGGGTGGTGGTTTGGTGCGTACATACACGGCTGGGGTGGTGGTTTGGTGCGTACATACACGGGTGGGGGTTTGGTGCGTACATACACGGCTGGGGTGGGGGTTCGGTCCGTACATACACGGGTGGGGGTTCGGGGCGTACATACTCTGCTGGGGTGGGGGTTCGGTGCGTACATACACGGGTGGTGGTTCGGTGCGTACATACACGGCTGGGGTGGGGGTTTGGTGCGTACATACACGGCTGGTGTGGTGGTTTGGTGCGTACATACACGGGTGGGCGTTTGGTGCGTACATACACGGGTGGTGGTTTGGTGCGTACATACACGGCTGGGGTGGTGGTTTGGTGCGTACATACACGGGTGGGGGTTTGGTGCGTACATACACGGCTGGGGTGGGGGTTCGGTCCGTACATACACGGGTGGGGGTTCGGGGCGTACATACTCTGCTGGGGTGGGGGTTCGGTCCGTACATACACGGGTGGTGGTTCGGTGCGTACATACACGGCTGGGGTGGGTGTTAGGTGCGTACATACACGGGTGGGGGTTTGGTGCGTACATACACGGCTGGGGGGGGTTCGGGGGCGTACATACACGGGTGGTGGTTCGGTGCGTACATACACGGGTGGTGGTTCGGTGCGTACATACACGGCTGGGGTGGGGGTTTGGTGCGTACATACACGGCTGGTGGTTCGGTGCGTACATACACGGCTGGGGTGGGGGTTTGGTGCGTACATACACGGCTGGGGGGGGTTCGGGGGCGTACATACACGGGTGGTGGTTCGGTGCGTACATACACGGGTGGTGGTTCGGTGCGTACATACACGGCTGGGGTGGGGGTTTGGTGCGTACATACACGGCTGGTGGTTCGGTGCGTACATACACGGCTGGGGTGGGGGTTTGGTGCGTACATACACGGCTGGTGGTTCGGTGCGTACATACACGGCTGGGGGGGGTTAGGGGGCGTACATACACGGGTGGTGGTTTGGTGCGTACATACACGGCTGGGGTGGGGGTTCGGTCCGTACATACACGGGTGGGGGTTCGGGGCGTACATACTCTGCTGGGGTGGGGGTTCGGGGGCGTACATACACGGGTGGTGGTTCGGTGCGTACATACACGGGTGGTGGTTCGGTGCGTACATACACGGCTGGGGTGGGGGTTTGGTGCGTACATACACGGCTGGTGTGGTGGTTTGGTGCGTACATACACGGGTGGGGGTTTGGTGCGTACATACACGGCTGGGGGTTCGGGGCGTACATACCAGGGTGGGGTGGGGGTTCGGGGCGTACATGCACGGGTGGCGCTTGGGTGCGTACATACACGGGTGGGGGTTCGGGGCGTACATACCAGGGTGGGGTGGGGGTTCGGGGCGTACATACACGGGTGGCGCTTGGGTGCGTACATACACGGGTGGCGGTTCGGGGCGTACATACACGGGTGGGGGTTCGGGGCGTACATACACGAGTGGGGGTTCGGGGCGTACATGCACGGGTGGGGGTACGGGCCGTACTTCCACGGGTGGGGGTACGGTCCGTACATACCCCTGCCCACGCTCTGCGTGCCTGGGTACGGGCCGTACCCATGCCTTTGGTGTGTGGGTACGGTGCGTCCCACCATTGTTGCGGGCCGTGGGGTCCGCACCGTACACAGGCCTTGGGGGCGTGGCTACGGGTCGTACCACGCGTACCCCTACATGACCCCAGCAATGCTGGTACGAGCTGTACCAAGGCCTTTCTGACGTGGGTACGGGCCGTACCGCTATTGTTGGAGTGACGTAGGGGGACGCGTGGTACGTTCCGTACCCACGCTCTTGCGGCCTGGGTAGGGTACGTACCGGTTCGCGTGACCATCCACTTCCGTTGTGGCGGACGCTTGCGTTGCTGGCCTTGCCCCCACCCCCTGGAAGTGACCAGGCCCTGATGGTCAGGTATGTCCAGGCCATGTGTGATTTGGTACCATGTGTTGGTGTTGTGTGTCCTGCCCCTGCCCCCCCCTTTGCCCCTGGTTGTTGTGCTGACCTTCTGCGGCGTCTGCGTCGGTTCCTGTACGCCAGGTGGACTGCTAGGAGGGCAGGGATGGCACGTAGGTTCGGGTCCATGTCTGTTCGTCGCGTCCAGCTGCTCCTTGCGTGTGTCGTCCTGATTTCCCGGCAGTTTTTGGCAGCCGGTAAATATTTTCCGTGCGGGATGACGTCGGTTCGAATCGTACTTCCTGGTTCGTGAAACGTAGGCTGGATGCGTACCGACGTCACGTCGGCTCCTTTCAGGATCGGAATTGTGTTTAGTTTCTGTTCGGTCGGTGTTTTGTTCGAATCGTACGGAAATGGTGTTTCCGTATGAATCGTACTTGCATTTTCGGATGGATTTCGCACCGGGTACGAGTCGGACGGAGAAAAGGCTCCGTCCGACGGTTCGTACCCGGTTTTTACCGGATCGGAATTGGCACCTATATCTTGCTGAGGTAGTCAGAGGAAAAAAGGACTTCCATGCCGACACACTGATGCAAGACGCTGAGGCTCCTGCACACAGACACTCCAACTCGCAGTGATCTGACATCCCTTGTGGGGTCGCCATCTTGAGCCAAGACGGGGTCCCATAGTCTCTCATTTCAGGTAATGGGTTTGGATTTATCCTAGAGGGATTCTTAGCTTTACGCCTCCATACATGCTAGGTACACTTAGGTACGGTTGTATGACATAATTTCGAAAGACAAAAATTCGACCTACAAAAATATCGCGATAAAAATATCGTGGTCAAGAATATCGACATCCTATCTACAACATGGTAAGTACAAAAATATCGATAATTTAATATCGATGTCAAAAATATCATAATTCAAAAATATCGTATTTTTTTTACTTTAAAAATATATGTAAAATAAACCAAATAATACTTATAAATCAAAGAAACATAATTAAATATATTTTATAATATGTAAAATGTATAATAAATATATATAATTAAATGAAACTTTAATTAAACATATATATATAATATATAATATATACACTTACTTAATAATTACTTTTAATAATAATTTCTGTAACATATAAATGATTAAATATTTATTAAAATTACCAATACATCTATACACATAAAACAATAACATTAATAAATATTAAATAATTACATATAGCAAATAATAATCAATATTTTTAATTTGAATACTTTTTATTATTAATTATATATTACAATAGCTAAAATATTAAAAAACATATTAAATATCAGACACAATAAAACTACTAGTCCAACTTCAACAAAAACAACAGTAAGGAAAATGTTGGATAGCGTAGGGGTAAAAATAACTATTCCAACTCCCGAGAGTGCAACAGTAGGGAAAACATTGGATAGCGTAGTTGTAAAAATAACTATTCCAACTCCAAAGAGTGCAACAGTAGGGAAAGCGTTGGATAGCGTAGGGGTAAAAATTACTATTCCAACTCCAGAGAGTGCAATAGTAGGGAAAGTGTTGGATAGCGTAATGGTAAAAATTACTATTCCCACTCCAGAGAGTGCAATAGTAGGGAAAGTGTTGGATAGCGTAAGGGTAAAAATTACTATTCCCACTCCAGACAGTGCAACAGTAGGGAAAACGTTGGATAGCGTAGGGGTACAAATAACTATTCCAACTCCAAAGAGTGCAACAGTAGGGAAAACGTTTGATAGCGTAGGGGTAAAAATTACTATTCCATTTCCAGAGAGTGCAATAGTAGGGAAAGTGTTGGATAGCGTAAGGGTAAAATTTACTATTCCCACTCCAGAGAGTGCAATAGTAGGGAAAGTGTTGGATAGCGTAAGGGTAAAAATTACTATTCCCACTCCAGACAGTGCAACAGTAGATACAACGTTGGATAGCGTAGGGGTAAAAATAACTATTCCAACTCCAAAGAGTGCAACAGTAGGGAAAACGTTGGATAGCGTAGGGGTAAAAATTACTATTCCAACTCCGGAGAGTGCAACAGTTGGGAAAGCACTAGATAGCATAGTGATTCTATGAACATTATAACCAATTCAATAATTTCTTATAAAAAATTGCATGTTAACAATGTTTTAAAAAATATATATTATTAAATACCAATTATGTAAAATAAATATTTAAATAAATAAATTTAAATTGCATCCCACACTATTCCCCCTTTAACACACAACACACTACACATACAAAATACACAATAAATTTAAATATCAATTTATCTCTTATTTACAATTAATAATACATTCTTTATAATTAATATGGTTATTAATTGACTAATTAATACATATTAACTACGAAATTACAAATATTCACCTATTAATTATTAATTAACAATACATTAATTAGCAATAACAAATAAAATACAATAAAAAATTATTTATATTTACTATATTTAACTAACTAATAACAATTAATTAATAATAATTACAAATAAATAAAATATATCATTATATATTTTATTTTAATTACATCCCACCCTATTCCCCTATAAACCCACAACCCACTACACATAAAAATTCACATAATTAATTTAATTATGAATTAATCACTCAATAAAATTAAATCACCAATTAATTACTAATTAACAATTAATTAATTAACTATAACAATAAATAAATATTATTAATAAACTGATTATAATGTATATAATTAACAAAATATTAAAATCATTTTACAATTAATAATTAATTAACAATGAATTAATCTATTAATCAAATTAATTACCAATTATTAATTAATTACCAATTAATTAATCATAAATACCAATTAAAAAATACATATTAATTCATGAATTATAATTATATTACTTCCCACCCTATTCCCCTATAAACCCACAACCCACTACACATAAAAATTCACATAATTAATTTAATTATCAATTAATCACTTAATAAAATTAAATCACCAATTAATTACTAATTAACAATTAATTAATTCACAATAACAATAAATAAATATTAATAATAAACTAATTATAATGTATATAATTAACCAATTAATAAAATAATTTTACAATTAATAATTTATTAACAATTAATTAATCAATTAATTACCAGTTATTAATTAATTACCAATTAATTAATCATAAATACCAACTAAACAATACATATTAATTCATTATTTATAATTAAATTACTTCCCACCCTATTCCCCTATAAACCCACAACCCGCTCTGATACTAAAACGCTAAATTAAATTTAAAATAATGATTAATCTCTAAACATTTATTTTTAAATTTATTAAAATACATTACAATAATCTTTAACATACAAATAAAATACATATTAAATGACATTACACTGAATAAATATCGATATTATTGACATCGAAATTTTTACTTACGATATTACTTACATCGATATTAATTACTTCGATATTATTAACTTCGATATTACTTACCTTGGGATCGATATTCTGTCCGTCGATATTCTTGACTTCGATATTCTGTACCTACGATATTAAAAACACGATATTATTGTAGGTCGAAATTTAAAACTCGATATTTTGGCTAAACACCCTTAGGTACATCTAGTTAGGGTTGCATCGTAGGCGTACACATTTTACTGTCATTTATGTTATATACTTGCCTGTATTCATTGTTTTAGCACAATGTTAGAAATCTACCATCCTTTTACTCTGTTAGTACTTATAATTATTTATATCTGTTACTGTCTAATGGTTCTTTCAGCACACCTATTTTACACGTCCCCATTGTTTATTCTGTGTATCTCTCTGATACAAAGTGAGCACGAGTGACTGAGCAAAATTAGTATACTGTTTCCACAATCCCTGATGGGACAGGGTTGTCATGTTCGATAGTTGACAAGAACTATTCTCTCCTTGGTAAGAGGGGCTTCTAGTGGCAGTGTGACCTAGCTGGTATGCAGGCTAACATACCCGGTAGGGGTGTCTAGAATCAGTCTGACACCAATCCTATTGTGTATGTTGTGTAAACACGCAGATTCTATATAGGTTTATAGGAACAACACGACATGGCGCCACCAACGTTGGTTTGGTACCTATTTAACAGTCAAATCTGAGTAGTTCAGTTGTGCTATTCTCAGAGACCTCTACTCACACTTTTCAGAGACATCTGGCATAGGAAGGGCATTATCCGCCACAGCTGAGTAGGCATATTCTATGGATTGACTATAGCTTTATCAAGCTTGAAGGACAAAGTGTTCCTATTGTGCATAAAACCTTTATCTCAGTTTCCTTGAAAATCTTTCCTTCTTCAAAACAATGGCTCACGAAAACACTACTGGGTGGGCTCAGCCTGCTGTAGTCAAGGAAGAAGAGAAAGGTGAAATCAACATTTCAGAAAATGTCTGAGCCGCCCTTACTCAAAAGCTAACAGACTACAGAGTCACAGCTAGGGGCGGTACAGTAACCTTCGTGATTGAGGCTCCAGAGTCATATAGAACAGAGGTATTCAATTCATGGGTTAAATTCCCACAAGCAGATGCCCAATCAAATACATTTCATTCTTACACTGAAGATGAAACACCAAATGAATACTGTCCGTATGAGGACATTGAAATTCCGCTCACCTACCAGGAGCACATAAACTGATTTAAAGGTGCCCTCCCCCACACAAGAGACAAAGTAAGACTAGGTCCAATCGGAAGAGACGGAGCCACTTGGCCAGTCCTTGTCGCTTACACACCGCATCCAGACATTAACGCAATGTCAATAGCAGACCTACATCTACTTCACAAAGAAATAATGAAACTTTTCAGAAACCTGACACAGTTTGTGATGAGAGTACTCACACTTCAGCCAACAAGGGCTGCACTAACAAATCAAATTCAGGGTTCTACAACTAAAACACACCACAAACGCTATATACAGTTATGGGTAGAATGCCCACTAAATGTGAGCAGATGCTATTCTGGATAGCTAAAAAAATAACACAGCTAGAGGCAGCATTTCCACATACAAGCCCTCAAGAAAAATACAGAATGCAACACTCTGCTTACCAATGGGGATAGCTCCCCAGATAGAGGATGTACCACTTGGGGTCCAGTTTTCGCTGCCATATATACCAGAACTCATGATATCCCATCATTAGCAGTAATACCTGATGTTTTAAGACAGATACAAACTGAGTATGGAGCAGAACCTGCTCTGAACTTAGGTAATTAGGTAATTTTGCCCAGGTATCAGCTACAATATTAGCAAATATAAAAAGGTAGGCAACAGCAGTGGCAATATGCAAAAGGCTGAGGGATTTCACTCCTTTACAACAGGAACGTGAATTACCTAAAATTATCACAGACACCTATGATAAATTAGGTAGAGATAGTTTGAGAGCTAGAGCAACAAAACCTCAACTCATGGGTGATCTTGAAGAGGATAACTTCAAGCAAGCACCTGATTCTTCCGAGAAGAAAGCGGATAATAACAACAAAAACCAACAAAATAGAGAAAATAGATCTCTATCTAGGAGTGGGTCTCCTCAACAGATGCCCTCTGAAAGGAGATACAACTTTAGGAATAGAGATAACATTAAGATTTCTGACAGGTATCAGGATCTGATACACATTCCTCTTGTTCCTTTCAGAGTTCACCAGGAAACTCCAAGAGAGAAGAACGGTCAGAACACAGACAAGAAGAGTGTACGAAGTCCAGCGACACGCTGTAATGACAAACTTTAGATCTCCCCTGAACCAAGGAATGTACCGTCACTTTCCCAGGGAGAAAATATCAGTTCCAAACTTATGGAATATAGCATACACAGCACTTCCTAAAGTGCGCAAACTTTCAACACTCCCCCAAAGGCAAGGCAAGAAAACAATAATTTGCGCATCACTTGTTAGGAATAAGTAAAACAACTTCCTATAACACAATTACCTGCTAGAAGGGAATTCACCCATCCTTCTACAACAGAATACTTGGCCAAGAAGAGTCCACACCTCCTGCTACAAGGAAAAGACGAATTGGTATATCTAGGATGTATTTATTTGTAATAGCACCACACAGTGAACCAAATGCGCCTAACATAGCAGACTCTAACATATCAATCAAGGCAAATATATATGTAGAAATATATATGTATGGATATAAGAATCAGAAATAAGAAGGAAAGGAAAGAATTCAGAAAAGAATCAAGAGACAGTTAGTAACAGAGACACCTCACCTAATGCTCCATCATTTCACCCCGCTTTGCTCAAGGGGAGTCCATTGCTTGAACTGGGTGAAAGCTCAGAGGTGACACCACTTTCCGTGACAACACGTCTGCTCCATGGATGAACTTCCACTAGGCCAGTGTAGACTCCCCTTTTTAATACACATCCAAAACACAGCGAAGCTTCTAGCAAACTCCGCCCCCTAGTTCTCATGAGAGCCCGTACCAACTTGCTCCAAGGTCACAGCAATGGTTGATCAGGCCCTTGCTATCGCTACGAGTCAAACTATGTACATTCCTCTGATAAGAACCAGTTCTCTCTAGTCAGTAAAAACAGGAGGAAAGCAAAACATGCCCTCTTCTTCGTGCAGGCAGCATGAAAATGGAGTGAGTTAAGCCATGCACACAGAAAGGCCCAAAGCAAGATGGAATCAGAAAAGCAAGGCACCTATAATTCTCATCCACACAACTTACAAGCACCACTGTGCACATAGAAAAGTTGGAAGCAAGGTAAAGTCAGAAGGCAGAATGACATTAGACCACGTCAAAGCCAATAGGTCAAAGTCATAATTCACCTAACCCAAATAACATTATACACTTAATCCCTCAGTATACAACATTGAGCACATGTGTGCACCACCACCCACAAGACTGTACCTCAACATCCCATACCTTCTATTCTAGGAAAGACTATGCCACTAAAAGGCAGAAGAAAAACAGGCATATGCAAACCCATCCTACATTAAGGCTAAGGTAACATAACACACTTAAGTCAGTACAGAATGGTGGTGGTTGAGGGTCATCATAGGGTGTCAGATAACAAAAGTGGCTGATTCACTACATTGCACCCCATGACCCTTGATCATCACCATTCACATATGTCAAAAACAAACTCTCTTAGCTAACGGCACAACTATGAATGAAGCACTGCATCTCTTAACTGCAAAAATGGCATAACTGAAAAACAAAACTATCATTAAAGCACTGCATATCTCAACTGAAAGCAAAATCATTTAAAAGCACATTTCTAAATTGAAAGGCACAACTACTAAAAAGCACATGTTGAAACAGCAACTCATGTGTTGAAGTGGCTACACAAAAATACATAATTCAAAACAAATCATGACTAAAAAGCAACTATGATCGAAATGCTCCATTGCAAACCTGAAAAAACTCATCAAAAGTATTTGATAATCACTTTAGAGCAAATAAAGACTGCATTCCCTAAATACATGTAGACGCAATACCTCAGGTGCATCTAGAAATAGCTCATAGATATCTAGATACATGTTTAAATGAATACACAAAATAAATGAATCAAGCTTTTGAATGCTCCTAATGCCTCTAATCGTTAAACTGGAAACTCTACTGCCAAACTCATATATTGTAGCAACAGCTACAGGTTATTACTCTTCAGACTCTAACTCAGAAAATATCTAGTCTGATTGCAGCAAAGCGTCTCTATAGGTCTCCATCCCTAAAAACAAAAACAGTCCTTCTGTGTGAAAAAACACACAGCCGTCTCCCATCGCATCTGAACTTCACGTTGATAAAACAGTTCTGGCAAAGCATATCCTGTAGTTCTCTCTTTTGTTTTGTCTTTACTGTCACACAGTCAGTTACCCTGTGTGAAAGACACACAGCCTTCATGCATGCAAAATGTCGACCTCACGTGACGGAAACAGTTCCAGGCTCTGCTGATCCCTCTTTGCTTGGAAAGAAGCAGTCCATCATGCTCTCCGGTACATATCTGCATCTGTATCTCCTCGACAAGGGAGGACCCCATCCAGTCTAGTAAGCCACAGGCATCAGCTGCCCCCGTCTGGTCTGGCGATCACTCCAGGCTTGGGGGGGGAGGGGGAAGGGGAGGGGGGAGGGGGAGAGGGAGGGCCCCACTCACACGGGAGAAGGGAGTCCCACTCACAAGCGGAGAACTGGGCGAATCTGAAAAAGAAACAAGCATCACTCTTCTTGCAAAAAACATTTTTTCAAAAGCACACTTTTTCCGTCTTGCATTTCTAAAAGTTCAATATTTTTATTTCTGTCTACATAGCCCTCCTCTAGCACTAGAGAATTATCAAAGAAGTCTACCAACGCTTTAGCCTCTGAATTCTTGGTAAAATCTCACTTTTCGTTTACACAGCAAGAAGGGCTGGGGCAGTCTCCTTCTCTCACTTCTCTCACTGCACCCCTCAGGGGTGCTGCCCCCCTTCACAAATCTCTGCGAACACCAACTGGCCCCTCGCCAAACATAACAAGCAGAGACTTCTCGGCTGTCTCTAGCTCGCACCTTATCTCCTCCAAGGCCGAAGTGAACTGCACTCCTGCCAACTTTCGTCTGCTCCTATCTGCTCTGCAACTCTCTTCATGGGGGGGGGAGAACCTGCGCCTTTGCCAGCCTCCCAGACCTCTATCTCCAAGAAGCTGTCTCTGTCTACCGGGGAGAGGAGCTGAGATGCCCCCTCCCGTAGGAATTCCTCCTCAGACTTCACAGAAAGCCTGAGCTCTTCTTAGCGTTACTGGATGATCTCATTGCAAGCCTCCCAAACATCAATCTCAAAGACGCTTTCAAAGGACCCACTCCCAGAACAAAACTTTACAAGTCTGAGAGGAAAAACAGCTTTAACCTCTCCTGACCTCCAGCAAGACTTCACATTCTTTAATCTGAAAATGCTCCCCCATTCTGTCTAACTAATTCAAGCAAATCCTTAACTGTCATTAGTCTATCACCTCATGAGTAAAAAAAAACTAAACTTCTCTTGACATATCAAAAAGAAAAAAGCATTGGCAATATCAGAAGTCACATATCAAGTCCCATGCTACTTCTGTAACAATAACTGGGACAGCATCAGTCAAAGAAGGTATATATTTGTCCAATTTGCAATAATCAACTGTCATGCGCCAAAAATTATCATATGTGCACACCAGCTACACAATTAGGGTCACCACCTCAATCTGTTAAGCCCTGCATGATCTCACTGATCCCTTCACGCCCATCTGTCAATCTGTACTGTTTCAAATTAATGTCCTTTGTAACATGGGGCACCTTCACTGGGAAATCTTGTGTTTCAAACTCCACTTCAGGACCTTCTATTAAATCCTGTGCAATCTGTTTTTCTGTCTGTACATGCCACGTAATAACCATTGCAATCTCCCATAGGCAAACCACATTTACTCTAACTCTGTTCTGTCCAGTATCTGTTGGTGTGCAAACGCACAAAATCATCTGCATTTGTCCAGCATCTGAATTTAACAGTGACCTCTTCTTTCCCTGCACTGCTCTGTAACTAAAAAGGGCACATTGCTCTTGAATTAACTCACAAAATAAATTTTCATGTTTATGAAGTGACCACATATCAGACTTATTGTACACAATCTGCTGTTCACATTCAAAATCATATTGTTGCATTTCTCTTTTGAAGCAAAATGTATCATTCACTGTCATATCTAATTTATTTCCGCAACCGGTGATCGTTAAGCCTAAAACGTTAGTCTGTTTACTTTCCTGCTCATTCCTTTCTGGCTGAAAAACCTCCTCAGAAGAATTAATTAAAACTGTCTGTGTAGCTCATAGTCTGACTGCATTCTCTGTTACTTTTATCACATCTGAATCATTTTGGCTGGTCAAAGTAAACAGCTTCACAGCCTGGTACACGTTTAATTCTGTCTTCAAAGATATATTTTCAAACTGGGCATCAACTAGCTCTGTTTTCAACTCACTATGTTCTGTAAGCAAATGCTCACATGTTTGATGCATATTAACCAACACATTTAAAATAACACAGCTGTCTCTGTCTAAAATGTCATTAATCTCCTGCTGATTAACACCCTTCATTGCAACTCCGGAGTCTTTAAACTCGAGGGAGTCCCACGCATCAGGAGTATGCTCTGACATCTTACATTCACTTTGCAACTGAAAACATTTGATATGCGTTCCTTAACAAACACTTGAAAGGGATCCAGCCCTTTCTGCCTAACGTAGCAAACTATTTATAAGCACTTTTTACAAAACATACCTAAACACACACACACCAATTCTAACTCAGCACAATTAGCTCACTTCACGAGCCAGCACATCATATGGGCTACCCCCATACAAATAAATCAATTGATATCTAAGAGTCTGCTTTCAATTTCTGGAAAAAAACCCCATATTTCTTCCCCTTTTAAATCACCGTTCAGATCCTGCAACCGACTACACCAAAAATGTAATGACAAACTTTAGATCTCCCCTGGACCAAGGAATGTACCGTCACTTTCCCAGGGAGAAAATATCAGTTACAAACTTATGGAATATAACATACACAGCACTTCTTAAGGTGGGAAAACTTTCAACACTCCCCCAAAGGCAAGGAAAGAAAACAATAATTTGCGCATCACTTTTTAGGAATAAGTAGCACAACTTCCTATAACACAATTACCTGCTAGAAGGGAATTCACCCATCCTTCTACAACAGAATACTTGGCCAAGAAGAGTCCACACCTCCTGCTACAAGGAAAAGACAAATTGGTATATCTGGGATGTATTTATTTGTAAATAGCACCACACAGTAGGCCAAATGCACCTAACATAGCAGACTCTAACATATCAATCAAGGCAAATATATATGTAGAAATATATATGTATGGATATAAGAATCAGAAATAAGAAGGAAAGGAAAGAATTCAGAAAAGAATCAAGAGACAGTTAGTAGCAGAGACACCTCACCTAATGCTCCATCATTTCACCCCGCTTTGCTCAAGGGGAGTCCATTGCTTGAACTGGCTGAAAGCTCAGAGGTGACACCACTTTCCGTGACAACATGTCTGCTCCACGGATGAACTTCCACTAGGCCAGTGTAGACTCCCCTTTTTAATACACATCCAAAACACAGCGAAGCTTCTAGCAAACTCCGCCCCCTAGTTCTCATGAGAGCCCGTACCAGCTTGCTCCAAGGTCATAGCAATGGTTGATCAGGCCCTTGCTATGGCTACGAGTCAAACTATGTACATTCCTCTGATAAGAACCAGTATTCTCTAGTCAGTAAAAACAGGAGGAAAGCAAAACATGCCCTCTTCTTCGTGCAGGCAGCATGAAAGTGGAGTGAGTTAAGCCATGCACACAGAAAGGCCCAAAGCAAGATGGAAGCAGAAAAGCAAGGCACCTATAATTCTCATCCACACAACTTACAAGCACCACTGTGCACACAGAAAAGTTTGAAGCAAGGTAAAGTCAGAAGGCAGAATGACATTAGACCACGTCAAAGCCAATAGGTCAAAGTCATAATTCACCTAACCCAAATAACATTATACACTTAATCCCTCAGTACACAACATTGAGCACATGTGTGCCCCACCGCCCACAAGACTGTACCTCAACATCCCCTACCTTCTATTCTAGGAAAGACTATTCCACTAAAAGGCAGAAGAAAAGCAGGCATATGCAAACCCATCCTACATTAAGGCTAAGGTAACATAACACACTTAAGTCAGTACAGAATGGTGGTGGTTGAGGGTCATCATAGGGTGTCAGACCACAAAAGTGGCTGATTCACTACATTGCACCCCATGACCCTTGATCATCACCATTCACATATGTCAAAGACAAACTCTCTTAGCTAACGGCACAACTATGAATGAAGCACTGCATGTCTTAACTGCAAAAATGGCATAACTGAAAAACAAAACTATCATTAAAGCACTGCATATCTTAACTGAAAGCAAAATCATTTAAAAGCACATTTCTAAATTGAAAGGCACAACTACTAAAAAGCACATGTTGAAACAGCAACTCATGTGTTGAAGTGGCTACACAAAAATACATAATTCAAAACAAATCATGACTAAAAAGCAACTATGATCGAAATGCTCCATTGCAAACCTGAAAAACTCATCAAAAGTATATGATAATCACTTTAGAGCAAATAAAGACTGCATTCCCTAAATACATGTAGACGCAATACCTCAGGTGCATCTAGAAATAGCTCATAGATATCTAGATACATGTTTAAATGAATACTCAAAATAAATGAATCAAGCTTTTGAATGCTCCTAATGCCTCTAATCGTTAAACTGGAAACTCTACTGCCAAAATCATATATTGTGGCAACAGCTACAGGTTATTACTCTTCAGACTCTAACCCAGAAAATATCTAGTCTGATTGCAGCAAAGCGTCTCTATAGGTCTCCATCCCTAAAAACAAAAACAGTCCTTCTGTTTGAAAAAACAAACAGCAGTCTCCCATCGCATCTGAACTTCACGATGATAAAACAATTCTGGCAAAGCATATCCTGTAGTTCTCTCTTTTGTTTTGTCTTTACTGTCACACAAGCAGTTACCCTGTGTGAAAGACACACAGCCTTCATGCATGTAAAGTCGACCTCACGTGACGGAAACAGTTCCAGGCTCTGCTGATCCCTCTTTGCTTGGAAAGAAGCAGTCCATAATGCTCTCCGGTATATATCTGCATCTGTATCTCCTCGACAAGGGAGGACCCCATCCAGAAAGTAAGCCACTGGCATCAGCCGCCCCCGTCTGGTCTGGCGATCACTCCAGGCTTGGGGGGGAGGGGGAAGGGGAGGGGAGAGGGGGATAGGGAGGGCCCCACTCACACGGGAGAAGGGAGTCCCACTCACAAGCGGAGAACTGGGCGAATCTGAAAAAGAAACAAGCATCACTCTTCTTGCAAAAAACATTTTTTCAAAAGCACACTTTTTCCGTCTTGCATTTCTAAAAGTTCAATATTTTTATTTCTGTCTACATAGCCCTCCTCTAGCACTAGAGAATTATCAAAGAAGTCTACCAACGCTTTAGCCTCTGAATTCTTGGTAAAATCTCACTTTTCGTTTACACAGCAAGAAGGGCTGGGGCAGTCTCCTTCTCTCACTTCTCTCACTGCACCCCTCAGGGGTGCTGCCCCCCTTCACAAATCTCTGCGGACACCAACTGGCCCCTCGCCAAACATAACAAGCAGAGACTTCTCGGCTGTCTCTAGCTCGCACCTTATCTCCTCCAAGGCCGAAGTGAACTGCACTCCTGCCAACTTTCGTCTGCTCCTATCTGCTCTGCAACTCTCTTCATGGGGGGGGGGGAGAACCTGCGCCTTTGCCAGCCTCCCAGACCTCTATCTCCAAGAAGCTGTCTCTGTCTACCGGGGAGAGGAGCTGAGATGCCCCCTCCCGTAGGAATTCCTCCTCAGACTTCACAGAAAGCCTGAGCTCTTCTTAGCGTTACTGGATGATCTCATTGCAAGCCTCCCAAACATCAATCTCAAAGACGCTTTCAAAGGACCCACTCCCAGAACAAAACTTTACATGTCTGAGAGGAAAAACAGCTTTAACCTCTCCTGACCTCCAGCAAGACTTCACTTTCTTTAATCTGAAAATGCTCCCCCATTCTGTCTAACTAATTCAAGCAAATCCTTAACTGTCATTAGTCTATCACCTCATGAGAAAAAAAAAACTAAACTTCTCTTGACATATCAAAAAGAAAAAAGCATTGGCAATATCAGAAGTGACATATCAAGTCCCATGCTACTTCTGTAACAATAACTGGGACAGCATCAGTCAAAGAAGGTATATATTTGTCCAATTTGCAATAATCAACTGTCATGCGCCAAAAATTATCATATGTGCACACCAGCTACACAATTAGGGTCACCACCTCAATCTGTTAAGCACTGCATGATCTCACTGATCCCTTCACGCCCATCTGTCAATCTGTACTGTTTCAAATTAATGTCCTTTGTAACATGGGGCACCTTCACTGGGAAATCTTGTGTTTCAAACTCCACTTCAGGACCTTCTATTAAATCCTGTGCAATCTGTTTTTCTGTCTGTACATGCCACTTAATAACCATTGCAACGTCCCATAGGCAAACCACATTTACTCTAACTCTGTTCTGTCCAGTATCTGTTGGTGTGCAAACGCACAAAATCATCTGCATTTGTCCAGCATCTGAATTTAACAGTGACCTCTTCTTTCCCTGCACTGCTCTGTAACTAAAAAGGGCACATTGCTCTTGAATTAACTCACAAAATAAATTTTCATGTTTATGAAGTGACCCTATATCAGACTTATTGTACACAATCTGCTGTTCACATTCAAAATCATATTGTTGCATTTCTCTTTTGAAGCAAAATGTATCATTCACTGTCATATCTAATTTATTTCCGCAACCGGTGATCGTTAAGCCTAAAACGTTAGTCTGTTTACTTTCCTTCTCATTCCTTTCTGGCTGAAAAACCTCCTCAGAAGAATTAATTAAAACTGTCTGTGTAGCTCATAGTCTGACTGCATTCTCTGTTACTTTTATCACATCTGAATCATTTTGGCTGGTCAAAGTAAACAGCTTCACAGCCTGGTACACGTTTAATTCTGTCTTCAAAGATATATTTTCAAACTGGGCATCAACTAGCTCTGTTTTCAACTCACTATGTTCTGTTAGCAAATGCTCACATGTTTGATGCAATTAACCAACACATTTAAAATAACACAGCTGTCTCTGTCTAAAATGTCATTAATCTCCTGCTGATTAACACCCTTCATTGCAACTCCGGAGTCTTTAAACTCGAGGGAGTCCCACGCATCATGAGTATGCTCTGACATCTTACATTCACTTTGCAACTGAAAACATTTGATATGCGTTCCTTAACAAACACTTGAAAGGGATCCAGCCCTTTCTGCCTAACGTAGCAAACTATTTATAAGCACTTTTTACAAAACACACTTAAACACACACACACCAATTCTAAATCAACACAATTAGCTCACTTCACGAGCCAGCACATCATATGGGCTACCCCCATACAAATAAATCAATTGATATCTAAGAGTCTGCTTTCAATTTCTGGAAAAAAAAACATATTTCTTCCCCTTTTAAATCACCGTTCAGATCCTGCAACCGACTATGCCAAAAATGTAATGACAAACTTTAGATCTCCCCTGGACCAAGGAATGTACCGTCACTTTCCCAGGGAGAAAATATCAGTTACAAACTTATGGAATATGACATACACAGCACTTCTTAAGGTGGGCAAACTTTCAACACTCCCCCAAAGGCAAGGAAAGAAAACAATAATTTGCGCATCACTTGTTAGGAATAAGTAGCACAACTTCCTATAACACAATTACCTGCTAGAAGGGAATTCACCCATCCTTCTACAACAGAATACTTGGCCAAGAAGAGTCCACACCTCCTGCTACAAGGAAAAGACAAATTGGTATATCTGGGATGTATTTATTTGTAAATAGCACCACACAGTAAGCCAAATGCACCTAACATAGCAGACTCTAACATATCAATCAAGGCAAATATATATGTAGAAATATATATGTATGGATATAAGAATCAGAAATAAGAAGGAAAGGAAAGAATTCAGAAAAGAATCAAGAGACAGTTAGTAGCAGAGACACCTCACCTAATGCTCCATCATTTCACCCCTCTTTGCTCAAGGGGAGTCCATTGCTTGAACTGGCTGAAAGCTCAGAGGTGACACCACTTTCCGTGACAACATGTCTGCTCCACGGATGAACTTCCACTAGGCCAGTGTAGACTCCCCTTTTTAATACACATCCAAAACACAGCGAAGCTTCTAGCAAACTCCACCCCCTAGTTCTCATGAGAGCCCATACCAGCTTGCTCCAAGGTCATAGCAATGGTTGATTAGGCCCTTGCTATGGCTATGAGTCAAACTATGTACATTCCTCTGATAAGAACCAGTTCTCTCTAGTCAGTAAAAACAGGAGGAAAGCAAAACATGCCCTCTTCTTCGTGCAGGCAGCATGAAAGTGGAGTGAGTTAAGCCATGCACACAGAAAGGCCCAAAGCAAGATGGAAGCAGAAAAGCAAGGCACCTATAATTCTCATCCACACAACTTACAAGCACCACTGTGCACACAGAAAAGTTTGAAGCAAGGTAAAGTCAGAAGGCAGAATGACATTAGACCACGTCAAAGCCAATAGGTCAAAGTCATAATTCATCTAACCCAAATAACATTATACACTTAATCCCTCAGTATACAACATTGAGCACATGTGTGCACCACCACCCACAAGACTGTACCTCAACATCCCATACCTTCTATTCTAGGAAAGACTATTCCACTAAAAGGCAGAAGAAAAGCAGGCATATGCAAACCCATCCTACATTAAGGCTAAGGTAACATAACACACTTAAGTCAGTACAGAATGGTGGTGGTTGAGGGTCATCATAGGGTGTCAGACCACAAAAGTGGCTGATTCACTACATTGCACCCCATGACCCTTGATCATCACCATTCACATATGTCAAAGACAAACTCTCGTAGCTAACGGCACAACTATGAATGAAGCACTGCATCTCTTAACTGCAAAAATGGCATAACTGAAAAACAAAACTATCATTAAAGCACTGCATATCTCAACTGAAAGCAAAATCATTTAAAAGCACATTTCTAAATTGAAAGGCACAACTACTAAAAAGCACATGTTGAAACAGCAACTCATGTGTTGAAGTGGCTACACAAAAATACATAATTCAAAACAAATCATGACTAAAAAGCAACTATGATCGAAATGCTCCATTGCAAACCTGAAAAACTCATCAAAAGTATATGATAATCACTTTAGAGCAAATAAAGACTGCATTCCCTAAATACATGTAGACGCAATACATCAGGTGCATCTAGGAATAGCTCATAGATATCTAGATACATGTTTAAATGAATACTCAAAATAAATGAATCAAGCTTTTGAATGCTCCTAATGCCTCTAATCGTTAAACTGGAAACTCTACTGCCAAAATCATATATTGTGGCAACAGCTACAGGTTATTACTCTTCAGACTCTAACCCAGAAAATATCTAGTCTGATTGCAGCAAAGCGTCTCTATAGGTCTCCATCCCTAAAAACAAAAACAGTCCTTCTGTGTGAAAAAACACACAGCCATCTCCCATCGCATCTGAACTTCACGATGATAAAACAATTCTGGCAAAGCATATCCTGTAGTTCTCTCTTTTGTTTTGTCTTTACTGTCACACAAGCAGTTACCCTGTGTGAAAGACACACAGCCTTCATGCATGTAAAGTCGACCTCACGTGACGGAAACAGTTCCAGGCTCTGCTGATCCCTTTTTGCTTGGAAAGAAGCAGTCCATCATGCTCTCCGGTATGTAGCTGCATCTGTATCTCCTCGACAAGGGAGGACCCCATCCAGAAAGTAAGCCACAGGCATCAGCCGCCCCCGTCTGGTCTGGCGATCACTCCAGGCTTGGGGGGGGAGGGGGAAGGGGAGGGGAGAGGGGGAGAGGGAGGGCCCCACTCACACGGGAGAAGGGAGTCCCACTCACAAGCGGAGAACTGGGCGAATCTGAAAAAGAAACAAGCATCACTCTTCTTGCAAAAAACATTTTTTCAAAAGCACACTTTTTCCATCTTGCATTTCTAAAAGTTCAATATTTTTATTTCTGTCTACATAGCCCTCCTCTAGCACTAGAGAATTATCAAAGAAGTCTACCAACGCTTTAGCCTCTGAATTCTTGGTAAAATCTCACTTTTCGTTTACACAGCAAGAAGGGCTGGGGCAGTCTCCTTCTCTCACTTCTCTCACTGCACCCCTCAGGGGTGCTGCCCCCCTTCACAAATCTCTGCGGACACCAACTGGCCCCTCGCCAAACATAACAAGCAGAGACTTCTCGGCTGTCTCTAGCTCGCACCTTATCTCCTCCAAGGCCGAAGTGAACTGCACTCCTGCCAACTTTCGTCTGCTCCTATCTGCTCTGCAACTCTCTTCATGGGGGGGGGGGAGAACCTGCGCCTTTGCCAGCCTCCCAGACCTCTATCTCCAAGAAGCTGTCTCTGTCTACCGGGGAGAGGAGCTGAGATGCCCCCTCCCGTAGGAATTCCTCCTCAGACTTCACAGAAAGCCTGAGCTCTTCTTAGCGTTACTGGATGATCTCATTGCAAGCCTCCCAAACATCAATCTCAAAGACGCTTTCAAAGGACCCACTCCCAGAACAAAACTTTACATGTCTGAGAGGAAAAACAGCTTTAACCTCTCCTGACCTCCAGCAAGACTTCACATTCTTTAATCTGAAAATGCTCCCCCATTCTGTCTAACTAATTCAAGCAAATCCTTAACAGTCATTAGTCTATCACCTCATGAGAAAAAAAAAACTAAACTTCTCTTGACATATCAAAAAGAAAAAAGCATTGGCAATATCAGAAGTCACATATCAAGTCCCATGCTACTTCTGTAACAATAACTGGGACAGCATCAGTCAAAGAAGGTATATATTTGTCCAATTTGCAATAATCAACTGTCATGCGCAAAAAATTATCATATGTGCACACCAGCTACACAATTAGGGTCACCACCTCAATCTGTTAAGCACTGCATGATCTCACTGATCTCTTCACGCCCATCTATCAATCTGTACTGTTTCAAATTAATGTCCTTTGTAACATGGGGCACCTTCACTGGGAAATCTTGTGTTTCAAACTCCACTTCAGGACCTTCTATTAAATCCCGTGCAATCTGTTTTTCTGTCTGTACATGCCACTTAATAACCATTGCAATCTCTCATAGGCAAACCACATTTACTCTAACTCTGTTCTGTCCAGTATCTGTTGGTGTGCAAACGCACAAAATCATCTGCATTTGTCCAGCATCTGAATTTAACTGTGACCTCTTCTTTCCCTGCACTGCTCTGTAACTAAAAAGGGCACATTGCTCTTGAATTAACTCACAAAATAAATTTTCATGTTTATGAAGTGACCACATATCAGACTTATTGTACACAATCTGCTGTTCACATTCAAAATCATATTGTTGCATTTCTCTTTTGAAGCAAAATGTATCATTCACTGTCATATCTAATTTATTTCCGCAACCGGTGATCGTTAAGCCTAAAACGTTAGTCTGTTTACTTTCCTTCTCATTCCTTTCTGGCTGAAAAACCTCCTCAGAAGAATTAATTAAAACTGTCTGTGTAGCTCATAGTCTCACTGCATTCTCTGTTACTTTTATCACATCTGAATCATTTTGGCTGGTCAAAGTAAACAGCTTCACAGCCTGGTACACGTTTAATTCTGTCTTCAAAGATATATTTTCAAACTGGGCATCAACTAGCTCTGTTTTCAACTCACTATGTTCTGTTAGCAAATGCTCACATGTTTGATGCAATTAACCAACACATTTAAAATAACACAGCTGTCTCTGTCTAAAATGTCATTAATCTCCTGCTGATTAACACCCTTCATTGCAACTCCGGAGTCTTTAAACTCGAGGGAGTCCCACGCATCAGGAGTATGCTCTGACATCTTACATTCACTTTGCAACTGAAAACATTTGATATGCGTTCCTTAACAAACATTTGAAAGGGATCCAGCCCTTTCTGCCAAACGTAGCAAACTATTTATAAGCACTTTCTACAAAACACACTTAAACACACACACACCAATTCTAACTCAGCACAATTAGCTCACTTCACGAGCCAGCACATCATATGGGCTACCCCCATACAAATAAATCAATTGATATCTAAGAGTCTGATTTCAATTTCTGGAAAAAAAAAACATATTTCTTCCCCTTTTAAATCACCGTTCAGATCCTGCAACCGACTACACCAAAAATGTAATGACAAACTTTAGATCTCCCCTGGACCAAGGAATGTACCGTCACTTTCCCAGGGAGAAAATATCAGTTACAAACTTATGGAATATGACATACACAGCACTTCTTAAGGTGGGCAAACTTTCAACACTCCCCCAAAGGCAAGGAAAGAAAACAATAATTTGCGCATCACTTGTTAGGAATAAGTAGCACAACTTCCTATAACACAATTACCTGCTAGAAGGGAATTCACCCATCCTTCTACAACAGAATACTTGGCCAAGAAGAGTCCACACCTCCTGCTACAAGGAAAAGACAAATTGGTATATCTGGGATGTATTTATTTGTAAATAGCACCACACAGTAAGCCAAATGCACCTAACATAGCAGACTCTAACATATCAATCAAGGCAAATATATATGTAGAAATATATATGTATGGATATAAGAATCAGAAATAAGAAGGAAAGGAAAGAATTCAGAAAAGAATCAAGAGACAGTTAGTAGCAGAGACACCTCACCTAATGCTCCATCATTTCACCCCTCTTTGCTCAAGGGGAGTCCATTGCTTGAACTGGCTGAAAGCTCAGAGGTTACACCACTTTCCGTGACAACATGTCTGCTCCACGGATGAACTTCCACTAGGCCAGTGTAGACTCCCCTTTTTAATACACATCCAAAACACAGCGAAGCTTCTAGCAAACTCCGCCCCCTAGTTCTCATGAGAGCCCGTACCAGCTTGCTCCAAGGTCATAGCAATGGTTGATCAGGCCCTTGCTATGGCTACGAGTCAAACTATGTACATTCCTCTGATAAGAACCAGTTCTCTCTAGTCAGTAAAAACAGGAGGAAAGCAAAACATGCCCTCTTCTTCGTGCAGGCAGCATGAAAGTGGAGTGAGTTAAGCCATGCACACAGAAAGGCCCAAAGCAAGATGGAAGCAGAAAAGCAAGGCACCTATAATTCTCATCCACACAACTTACAAGCACCACTGTGCACACAGAAAAGTTTGAAGCAAGGTAAAGTCAGAAGGCAGAATGACATTAGACCACGTCAAAGCCAATAGGTCAAAGTCATAATTCACCTAACCCAAATAACATTATACACTTAATCCCTCAGTATACAACATTGAGCACATGTGTGCACCACCACCCACAAGACTGTACCTCAACATCCCATACCTTCTATTCTAGGAAAGACTATTCCACTAAAAGGCAGAAGAAAAGCAGGCATATGCAAACCCATCCTACATTAAGGCTAAGGTAACATAACACACTTAAGTCAGTACAGAATGGTGGTGGTTGAGGGTCATCATAGGGTGTCAGACCACAAAAGTGGCTGATTCACTACATTGCACCCCATGACCCTTGATCATCACCATTCACATATGTCAAAGACAAACTCTCGTAGCTAACGGCACAACTATGAATGAAGCACTGCATCTCTTAACTGCAAAAATGGCATAACTGAAAAACAAAACTATCATTAAAGCACTGCATATCTCAACTGAAAGCAAAATCATTTAAAAGCACATTTCTAAATTGAAAGGCACAACTACTAAAAAGCACATGTTGAAACAGCAACTCGTGTGTTGAAGTGGCTACACAAAAATACATAATTCAAAACAAATCATGACTAAAAAGCAACTATGATCGAAATGCTCCATTGCAAACCTGAAAAACTCATCAAAAGTATATGATAGTCACTTTAGAGCAAATAAAGACTGCATTCCCTAAATACATGTAGACGCAATACCTCAGGTGCATGTAGAAATAGCTCATAGATATCTAGATACATGTTTAAATGAATACTCAAAATAAATGAATCAAGCTTTTGAATGCTCCTAATGCCTCTAATCGTTAAACTGGAAACTCTACTGCCAAAATCATATATTGTGGCAACAGCTACAGGTTATTACTCTTCAGACTCTAACCCAGAAAATATCTAGTCTGATTGCAGCAAAGCATCTCTATAGGTCTCCATCCCTAAAAACAAAAACAGTCCTTCTGTGTGAAAAAACACACAGCCGTCTCCCATCGCATCTGAACTTCACGATGATTAAACAAGTCTGGCAAAGCATATCCTGTAGTTCTCTCTTTTGTTTTGTCTTTACTGTCACACAAGCAGTTACCCTGTGTGAAAGACACACAGCCTTCATGAATGTAAAGTCGACCTCACGTGACGGAAACAGTTCCAGGCTCTGCTGATCCCTCTTTGCTTGGAAAGAAGCAGTCCATCATGCTCTCTGGTATATAGCTGCATCTGTATCTCCTCGACAAGGGAGGACCCCATCCAGAAAGTAAGCCACAGGCATCAGCCGCCCCCGTCTGGTCTGGCGATCACTCCAGGCTTGGGGGGGAAGGGGGAAGGGGAGGGGAGAGGGGGAGAGGGAGGGCCCCACTCACACGGGAGAAGGGAGTCCCACTCACAAGCGGAGAACTGGGCGAATCTGAAAAAGAAACAAGCATCACTCTTCTTGCAAAAAACATTTTTTCAAAAGCACACTTTTTCCGTCTTGCATTTCTAAAAGTTCAATATTTTTATTTCTGTCTACATAGCCCTCCTCTAGCACGAGAGAATTATCAAAGAAGTCTACCAACGCTTTAGCCTCTGAATTCTTGGTAAAATCTCACTTTTCGTTTACACAGCAAGAAGGGCTGGGGCAGTCTCCTTCTCTCACTTCTCTCACTGCACCCCTCAGGGGTGCTGCCCCCCTTCACAAATCTCTGCAGACACCAACTGGCCCCTCGCCAAACATAACAAGCAGAGACTTCTCGGCTGTCTCTAGCTCGCACCTTATCTCCTCCAAGGCCGAAGTGAACTGCACTCCTGCCAACTTTCGTCTGCTCCTATCTGCTCTGCAACTCTCTTCATGGGGGGGGGGGAGAACCTGCGCCTTTGCCAGCCTCCCAGACCTCTATCTCCAAGAAGCTGTCTCTGTCTACCGGGGAGAGGAGCTGAGATGCCCCCTCCCGTAGGAATTCCTCCTCAGACTTCACAGAAAGCCTGAGCTCTTCTTAGCGTTACTGGATGATCTCATTGCAAGCCTCCCAAACATCAATCTCAAAGACGATTTCAAAGGACCCACTCCCAGAACAAAACTTTACATGTCTGAGAGGAAAAACAGCTTTAACCTCTCCTGACCTCCAGCAAGACTTCACATTCTTTAATCTGAAAATGCTCCCCCATTCTGTCTAACTAATTCAAGCAAATCCTTAACTGTCATTAGTCTATCACCTCATGAGAAAAAAAAAACTAAACTTCTCTTGACATATCAAAAAGAAAAAAGCATTGGCAATATCAGAAGTCACATATCAAGTCCCATGCTACTTCTGTAACAATAACTGGGACAGCATCAGTCAAAGAAGGTATATATTTGTCCAATTTGCAATAATCAACTGTCATGCGCCAAAAATTATCATATGTGCACACCAGCTACACAATTAGGGTCACCACCTCAATCTGTTAAGCACTGCATGATCTCACTGATCCCTTCACGCCCATCTGTCAATCTGTACTGTTTCAAATTAATGTCCTTTGTAACATGGGGCACCTTCACTGGGAAATCTTGTGTTTCAAACTCCACTTCAGGACCTTCTATTAAATCCTGTGCAATCTGTTTTTCTGTCTGTACATGCCACTTAATAACCATTGCAATCTCCCATAGGCAAACCACATTTACTCTAACTCTGTTCTGTCCAGTATCTGTTGGTGTGCAAACGCACAAAATCATCTGCATTTGTCCAGCATCTGAATTTAACAGTGACCTCTTCTTTCCCTGCACTGCTCTGTAACTAAAAAGGGCACATTTCTCTTGAATTAACTCACAAAATAAATGTTCATGTTTATGAAGTAACCACATATCAGACTTATTGTACACAATCTGCTGTTCACATTCAAAATCATATTGTTGCATTTCTCTTTTGAAGCAAAATGTATCATTCACTGTCATATCTAATTTATGTCCGCAACCGGTGATCGTTAAGCCTAAAACATTAGTCTGTTTACTTTCCTGCACATGCCTTTCTTGCTGAAAAACCTCCTCAGAAGAATTAATTAAAACTGTCTGTGTAGCTCATAGTCTGACTGCATTCTCTGTTACTTTTATCACATCTGAATCATTTTGGCTGGTCTTAGTAAACAGCTTCACAGCCTGGTACACGTTTAATTCTGTCTTCAAAGATATATTTTCAAACTGGGCATCAACTAGCTCTGTTTTCAACTCACTATGTTCTGTTAGCAAATGCTCACATGTTTGATGCAATTAACCAACACATTTAAAATAACACAGCTGTCTCTGTCTAAAATGTCATTAATCTCCTGCTGATTAACACCCTTCATTGCAACTCCGGAGTCTTTAACTCGAGGGAGTCCCACGCATCAGGAGTATGCTCTGACATCTTACATTCACTTTGCAACTGAAAACATTTGATATGCGTTCCTTAACAAACACTTGAAAGGGATCCAGCCCTTTCTGCCTAACGTAGCAAACTATTTATAAGCACTTTTTACAAAACACACTTAAACACACACACACCAATTCTAACTCAGCACAATTAGCTCACTTCACGAGCCAGCACATCATATGGGCTACCCCCATACAAATAAATCAATTGATATCTAAGAGTCTGCTTTCAATTTCTGGAAAAAACCCCATATTTCTTCCCCTTTTAAATCACCGTTCAGATCCTGCAACCGACTACACCAAAAATGTAATGACAAACTTTAGATCTCCCCTGGACCAAGGAATGTACCGTCACTTTCCCAGGGAGAAAATATCAGTTACAAACTTATGAAATATAACATACACAGCACTTCTTAAGGTGGGCAAACTTTCAACACTCCCCCAAAGGCAAGGAAAGAAAACAATAATTTGCGCATCACTTGTTAGGAATAAGTAGCACAACTTCCTATAACACAATTACCTGCTAGAAGGGAATTCACCCATCCTTCTACAACAGAATACTTGGCCAAGAAGAGTCCACACCTCCTGCTACAAGGAAAAGACGAATTGGTATATCTGGGATGTATTTATTTGTAAATAGCACCACACAGTAAGCCAAATGTACCTAACATAGCAGACTCTAACATATCAATCAAGGCAAATATATATGTAGAAATATATATGTATGGATATAAGAATCAGAAATAAGAAGGAAAGGAAAGGAAAGAATTCAGAAAAGAATCAAGAGACAGTTAGTAGCAGAGACACCTCACCTAATGCTCCATCATTTCACCCCGCTTTGCTCAAGGGGAGTCCATTGCTTGAACTGGGTGAAAGCTCAGAGGTGACACCACTTTCCGTGACAACATGTCTGCTCCACGGATGAACTTCCACTAGGCCAGTGTAGACTCCCCTTTTTAATACACATCCAAAACACAGCGAAGCTTCTAGCAAACTCCGCCCCCTAGTTCTCATGAGAGCCCGTACCAGCTTGCTCCAAGGTCATAGCAATGGTTGATCAGGCCCTTGCTATGGCTACGAGTCAAACTATGTACATTCCTCTGATAAGAACCAGTTCTCTCTAGTCAGTAAAAACAGGAGGAAAGCAAAACATGCCCTCTTCTTCGTGCAGGCAGCATGAAAGTGGAGTGAGTTAAGCCATGCACACAGAAAGGCCCAAAGCAAGATGGAAGCAGAAAAGCAAGGCACCTATAATTCTCATCCACACAACTTACAAGCACCACTGTGCACACAGAAAAGTTTGAAGCAAGGTAAAGTCAGAAGGCAGAATGACATTAGACCACGTCAAAGCCAATAGGTCAAAGTCATAATTCACCTAACCCAAATAACATTATACACTTAATCCCTCAGTACACAACATTGAGCACATGTGTGCCCCACCGCCCACAAAACTGTACCTCAACATCCCATACCTTCTATTCTAGGAAAGACTATTCCACTAAAAGGCAGAAGAAAAGCAGGCATATGCAAACCCATCCTACATTAAGGCTAAGGTAACATAACACACTTAAGTTAGTACAGAATGGTGGTGGTTGAGGGTCATCATAGGGTGTCAGACCACAAAAGTGGCTGATTCACTACATTGCACCCCATGACCCTTGATCATCACCATTCACATATGTCAAAGACAAACTCTCTTAGCTAACGGCACAACTATGAATGAAGCACTGCATCTCTTAACTGCAAAAATGGCATAACTGAAAAACAAAACTATCATTAAAGCACTGCATATCTCAACTGAAAGCAAAATCATTTAAAAGCACATTTCTAAATTGAAAGGCACAACTACTAAAACGCACATGTTGAAACAGCAACTCATGTGTTGAAGTGGCTACACAAAAATACATAATTCAAAACAAATCATGACTAAAAAGCAACTATGATCGAAATGCTCCATTGCAAACCTGAAAAACTCATCAAAAGTATATGATAATCACTTTAGAGCAAATAAAGACTGCATTCCCTAAATACATGTAGACGCAATACCTCAGGTGCATCTAGAAATAGCTCATAGATATCTAGATACATGTTTAAATGAATACTCAAAATAAATGAATCAAGCTTTTGAATGCTCCTAATGCCTCTAATCGTTAAACTGGAAACTCTACTGCCAAAATCATATATTGTGGCAACAGCTACAGGTTATTACTCTTCAGACTCTAACCCAGAAAATATCTAGTCTGATTGCAGCAAAGCGTCTCTATAGGTCTCCATCCCTAAAAACAAAAACAGTCCTTCTGTTTGAAAAAACAAACAGCAGTCTCCCATCGCATCTGAACTTCACGATGATAAAACAATTCTGGCAAAGCATATCCTGTAGTTCTCTCTTTTGTTTTGTCTTTACTGTCACACAAGCAGTTACCCTGTGTGAAAGACACACAGCCTTCATGCATGTAAAGTCGACCTCACGTGACGGAAACAGTTCCAGGCTCTGCTGATCCCTCTTTGCTTGGAAAGAAGCAGTCCATAATGCTCTCCGGTATATATCTGCATCTGTATCTCCTCGACAAGGGAGGACCCCATCCAGAAAGTAAGCCACTGGCATCAGCCGCCCCCGTCTGGTCTGGCGATCACTCCAGGCTTGGGGGGGAGGGGGAAGGGGAGGGGAGAGGGGGATAGGGAGGGCCCCACTCACACGGGAGAAGGGAGTCCCACTCACAAGCGGAGAACTGGGCGAATCTGAAAAAGAAACAAGCATCACTCTTCTTGCAAAAAACATTTTTTCAAAAGCACACTTTTTCCGTCTTGCATTTCTAAAAGTTCAATATTTTTATTTCTGTCTACATAGCCCTCCTCTAGCACTAGAGAATTATCAAAGAAGTCTACCAACGCTTTAGCCTCTGAATTCTTGGTAAAATCTCACTTTTCGTTTACACAGCAAGAAGGGCTGGGGCAGTCTCCTTCTCTCACTTCTCTCACTGCACCCCTCAGGGGTGCTGCCCCCCTTCACAAATCTCTGCAGACACCAACTGGCCCCTCGCCAAACATAACAAGCAGAGACTTCTCGGCTGTCTCTAGCTCGCACCTTATCTCCTCCAAGGCCGAAGTGAACTGCACTCCTGCCAACTTTCGTCTGCTCCTATCTGCTCTGCGACTCTCTTCATGGGGGGGGAGAACCTGCGCCTTTGCAAGCCTCCCAGACCTCTATCTCCAAGAAGCTGTCTCTGTCTACCGGGGAGAGGAGCTGAGATGCCCCCTCCCGTAGGAATTCCTCCTCAGACTTCACAGAAAGCCTGAGCTCTTCTTAGCGTTACTGGATGATCTCATTGGAGGCCTCCCAAACATCAATCTCAAAGACGCTTTCAAAGGACCCACTCCCAGAACAAAACTTTACATGTCTGAGAGGAAAAACAGCTTTAACCTCTCCTGACCTCCAGCAAGACTTCACATTCTTTAATCTGAAAATGCTCCCCCATTCTGTCTAACTAATTCAAGCAAATCCTTAACTGTCATTAGTCTATCACCTCATGAGAAAAAAAAAACTAAACTTCTCTTGACATATCAAAAAGAAAAAAGCATTGGCAATAGCAGAAGTCACATATCAAGTCCCATGCTACTTCTGTAACAATAACTGGGACAGCATCAGTCAAAGAAGGTATATATTTGTCCAATGTGCAATAATCAACTGTCATGCGCCAAAAATTATCATATGTGCACACCAGCTACACAATTAGGGTCACCACCTCAATCTGTTAAGCCCTGCATGATCTCACTGATCCCTTCACGCCCATCTGTCAATCTGTACTGTTTCAAATTAATGTCCTTTGTAACATGGGGCACCTTCACTGGGAAATCTTGTGTTTCAAACTCCACTTCAGGACCTTCTATTAAATCCTGTGCAATCTGTTTTTCTGTCTGTACATGCCACTTAATAACCATTGTAATCTCCCATAGGTAAACCACATTTTCTCTAACTCTGTTCTGTCCAGTATCTGTTGGTGTGCAAACGCACAAAATCATCTGCATTTGTCCAGCATCTGAATTTAACAATGACCTCTTCTTTCCCTGCACTGCTCTGTAACTAAAAAGGGCACATTGCTCTTGAATTAACTCACAAAATTAATTTTCTGTTTATGAAGTGATCACATATCAGACTTTTTATACACAATCTGCTGTTCACATTCAAAATCATATTTTTGCATTTCTCTTTTGAAGCAAAATGTATCATTCACTGTCATATCTATTTTATGTCCGCAACCGGTGATCGTTAAGCCTAAAACGTTAGTCTGTTTACTTTCCTGAACATTCCTTTCTATCTGAAAAACCTCCTCAGAAGAATTAATTAAAACTGTCTGTGTAGCTCGTAGTCTGACTGCATTCTCTGTTACATTTATCACATCTGAATCATTTTGGCTGGTCTAAACAGCTTCACAGCCTGGTACACGTTTAATTCTGTCTTCAAATATATATTTTCAAACTGGGCATCAACTAGCTCTGTTTTCAACTCACTACGTTCCGTTAGCAAATGCTCACATGTTTGATGCATATTAACCAATCATTTAAAATAACACAGCTGTCTCTGTCTAAAATGTCATTAATCTCCTGCTGATTAACACCCTTCATTGCAACTCCGGAGTCTTTAAACTTGAGGGAGTCCCATGCATCAGGAGTATGCTCTGACATCTTACATTCACTTTGCAACTGAAAACATTTGTTTTGCATTCCTTAACAAACACTTGAAAGGGATCCAGCCCTTTCTGCCTAACATAGCAAACTATTTATAAGCACTTTTTACAAAACACACTTAAATACACACACACCAATTCTAACTCAGCACATTTAGCTCACTTCACGAGCCAGCACATCATATGGGCTACCCCCATGCAAATAAATCAATTGATATCTAAGAGTCTGCTTTCAATTTCTGGAGAAAAAAAAACATATTTCTTCCCCTTTTAAATTACCGTTCAGATCCTGCAACCGACTATGCCAAAAATGTAATGACAAACTTTAGATCTCCCCTGGACCAAGGAATGTACTGTCACTTTCCCAGGGAGAAAATATCAGTTCCAAACTTATGGAATATAACATACACAGCACTTCCTAAGGTGGGCAAACTTTCAACACTCCCCCAAAGGCAAGGAAAGAAAACAATAATTTGTGCATCACTTGTTAGGAATAAGTAGCACAACTTCCTATAACACAAATACCTGCTAGAAGGGAATTCACCCATCCTTCTACAACAGAATACTTGGCCAAAAAGAGTCCACACCTCCTGCTACAAGGAAAAGACGAATTGGTATATCTGGGATGTATTTATTTGTATATAGCACCACACAGTAAGCCAAATTCACATAACATAGCAGACTCTAACATATCAATCAAGGCAAATATATATGTAGAAATATATATGTATGGATATAAGAATCAGAAATAGGAAGGAAAGGATAGAATTCAGAAAAGAATCAAGAGACAGTTAGTAGCAGAGACACCTCACCTAATGCTCCTTCATTTCACCCCGCTTTGCTCAAGGGGAGTCCATTGCTTGAACTGGGCGAAAGCTCAGAGGTGACACCACTTTCTATGACAACACATCTGCCCCATGGATGAACTTCCACCAGGCCAGTGTAGACTCCCCTTTTTAATACACATCCAAAACACAGCGAAGCTTCTAGCAAACTCTGCCCCCTAGTTCTCTTGAGAGACCTTACCAGCTTGCTCCAAGGTCACAGCAGTGGTTGATCAGGCCCTTGCTATGGCTACGAGTCAAACTATGTACATTCCTCTGATAAGAACCAGTTCTCTCTAGTCAGTAAAAACAGGAGGAAAGCAAAACATGCCCTCTTCTTCGTGCAGGCAGCATGAAAATGGAGTGAGTTAAGCCATGCACACAGAAAGGCCCAAAGCAAGATGGAATCAGAAAAGCAAGGCACCTATAATTCTCATCCACACAACTTACAAGCACCACTGTGCACACAGAAAAGTTTGAAGCAAGGTAAAGTCAGAAGGCAGAATGACATTAGACCACGTCAAAGCCAATAGGTCAGAGTCATAATTCACCTAACCCAAATAACATTATACACTTAATCCCTCAGTATACAACATTGAGCACATGTGTGCACCACCACCCACAAGACTGCACCTCAACATCCCATACCTTCTATTCTTTGAAAGACTTTTCCGCTAAAAGGCAGAAGAAGAGCAGGCATATGCAAACCCATCCTACATTAAGGCTAAGGTAACATAACACACTTAAGTCAGTACAGAATGGTGGTGGTTGAGGGTCATCATAGGGTGTCAGACCAAAAAAGTGGCTGATTCACTACACATGCCACACACTTCAGTTTACACTTCTGAGAAAGAAGAGAAGTCAAAATCAAAATCTCAATTTAAAAAGAAGAAAATAGCAGAAAAGTAAAAGGTCTCTTTTGGGAGAACCTGACTTATGGCTATGACCTCCTTTTAGCTGAAAAAGATTGTCCGCCTGAAATTGTTATGGATTGCCCAAAGGGAGAAACAATAATTTTACCAGCTTTTTCCGACAACGTTCCAATTTACTTAAAATATACACGCATGCAGGAGTGGGCGGTAGCCCTTGTTCCAGCACTATATCACAACCATGTTGGGTGGGAGGCTGAGTCCCTCCACTATGTAATCTCAGTAAAAACGACTCCAACTCCACAGAGACAGTACCCAATTAAACAAGAAGTGAAAATACAGGTCATGGAGATCTTAGATCAACTTGAATACCAAGGTGTAATAGAAACTTGCACCTCTCCAATGAATAGTCTTTTGTTTCCTGTATTGAAGCCCGAGAATTCATATCATCTAGTTTTAGACTACAAACATCTGAACACATGCACAAAGAAATTTGCAGTACAGAATGCACACAGTGCCTCATTGATGATTAACATTGCTTGAAAGAAATACAAAACAACACTAGATATCTCAAATGGATTCTTCTGTGAAAATATAGCACCTGAAAGCAGGTATCCAACTGCATTTTCTGCGCTGGGTTCTCAGATTCAATTTTGTCAACTGCCCCAAGGAATAGCACAGGGTTGTTCAGCGCTAGGGTACCAGATTTACTTAATTGGATGAAGAGGCATTGTCTTAAGTAGATTATATTTATCTGACAGATGATGATTTACAGGATCACTTGACCAGGGTGAGCACCATAATTCTGGGGTTTGCCTCAGAAGGCTATAAATTCAACTTTATAAAATCTAAAATAGCCCACCTCAATGTTTTATTTTTAGGATAAGAGTTATCAAGTGAAGGAAAAAGCCTGGCAGCTAACTTTTTACAAAAAGTGTGCGCTGCTCCAACCTCTTAAATCTTTGAAAAAGGTACAATCCATATTGGGATTTATATATTTTGGCAGAGCATACATTTTAGATTACGCAGAAAACGTAAAATCTTTCTAGGACTTAAAAAGACCTGATTTCTTAATTAGGTATTGGAAACAGGAACACACAGATATCCTTTGTTTCTTACAAGCTGACATGATAGATTCAAAACACTTGCAGACACGCTCAAACGTACGCAATCTAGTGATCTGCGTAATAGTGGGTCAATCTGGGTATACTTACCTAACCTTTAATGAAGGCAAAACAGTACCCATAGCATACAAATCACATTTGTACACAAACGCTGAAATGCGCTTTGCTTCTACAGAATAAATACTGACAGCAGTACAGACCGCTGTAGTAAGAGAAAGAGCACTGGCTCAGGGGAAACAAATAATTGTCGTAACTCTGGTATCAGCCTTAGAGGCTGCTACAATGGCAAGCATTCCTAATGCTAAAGCCTTACATGCCAGATGGATACAATGGGCTAATTCTCTCACTGCAACGCATGTAGAATACATATATGACCCAAGGTTAAAAACACAAGCATTCCTGCAATATGAACAAGAATATCCTGTACCAAATGAAATAATGCCTCTAGATCAGTATGAATACATTATTGACACTGACGGATCTGCTCAGCCGGCCGTAGGAAGTAAACAGCAATACAGTGCCGCTTGTGCCATTGTAAAAGGTTGTATGCAGGAAGGCAAGTTTCTTCCCAGCGATACGAAGACACAGTCTCTTGGAGACTGCACGACTCAGCTGGCAGAACTAAATGCCCTATTACTGGCATTAATCAATACGGATCGAGAATTCCCCACACTTTTAGTGTGAGATTCTTTTTACTGTGTCCAGTCATATGGGAACAGGCAGCTGAATTGAAAAACGAACTATCAAGAGCTCACGTGATACACACACTGAGTCATGAACGTGATGGCATTCACGATGAAGGGAATTCATTGCCTGATGAAGCTGCAAAGGGGGCAGTACGTACTGCTGCCGTAACTGCAATCACTAGTTCAAAAACAAAAATAGACGGACAGATAATCATAGCTGTCATTGCTTCATGCAAAAACAGCCCAGCCTTATCAAAAGATTTTCCACTCAAGTACTGCTTCAAGTTAGTTGCAAACAACATTCTGTATGCTCAGATTCCAGGAGGGTGGGATAGAGTAATACCTGTGAGATGGACAGGTAAGAAACCTGATTGTAGTGTGCACTGTTCCGAACGAACTAAAAGTTCAAAGTATTGGTTAATAAACAAAAATCTTTGTACCTAGACAAATAATCTGAAATCTTTTCACATATATTTGTTATTATACAGTTTTACATGAAAATAACACCGTATATGAAATCAACATATTTTTAACAATGATAATGTCTTTTTGCTGATCGCTTACATTGTAATACAATTGTAAATGAAAACATAGTTTTTTGTGTTGTACATTTATAGAAAACACAATATATTCTTATGTCACATTACTCCAAATAAAATTTTTCAAAAAATGATGCTTGTTAGTCGTTGCAAAATTAACAATAAGGTCAATGCATTTCGAGACTCACAGGTCCCTTCTTCAGGGGCGAAATTCTGTGAGTGAAAATATGAGCGAGGTTATTCCTAATGTTATGGTATTATCGGTGAATATTAGTGTGAACGGATAAAGAAGGTGAAATCCATGCCCAAGAAATATATATCATGCATGTAGACCTGGAGTGTTCTTATCAAAGGCATTAAAGAAAAAAGTTGCACACCTTAATTCTATCGGTGAATGTGTATGTAGCGAAAAAAAGAAAGGGGAAATGTGCAAGAGGTAGTGTGAAAATTAAATGAGGGAAAAACCAGAAAAAAATATAGTGATAAACGAAAGAGAGAGAGGAAACTAATAATGTGTGTTAATACCTGAAAGATAATCGGGTACCTTTTAAATGGAAATCTGCATAAAGCAGGACTGGAGTGAACCTGCGGGCAGAAAATGGGGTGCAAAAATAATGGGCCTGATGTACCATGTATGCCATCATATTAGTAATACCGCTGTGGTAATAAAAATGAATGCATGTAAACACTCACCGGGAATGCCGGTGGCGATACGCTAACCGTAGCGATGCTTGATAAATCCATCCCGAGCTGAATGGTGTCAGGAGGCAGTTACGAGTACCAGATCTATTGTACAAGAAAATTATTAGAGTGAGCCTAACCGTAGAAAAAATACGAGATGAACCCACAGTGATTAATTCTTACCGTCCTTGGTGAAGATGGCTTTCTACAATGATGTTCGAGGATTTGCTTGTGAGGAAACACTCTCTAAGCGGGCAACAATGTAGATAAAGGCAAATGCGTTCTATTGGGACCTTTTAGGGATCATTGGCAACTAACGTACCTGTGTGGTAAAAAGGCTGTGTGAGAGCCTGATACTATTTATGAGGAATGGTAAATGCGCACGTACCTCCAGGGGATGATTGCTTACCATATCTAGTAAGAAAAACCGTGATGAACTGATAAGTACTTCTCGGGAATCGCTTAGTAGTTGGAAAGTGATGTGGAATATGGCTGATCTCGTTATAGTGAGCTAAAAATAGGACTGGCTGATGAATAGACGGTGGTGGAATTATGGGAGATGTTGTGCACACGGAATCATAAGTAGTGTATTAAACAGAACACCTTGAATATTGATGGAGCAGAAAAAAATGCAAAATATATATATTTTTTGGGTGAAATACCAAGAAAAGAAGGAACTGTGTGAAAATTATCCATGTCTGGAAAGTCTTTATGGGGACAGGGCTAAACCCGTGGATGGTGGGAATTATAGTATTATATATATATATATATATATACGGGGTGAAAAACATAATACGTGAAAGGCAAAAAAGAAAGGATCATATGTTAATGTGTAGTAGTGGAATAAATAATAAATGATTAGCGATAAGGAATCATGTTCAGGTTTAAAGCATGATTGCTAAGTATCAAAAGAAATTGAAAAAAGAAAAGAACAGAGAATGTTAGTAAATGTAGACATAGACCTATAACAACCAAGATTCCTAGTAATTTAAGATGAATTTTATACAGTAATTGTGTTATAGTCTAAATCATAATCGCTGAATGTTAAAGAAAAAAATAATAAATGCTAGTAGATGTGCCCATCCACCTGTATGGACCAAACTTCCTGGTAATTTGAAATGAACTATATACAATAATTGTGTGCTTGAAAGGTTATCAATAAAGGTCATTATTTTCATAGAAAACAAATCATTTCCATTTTATCGTTAAGACCCTTAGGGGTTAAGGTTTGTAAGAAATCAATCCAGTATATTTCTCTTTGTAACAGTTTCTTATTGTTATCGACTCCTTCTTGTTTGGGGACAACCTCAACTATTTGTGCTCTAAGTTGGGATATAGTGTGTTTGGCTTCTGCCCAGTGGACAGCTACACTAGCGGTTTTGTTGCCTATAGGAATGGTACTTTTATGTTCGGTAAGGCATACTTTAAGTTTACGCTCTGTTTTGCCTATATATGCCTTGCCGCATGGACATTTCAGACAATATATTATGTTAGAAGTATTGCAATCGGATGTATGTTTCAACTTAATGTTATATCCAGTAACAGGATGTGTAAGTATGTTGCCCACAGTAATGTTATTACAATGTGTGCAATTGGGGCATCGTGTTGGGCCTTTAGGAATTTGCTTGGTTGGTGATCTGGCAAATGTTTTAATCAATTCCTGTAGATTGCGTCCACGAGTATACGAAAATGTGGGTTTTTCTTTAAAAATGTCATTGTAATCAGGCTAATTTTGTAAACGCTCCCATCTTTTGTTGATAATTTGCTTAATGCGATTAGAACATGTAGAGTACTTGGATACAAAAGTGGGTGTAGCTTTGTGCGATTTAACGTTCACGTTAAGTAATGATTTCGGATCTTTATTTTCTAGTCTGTGGATGCATTTCTCAATGACATCAGAGGCATATCCTCGTTGTTCAAATCGTTCTTTGTATTGTTGAATCTTCAAGTTAGCTGTTTCTGATTCAGAACAAATTGATTTAATCCTTAGGAATTGTGAGTAGGGTAAATTGGAGATGAGACTCCTGGGATGGAAGCTGGTGAATTGTAAGGTGCTGTTTCTGTCCGCTGGTTTGATAAAAATGTCTGTGATTAATTTCTGCTTCGTGTAATCCTTTTTGACTAAAACATCTAGGAAATTGACTTGATGGTTGCTAATGTTGTGAGTAAATTGAATTCTGGGGTTCCTTGTGTTAAGTTGATCAAGTAGACTCTCCAATTTTATCAGTGGTTGTGACCATATTAGAAATATATCATCTATGTATCTGTTATACTGTATCAATCCTTCAATCTAGTTCTCATCAGTTAGTATGAAGTCATTTTCAAGTTTAGACATAAAGATATTGGCGTATGTGGGCGCACTGGAAAAACCCATGGAGGTTCCAGTAAGTTGTCCAAAAAAATTATTATCTTGCCATGAAAAATAACTGTTGTAAAGACAAAACGACAGAAGTTTAAGTAAAAATACACTAAATTCTTGTGTTAAGTCCATTTGTAATAAAGCCCATTCTGTGGCTTCTAAACTTTCTGTGTGTGCTATGGAGGTGTACAGTGCAGTCACATCAATTGTACGATGTATTCAATCCTCACGAAAAAAAGGAGAAATCATCTCAACAAAACAGATGAAGAATTTTGTCTTAAATTGCGACAGATGAAGGGTTCCACCATAGCGCATCCAGTGCAGACACCATTACTTATATCAGACAGACCACTCGCTTGTGTCTATTTGGACCACTGCAGCCCCCTACAATCGGATGGGGCTTACAAGTATATCATGGTGGCATTGTATTCTTGCTCTAGGTTCCTATGGGCATGGCCTCAGCGCTCGAATGACGTTCAAACTGTTATAAGAGATTTGTGAGTCTTTATAGGGACATACACAGTTGGCACATTTCATTCTGACCATGGCCCCACATTTAGCTCTAGTGCTTACAAGGAAGCCATGGCAGGTTTGGGTGTAGCATTGCGGTACTCCTCTCTGTACCATCCTGAGGAAAACTTGTCGTGGAGAGAATAAAAATGGGACTTAAAGCAATCTTTAACAGCAAGAGTTTTAGTTTCGGGTGGTAGTTGGGTCAATCATTTATATGGAGTACAGCGAGCCGGTAACAAACAGCCAAGAAGTCCTCTAAGGGGGGGGGGCACTCCTTATGAGGTCCTTTTTGGGATGATAATGTGGGTGCCTGATCTCGATTTTGAAAGCACTGTGGTGGATGAAAAACCATTTGACATCAATAAACGTTTGGCTGTTTTACAGGATCTGAACGAATCCAAGGCAGTACTAAGCAACGTGCAAGTAAAACGGACCTCCACTGGCTAAGTCAAATCAGTCACTGCAAGACCTGTCTGGATTCCTAAAGTCGGGGATCTGGTCAGAGAAAAGATCAAGGACAAGAAAGAATTTGGGCCATTGTCCAAAAGTCCCATACCTGTCTTGGCTGTCGAAGGAACAAGAACAGTACTTCTTCCGCCTCTTGCCGGTAAAAAAGAAAAGAGATTTGTGTCCATTGATCTGATCAAACCATACTATGTGGCCAATACTAAATAATAGGCCTCATGGGCTCCTGGCTAGCCGATGCTCTCCTCTCACTACCATACAGGAAGTTCAGACAGAAAGACTCATAACATTCGAAGAGTCACCAATACAAAATGATATAATTTCCAACAATGAAATGGAACTCGTTCCTCTTGAATCAAAACTTAAAAATGAAAGAAAAATTTCAATTCGGCCTACCACCGATGTCTACATCAAAATTCCTCAACAAGATACCCCTGCCGGTTCAACACAATCTGCAGAGCTACCAAAAATTGATTGAACTGCATCTGGCTACTTAATGGATTTTGATACCTTCTCTCCTGATCCCAGTGAACACCAGCTCTAGTTTTCTGTAAGCAACAACTTCATGAATTCTACACTTTCCTGAAATAGACTTACTTAGTTTCACCTTGGCTCCAGGTCTGGATCATAACTGTAATATTTTGTTTTTTCTGTTCTGGATTGGCCTAGTGACTGTCTTTTGCTTACTAATAAATGGAAAATATCTCCCAGAACGCTCTGCCGTATCTGATGTGAACTTGGTCCTGAAACCTCATGCATCATCTCATTGTGAACAAAGAGATTTGTTTTCTATGAATATTACAGCTGTTCCAATTCCTGATGGTATAGTTTGGGACAAAGTTGATTGTGATGTATTTGGCCCCACTGAAGTTATGAAAATACCACATTTATTTAAAATATCTCTAAATGATTTTATTACCTCCAGTACATTTTCTCATGATTGGGATCTTGAAACTGTAAATAATATGTTGTCGGAAAATCTGCTGCATTTTCAAGCAATGAAATGTTAGTTGACACTTCTGACTTTGATAGCATGTACTGTTACCACCATTATGGTCATCACTTTTTACACAAATCCGGAATCCCAGGAAATGTCTTCACATACCAACAAGGGAATATTGCCTGACACCACCAAAAGGAAGTTCGAAAACGTTTGCACAAAAATATTCCTATTTTTCAGGGTTTAACACTTCTGACTCAACAGTTCCAGGCTCTGCTGATCCCTCTTTGCTTGGAAAGAAGCAGTCCATCATGCTCTCTGGTATATAGCTGCATCTGTATCTCCTCGACAAGGGAGGACCCCATCCAGAAAGTAAGCCACAGGCATCAGCCGCCCCCGTCTGGTCTGGCGATCACTCCAGGCTTGGGGGGGGAGGGGGAAGGGGAGGGGAGAGGGGGAGAGGGAGGGCCCCACTCACACGGGAGAAGGGAGTCCCACTCACAAGCGGAGAACTGGGCGAATCTGAAAAAGAAACAAGCATCACTCTTCTTGCAAAAAACATTTTTTCAAAAGCACACTTTTTCCGTCTTGCATTTCTAAAAGTTCAATATTTTTATTTCTGTCTACATAGCCCTCCTCTAGCACGAGAGAATTATCAAAGAAGTCTACCAACGCTTTAGCCTCTGAATTCTTGGTAAAATCTCACTTTTCGTTTACACAGCAAGAAGGGCTGGGGCAGTCTCCTTCTCTCACTTCTCTCACTGCACCCCTCAGGGGTGCTGCCCCCCTTCACAAATCTCTGCAGACACCAACTGGCCCCTCGCCAAACATAACAAGCAGAGACTTCTCGGCTGTCTCTAGCTCGCACCTTATCTCCTCCAAGGCCGAAGTGAACTGCACTCCTGCCAACTTTCGTCTGCTCCTATCTGCTCTGCAACTCTCTTCATGGGGGGGGGGGGAGAACCTGCGCCTTTGCCAGCCTCCCAGACCTCTATCTCCAAGAAGCTGTCTCTGTCTACCGGGGAGAGGAGCTGAGATGCCCCCTCCCGTAGGAATTCCTCCTCAGACTTCACAGAAAGCCTGAGCTCTTCTTAGCGTTACTGGATGATCTCATTGCAAGCCTCCCAAACATCAATCTCAAAGACGCTTTCAAAGGACCCACTCCCAGAACAAAACTTTACATGTCTGAGAGGAAAAACAGCTTTAACCTCTCCTGACCTCCAGCAAGACTTCACATTCTTTAATCTGAAAATGCTCCCCCATTCTGTCTAACTAATTCAAGCAAATCCTTAACTGTCATTAGTCTATCACCTCATGAGAAAAAAAAAACTAAACTTCTCTTGACATATCAAAAAGAAAAAAGCATTGGCAATATCAGAAGTCACATATCAAGTCCCATGCTACTTCTGTAACAATAACTGGGACAGCATCAGTCAAAGAAGGTATATATTTGTCCAATTTGCAATAATCAACTGTCATGCGCCAAAAATTATCATATGTGCACACCAGCTACACAATTAGGGTCACCACCTCAATCTGTTAAGCACTGCATGATCTCACTGATCCCTTCACGCCCATCTGTCAATCTGTACTGTTTCAAATTAATGTCCTTTGTAACATGGGGCACCTTCACTGGGAAATCTTGTGTTTCAAACTCCACTTCAGGACCTTCTATTAAATCCTGTGCAATCTGTTTTTCTGTCTGTACATGCCACTTAATAACCATTGCAATCTCCCATAGGCAAACCACATTTACTCTAACTCTGTTCTGTCCAGTATCTGTTGGTGTGCAAACGCACAAAATCATCTGCATTTGTCCAGCATCTGAATTTAACAGTGACCTCTTCTTTCCCTGCACTGCTCTGTAACTAAAAAGGGCACATTTCTCTTGAATTAACTCACAAAATAAATGTTCATGTTTATGAAGTAACCACATATCAGACTTATTGTACACAATCTGCTGTTCACATTCAAAATCATATTGTTGCATTTCTCTTTTGAAGCAAAATGTATCATTCACTGTCATATCTAATTTATGTCCGCAACCGGTGATCGTTAAGCCTAAAACATTAGTCTGTTTACTTTCCTGCACATGCCTTTCTTGCTGAAAAACCTCCTCAGAAGAATTAATTAAAACTGTCTGTGTAGCTCATAGTCTGACTGCATTCTCTGTTACTTTTATCACATCTGAATCATTTTGGCTGGTCTTAGTAAACAGCTTCACAGCCTGGTACACGTTTAATTCTGTCTTCAAAGATATATTTTCAAACTGGGCATCAACTAGCTCTGTTTTCAACTCACTATGTTCTGTTAGCAAATGCTCACATGTTTGATGCAATTAACCAACACATTTAAAATAACACAGCTGTCTCTGTCTAAAATGTCATTAATCTCCTGCTGATTAACACCCTTCATTGCAACTCCGGAGTCTTTAACTCGAGGGAGTCCCACGCATCAGGAGTATGCTCTGACATCTTACATTCACTTTGCAACTGAAAACATTTGATATGCGTTCCTTAACAAACACTTGAAAGGGATCCAGCCCTTTCTGCCTAACGTAGCAAACTATTTATAAGCACGTTTTACAAAACACACTTAAACACACACACACCAATTCTAACTCAGCACAATTAGCTCACTTCACGAGCCAGCACATCATATGGGCTACCCCCATACAAATAAATCAATTGATATCTAAGAGTCTGCTTTCAATTTCTGGAAAAAACCCCATATTTCTTCCCCTTTTAAATCACCGTTCAGATCCTGCAACCGACTACACCAAAAATGTAATGACAAACTTTAGATCTCCCCTGGACCAAGGAATGTACCGTCACTTTCCCAGGGAGAAAATATCAGTTACAAACTTATGAAATATAACATACACAGCACTTCTTAAGGTGGGCAAACTTTCAACACTCCCCCAAAGGCAAGGAAAGAAAACAATAATTTGCGCATCACTTGTTAGGAATAAGTAGCACAACTTCCTATAACACAATTACCTGCTAGAAGGGAATTCACCCATCCTTCTACAACAGAATACTTGGCCAAGAAGAGTCCACACCTCCTGCTACAAGGAAAAGACGAATTGGTATATCTGGGATGTATTTATTTGTAAATAGCACCACACAGTAAGCCAAATGTACCTAACATAGCAGACTCTAACATATCAATCAAGGCAAATATATATGTAGAAATATATATGTATGGATATAAGAATCAGAAATAAGAAGGAAAGGAAAGGAAAGAATTCAGAAAAGAATCAAGAGACAGTTAGTAGCAGAGACACCTCACCTAATGCTCCATCATTTCACCCCGCTTTGCTCAAGGGGAGTCCATTGCTTGAACTGGGTGAAAGCTCAGAGGTGACACCACTTTCCGTGACAACATGTCTGCTCCACGGATGAACTTCCACTAGGCCAGTGTAGACTCCCCTTTTTAATACACATCCAAAACACAGCGAAGCTTCTAGCAAACTCCGCCCCCTAGTTCTCATGAGAGCCCGTACCAGCTTGCTCCAAGGTCATAGCAATGGTTGATCAGGCCCTTGCTATGGCTACGAGTCAAACTATGTACATTCCTCTGATAAGAACCAGTTCTCTCTAGTCAGTAAAAACAGGAGGAAAGCAAAACATGCCCTCTTCTTCGTGCAGGCAGCATGAAAGTGGAGTGAGTTAAGCCATGCACACAGAAAGGCCCAAAGCAAGATGGAAGCAGAAAAGCAAGGCACCTATAATTCTCATCCACACAACTTACAAGCACCACTGTGCACACAGAAAAGTTTGAAGCAAGGTAAAGTCAGAAGGCAGAATGACATTAGACCACGTCAAAGCCAATAGGTCAAAGTCATAATTCACCTAACCCAAATAACATTATACACTTAATCCCTCAGTACACAACATTGAGCACATGTGTGCCCCACCGCCTACAAGACTGTACCTCAACATCCCATACCTTCTATTCTAGGAAAGACTATTCCACTAAAAGGCAGAAGAAAAGCAGGCATATGCAAACCCATCCTACATTAAGGCTAAGGTAACATAACACACTTAAGTTAGTACAGAATGGTGGTGGTTGAGGGTCATCATAGGGTGTCAGACCACAAAAGTGGCTGATTCACTACATTGCACCCCATGACCCTTGATCATCACCATTCACATATGTCAAAGACAAACTCTCTTAGCTAACGGCACAACTATGAATGAAGCACTGCATCTCTTAACTGCAAAAATGGCATAACTGAAAAACAAAACTATCATTAAAGCACTGCATATCTCAACTGAAAGCAAAATCATTTAAAAGCACATTTCTAAATTGAAAGGCACAACTACTAAAACGCACATGTTGAAACAGCAACTCATGTGTTGAAGTGGCTACACAAAAATACATAATTCAAAACAAATCATGACTAAAAAGCAACTATGATCGAAATGCTCCATTGCAAACCTGAAAAACTCATCAAAAGTATATGATAATCACTTTAGAGCAAATAAAGACTGCATTCCCTAAATACATGTAGACGCAATACCTCAGGTGCATCTAGAAATAGCTCATAGATATCTAGATACATGTTTAAATGAATACTCAAAATAAATGAATCAAGCTTTTGAATGCTCCTAATGCCTCTAATCGTTAAACTGGAAACTCTACTGCCAAAATCATATATTGTGGCAACAGCTACAGGTTATTACTCTTCAGACTCTAACCCGGAAAATATCTAGTCTGATTGCAGCAAAGCGTCTCTATAGGTCTCCATCCCTAAAAACAAAAACAGTCCTTCTGTTTGAAAAAACAAACAGCAGTCTCCCATCGCATCTGAACTTCACGATGATAAAACAATTCTGGCAAAGCATATCCTGTAGTTCTCTCTTTTGTTTTGTCTTTACTGTCACACAAGCAGTTACCCTGTGTGAAAGACACACAGCCTTCATGCATGTAAAGTCGACCTCACGTGACGGAAACAGTTCCAGGCTCTGCTGATCCCTCTTTGCTTGGAAAGAAGCAGTCCATAATGCTCTCCGGTATATATCTGCATCTGTATCTCCTCGACAAGGGAGGACCCCATCCAGAAAGTAAGCCACTGGCATCAGCCGCCCCCGTCTGGTCTGGCGATCACTCCAGGCTTGGGGGGGAGGGGGAAGGGGAGGGGAGAGGGGGATAGGGAGGGCCCCACTCACACGGGAGAAGGGAGTCCCACTCACAAGCGGAGAACTGGGCGAATCTGAAAAAGAAACAAGCATCACTCTTCTTGCAAAAAACATTTTTTCAAAAGCACACTTTTTCCGTCTTGCATTTCTAAAAGTTCAATATTTTTATTTCTGTCTACATAGCCCTCCTCTAGCACTAGAGAATTATCAAAGAAGTCTACCAACGCTTTAGCCTCTGAATTCTTGGTAAAATCTCACTTTTCGTTTACACAGCAAGAAGGGCTGGGGCAGTCTCCTTCTCTCACTTCTCTCACTGCACCCCTCAGGGGTGCTGCCCCCCTTCACAAATCTCTGCGGACACCAACTGGCCCCTCGCCAAACATAACAAGCAGAGACTTCTCGGCTGTCTCTAGCTCGCACCTTATCTCCTCCAAGGCCGAAGTGAACTGCACTCCTGCCAACTTTCGTCTGCTCCTATCTGCTCTGCGACTCTCTTCATGGGGGGGGAGAACCTGCGCCTTTGCAAGCCTCCCAGACCTCTATCTCCAAGAAGCTGTCTCTGTCTACCGGGGAGAGGAGCTGAGATGCCCCCTCCCGTAGGAATTCCTCCTCAGACTTCACAGAAAGCCTGAGCTCTTCTTAGCGTTACTGGATGATCTCATTGGAGGCCTCCCAAACATCAATCTCAAAGACGCTTTCAAAGGACCCACTCCCAGAACAAAACTTTACATGTCTGAGAGGAAAAACAGCTTTAACCTCTCCTGACCTCCAGCAAGACTTCACATTCTTTAATCTAAAAATGCTCCCCCATTCTGTCTAACTAATTCAAGCAAATCCTTAACTGTCATTAGTCTATCACCTCATGAGAAAAAAAAAACTAAACTTCTCTTGACATATCAAAAAGAAAAAAGCATTGGCAATAGCAGAAGTCACATATCAAGTCCCATGCTACTTCTGTAACAATAACTGGGACAGCATCAGTCAAAGAAGGTATATATTTGTCCAATGTGCAATAATCAACTGTCATGCGCCAAAAATTATCATATGTGCACACCAGCTACACAATTAGGGTCACCACCTCAATCTGTTAAGCCCTGCATGATCTCACTGATCCCTTCACGCCCATCTGTCAATCTGTACTGTTTCAAATTAATGTCCTTTGTAACATGGGGCACCTTCACTGGGAAATCTTGTGTTTCAAACTCCACTTCAGGACCTTCTATTAAATCCTGTGCAATCTGTTTTTCTGTCTGTACATGCCACTTAATAACCATTGTAATCTCCCATAGGTAAACCACATTTTCTCTAACTCTGTTCTGTCCAGTATCTGTTGGTGTGCAAACGCACAAAATCATCTGCATTTGTCCATCATCTGAATTTAACAATGACCTCTTCTTTCCCTGCACTGCTCTGTAACTAAAAAGGGCACATTGCTCTTGAATTAACTCACAAAATTAATTTTCTGTTTATGAAGTGATCACATATCAGACTTTTTATACACAATCTGCTGTTCACATTCAAAATCATATTTTTGCATTTCTCTTTTGAAGCAAAATGTATCATTCACTGTCATATCTATTTTATGTCCGCAACCGGTGATCGTTAAGCCTAAAACGTTAGTCTGTTTACTTTCCTGAACATTCCTTTCTATCTGAAAAACCTCCTCAGAAGAATTAATTAAAACTGTCTGTGTAGCTCGTAGTCTGACTGCATTCTCTGTTACATTTATCACATCTGAATCATTTTGGCTGGTCTAAACAGCTTCACAGCCTGGTACACGTTTAATTCTGTCTTCAAATATATATTTTCAAACTGGGCATCAACTAGCTCTGTTTTCAACTCACTACGTTCCGTTAGCAAATGCTCACATGTTTGATGCATATTAACCAATCATTTAAAATAACACAGCTGTCTCTGTCTAAAATGTCATTAATCTCCTGCTGATTAACACCCTTCATTGCAACTCCGGAGTCTTTAAACTTGAGGGAGTCCCATGCATCAGGAGTATGCTCTGACATCTTACATTCACTTTGCAACTGAAAACATTTGTTTTGCATTCCTTAACAAACACTTGAAAGGGATCCAGCCCTTTCTGCCTAACATAGCAAACTATTTATAAGCACTTTTTACAAAACACACTTAAATACACACACACCAATTCTAACTCAGCACATTTAGCTCACTTCACGAGCCAGCACATCATATGGGCTACCCCCATGCAAATAAATCAATTGATATCTAAGAGTCTGCTTTCAATTTCTGGAGAAAAAAAAACATATTTCTTCCCCTTTTAAATTACCGTTCAGATCCTGCAACCGACTATGCCAAAAATGTAATGACAAACTTTAGATCTCCCCTGGACCAAGGAATGTACTGTCACTTTCCCAGGGAGAAAATATCAGTTCCAAACTTATGGAATATAACATACACAGCACTTCCTAAGGTGGGCAAACTTTCAACACTCCCCCAAAGGCAAGGAAAGAAAACAATAATTTGTGCATCACTTGTTAGGAATAAGTAGCACAACTTCCTATAACACAAATACCTGCTAGAAGGGAATTCACCCATCCTTCTACAACAGAATACTTGGCCAAAAAGAGTCCACACCTCCTGCTACAAGGAAAAGACGAATTGGTATATCTGGGATGTATTTATTTGTATATAGCACCACACAGTAAGCCAAATGCACATAACATAGCAGACTCTAACATATCAATCAAGGCAAATATATATGTAGAAATATATATGTATGGATATAAGAATCAGAAATAGGAAGGAAAGGATAGAATTCAGAAAAGAATCAAGAGACAGTTAGTAGCAGAGACACCTCACCTAATGCTCCTTCATTTCACCCCGCTTTGCTCAAGGGGAGTCCATTGCTTGAACTGGGCGAAAGCTCAGAGGTGACACCACTTTCTATGACAACACATCTGCTCCATGGATGAACTTCCACCAGGCCAGTGTAGACTCCCCTTTTTAATACACATCCAAAACACAGCGAAGCTTCTAGCAAACTCTGCCCCCTAGTTCTCTTGAGAGACCTTACCAGCTTGCTCCAAGGTCACAGCAGTGGTTGATCAGGCCCTTGCTATGGCTACGAGTCAAACTATGTACATTCCTCTGATAAGAACCAGTTCTCTCTAGTCAGTAAAAACAGGAGGAAAGCAAAACATGCCCTCTTCTTCGTGCAGGCAGCATGAAAATGGAGTGAGTTAAGCCATGCACACAGAAAGGCCCAAAGCAAGATGGAATCAGAAAAGCAAGGCACCTATAATTCTCATCCACACAACTTACAAGCACCACTGTGCACACAGAAAAGTTTGAAGCAAGGTAAAGTCAGAAGGCAGAATGACATTAGACCACGTCAAAGCCAATAGGTCAGAGTCATAATTCACCTAACCCAAATAACATTATACACTTAATCCCTCAGTATACAACATTGAGCACATGTGTGCACCACCACCCACAAGACTGCACCTCAACATCCCATACCTTCTATTCTTTGAAAGACTTTTCCGCTAAAAGGCAGAAGAAGAGCAGGCATATGCAAACCCATCCTACATTAAGGCTAAGGTAACATAACACACTTAAGTCAGTACAGAATGGTGGTGGTTGAGGGTCATCATAGGGTGTCAGACCAAAAAAGTGGCTGATTCACTACACATGCCACACACTTCAGTTTACACTTCTGAGAAAGAAGAGAAGCCAAAATCAAAATCTCAATTTAAAAAGAAGAAAATAGCAGAAAAGTAAAAGGTCTCTTTTGGGAGAACCTGACTTATGGCTATGACCTCCTTTTAGCTGAAAAAGATTGTCCGCCTGAAATTGTTATGGATTGCCCAAAGGGAGAAACAATAATTTTACCAGCTTTTTCCGACAACGTTCCAATTTACTTAAAATATACACGCATGCAGGAGTGGGCGGTAGCCCTTGTTCCAGCACTATATCACAACCATGTTGGGTGGGAGGCTGAGTCCCTCCACTATGTAATCTCAGTAAAAACGACTCCAACTCCACAGAGACAGTACCCAATTAAACAAGAAGTGAAAATACAGGTCATGGAGATCTTAGATCAACTTGAATACCAAGGTGTAATAGAAACTTGCACCTCTCCAATGAATAGTCTTTTGTTTCCTGTATTGAAGCCCGAGAATTCATATCATCTAGTTTTAGACTACAAACATCTGAACACATGCACAAAGAAATTTGCAGTACAGAATGCACACAGTGCCTCATTGATGATTAACATTGCTTGAAAGAAATACAAAACAACACTAGATATCTCAAATGGATTCTTCTGTGAAAATATAGCACCTGAAAGCAGGTATCCAACTGCATTTTCTGCGCTGGGTTCTCAGATTCAATTTTGTCAACTGCCCCAAGGAATAGCACAGGGTTGTTCAGCGCTAGGGTACCAGATTTACTTAATTGGATGAAGAGGCATTGTCTTAAGTAGATTATATTTATCTGACAGATGATGATTTACAGGATCACTTGACCAGGGTGAGCACCATAATTCTGGGGTTTGCCTCAGAAGGCTATAAATTCAACTTTATAAAATCTAAAATAGCCCACCTCAATGTTTTATTTTTAGGATAAGAGTTATCAAGTGAAGGAAAAAGCCTGGCAGCTAACTTTTTACAAAAAGTGTGCGCTGCTCCAACCTCTTAAATCTTTGAAAAAGGTACAATCCATATTGGGATTTATATATTTTGGCAGAGCATACATTTTAGATTACGCAGAAAACGTAAAATCTTTCTAGGACTTAAAAAGACCTGATTTCTTAATTAGGTATTGGAAACAGGAACACACAGATATCCTTTGTTTCTTACAAGCTGACATGATAGATTCAAAACACTTGCAGACACGCTCAAACGTACGCAATCTAGTGATCTGCGTAATAGTGGGTCAATCTGGGTATACTTACCTAACCTTTAATGAAGGCAAAACAGTACCCATAGCATACAAATCACATTTGTACACAAACGCTGAAATGCGCTTTGCTTCTACAGAATAAATACTGACAGCAGTACAGACCGCTGTAGTAAGAGAAAGAGCACTGGCTCAGGGGAAACAAATAATTGTCGTAACTCTGGTATCAGCCTTAGAGGCTGCTACAATGGCAAGCATTCCTAATGCTAAAGCCTTACATGCCAGATGGATACAATGGGCTAATTCTCTCACTGCAACGCATGTAGAATACATATATGACCCAAGGTTAAAAACACAAGCATTCCTGCAATATGAACAAGAATGTCCTGTACCAAATGAAATAATGCCTCTAGATCAGTATGAATACATTATTGACACTGACGGATCTGCTCAGCCGGCCGTAGGAAGTAAACAGCAATACAGTGCCGCTTGTGCCATTGTAAAAGGTTGTATGCAGGAAGGCAAGTTTCTTCCCAGCGATACGAAGACACAGTCTCTTGGAGACTGCACGACTCAGCTGGCAGAACTAAATGCCCTATTACTGGCATTAATCAATACGGATCGAGAATTCCCCACACTTTTAGTGTGAGATTCTTTTTACTGTGTCCAGTCATATGGGAACAGGCAGCTGAATTGAAAAACGAACTATCAAGAGCTCACGTGATACACACACTGAGTCATGAACGTGATGGCATTCACGATGAAGGGAATTCATTGCCTGATGAAGCTGCAAAGGGGGCAGTACGTACTGCTGCCGTAACTGCAATCACTAGTTCAAAAACAAAAATAGACGGACAGATAATCATAGCTGTCATTGCTTCATGCAAAAACAGCCCAGCCTTATCAAAAGATTTTCCACTCAAGTACTGCTTCAAGTTAGTTGCAAACAACATTCTGTATGCTCAGATTCCAGGAGGGTGGGATAGAGTAATACCTGTGAGATGGACAGGTAAGAAACCTGATTGTAGTGTGCACTGTTCCGAACGAACTAAAAGTTCAAAGTATTGGTTAATAAACAAAAATCTTTGTACCTAGACAAATAATCTGAAATCTTTTCACATATATTTGTTATTATACAGTTTTACATGAAAATAACACCGTATATGAAATCAACATATTTTTAACAATGATAATGTCTTTTTGCTGATCGCTTACATTGTAATACAATTGTAAATGAAAACATAGTTTTTTGTGTTGTACATTTATAGAAAACACAATATATTCTTATGTCACATTACTCCAAATAAAATTTTTCAAAAAATGATGCTTGTTAGTCGTTGCAAAATTAACAATAAGGTCAATGCATTTCGAGACTCACAGGTCCCTTCTTCAGGGGCGAAATTCTGTGAGTGAAAATATGAGCGAGGTTATTCCTAATGTTATGGTATTATCGGTGAATATTAGTGTGAACGGATAAAGAAGGTGAAATCCATGCCCAAGAAATATATATCATGCATGTAGACCTGGAGTGTTCTTATCAAAGGCATTAAAGAAAAAAGTTGCACACCTTAATTCTATCGGTGAATGTGTATGTAGCGAAAAAAAGAAAGGGGAAATGTGCAAGAGGTAGTGTGAAAATTAAATGAGGGAAAAACCAGAAAAAAATATAGTGATAAACGAAAGAGAGAGAGGAAACTAATAATGTGTGTTAATACCTGAAAGATAATCGGGTACCTTTTAAATGGAAATCTGCATAAAGCAGGACTGGAGTGAACCTGCGGGCAGAAAATGGGGTGCAAAAATAATGGGCCTGATGTACCATGTATGCCATCATATTAGTAATACCGCTGTGGTAATAAAAATGAATGCATGTAAACACTCACCGGGAATGCCGGTGGCGATACGCTAACCGTAGCGATGCTTGATAAATCCATCCCGAGCTGAATGGTGTCAGGAGGCAGTTACGAGTACCAGATCTATTGTACAAGAAAATTATTAGAGTGAGCCTAACCGTAGAAAAAATACGAGATGAACCCACAGTGATTAATTCTTACCGTCCTTGGTGAAGATGGCTTTCTACAATGATGTTCGAGGATTTGCTTGTGAGGAAACACTCTCTAAGCGGGCAACAATGTAGATAAAGGCAAATGCGTTCTATTGGGACCTTTTAGGGATCATTGGCAACTAACGTACCTGTGTGGTAAAAAGGCTGTGTGAGAGCCTGATACTATTTATGAGGAATGGTAAATGCGCACGTACCTCCAGGGGATGATTGCTTACCATATCTAGTAAGAAAAACCGTGATGAACTGATAAGTACTTCTCGGGAATCGCTTAGTAGTTGGAAAGTGATGTGGAATATGGCTGATCTCGTTATAGTGAGCTAAAAATAGGACTGGCTGATGAATAGACGGTGGTGGAATTATGGGAGATGTTGTGCACACGGAATCATAAGTAGTGTATTAAACAGAACACCTTGAATATTGATGGAGCAGAAAAAAATGCAAAATATATATATTTTTTGGGTGAAATACCAAGAAAAGAAGGAACTGTGTGAAAATTATCCATGTCTGGAAAGTCTTTATGGGGACAGGGCTAAACCCGTGGATGGTGGGAATTATAGTATTATATATATATATATATATATATATACGGGGTGAAAAACATAATACGTGAAAGGCAAAAAAGAAAGGATCATATGTTAATGTGTAGTAGTGGAATAAATAATAAATGATTAGCGATAAGGAATCATGTTCAGGTTTAAAGCATGATTGCTAAGTATCAAAAGAAATTGAAAAAAGAAAAGAACAGAGAATGTTAGTAAATGTAGACATAGACCTATAACAACCAAGATTCCTAGTAATTTAAGATGAATTTTATACAGTAATTGTGTTATAGTCTAAATCATAATCGCTGAATGTTAAAGAAAAAAATAATAAATGCTAGTAGATGTGCCCATCCACCTGTATGGACCAAACTTCCTGGTAATTTGAAATGAACTATATACAATAATTGTGTGCTTGAAAGGTTATCAATAAAGGTCATTATTTTCATAGAAAACAAATCATTTCCATTTTATCGTTAAGACCCTTAGGGGTTAAGGTTTGTAAGAAATCAATCCAGTATATTTCTCTTTGTAACAGTTTCTTATTGTTATCGACTCCTTCTTGTTTGGGGACAACCTCAACTATTTGTGCTCTAAGTTGGGATATAGTGTGTTTGGCTTCTGCCCAGTGGACAGCTACACTAGCGGTTTTGTTGCCTATAGGAATGGTACTTTTTTGTTCGGTAAGGCATACTTTAAGTTTACGCTCTGTTTTGCCTATATATGCCTTGCCGCATGGACATTTCAGACAATATATTATGTTAGAAGTATTGCAATCGGATGTATGTTTCAACTTAATGTTATATCCAGTAACAGGATGTGTAAGTATGTTGCCCACAGTAATGTTATTACAATGTGTGCAATTGGGGCATCGTGTTGGGCCTTTAGGAATTTGCTTGGTTGGTGATCTGGCAAATGTTTTAATCAATTCCTGTAGATTGCGTCCACGAGTATACGAAAATGTGGGTTTTTCTTTAAAAATGTCATTGTAATCAGGCTAATTTTGTAAACGCTCCCATCTTTTGTTGATAATTTGCTTAATGCGATTAGAACATGTAGAGTACTTGGATACAAAAGTGGGTGTAGCTTTGTGCGATTTAACGTTCACGTTAAGTAATGATTTCGGATCTTTATTTTCTAGTCTGTGGATGCATTTCTCAATGACATCAGAGGCATATCCTCGTTGTTCAAATCGTTCTTTGTATTGTTGAATCTTCAAGTTAGCTGTTTCTGATTCAGAACAAATTGATTTAATCCTTAGGAATTGTGAGTAGGGTAAATTGGAGATGAGACTCCTGGGATGGAAGCTGGTGAATTGTAAGGTGCTGTTTCTGTCCGCTGGTTTGATAAAAATGTCTGTGATTAATTTCTGCTTCGTGTAATCCTTTTTGACTAAAACATCTAGGAAATTGACTTGATGGTTGCTAATGTTGTGAGTAAATTGAATTCTGGGGTTCCTTGTGTTAAGTTGATCAAGTAGACTCTCCAATTTTATCAGTGGTTGTGACCATATTAGAAATATATCATCTATGTATCTGTTATACTGTATCAATCCTTCAATCTAGTTCTCATCAGTTAGTATGAAGTCATTTTCAAATTTAGACATAAAGATATTGGCGTATGTGGGCGCACTGGAAAAACCCATGGAGGTTCCAGTAAGTTGTCCAAAAAAATTATTATCTTGCCATGAAAAATAACTGTTGTAAAGACAAAACGACAGAAGTTTAAGTAAAAATACACTAAATTCTTGTGTTAAGTCCATTTGTAATAAAGCCCATTCTGTGGCTTCTAAACTTTCTGTGTGTGCTATGGAGGTGTACAGTGCAGTCACATCAATTGTACGATGTATTCAATCCTCACGAAAAAAAGGAGAAATCATCTCAACAAAACAGATGAAGAATTTTGTCTTAAATTGCGACAGATGAAGGGTTCCACCATAGCGCATCCAGTGCAGACACCATTACTTATATCAGACAGACCACTCGCTTGTGTCTATTTGGACCACTGCAGCCCCCTACAATCGGATGGGGCTTACAAGTATATCATGGTGGCATTGTATTCTTGCTCTAGGTTCCTATGGGCATGGCCTCAGCGCTCGAATGACGTTCAAACTGTTATAAGAGATTTGTGAGTCTTTATAGGGACATACACAGTTGGCACATTTCATTCTGACCATGGCCCCACATTTAGCTCTAGTGCTTACAAGGAAGCCATGGCAGGTTTGGGTGTAGCATTGCGGTACTCCTCTCTGTACCATCCTGAGGAAAACTTGTCGTGGAGAGAATAAAAATGGGACTTAAAGCAATCTTTAACAGCAAGAGTTTTAGTTTCGGGTGGTAGTTGGGTCAATCATTTATATGGAGTACAGCGAGCCGGTAACAAACAGCCAAGAAGTCCTCTAAGGGGGGGGGGCACTCCTTATGAGGTCCTTTTTGGGATGATAATGTGGGTGCCTGATCTCGATTTTGAAAGCACTGTGGTGGATGAAAAACCATTTGACATCAATAAACGTTTGGCTGTTTTACAGGATCTGAACGAATCCAAGGCAGTACTAAGCAACGTGCAAGTAAAACGGACCTCCACTGGCTAAGTCAAATCAGTCACTGCAAGACCTGTCTGGATTCCTAAAGTCGGGGATCTGGTCAGAGAAAAGATCAAGGACAAGAAAGAATTTGGGCCATTGTCCAAAAGTCCCATACCTGTCTTGGCTGTCGAAGGAACAAGAACAGTACTTCTTCCGCCTCTTGCCGGTAAAAAAGAAAAGAGATTTGTGTCCATTGATCTGATCAAACCATACTATGTGGCCAATACTAAATAATAGGCCTCATGGGCTCCTGGCTAGCCGATGCTCTCCTCTCACTACCATACAGGAAGTTCAGACAGAAAGACTCATAACATTCGAAGAGTCACCAATACAAAATGATATAATTTCCAACAATGAAATGGAACTCGTTCCTCTTGAATCAAAACTTAAAAATGAAAGAAAAATTTCAATTCGGCCTACCACCGATGTCTACATCAAAATTCCTCAACAAGATACCCCTGCCGGTTCAACACAATCTGCAGAGCTACCAAAAATTGATTGAACTGCATCTGGCTACTTAATGGATTTTGATACCTTCTCTCCTGATCCCAGTGAACACCAGCTCTAGTTTTCTGTAAGCAACAACTTCATGAATTCTACACTTTCCTGAAATAGACTTACTTAGTTTCACCTTGGCTCCAGGTCTGGATCATAACTGTAATATTTTGTTTTTTCTGTTCTGGATTGGCCTAGTGACTGTCTTTTGCTTACTAATAAATGGAAAATATCTCCCAGAACGCTCTGCCGTATCTGATGTGAACTTGGTCCTGAAACCTCATGCATCATCTCATTGTGAACAAAGAGATTTGTTTTCTATGAATATTACAGCTGTTCCAATTCCTGATGGTATAGTTTGGGACAAAGTTGATTGTGATGTATTTGGCCCCACTGAAGTTATGAAAATACCACATTTATTTAAAATATCTCTAAATGATTTTATTACCTCCAGTACATTTTCTCATGATTGGGATCTTGAAACTGTAAATAATATGTTGTCGGAAAATCTGCTGCATTTTCAAGCAATGAAATGTTAGTTGACACTTCTGACTTTGATAGCATGTACTGTTACCACCATTATGGTCATCACTTTTTACACAAATCCGGAATCCCAGGAAATGTCTTCACATACCAACAAGGGAATATTGCCTGACACCACCAAAAGGAAGTTCGAAAACGTTTGCACAAAAATATTCCTATTTTTCAGGGTTTAACACTTCTGACTCAATCTAATTTTACTATAAGGTTGCGCCTACACCTGCAAAGAAAAATATGCTGACTAACACCAAACAGATTTATTGTGCATCCTTTATTGTGCAAATGTCTGAACAGGGCTTCAACTTATGGAAGGGCTCTATAGACACAAAATCAGTCTGAGGTTCTAAGGATTGGCAAGTTCAGTGGACAGAAGCACTATTTAGAGTGTGCATCTTTCCGCAACAAATACTATTTCTGAATGCAACTGTGCTACAGACTTCCTGTCTCGTACTAGCCAAGAACACGGATTTAAATACACCACGGTTTCCCACACCTTCACACATGAATTTTACATCCCATGGAGTGGATACAATAGAAGACTTCATGCAGTACAATACATCAGATCCCAATTGGAAAGGATGGTTAGATTGGCCCACTGACACAAACAGATGTCAATCAAGATTTAGGGGTACAACTGAAGGGTTTAGTATCCATAGGCCAGACCCACGATATGTACAAAGTGAACAACCGGGGTAGTGACATCATACAGTATTGGGAAGTTGTGCCTTGATTGGCTAAAAACCTTGACACAGTCCCAGGTGAATTAGCACTTATCGTTACTTTCATTTGAGGTGGATTTAAGGGATTTTTTACAATATGTACAAAGTGAACAACCGGGGGTAGTGACATCATACATTATTAGGAAGTTGTGCCTCAATTGGCTAAAAACCTTGACACAGTCCCAGGTAAAATAGCACTTATCGTTACTTTCATTTGAGGTGGATTTAAGGGATTTTTTAATAGGTCCCTGAAAGCCATGTCAGAAACGTTTTTAATATGCTGTCTATAATGAAATCTGGAAAATCTCTCAACAAGAAGCTGTGGAGAGACTTTGTTAAATAGATCAAATTAACCTAGAAAAGGCATAAGCTGTGGTTGACAACAGTATGATTACATTAACATCCAGGATTTATTCATTGGGCAACATTGTATCTTCTGCTATTGATATACTAAAACAAGACTTGTCTATATTACCAAACGGACAATCTCAACTATGTTCTATTATCTTATTAAGCTGGATGCTGCAATAATTGCAAACTGGTTATGTGCCTTGGTGGTTTATCAACAGCACGTTTCTATGTTCAGCATAAATTCTAACTGAAAAGCAGATAACGATGGCACAAAGGGGAGCAAAATACACAATGCTGCGTATTGAAAAACTAGACAAGTTACCTTTTACTGTGGCAGAGTCACCATCCACGGAATGGTTAATCCATGGCCATATAACATTAATGGTCACAGCTTTCCAGTTTCAGTATTGCCTAGAACAACATCAGGCAGGGAGATATGAAGTGATGGGTAGGGAATTCATCAAAATATCTTGGGAATTACCATACAGATTTCGATGTAGGAATGGGGACACAGAAGGTTTTCTTAGCGGTACCAACTGCGAGAACTCTTTAAATGGATCTCTCATAAGCAAGGATATCATGTTTCACTGGGCCTGCAATGGTTCAGTTGCTAACTTATCCTGTCACTTGAAAAATTCCCCAGCTGCCGTGATTAATCCAGTGTTTAAGTTGCTTTCAAATGGGAGTTACTTGATGCTGAATAATCAAGGTTGTTGTGGGATGCTCCCGGGCATCGCATATCTTGTCACCGTAAGCTCCAGGGTTATTTGTTGTATGCAAGAATTGTTTCAACCGAACCGCACAGTAAGGGAGGCACCATTATGGCCTTTATTGAATGTTTCCTTTATACATATGAGCCAAATGAAAGCCATGCTTTTACAGCAAGCCGTACCCTTAACCTCTGCCCGAGAAACTTATGATCGCCAGGTTGCAAGGTCCTTGACTGAGATAAAGGCACTGATATTAACAAACTACCCTTTGCATTTCACAGAAATGGTACAAAGTATCTTTAACATGTCTGATACGACGGGTATTGTCCACCTATATACGACCATAGGTTCTGGACTGTTAAGCACCTTTCAGACAGTCCTCTGAGTTGTTCCCAACTTCATACACTCTGTATTCAAAGGCATTTTTGGAGGGTTTCTGATGATCCTGTTTCTAATAGGTCGTTTTTCTGCTACGCAATAGACGTCCCAGTCACCAAGGAGAAGGAACGAACGCTGTTGGAGCGCCGATACCGTGATCTCTTGGTAATCCACCTGGGCACAGCTCATCTTCGAGAACTGAACGAGTCTCGGTTCTTCTCATTTAGACCAGTCTGGATTGACTCTATTCTGCCTATCCTCCATTGCATGTTCTGCAGACAAGAATGCATGTTTGACCTCTGTCTAACACTTCCAACAATTGCGTCACCGGACGTTGATGCTTTACTGGACCAGAAAACGGCCCATGTTCTGCAGTGTCCTCAGCGTATTCCAGTGCTGATTTTTGCATTCTTAGACCCATCACGGATACCCCGGTACCAAGGATACCGGCTCCTCAACAAATACTCAGGCCTTGGATGACAATGGTACTTCACCAGCAACGGCTGTGGTGAATATGGAGGAACATCTGTGCTCTATTGACCTGGTCTGCGAGGTGTTGCAGGGACCGTCATCTGCGATTGCAGGCAACAGTGATGTTGCGTCTCCCAGCCAGGACACATAAACATTTGGATCATCATGTGCTAGGAAAATTTGGCCTTTTTCAAAATCAACCAAATTTTAAATTTTAAACAAAACCACTTTTTCTAAACTGCATGGCTTTCAGTCTCTCATTGTTCGGACTATATAAATGAACTTATTTAGTACAGACTCCTATCACATGCACTATTCTTTACATTTTTTTTTTTAAATTGTACATTTTTAAGTACCATTTTTATTTAACTTATTAATAGTTACGAACCACGTTCAGCCGTACGTAGAAATTTTAGTATGCAGTTCAGTCAGATGAGTAGTGGGCGTTATGTTCCATATGGGTACCCCAATATCGTCTCAGGTACTGAATACACCTTTCACCTACATTCCCCTGATATTAAAATACATAACGGTTCTTAGTACTGACCTTTACCTAGTTATGGTAATGTCCAAAGATGACATGGGGTTTTCTCTGAAAAGCTTAAGCCTCATTCATTATGCATGAGAATTATTGGAATCACAGCAGGACAACAGGCCTACCATCTTCTGCATAATAACTATGCAAAAGGGTAATTCCTACCGTCATCCTAGTCCGACATGACACAGCAAAGTATATCTCCCGGGGATACCACTTTGGGTATATATACAATATATCTTGCTGAAGTAGTCAGAGGAGAAAAGGACTTCCATGGCAACACTCTGTTGCAAGACGCTGAGGCTCCTGCACGCAGACACTCCAGCTCACAGTGGTCTGATATCCCATGTGGGGTGTCCATCTTGAGACCAAGACGGGGTCCCACAGCCTCTCACTTCGGGTAATAGGGTTGACTTTATCCTAGAGGGATTCTTGTCTTTACACCCACGTACATGCTGGGTCCACTTAGTTACATCTAGTTAGGGTCGCATCGTAGGAGTACGCATTCTACTGTCATGTATTTTATATACTTGCCTGTATTCATTGTTTTAGCACGATGGTAGAAATTTACCATCCTTTTACTCTGTTAGTACTTATAATCATTTATGTAGCACACCTATTTTACATAAGAATGATGCTGGTTCAATAAATGCTTATTGAAAAACGCCCCCACCGTTTATTCTGTGTATCTCTCTGAGACCAAGTGAGCACGAGTGACTGAGCGAAAAGTAGTACACTGTTTCCACGATCCCTGATGGGACAGGGTTGTCATGTTCGATAATTGCCAAGAACTATTCTTTCCTTGGTAAGAGGGGCTTCTAGTGGCAATGTGAGATAGCTGGTATGCAGGCTAACATACCTAGTAGGGGTGTCTTGAATCAGTCTGACACCAATCCTATTGTGCATGTTGTCTAAACACGCACATTCTATATAGGTTTATATGACCCACACAACACTTGTAAATCCTCAGACTTTGATACTACTGTGTTAACTCTAAATGCTGTGTTTCCTCCTCTGATGGATAATCTGCACACGGCTTGGAAGTGACCCAGGTTTTTACATTTGGAGCATCTACGGTTGATGTCAGAACAACCAGGATTATTCCCATATGTTGCTTTGAACCACATCTGTAACAAATCAGCTTTGAGAATTAGTTAGAACATTCTTTCCCATTGGCATTCTGCACATTTTTATTTGAGATGGCACACACAGGATCATTGCTGATATCTGAACCTGTAATAACTTTACTTGACATTGAAGATCGCTCAATAGTTTTAGCAATATCGATTGCTTCAGCCAGTGTGTGATTCCTGCAAGCAAGCAATCGTTCTTGTATTTTCTTAATAGAACAATGAAAAACAAATTGGTTCCTTAAGTAAAGATCCAGATTCATACCTAATTTACATTTGACTGCCAAAATACGCAAACTAGATATGTATTCCACTATGAATTCATCACTTAATTGCTTCCTATGAAAGAAACTGTGACATCTATTCATGAATTTTGGCTGGGCTAAAAATCTTTTCTCTAATCTTTTTACAGCTTCAATATATTCATCCCAAGGTATAAACTGTACTGGAGGAGGTTCACACTCAGGAGGATTGTCAAAAATGTCTTGACCAGCTTCACTCAATAATCCAAAAAGTAAGGCTTTTTTCCTTTCATTAGAATACTTCTTCACTTCAATGGCTACAATGTAGTTCTCAAAAGAACTGAACCATTGCCGCCACTTAAGAGCAGGCTTCCCATGGTTCTGTCGAAATGGATCAGTTTGCAATGGTTGCCCTGAAGAAGCCATAAAAATTAAGTGCTATTTGATGAAAATCAAAGCAAGAATAAAATAAAAATCCTTTGACGAAAATGAAACACCCTCCTTTGGTGAAAAGTATTAAACTTGCAAATCCATCAGTTCTCCAAATACTTCTGAAGCAATAATTAAAAATGTAGTAGCCAGCAACAATACTTTACAAAGTGCAATCTCCCATGGAAAATGCTAATCTGCACTCTAAAACATGCCCAATTTAAAATGGCGGCCGATTGGCAACACAGAATGTGAAGTCAGTAGTTATTATGCCCAATTAAAGATGGCCGACGATAAATAATGCTGCCTTTGAGCTTGTAGTTGCCAGGATACTGTCTGTAACATGTGACACATGCTCGAGCGTCAGCGAATCAATCCCCATAGTTCAACGGAAACAGGATTGCTTGAAACACTCACGCAGACAGCAAATGCAGGCCAAAATCAAATGGATCCCAAAAGGGCTCACGAAAGTCAGTCGGAGATTCCGTGAAACGATGTGGGTGTAGACACCGGATTCTTCAGTGGGCCCGTGTAGGAAAAGCTTGTTCTTCCAAACCGCCGTCAAATTGCAGTGTTGATGTATTGTATTGTATTGTAAATGCATTTATATAGCGCTTACTACCCCTGACGAGGTGTCGAAGCGCTTTTTCAGCGAGTAGCACGCTATAGGGGACCCATAGAGGATTAGTATTGAATTAGTATAGTGAATCACTCAAGTAAATTTTAAGTGGTGGATAGGTTAGTCAGTTATAGGTTAGGCAGTTATTTGGATTCGGATTCAGAAAGATAGCAGAATCTTGAAGCACGCTACTCCAGAAACCCATAAAGGATTAGTGCTGAATTAGCATGGTGAAATATGAAAGTAATTTGAGTGGTGGAAATGACTTGGTTATTTGGAGTGAGAAGGGTAGCGGAGGGATAAAAGGGAAGAAAGGTTTGTATGCATGTAGCACCTGTTACCCCTGATGGGTGTTAAAGCGCTTATCTGGCGAGTACGATGCCATAAAGGATTAGTGTTGAAAAAATTAGTATAGTGAAGTATGAAGTAATTTGAGTGGTGGATATGTTATTCAGTTATTTGGATAGAGAAGGGTAGGTTACGGATTAGAAGAGGGAAAGAGGTTTGCATTTATATAGCGCTTGCTACTCCTTGATGGGGTTTTGAGGCGCTTCATTGGCGAGTAGCACGCTACACTGGAACCCATAAAGGCTTAGTGGTGAATTAGTATAGTGGAATATGGAGATTGAGAAGTGAACATGTTAATCTGCTATTTTGATTGAAAAGGATAGTGGAGGGACAGAAGAGTGAGATTTCTATTTTTTTTTGCGGTTATAGCAGTAGGAGGAGGCTTTTGGATATGTAAAGGGGGTTTTTGAGGTGAAGACTCAGAGGGAAGAGTTTATAAAGTTTTGTTTTGGGGGATCGGTATAGTAAAAAGAGGTGTTAGATGATGCAAGGAGGGGTAGAGCAGGAGAGAGTCTAGAAAGGGTTATTTTGGGGATCATAGTAGTGGTATGGGGTTTGGGATAAATGAGAGAGTGGATGTAGAGGATATATTGATATATGTATATGGTGAGAGATAGGGTAGTACTTTGGAAATAGTAGTAGAAAGAAGTTTGAGATGAGTCAGAAGGTTGGGCCAGAGGATATATTGAGAGAAGTATAGGCTGAGAAATGGGGTAGTGCATTTGAAATGCTAAATTAGAAGAAAGGGATAAATATATAGATCCATAAGTACATTGAAAGTATATAGATGCATAGAGGAGGTAAGTATATATAGATTAAATGTATTGATAAAGGTACAGGATGAGAAATAAGGGAGTGCATTGGATAAGCTTTGTCAGGAGAAAGGTAGAGGGAAGGATTACACCGAATTCAGCTGCTTAAACGTAAGGTATTTATTTTTTGTGGTACAGCATAAAGAGCCCATGAAGTGTCATGAACCATGAGCAGCTGCACCTGAACCGGTCAGTAGCCAGGGAAGACTCCAAACAAAGTGACAGCTTGCACTATGGCAACCAAACTCCACATGGCCTCTATTTAAACAAAAACACTGTCGTAAAAAATTACACAAGCATTTAAAGCTACAGAGAGTTTAAGTATATGGCAATGCAGCAAGTAGTTAAAGATAATCACATGTTTTCCAAGGAAGTAATCAGAACATCATCCTGGAGTAGTTACTGCGATGACTCTGGAGTCATCTCATTTAAACATTTCACCTTATAGCCATATTTCAGGATGGTGTCAGATGACTTCAATAGATCATTACAGGAATAGCTCAGCTGTAGTCAGTGATTGACCTCAGAAGTACTACAGGAAGAGAGATTCCTTTTTGACTTGGGAATTCCACTGTGGTGGCAGAAGTTGCAATTTCTAAAATCAAAATCTGGAAAAAACATTGGGTAATTGTACAGCAAGGCCCACTATACAAGAAGGAATGATTTCAATGACTCTGTGAGGCCTTGTCTACAGCTGGAGCCCATAGACACCCAGACCCTGTACCGAGGGTGAAATGTCCAACTGGGAGGTCTGCATGTACTGTACCCAGGGCAAACACAGAATGTTCTTCCTAGGTCCTGAGAGCAAATGGCAGCCTTTGGGCGGTCTGTGCATACTGTACATGGCAGCTCATGGACGGTCTGTGCGTACTGTTTTGCGTCCAAGACACACATATAGCCTGTGTGCAGAGGGAGGTCCTGGGCCAGAATGTTTAAAAAACCGTGAAAATGTATTTGCACCAGATGACACATATCCTGGTGATGCTGCAACAATGTTAAAGTTACTCAAGGTGAGGTGTAGTGAAGGTAGACGCAACAGCCTAGAGTTTGGATGTGGGTATATCTTAGGTAGTGTGCAAGCGAGTGAGAGGAGACACTGAGAGGAACTCAACGCACCACAGTGAAGCAGACCGACTCGGGCCCAAGCCCCAAATTCAGATCAACCAATCAGAAAAGCGGAAAGACCATGGGGCGCCTCCTGCTGCTGTTGGTTCTGGCATTCGTTCTCCAGGAGGGTGAGTACTCACAGACACCACCTGCCACAGAGGGGGCACGTGACATTCTGCTCTCCCCCCTGCAAGAGTGTTGTCTCCCCAATTACAAGATTATTAACCCCTGCCTGCAGGTATATCTACTGAAAGGGCAGCAAAAGGGGTTAATCATAAAGAGAGTGAAGACTATTTTATTGCAAAATTTTACTCTATGAAACAGAGTCTCTTTCAGAGAAGCACCTGCTTTTCTAGGTTGGTCTGGTTTCAACACCCAAGTGGGATTGAGCAGGGAGTGGTAGCGAAGATAGTCCGAGGAGTACCAGCTTTAACTAGAAATGGTTGTAAGATTACTTAAAACAAATGTCCTGATCATTTTTGGAGGCGTCATGTCTTTCCCTTTGGAAAAGAAATGTCAAAGTTGAGCCCTGCTGTTTACTGTCTTCAAACACATCATCAGATAGTGCAGATTCAAACTACCAGAATGCATTGTGCTCTGGGGGGCTCTGGTCTATGGCAGGCGCACTGCCCCCTGGTCTAATGTAGTGGCTCTGTCACCTGTCACCAGCAGGTGCAACGAAGGACTCTGCGGCAGGTTCATAAATACTCTGAACCAGTTTACAGGGACCATAGAATGTGACCTGCAGGTTACCCCACAGAGCTCAACAGTGGGGGCATTAACCCCAAAACTCTGTCAATTAGCTGGGATGGTAATGAGTGGCCTACAGGTTACACTCGGGTAATTTCTAGGAAACATATTAATCCCTAGTAGAAATTACTAAATTTGCACCTCATCCCCCCAAAGGGCAGGCACATATTACTGAGGTAGGGGCATTAACCTCTGATGTATATTTAGGGGCAGGTTTGTGGTCTACAGGATAACGTGGAGCTCTGTAGCCGGCAAAATCTGTCGGATTGGAGCGTTTGATGGGTAGTTCTGCTCGGAACTGTACAGCGGAGCAGACACCCGCTGAGCTATCGAGTCTAGTCTTGCTGCTAATGACTGAATGTATCATTAAATGATAACAGTGGTAGACGTGCACTTTATGGAGTGGGGAATAAGGATTAAAAAAACATACTCCAGTAAGTGCACTGATTGTCACAAACCCTTCTCTCTCTTGCAGCTTCCGCAATCATTTGCCATCACATCCGGTGCCAGGGCCGAAATCGCTGCGAAGTCAACTTTGTAACCTGCGGACCGTCTCAACCCGTGTGCTTTACATTCATCGACACATCGGTCTTGCGTGAGTTGAGTGCTCCCATGGGAGAGGAGGCTGGTAGGGGGAAGAGGAGAGAATGCACCAACAAGAGCACCTCTTTTTCAATGCACAAAGTTTGAAAGGGTTTGCTGGTCTGAATGTTGTCTTAATGTTACTTTGTTCCATATAAGTACCCGCAGTTGCAGACAGCTGTGTGTTCCTCCCATACTACCCTAGTTACACAGCCGTGTTAAAGAAGTCTCAGGACAATAACTGTTTGGACAAAATGTCTCAGGTAAGACAACCCAGTGCGGTATCCTCTAAGTGGGAACGATCATAAGAAATACCATAAAGGGGCCTGCGAGCTGCTCAAAGCTGCAAGGTTACTGAAAACCATAAACTGTGTGTCTCTCTCACACCTCTTCATCCCCCACACTGCTAAGCGCAGCATCCAGGATTGGGTTGGGATCAAAAATAGGTCCGGACACCACAAAAATAGTGGCTCACATTTGCGAATCAATCTTCCATGAAACACTGCTAGATTCAGATCAAGGTTCTGATTTTTGCAAGTATGTGTGGTGAAGTAATCATTTGAAGCTGATAAGGGACCGTAGCATGGGCCAAGACTAGAAACACTACAGCTTTGACAACTGCTTCATTTGCAGTGTCAATTCTTTGCACAATGAAGTGACATACCCTTTCCCAAACAACTATGCCCTGGACACAGATTATCACAGAAACCTAGTCTGAAGCCAAGAGGGAAGAGTAGGTCAGGCTGCGTTGGTCAGTCCTCGGTGGAGGCGGGGGGTTGAAAGGTAAATTAGATGGACCTCTGGCCCTGTGATCCTCCACGTTTGCCAGAGTTAGAGAAAACAAAGGGCTGGGTGGTCTGGATGGGAGAGTTGTAAACTGATTTCTGCCTGGGCCTCAGGAGTTGGACTAGGCCACTGAAGGTCTTGGTCTAGGCTATGATTCCTTCCTCCAAAGCAGGACAGGAGATTGCTGGGGCATAAGGAGATTAAGTAGCGGTCTGATGCAGCAGACTGTTGAAGCAGCATCTACTGTCGACCCGTGGGCTGGTTAGCTCTTTGCTTTGTCCTCCTGCTCCAGTGTTTTCATTAGAGTCTGTTGATAGTGGGGACTGAAGAATTCATTTGCATATATCTTTCTCACCTGGACTAAGTAGGCATGGAAATCAGAAAATAAGAAGAACATCTTTTGATATCACTACCCTTCCCAACAGAAACCCCAAATAGGTGGCTTGATGAGAAGGGAGTGTGGCAGTAAACATAGGAGGGAAGGAGAAGCATCAGGTGTTTGGACCACAGTCAGCTTCCAGGTATATAGCAACAAAAAAAATCAAAAGGGAATAGGATCGTGTGTTCTGGAGGGATATCAATAGGAACATTCTGTAGGACCCTCAACAGCTATTTTTGGTCAATGGTATATGCTTTGCCACTGACATATTAGTAGTTGGTAGCATCATCATCGTGTCTTGTTACCTCCACTAGGAGGTACTCTCTCTGATTAAAGAGATTAGCTGGGATCTGCAAAACAATGTGTGATTTAAAACTACCTCTTATCTAGAGAGAAATGATTTATTAAAAATCTAGATAAGGGTAAGGTTAAAAAGGAGAGCGGATGTGCAATTGTAATATATAGAATGTGTCCCTCAGATCGCATAGTAAACAAGCATCTGTAATGCAATAGGTCTCACATTTGCTAGAGTTTAAGCTATTAGTATTTCAAATGACAATGCCTTTTATAGTAATAAAAGTCCTTGTAATTTACAATGACAATTGCTCAAACTTGGGTAAATGTGAGACCTATTGTATTGCAAAGGCTTTATCAGAATAGTTCTCTATATTCCTACAACATCACATTCAATGTACTAGCAATTGAATGTACTGGATATCATATGGGTAAACAGAGAATCACTAAGCCTCCAGTGACGAACGCACATCTGGAAGTACCTTAACACGTTTCAAAATAATTCTCTATATTCTTACCTACCTAACATTGAATGTAAGAGCAAAACCATGTCGGATATTTTATAAAAGTAGTTTACCTATATCCCATTGTCGACCTTTTAGAGGGTGCAGAAATGAAGACTCAAAAGGTGACTTTTCACAAGAAGTATCATAACTGTTGTCTTCTCACCTGAGCTCGTGGGACAAAAATAGCAACAGTTGTTGAGTAGTGAGTGCTCTGATTTTAAACAAATGGCGTAATCAGAGTTGCCCATTGTGAAGCGCCGCAACACTTGGCGCTTTGTTTACACTTGTGATACCTGAAATTCCTGCCTGGGAGCCATGGGTGAGCCCTGCCCCTGGCCCAGCAGGCAGAGCACACAGCGCGTCTGGCTCCCATGGCTGGGAGGCGGGGTGGAGACCACAGGCACATTAAAAGGGATTCGAGGCACTCTGGCAGAGGTAGAGGCAGGAGGTGCCCCCTCATGCAGTGAGTCAACATCAGACATAAAATAAAAAAAGATTTCATTAAGTGTATCCCGCAAGGGTAGGGTTCCCCTGCAGATAGAGACGCTGGCTTGGGAGGTCACAAGAAACTACAGAAATTGCATTTAAAGAAAGGTCGCTCCTGACACTTCCCGATAGACACAATCAATACGTAGTAACGGCATTTGTTGAACTTCCTCTAGTAAATGGAAATTGTAAAGTGAGGAACAGGTCTGTTTAGATCTCCCAAATTACTGGTGACAGTTGGGAAAAGCTTTGGTATAGCGAGGAGGCGTTGTTGCAACAAGAGGGGAAGGAAGGGACTGGAGGGAATTTACAGTCAAATATGGGCAGGAAAGAAATGGAGAATTGGGTGTGTCTCACATCAAGCAGTTGTCCTGGTCAGGGGAAAAAAAGATGGTGACAAACGGTCTACTGCTTCAAAACTGCCGAACCCTCCGGGTGAAAGAAAAAACCTGAACACTCTCATCTGGGAGAAGACCAGCAGAGGAAAAGAAGTTCTCCCAAACAACATAAAACAAATGCCAGCGCAAGAAAACTGTACTTGGCCGGTGCTCCTCACCCATAAATGTAAGTGAGCTATCAGCTGAACAATGAGTACTGAGGTAGCAAAGCTGAGCGATGTTGGAGTGAACCGATTGTAAGTTGCAGACAGGACAACAGTCATTTTATTAACTCCAATAGGTCTTGCAGACAACTCATGCATGCTGCAGGCTCGACCTAAAAATGGTCTACATGTTTCAGCCCACACTATGTCGACGGCTTTTGTCAGGACCAATATTATCAGGAATCCCTTTGTTTCCCACATTTCCATCCAAGATGTGCGAGACCAGCCTAAAGCAGACGCGCTGCACCGCAAGAGGGTGGCCATACCGTCTCCCCACCAAACCTATGCGGTCCATTTAAGCAAACATGAGCAGAGAACAGTGTTTTCTTTTTATCTGGAATTAATTGACCTGGGCCATAACAAACCCAGGGGACAGTGTTCGGCCTAACGTGGGAAACAAATGGATCCCCGATACTATTGGTCCTGATGAAAGCCACTGACCTGGTGAGTGAGCAGGTGGGTTTAAATATGTAGCCCATTTTTAGGTCTCGCCTACGCAGCGCGCATGCGCTGCATAGGAGGGGACCTTTTGGAATCGATCAGCTTTTTGGGCAAAGACGTGCCCCTTTTTGCATTGCTTTGTATTGCAAAGCGTGCACATTTGGCATTTCCCTTGTAGGAGCTAGCAGTGGTGCCATATGTTTGCAATTATCGGGCCTCGCTGCTCGCTCCTGTAAGGTAAACACTGTAAATGCACTGCGGGCCGCGCTTGTCTTTCAGCGCTTGTTAGGCTTTATAACTCACCTAAATAAACAAATAATTAAATGGTTACCTTGGGCACTTTCTGAAGTGGCTCCCTGTTTTCATCACTCTTATCAGGCGCATACAAAAACTGAGGTGCTTCTGGTTTGCTGTCCTAAAGCGGAGTCAGGAGTATCCCTCGCGTTGAAGGTGCAGTGCACGCCGTCAGCACGCGCTTCTCGTCCGTACAGCAATTATAGCACGCTGCTGCCTCGAGAGAAGAGCCCGTGGATTATTTCTAGTCAGAGGAACGTTATTTACTGCAAACTGCAATCAGATGAGAGAGGAGCAGCGTTTGATGTGCGGAGCTGTACATCAATAGCTCTAGATGTTTTTATCCTTCCCGCTCCTAATTTAGCATAATTGAGCGTGCTTAATCCATCTCTGTGGTCATGCCTGAGAATGGGCCACAGCGCCAGACCTTTGGGAGACATGTATTTGTCACTGTCTGCTCTAAAACCAAGCACGGTGCCCCTGGGGATTTTTTTTTTTCAATCGTTGACTCTAAAACAAAGTCAATTTATGTTATAAAATAGCAAGAGATTATCAGCAAAGTAAAAATCGACACTCATTTCAGAGGCGAGTATAATAACACGGATATTAACTAACAGTTACATCTCCAAGAAAGTGTACACTTCACACACGTTTTACTAAAGTGTGGATTTAGATGCACATGCTGTATGTGCATTTTAATAGGAGTACAAGATCTTCCAAATGCTAAATATAAATTATTGTTGCAGCCCTATTTGCAATATAGGATTAGCATTCAAACCTGAGGGAGGTCTCTGATTTGATGGAAATGAATAACCAAAGCACACCGCCAGAGTCAGGCGCATGCACGTTTCCGCCTCCATTAGCTTTGTAAATATTTGGCGGTTCTTAATCCGAACGGCAGAGTGCAGCCCATTGTTCGCGAGAAAACAGGAGACAAAATATGCACGCCATGGAAGATTTATGAGGCCTGTGCTCTTCGAAAACCTGCCGGCGATACATGAACCCTGCTCAAAATCCAATAAAGCGGCCCGCTGGCTTCCCAATGTGTGCTGGACGTATGAAGCTCAGCACTTGCTACTCGTTAGCTCCTGCTCAGGTAGGATAGGGGGTCAATACAGTGGTTATTTATTTTATTCATTTTTTTATTTGGTTATGCCTTTTGCACGTACAGAGAGCTCACATTTTCAAAACCCAATTGAGGCTTTTAAAGGCACGCCTATGCTACACACACCAGGTTTACAAAGACCCATATGCTACCTGAAGCTTTCGGAGCAAGGAAACAGGTTTAGAGATGAACTTCAGCAGATTTGCGTCAATCAAAATAGAAGCATACTTACAATTAAGTCCTCTATTGTGCTGTCTTTGATGTACGTAGTGCTGCTAATGCCCCCAAGAAATGCGGCCATGCTCACTCCAAGGGAAGGTTTTTTGCATTTTACGTTCTGTTAAAAGTATGGGCCTACAAGTTCCAGATTGCCAGATACCTAACGCATCACACTTGGCTTAGTGCGTCAAACCTAATGAGGATGCCAGGCCTCCTAGTACCTATGGGCATACAAGTTTTTCATCCTCCGTCCAGCAGATTTAACTAAATTCAACATATGTCCTGGTTTTTTAGAGATGATCGACTGAACACGGAGGGAGACAAGGCTTTATGAGTTTCAGTGCAGTATTAGTTACCAGCATTCTCAATGCAAATCAATTTAATTAACACAGATGATACCCTGTGTAAAAGTTACATTTAGTTTAGTCCCCTTAAACTAAAACATACAATCGAAAGAGGAGCTTTACTCCACAAATTGATTTTTTACATTGGTGACATGCTAGGAGCAGGAAAACATAAAAAATAGACAAGCGTTTGCATAGACAATAGGTCTCGGCTTTTGGACCTTATAAGTGTTTAGCCATGCAACAGTTGATGTTGTTGCACCAAGGATATTGTGCTGAATAACTAAACACTTTTAAAATTCCAAAGGCGAGACCTATTGGCTATGCCAATGCTTGTTTACTGTGCAATGTGAGGAAAACATTGTAAATCCCAATTGCACATCCACTCTCCGTTTTTATCTTACCCCATCCAGATTCTTAACAAATCATTTCTCTATGGATAAGAGGTAATTTAAATCCCTCATTCTTATGCGGATCCCAGTTTATCTCTTTAATCAGAGAGATTTCCTCCCGGTGGAGTAAATAAGACCCAATGATGATGCTGCCAACTACTAGTAGGTCAGTGGCAAAGCATAGACCATTGACCGAAAATAGCTGTTGAGGGTCCCACAGAATTTTCATATTGAACTCCCTCCAGAACACACGATCACACTCCCTTTAGATTTTTATTTTTTTATTGAAATGGGAGTGTGGTCAGAGCCTTAAGGCATGAACACTCCAGGACTGCTGTTTGTTTTCAGTTCCATCTTAAGGATTTTTGGGGCCCCAGACAGGAACTATTTTGGGGGCTTGTGCAAAACAGCTTTTAATTTTCTGTGCATTTGCAGCCAATAAAAGTCTTCATGATCTCAAAGATCACTAAATTATATGTTAACCTTTCAGAAATGGGAACATGCTAAAACCGCTGAAAGCTGAAGCTGCCTGACTTCTGCAGCAAATTAGTAAAAAAAAAAACATGAACAAGTATTGATAAGACCATTTCTTTTTTGTGTTTGCATCTAAATATTTTGCCATTGAAAAGCAATATTTTATCTACAAATCATTGCCTAACATGCTAGTTCCTATAATTGTATAAAAGACACACTAAGGGTGACTTGCTTGATTCTTAGTAGACCAGTGCATAATATTAAAACAAAAGCACAGAGTACTTGAGATTGAAGTTTGTTTGTTGCCTAATATTTGTAATCATAAATAAAACCCTTTTGACCACTGGTTCTCTTGCTGCAAGAGTGAACATCAAAGCACTTCTCTGAAGATTTTCACTGTTTTATCTAATGAAATATAATAATTTTCTGTTTAAATCTCTTCCCATGCCTATTCCTTCCTCTCTTTCGCTAGCTAGATAGTGATCTCCAGTTCTACTGAGTGAACAAAATAAAAAAGAATAATGAGGTAATGAAAATGTCATAAAAGAGAAAAAGGCAGATTGAAAAAGGGAGGTAGAGTGATAGATTAGATTTTGGGTATGAGGTAGATATGTAGAGAGCTAGAGATTGGGATCATGAAATGTAAAGAGAAAAGGAGGGGGGTTACAGAGGAGTGAGTTAGAGGAAAAGGTAATATAGGACAAGGTTCCAAATTCGACTCGTATACCGTACATACTGTTAGCCCACATGATAATTATATTATTGCCCAGCGGCCCCGTTATTTATCTGAAAGTGTCCTGTTTACTGGAGGTAATCGATTAGACACATGGATATCAACACCTCTTGTCCTGGTGGACTGGGAAGAGCATACTACCTGCGTGTACCCTAGGATGTGAGTTTCTTGTTGGCAGACAATATCAGCCCCAAAGATCTTAATACCTCGCTTACTCTGCCTCTTTTCCCCATATCATTTAGGCCCCCAATATTTACTGAACAAATGAACAACCTACCCATTACTGTAGCCCTTTAAATATCCACTATATTCAACTTTGCAAATTACTTTGCGGCCACAATTACCCATCTCTTTCTGAAGAAAAAAAAACCTAGCACTCTGCTTTCCTGGGTTTTTCACCACCCCCCACCCTCCCCCTTTCCCCCACATTCCCCCTACCACCCACTGCACCACCCACCCTCCCCCTCCCTGAGGAAAAACAGACCTGAGCCTGATCTATGAGAATGAATGGTGGTGATCCTCCCAAGAGGTGGCTTAAAGTTATGCATATCTGTATGCGACCAGTAACCCCGATCCCCAATAGTTTTCTCAATGATAATGCTAACCAATGTGGTGTAAATATTTGACTCCCTCCCCTATTGTTTTAATATTTCATATAGCTTTTTTTTTTCAAATATAATTTTTAAATATTTTATACATGTGCATATTCCACAATATATATATATATATATTTTCCCCTTATCTCGGTCATGCCTGTTTATAGGCACCAATTTATACAAAATGGTTACTCCTATAGGCATTACCATGATTAAAAAGGAAAAAGAACAATACATCTAACATTTTACTACATTTATCTTACCGTGAGGCCACCACAGAGAACAAAACAGTATAAGAATAGCGTTAGATCCCGCCTGAGGCTAAGAACTCTATTGTATTAATTTTTGATTTGAAGAATCTGGTTCGATCACCCTAGACTACTTTCAACCGAGCTGGATTCAGGAGGAAGGCCTGTCCCCCCTTTTCCTGAAACAATGTAATCATTTTGCTCAATTGCCATCTATGTTCTACTGTGAAGTGGCAGAAATCTGGTCAGGTGAAAAATGAGAAGCTGTCCCCTGAGCGCTGAGCTTCAGGTGTAGCTTTTTCGAATATGCTCTGCCTCAGGAGAAAGCTCCCGAAATATACCAGGATCACTCAAGGTTTTGCATCCGGATTAGCTGGCTGATGCAATGTGAACGGGATTCGGTGCGCCCTTTGAATTTCATAAGACCAGTTCCAGCCTTCAAGTTCCGGGAAGGAGTTTTGTAGAAGCTGGACCATATACATACAAACATCCAAGCCCTCTTTCCCTTCTGGAATTCCCAAAAAGCAGAGATTGTTTCATCTCTGACGATTTTCATAATCCCAGAGCTTCCACTGTACATCAATTAACTGAGCTTCATGAGCCTCCGCTTGGCCCTTAGTGCCAGCTAAATCTGTCTCTAGGGACACTGTCCTTGTCTCCAAGTCAGACAACCGATCGCTGATGATGTTGCATGTCTTCGCTATTTTCCTTACTGCGCCTTGTAATTTGCGTGCTGCCATCTGTGAGCATCTGCTTTCCAAGCGGGCTTCTTCCCGATGTGCTACAACACACTGCAAAATAGAATCCAGTGTAGAGGTTGTTGTGGAATGAACATCACTGGAGGTCTTAGTGTTATCCCCAACCAGTTGTTCCCCAGGAGAGTACTCCCACTTTAGGTCCCTGTGCCTCTGGTTGTCTGCTCTCCCCCCTCTAGTGTGCGTTTTGCTGGTAGTGGCAATGGTGCTGGGTAAGCTCTCCGTTTCACTGGAATCTGTATTTTATCCTGAAGCTGACCCTACATCTGACCAGGTGGTATCCGACAGGGAGAAGAAGAAGTCGTTAGTCTCTGAATCCGGCTCCCTTTCACTATGTGCTCCTGGTTTCCTGGGTTTGCCATGAAGTTTAGGTTTTGGTTTCCCCAATTGCTCCTAGTTGGATGATGAAAGCTAGTGTTCTCCCGCATGTTCAATGAACTCCTTAATGTTACTGGGGGCCTTATATACCTTACCATCCTTGCTCTTACTTATTAGATCTCTGCCGCTATAGGCGCTATCATTTGCAGCATTTGGAGCAGTTTGGCCAATTCCTGTGACTGTACCTGTGTAGGTAGACCTACAGCCGCTTCTTTACAATTTGTATTGCGCTCCTCTTGCAAGACTCCATCTGTACTCCCCCTTGCAGTCAGTAGATTTTGTACCCCTCCTTCAGATAGCAATTGTATCGCCACCACAGCCTGCGCCATTTCGGTCCCTGCTGGCATATCCAAAGACTGTCCATTCCTATGCTCATCCTCCTCGAGCCTCCCGGCCTCCCCATTCCCCAGTACAGCCTTATCAGTCTTTATACACGGCTGATCTCCTACAGGATCCAGAATTTCCTTCTGCTGCATTGCTCCTGTTAGAACCGGTGGTCTCTAGTTGGCAGAGGTATACACTTCTGACAAATAGGGACCAACCAACTCTAGTCAGGGAAGGGGGATTACACACTCAGATAACCCCTGCTACCCCCGTGGTAGCTTGGCAGAGCAGACAGGCTTATCTCAGAGGCAGTGTGTTAAGCATTTATGACCACATACAGTAATAAAGTGAATACACTACAGATGGACACGACACAGAAGTTATTATAAAAATAGTATTTTTATATAAGGCTTAGCACAAGACCAAATAACGACAAAAATATACCACAGTCTTAATAAATACTCTTTGGAAGGAAAATTAAATAGTTCAAGTAAGGTTTCTTCTTGGCAAATAGTTCTTTAGCAAAGTATTCTTCTGAGCACAGTTCTTTGGCAACAATGTAACCCCCACAGGAGTCACACAACGTCGAGTCTACAAGATTCCCAAGGTTCGGCGTCGACCGCGAGGAGCGCTACGTCGAGCCTGGAGTCGCGACAGACCCCACAAGTACAGTACCTTGAGAAACGAAGAAAACGATGATCCACGGCGTCGAGATGTCGGCGTCGAGGTCGTGCCTCGGAATCGGGTCAATCCGCAGCGGCGTCGAGGGATGTCGGGCCGGAGCAGCGCTCACGGCGTCGAGAAGGGCGTCGAGTCGATGCGATCAGCAGCGGCGTCGAGACGGGGTCACTTGGAGCCGGGGCCGATACCCACTGCTCACTGGCGTTGACACCGGCGTCAAGACGGGGTCACTTGGAACTGGGGCCGATACCCACTGCTCCCTGGCGTTGCTGCTGGCGTCGATCGGGCCCGGCGGCCGGCGTCGACTGCAGATTCTCCCTTGTGTGCTGGAAACAACACTTTCCAGCAGTTCAGCAAAATGGTGAAGTCCTTTGGCCCTGTGACTTCAACAGGAGACTGGCACTCTTCCAGCCCTTGGAGATTTCCTAGCAAGTGTTCAGAGAGTACACACCAAGTTCCTCTCTCCTTGTTCCTTGGCAAAAATAAAGAAGCAGCTTTCAGGTTCCTCCACAGCAAAACAGCACTCTGGCAGAAAGGGGAGGCAAGTCCTTAGATCAGCAGGCTTCTTGTCCTTGGTACAGGTTTCCTTGTCAGAAGTGATCTGAGTTCTTGGTTCAGGGGTCCTTCTCTTATACCCCTTTTCTCCTTTGTTCCCTTTGTCCAAGCAGGGAAATTCCCCCCATCTCAGGTTCGCTGTGGGTGTTGCCAGGCAGAGGCACCTGGCCTATTCACTGAGCAGGGCAGAGTCCTCAGCCGCCCAGCAGGAGGCGGAGCCGGTATTGTCACTGGCAGGAGCAGGGCTATCAGTCGCCCAGCAGGAGGCGGAGCCAGAATTGTGTCAGGCAGGGCAGGCTACTCTTCCCTCACTCTACGTGTAAACGCCCCATTCACCCCACACTGACTCATTCAGACCTCCGGAGCCACCCAGCCCCTGACACACACACCAAACCAGCGGAGACCGGTGGATAGTTGGACAAGAAAATAGCCACCTTCTAAAAGGGCTATTTTCAAACATAGAATTTGAAAACCATCCATCCTAAAGGGTGTGTTATTAAATTCTGAGTTCAGGGATACTAAACTCGACCTGCTACCATGCTCCCTGAGTCAGATAGATTATAATGGAGTTAATAATCCGTCTGCCCATCCTGGCCTATGGGAGGCAGGTAGCCCTTCAATAGTGAAGAACGAAAAGGGCTGTAATTCACTATTAGGTCATGCCACACACATCAGGGCATGACCTACCTTTTACCAACAAGGCACCCTGCCCTAGGGCCTACCATAGAGGTGTCTGAAATGTGGCAAAGTGAAGGTTTAGAGACTGGCAAGTAGGTTTCCTTGCCAAGTCGACATGGCAGTCGGGGACTGCACGCAGGCGCCGCGGTGGCAGGCCTGAGACATATTTTACACGCTGCTTCCGTGGGTGGCACAACCAGTGCTGCAAGCCCACCAGCAGCAGTTAACTTACACGCCCTTGGCACACGCAGTGCACTAGACTAGGGTCTGAACAGTAAGTCAACCAAGCCAATCATGGTAACACCAATCAGTGTAACAATTTAACATAGGGAGCACTTGCACTGTGGCACTGATCAGCAGTGGCACAGTGCCCAAAGCAATAAACCAGCAAAAACATCGTAAACAGAGGAGGCAAACAGAAAAAAATGGAGGAGAGACTCATGCCAATGATGCCAGGTCTAACACGTGTCCCCTCCAGCTGAAATGTGGGGAGAACTACCCTTCACCCAGGGAGTCCTCATCACTAAGGCGGAAAAATCTGGACAGACCATCAGCATTGGCGTGATCTGTACCAGGGCGGTGTTCCACCGTAAAGTCCATCCCCTGTAGGGAAATGGACCACCTCAACAGCTTTGGGTTCTCACCCCTCATCTGCATTAACCATCTGAGGGGCCTGTGGTCTGTCAGAACCCGGAAGTGAGACCCAAACAAGTAGGGTCTTAGCTTCTTCAGCGCCCAGACCACAGCAAATGCCTCACGCTCTATCGCACTCCACCTTTGTTCCCTGGGAAGTAACCTCCGGCTGATGAAGGCTACAGGTAAGTCTCGGCCCTCCTCATTCATCTGTGCTAGAACAGCCCCCACACCATGCTCTGAAGCGTCTGTCTGGACAATGAATTCTTTTGAAAAGTCGGGTGCCTGGAGGACCGGTGCGGTACACATTGCAGTTTTCAGGGTGTCAAAGGCGTTCTGACAGGCGTCAGTCCAGATCACAAGTCTCGGCTGCTTCCGGGAAGTCAGCGAGGTCAAGGGGTGCACAATGTTGCCATACCCCTTGACAAACCTCCTGTAGTAACCCGTGAGACCCAAGAAGGCTCTCACCTGAGTCTGGGTTTTGGGCGGTTCCCAAGCCAGGATGGTATCTATCTTGGGTTGCAGGGGGGCCACCTTGCCGCTCCCTACTTGGTGCCCCAAGTACACCACTGAACCCTGCCCAATCTGGCACTTACTAGCCTTGATTGTGAGGCCTGCTCTGCGCAGGGCCAACAACACTTCCTGGAGGTGGCGCAAGTGTTCCTCCCAGCTGGCGCTGAACACTGCTATATCGTCCAGGTAGGCGGCGCTGAAATCTTCCAGCCCGGCCAATACCTGGTTAACCAACCTCTGGAATGTGGCAGGGGCATTCTTCATCCCAAAGGGCATCACACGGAACTGGTAGTGCCCATCTGGCGTGGAGAATGCAGACCTCTCTTTTGCCCCATCAGTCAAGGCGATCTGCCAGTACCCAGACGTTAGATCAACCGTACTAAGGTACCGGGCAGCCCCCAACCGATCGATGAGCTCATCAGCTCTGGGGATGGGGTGCGCGTCAGTCTTGGTGACCGAATTGAGTCCTCGGTAATCCACACAGAACCGAAGTTCTGGTGAAGCACCAGGCGCTGCAGCCTTTGGGACCAAGACCACTGGGCTGGCCCAAGGACTGCTAGAGGACTCAACCACCCCTAAGGCAAACATCTTGGAGACCTCCTCCTTGATATATGCTCTGACCGTTTCAGTCACCCTGTAGGCCTTGTGCCTCACAGGAGTGCTGTCCCCAGTGTCCACATCATGGACACACCACTGAGTGACACCAGGGATTAAGGAGAACAGATCAGGGAATTGCACCAACAGATGGCGACAATCTTGCTGATGCTCAGGGGTCAGTGTGTCAGAGAGGACCACACCATCCACTGACCCATCTTTTTCTTTTGCACACAGGAGGTCAGGAAGAGGCTCACTCTCCTCCTCCATCCCAGCATCTGTGGCAAGGAGCATGCCCACTTCGGACCTTTCTAAGTGGGGCTTTAACCGGTTGACATGCAGGACCCTTAAGGGGTTCCTGGGAGATTTCAAGTCCACCAAGTAGGTGACATCGCTCTTCTTCTCCACAACCTCAAATGGTCCAGTCCACCTGTCCTTGAGCGCACAAGGTTCCACAGGGGCCATGACCCAAACTTTCTGACCAGGTTGAAGCTCAACCAGAGTGGCATTCTGATCGTACCACCGCTTCATCTCTTCCTGGCTGGCCTCCAGATTTGCCTGAGCAAGATCTCTGAAGCGCCGAGTCTGGTTCCTAAAGGCCAGCATGTAACTATATACATCCTGGGGAGGTTTCCTGGGAGATTGCTCCCAGCCTTCTTTAACCAGACTCAAAGGTCCTCTTACCGGGTGACCATACAAAAGCTCAAAGGGGCTGAACCCTAGAGACTTCTGTGGTACCTCACGGTAAGCAAACAGTAGGCATGGCGAGAGGACGTCCCATTTACGCCTCATTGGTTCTTCAAGACCCATGATAATGCCTTTTAGGGTCCGGTTGAATCTCTCAACCAGCCCATTACCTTGAGGGTGGTAAGGAGTGGTAAACTTGTAGGTTACCCCACACTCCTTCCACAGAGACTTCATATAATTCGAAATGAAGTTGGTGCCCCGGTCTGACACCACCTCTCTGGGGAACCCCATGCGGGAGAAAACACCCATCAGTGCCCGTCCCACCACGGGGGCCGTCACTGTTCAGAGAGGGATGGCTTCCGGGTACCGGGTGGCATGGTCCACCAAGACCAGGATAAACCTGTTGCCCATGGCTGTCTTGGGGTCCAGTGGCCCCACAATGTCAATTCCCACTCGCTCAAAGGGGGTACTGACGACGGGAAAAGGTTGGAGGGGAGCCTTCTGCTTCCGCCCACTTTTCCCACTTGCCTGGCAAGTTTGACAGGTCCTACAATGGATATCTGAATCCCTTCTCATCTGGGGCCAATAAAAATGGGTGACAAGCCTGTCATAGGTCTTGTCCTGCCCCAGATGTCCAGCTAACGGAACGTCATGAGCCAACCCCAGTAGGAAGGCTCTGAAGCGCTGGGGTACCACCAGCACACGGGCTGACCCAGGTTCAGCAGCCTTAGGCTCGCTATACAGGAGGTCGTTCTCCCAGTAGACCCAATGTGATCCTGACTGATCACCTGTCGTTTGGGCTGAGGCCTGCTGCCTCATACCCACAAGAGAAGGGCACACTTTCTGTTCAGCACAAAATTCCTCCCTGGAGGGACCACCATCCTGCTGCCAATGGGTCAGCTCGGGCAGGTCTCCCAGTTCGGCCACTTGTTCTCCTGTCGGTTCCAGGGCATCCCCCTCAGGGTCTGCTCCCTCCTGGACCGCGGGAACAATGGGGGACGGTTTCCCGCGCCCCCTGCCTCTTCTCTTCACGGTTGGGACCTGGGCCATACTTTCAGGCTCCAGGGCCCCATCAACACCCTTACTAACTGACATGGACCGGGTGGTCGCACACACCCACTCAGGCAGACCCAACATTTCCAGATGCGCTTTTCTCTCCACCTCAGCCCAAGGGGAGTCCTCCAAATCATTGCCCAGGAGACAATCAACAGGCATGGCGGGCCTCACAGCAACCTGAAGAGTACCTGAGACCCCCCCCCCACTCAAAAGGAACTTGAGCTACCTCACACTTACTCTGTGAGTTGTCAGCAGCTACAACGGGGTAGAATGCATGAGGGACCACCTGCTCCCTGGACACCAAGTGACACTTGACAGCTGTCACACTCGCTCCGGTGTCTCTGAGAGCTTCCACCCTATGGCCATTAATGGTCACCCACTGCCTATATTTCTTAGTGTTACTAGGCAGAGGGGTTGGAGGGACCATTTCCACGTCTCCTAAAGAGACCAGGGACATTTCTGCGGGACCCCACCCACCGGGGGCACCCATCTCCTCCCCTCCCAGGGCTACACTCGCTACCTGACGAGGGGGTGCACGCGGCGGTGCATTCGAATCCTTCATGGGACACTGGGGATCATAATAACGGTGTCCCACCTGCTTACAGGCATAGCAGGTCATGGGGCCCCTGTGAACAGGTTTACCTGTCGGGGCCTCTGGCTTCTTTCCAGGGGGAGGCTGGGAACCCTTCCCTTGGTTCCCTTGGGGACTACTTTGGGGCCCTTTCTGGAACTCCCTCTGTTTACCCCTGTCCCCCCCACTCTTCTGCTGGGGACCCTGCCCACCTTTGGCTGAGTCTCCCACTGGACCCTTGTGGACCCTGGTACTGACCCAGCGGTCCGCCTCCTCAGCAAGTTTTCTAGGGTTAGATATCTTGCTATCAACAAGGTGCTGGCGTAGCTCTGGAAAACAGTTATTAGACAAGTGCTCCCAAGCGAACAAATCATAAAGAGCATCATAACTATCAACCTTGCTACCCTTTATCCAACCATCCATGGTTCTGCAGAAACAAGACACATATTCAACCCACGTAGTGCCAGGCAACTTCTTACATTCTCTAAAGGTTTGTCTGTACTTTTCTGGGGTTAAGCCATATCTCAGCATTAAAGCATCTTTCATATGAGTATAAGACATCCTATCCTCAGCAGGAAGGCTCAACAAGGTATCTCTCCCTTCATTTGTAAAGCGGCTCCACAACCCCGTTCCCCAATCTTTCTCAGGGACCCGGTGGGCCAACAATGCTAACTCATACGCTTTAAACCATTGGCTAATATCTTCATTCTTACTGTAATCTTTGATCACATCCTTAGGAAAATAAAACCTACTTTCTGCAGGCATAGATGGAGCGCTGCCACCAGAGGGATTCAACTCTAAACTCTTCGTTTTAAGCTCCATCTCCCTCACCATCTTCTCACGTTCAAACGCTAATTTCTCTCTCTCAAAGTCTAATCTTTTGCTCTCCATTTCAGCTTCTCTCTTGCTTCTTGCATTCTCTAATTCCAACTGCCCCCCTAATTTAAGTTTTGCCATTTCTAACTTGTGCCCCCTCTCCCTCTCCCTGTCTTCTAATTCTTCCGGGGAAAGGCTCCTAGAGGAAGCACTACTGCCGGGAGACGACACTGGCCCCTCTGCGGGTTCTTCCTCCTCTTCTTCCTCTTCCGGTACCACCACCGGATCAGAGGGATTTCTGGCCTCTAACCAGGCCTTCAGCGCTTTGAGGAAGCCCTCTTTCTTGGAGACACCTGTGGTAGGAACTTTAAACTGCTTGCAAAATCCTTTTAGATCTTTTAGCGTGTAGGAATCTATCTTCTCCTTATCAAATTCCTCCACAACAATCTCCACAGGTGTAGTAGCTCCGGCATTCTCCATGGTCAAAACTGGCAGTGTTTAAAGAAATAAGCTCCAGGAAAGCGGAAAACAAAAATAGAATATCCTACCAAACAGACTGTGGCTGCGTTATGGTCTGCCTTCACTATGTAGCGTACACTAATCACTGCACATGAGTCATAAATGCAAAGTTCAAATCCTCACCGCTGACCACCAATGTTAGAACCGGTGGTCTCTAGTTGGCAGAGGTATACACTTCTGACAAATAGGGACCAACCAACTCTAGTCAGGGAAGGGGGATTACACACTCAGATAACCCCTGCTACCCCCGTGGTAGCTTGGCAGAGCAGACAGGCTTATCTCAGAGGCAGTGTGTTAAGCATTTATGACCACATACAGTAATAAAGTGAATACACTACAGATGGACACGACACAGAAGTTATTATAAAAATAGTATTTTTATATAAGGCTTAGCACAAGACCAAATAACGACAAAAATATACCACAGTCTTAATAAATACTCTTTGGAAGGAAAATTAAATAGTTCAAGTAAGGTTTCTTCTTGGCAAATAGTTCTTTAGCAAAGTATTCTTCTGAGCACAGTTCTTTGGCAACAATGTAACCCCCACAGGAGTCACACGACGTCGAGTCTACAAGATTCCCAAGGTTCGGCGTCGACCGCGAGGAGCGCTACGTCGAGCCTGGAGTCGCGACAGACCCCACAAGTACAGTACCTTGAGAAACGAAGAAAACGATGATCCACGGCGTCGAGATGTCGGCGTCGAGGTCGTGCCTCGGAATCGGGTCAATCCGCAGCGGCGTCGAGGGATGTCGGGCCGGAGCAGCGCTCACGGCGTCGAGAAGGGCGTCGAGTCGATGCGATCAGCAGCGGCATCGAGACGGGGTCACTTGGAGCCGGGGCCGATACCCACTGCTCACTGGCGTTGACACCGGCGTCAAGACGGGGTCACTTGGAACTGGGGCCGATACCCACTGCTCCCTGGCGTTGCTGCTGGCGTCGATCGGGCCCGGCGGCCGGCGTCGACTGCAGATTCTCCCTTGTGTGCTGGAAACAACACTTTCCAGCAGTTCAGCAAAATGGTGAAGTCCTTTGGCCCTGTGACTTCAACAGGAGACTGGCACTCTTCCAGCCCTTGGAGATTTCCTAGCAAGTGTTCAGAGAGTACACACCAAGTTCCTCTCTCCTTGTTCCTTGGCAAAAATAAAGAAGCAGCTTTCAGGTTCCTCCACAGCAAAACAGCACTCTGGCAGAAAGGGGAGGCAAGTCCTTAGATCAGCAGGCTTCTTGTCCTTGGTACAGGTTTCCTTGTCAGAAGTGATCTGAGTTCTTGGTTCAGGGGTCCTTCTCTTATACCCCTTTTCTCCTTTGTTCCCTTTGTCCAAGCAGGGAAATTCCCCCCATCTCAGGTTCGCTGTGGGTGTTGCCAGGCAGAGGCACCTGGCCTATTCACTGAGCAGGGCAGAGTCCTCAGCCGCCCAGCAGGAGGCGGAGCCGGTATTGTCACTGGCAGGAGCAGGGCTATCAGTCGCCCAGCAGGAGGCGGAGCCAGAATTGTGTCAGGCAGGGCAGGCTACTCTTCCCTCACTCTACGTGTAAACGCCCCATTCACCCCAAACTGACTCATTCAGACCTCCGGAGCCACCCAGCCCCTGACACACACACCAAACCAGCGGAGACCGGTGGATAGTTGGACAAGAAAATAGCCACCTTCTAAAAGGGCTATTTTCAAACATAGAATTTGAAAACCATCCATCCTAAAGGGTGTGTTATTAAATTCTGAGTTCAGGGATACTAAACTCGACCTGCTACCATGCTCCCTGAGTCAGATAGATTATAATGGAGTTAATAATCCGTCTGCCCATCCTGGCCTATGGGAGGCAGGTAGCCCTTCAATAGTGAAGAACGAAAAGGGCTGTAATTCACTATTAGGTCATGCCACACACATCAGGGCATGACCTACCTTTTACCAACAAGGCACCCTGCCCTAGGGCCTACCATAGAGGTGTCTGAAATGTGGCAAAGTGAAGGTTTAGAGACTGGCAAGTAGGTTTCCTTGCCAAGTCGACATGGCAGTCGGGGACTGCACGCAGGCGCCGCGGTGGCAGGCCTGAGACATATTTTACACGCTGCTTCCGTGGGTGGCACAACCAGTGCTGCAAGCCCACCAGCAGCAGTTAACTTACACGCCCTTGGCACACGCAGTGCACTAGACTAGGGTCTGAACAGTAAGTCAACCAAGCCAATCATGGTAACACCAATCAGTGTAACAATTTAACATAGGGAGCACTTGCACTGTGGCACTGATCAGCGGTGGCACAGTGCCCAAAGCAATAAACCAGCAAAAACATCGTAAACAGAGGAGGCAAACAGAAAAAAATGGAGGAGAGACTCATGCCAATGATGCCAGGTCTAACAGCTCCCATGGCTGGAGAAGCATTCCCGGACCCCGGAGTAGCTCGAGCACCAAGGCACTGGCCCTGAGCTGCTGGGGCTTCGCACCCGTGCTCCTCCCTGTCCCATCCGGGTTAGCCTCCGTGTGAGTCTTCTGCTGCATCCTTGCTGTACCAAGGCAGGGGCTATGTCCATAGTGAGCATCTGAGGGGGCATCTGGAGTGGAAGCTGACCAGCGCCTCTTTCTCTCATCAACTTTGGCCCCATTACTGCCTGACCCTCTGATACCAACAGACCAGAGGTGATGAAAAGTTCCTTCTCCAGGCTCCGACACCCGGATATCACTGATCCAGCGTTCTTCACTACTGCCGAGTTCCAAGGTAGGACCCAGACGATTTCAGCAAAGCTTCTAGTCAGCTGGGGGTTTGTCATAATCCAGCATTAACTTTTAAAGTGGGTGTTAATGCTACCACCTCTTGGGAGCCACCTTTGGCCGATTCAAGCAGCCGCCATCTTGTTTGACTCTGGAATTCTAGAGGAATTAGAGTTAGAGCTAGGGTCGTAGCCCTACCCTCCTATTTTGTGTGGGGATTTTAATATTCACCTGGAAGCACGGGCCCCTTTATTAATGTATATCGAGGGAGGAAGCTACAGGTGTTCAGAGCATTAGATGCCCTGATCACAAGCCATGGTCTAATTGATATGTGGTCCTCGAGGAAGCCAGGAGATGCAGGTGAAGATACTTTTCATGCCCCTACACAAAATATGTCAGGTTAGATTACTTTTTTGTGTCAGCTACCCTTACGGAGGGCGCAGATTTCAGAAAATTGCTTATCACAGTCCTCTAATGCTGGAAGTCAGGGTATAGGGGCATGAATGACCCGGTACGAAGTGGACCCTTGATAAGAAACTTCTGGCTACGGAGGGGTTTATTGAGCATATCAAGGGATGGACTCAGCAATTTTTTGATCTAAATAGATACAGTGCATACAGAGAAAAAAGTTTGGGATACGTTTAAGGCGGGGTTAAGAGGGGAGATAGTTTTGCTGGACATAGGAGAAAGAGGCATAGGGAGGAGCTGTCTCACTTAACTGACCAATTGGCAAAATGTGAGGAGGAACATACAGCAGCTATAGCTGAAAAACAGACGGAGCAACACTCTGTTAGAGCTGGAGGTTATAAAGATAAAGGCAGCAATTAATGGATTGTACAGTAAACCAGTAGCAGAAGCCTTCCAAACCTACACTAGGGATAACTATGAGTATCGGGAGGCTACAGGTAAACACTTGGCATTACGGTTAAGACAAAGGACTGCAGCAAACAACATCGCGAGGCTGAAAAAGAAGAACGGGTCCCTAGCCACAGAGCCCCAAGAAATTCTAAGGGTATTTGAAGAGTTGTATAGGGACTTATATTAGACTAAGGAAATTGAATCCCCAGAGGCTGCTAGGCCTGAAACGCCCACAAATGTCCCTATGTGCAGGATCTGGAGGCTGAAGTTTCAATTATTGAAGTTACCGAGGCTCTCCAAGGAATGGCATAAGGGAAAGCGGTGGGCCCGATGGAATTCCGATGGTAATCTATTAAGCCCTTCAGTCAGAGCTAACTCCCCTTTTGTAAGATCTGTTTCTTGCAGTACCGTATAAGGGGATTCCACCTCAATCCTGGCAGGAAACTAATATCATTGTGTTTTTTGAAGAAAGGGAAAAAGGCAGAGGACCCAGCTTCCTATCGACCTATTTCCCTAAATAATGCTGATGAATTTTTTTTTTATAAGATTATTGAGCTCCGACTGGGTAAAATCATTGCCTCCCTGGTTAGTCCTTGGCAGCATGGCTTTATACCAAGGAGCGGGACCACGGATCACGTACGTCGGGTCATCTTCTTGTTTAATATTGCGTATGCCACAGGGGAGCAGTTGTCCTTGATTCTCCTGGATGCTCAAAAAGCTTTTGACCAGGTTGAGTGGGCGTATTTATGGGACAACCTAAGATCTAATGGGTTTGGACCTCGCATTTTAATGGCTATAAATGCTATGTATGTACAGCCTTATGCTAGGATCGCATTGATGCTTAGGGAGTCCGAAAAAATGTTGGTCGCTAGCGGCACAAGACAAGGATGTCCCTGCTCACCAATAATTTTCGCGATGTATATTGATCCATTCATCAGGTCAATTATGCAGGATCAGCTAATCAAATAAATAGTGGTCAGGAGATTTAGTACTAAGGTGTTAGCTTATGCTGACGATATAGCAGTCATCACCCCTGACCCATTGGGAGCAATCGCCAGGATTCAAATTTCGGCCCTGTATTTCGGTAGACTGTCGGGTTACAGCGTAAACTTGGATAAGACTAGAATTGTCTGTACTAAAACCACGATTTGCCAGGATCCACGTAAGGCTGAGGTAGCTACCTACCTCGGGATTGGTATCTCGGCGGATGTGGGGTCCATATGGGATAGTAATTTGGCTCCACTACTAGAGAAGATAAGTAAAGATCTAAAGAGAATGGACAACTTCTGCCTGTCGATAATAAGAAGGTGCAATGTGCTAAAAATGATGATGTTCCCCAAATTTGTATATTTATTGCGTTGTATTCCGCTAGAGCCAGAAAACAATTTCTTTAGGAAATTAGACGGAATATTTTCCCAATTTATTTGGCACTATAAGAAGGTCAGGCGTTCTCTGGAATTTTTGTCTCTTCCATAAGATCGCAGGAAGCTGGCAGTTTCTAATCTGCTTTATTATTATTGGGCAATAACAATTCAACAAATGGGCATACTGTTTAAATCTGGTGAGGGGGCAGAGAGAGATGCGGATGGCCTGGAAAGGGAAATTGCCCCTACAATATTTGAGTTGGCCATAGGTGGGACAGCACCAGGGCTTTTATTAAGGTAGTTAGAGGGCAGTTAATATAAAAAAAACATGCTTTAAGCCTCTTAGAGTGGCCTGGAATGTTTGGCACAAAGTATGCAAGCTTCTAGAAATACCTAGGCTGCAGAGATACCTGCTTTTGTGGCTCTCACCAGTATTTCCGGCTCCACTCTATGATGCGATAGGCAAACTCTAGGAACAGGCAGGAATTTGTAGGATAGGTGATGTTATTGATCTTAATGGAACTATCCCTTTTGTAGAGCTTCAGGAGCGCCTTAGCCTTGACGCTATATCATTTTTTAATATGTTGAAATTTGTGAGACGATTAAACTTGTTATATCTCATATAATTAGCTGGGGTCGGATCTCATTGTTAGAAATTATTTTGAATAAACAACCACAAACAAAGTATAAATACCCTATTCTGATAAATGCCAATCAAGATGATCTGGTAAAGGTTGAGACGGCTTGGGCAGACAAGTTAGAGAATCAGGATGTGGACCTAAGTAGGGCACTGTCACTTTCAAGGAAAATCTTCAGTGCGGCTAATCTGAAGGCCCAACATTTCAAAACTGTGTTTAATTTGTACTTTACTCTGGCCAAATTGTTTGCTTGGGGGGGAAGAGGGTAGATGATCACTGCCCTAGGTGTGGGCAGGATTCTACTGATTTGGCCCATATGTTTTGGTATTTTAGTAAATTAAGTTTGCTGAAGATGGGGATTGACACCTTTTTGTGTAAAATGTTAAAACAGAACGTGTTGGCTTCACCAACTATGATGATATTTGGCTGTGACGAGAATGCTCAGCTAGAACCTTCACAGGTATAATTTTGTTTTATGGCAACAGCTGTAGCTCGACTATTGATTGCAAGGCATTGGAAGGACGCTGACCCCCCGACATTTCAAGCTTGGTATGCCTAACTGCTTCATGTCTATAACATAGAGATGGCGCTGTATAAAAGCAAGGGTCGAATGGCAAGGAGAAGGGGTAGGCAAATTTGGGGCCCTGTGATGGATTAGGTAGTTAATAGTACCTTAATTTTTAATGGCAAACACATAGGTTTGCTTAAAGTAGTTTCTTAGTTGTTTGTTTTATGTTTGTTCTTTATTAAAAAATATGCGTACATGTATTTGTATTTCGTTTTTTTTTTATTTACTGTGCTTTTCTGGGCTGAAAATAAAAAACTTTAAAAGAAAAAAAAAGGACCAGGGTTTCGCTAGCGAGAGCTGGAGACAGAGAGCTGCAGACCTCTACACACTGACTCAAAGATGGGGAAGAAGTACAGAGAAATGCTAGAGAGAGCATGAGGTAGAAATTAGCAGAATGAGAAGTAGGGTACAAAAAGATCAATCAATCAAACATCATTTGTAAAGTTCAGCATTGTCACCCCTAGGAGTATCTGGGTGCTGTGTCTCCCTCGAAGAGCCAAGTCTTGCTTCAGGGCTGGAGGGGAAGGTCGTTGAGGTCTTGGCAGTGCTGTAGGAGAAGAAGCGGCCACCGCTGTGGCTGTGACAGGTGCGGGGAGTGTGTGCGAGGCAAGTAAAGAGGAGCGCAGGTGTCTAGCAGGTTGGTCGAAATTCCATCAGTGGTTGAGGTAGGCAGGTCCTAGGTCGTAGAGGGCTTTGTAGGTGTGTGTGACGATCTTGATCTAGCATCTCTTCTGGATGGGGAGCCAATGGAGGTCTCTCAGGTGGGTGGGTGATGTTTTTTAAAATATTTTTATTCAGGGATAGTTCATGAGAGCATAAGACGATAATACATTATTATGTCTCGCATTTCCACATGATTAAGAATATAAAAAAACATATACCATAAAAGAAGTGAAATTTGAATAGTTCACAATTTTAGAGCAAGAATCATCTAGCATAATACCTAAAATCATGATTGTTGTGTATCCCACCCAGCAGCACACTAAGTACCTACTGTCTCTTAACACATATTTTCCCATAAAGTCATGAACTTCCTATATGAGCTCGATCTTAGAGCATATTTTCTTTCATGTTCCTTAATCTTATCTAGTTTGCACATTAGCTGTTGAAAATTCGGAATATCATTAGACTACCACCTTTGAAGAATCAACGACCATGCTACTAGAACCAAAGGATATATCTGTTCTTTTATGCAGTGGGGTAGCTATTAAGTTGGGAGAGTATCCTTGCACCACTGTTTGGATATCTAAAACCTGTGGAGCTTTCCATATGCTAAAGCAGTACTGATTAATCACTACCCCAAATCTATTTAACTTTGAACACTCCCAGATGATGTGTGTCTACTTCCCTCTTCCCTCCATACTGCAGCGTAAACAGTTTGCAGAAATCTGAGGTTTTATTTTATGCAAAAAAATCTGGCGTTCAGTAGAGGAGCCACTTAAGGTAATATTGCCTTTGTCTTAAATTGGCCGCTTTCAATAAAGAGCCATTAAACTTATTGATCTGATTCCATAACACAGTAGAGACCTGTAGCCCTTTCTGGTTTTCCCATTTTCTCTGTGCTTTCTGATACAATTTACCTGCTGCTCGAGCTTGACAGAAGAAGGCCAAGCCACTGATCAATTTATGATGTTTAGGGTCTAATAGATGCTCAGCTAATTCACTGGCCTCATTGATATGTATAAAAAATCATTGAAGGATTATTTTACTATGTTCAATACACAGCTCTATTCCAGTCCAGGTTTTCCAGTCCCCAATTAGAAAGTCCCTTATTTTGCTAAAGCCCTGACTTCTCCATTTGGCTATAACCACCTCTATCTTCTGTACTTTTTGCGTATTTTATAGAGCCCCTTGCCATAGCCATTTGCTCAATTAGTAACTCAACATCTCTAATGCCGGATATGAGAAACATCAAGCTTCATGCTGATAATATTGCTCTCTTTTAAAACCTTACATTGAAGTCCAAATTCCAAAATCAAATATTTAATATATTTCAGAAATGTCAATCTATTGGGGGATACCGCTCTATAATTGTACATCTGACTCTTAACTAGCAGAATTAAGTCCATTGGTTAATACTCAGCCTAAGAAGTATCGAGGCATGAATGCTACGGAGAATGTTAATGATCTTTATTCCTTAAACTATATCCGTCATTATAATAAGATAAAAGACAAACTGATAAAATGGAAAGATCTTCCTATATCAATAATTGGTCGAGTAGCCATAATCCGTACGATGATCTTACCATTATGTAAAGAAGTGCAAGGCCTGTTTCCTACTTTTGTTTGAGCAAATAAGGTTTGTAGACACGCTATGGATGCACTGCATAGGCCCGGTGCAGAAGGGGGACTAGCTCTTCCTGACCTGAGAGAATACTACTTTGCGAATTTTGCACATACCATGTACAGAACAATGGAGGTACTAAATATTAACAGATATGATCTTTTTTTAAAGATCTAATCCACAAAGAATATGTAATCAAGGATTTTATGCGTTTAACAAAAATTCCCTGAAATGTCAGATAGAAAACACTAGAATGGAGAATTAAGCTACAAAACAGCTTTTTAGTCATTATGCGAGAAACTTTGCTCTTAGACGTATATATTGGCCAAAACCCATTGCTAGATTCAGCAGTTATAGTCAAATGGGGTGGCGTTGTTTGTTCGTTTGTGCAGGCCCTGGATCAGTCTGTCTGCAGTGTTCTGTATGGTCTAGAGTCTTCTGAGGAGCTGGGTGGAGATGCAGGCATAGAGGGTATTGCCGTAGTTGAGGCGGCTGGTGACGAGGGTCTGGGTGAAGGTCTTTCTAGTGTTTGTTGGAATCCATCTGAAGATTCAGAGGAGCATGCAAAGTGTTTGGAAGCAGGAGGTGGTGCCTGCGTTAACTTGTCAGTTCATGGCCAGTTGGCTGTCGAGGATGATAATGAGATTGCGTGCGTGGCCAGCTGGTGTGGGTGTGGGTTCGAGTTCTGTAGGCCACTAGCTGTGGTCCCATGCAGAAGTGTTCTTCCCAAAGATCGGCTAAATTGGTCATGCCGTTGCAGAAGCTGGTTTTGGTTTCGGAGGGGTCCTCCGTGAGATAGAGGATCAATTGAGTGTTATCTGCATAGGAGAATATGTGGAGTCCATGGTATCTGATGACGTCAATGAGGCGGGTCATGCAGATGTTGAACAGGGTGGGGCAGAGGCATGATCCTTATGGGATGCCGCATATGATATCTTAGGTGCGTAGGTGAAGGGAGACAGTCTGATGCTCTGTGTGCATCCTGTAAGGAAGGAGGTGATTCACCTGAGGGCATCTTGCTGTATGCCTATGTTGTGGAGTCTGTTGATGAGGGTGTTGTGGCAGACTGTGTCGAACACCGCTGAGAGGTCAAGGATTATCAGTACCATGAGTTCTACAGGGTCGAGGAGTGTTCTGATGTCGTCAGTGACAGCGATCAGCATGATCTCTGTGCTGTGGTTGGCACAGAATCCTGATTGAGAGGCATCCAGTAGGTGATTTTGCTCCTGGATTTTGGTGAGCTGCTGCTTGTTGGCTTCTCAAGAACTTTGGCTGGGTAGGGGAGTACGGAGATCAGACAATAATTTTGGAAATTGTTGTGGTCAGTGGAGGCTTTCTTTAGGAGGGGTCTGACATCTGCATGCTTTCATTTGTCCAGGAAGGTTGTTGTGGAGAGGAAGGTATTAAGTATGCTGGTGATTTGCATGCTGATAGGGTTTGTTGGAAGGTTGTGGAGGGCGTGGGTATAGGGGTCAGTGGCCGTCCCAGAGTGAATGGAAGACATGATGGCTGAGGTAGTGAGGGCAGTGAGCGGTGACCAGGTGGTGATGGTTTGGCTGCTGTTCAATGGTTTGATGATGTCATCGGTTATGAGGGTGGTGGTTTTGGATGTTGAAATCGCTGTTGATGTTGGTGATCTTCCTGTGGAAGCAGTCTGCTAGGGTGTCACAGAGTTCTTGGGAGGAAGGAGTGAATGGTGTTCTCTATTGCTGTTGGTTGGAGAATTCTTTAACTATTTTGAAGAATTCCTTTGTGTGGTTGGCCACAGAGTCAATGCGATTGGTGATGGCTGCTTTCTTAGCTTCTTTGATGTGCAGGCGATAGTTGCTAAGGGCTGTTTTGTGAGCTGCTATGTTGGCAGGGTTTTTGCTTGTGACCCATCGTTTCTCCAGTTGGTGGCAGTTGCGCTTGATGGTCCTGAGTTCTGAGGTGTTCCAGCTGGCATGTTTAGGGATCTCTTTGGATTTTGTAGGTTTCAGTTGGGCGACTCTGTCAGTGCTGTCGGTAATCCAGGTTGATGCCTCGGGCTGGGAAGTGGCGAGGACCTTTCTCCAGCTGTGGTGGGAGGAGATCTGAAACCTGGTGATGGTGTGCTAGACTTCATTGATGGTGAAGTGTACAATAGTGTGGTCAGTCCAGGAGAGTGCTGTAGTATGACTGAATTTAATTCTGTTGCTGGGGGTGAACATGGGGTCCAGTGTGTTTTTTCGGCTTTATGCGTGGGTTAGCAGACCAATTGGGTGAGGCCGATGTTGTTCAGGTTCTCCAGGAGTGCATCATTGAGGTCATCGATGTAGAAGTTGAGATTGCCTAGTAGGTCGTAGTGGTGGAAGTCAATTGCTAGGGAGGCAATTAGGTTGGGGATGGCACAGCAGAATGTTGCTCAGGGTCCTGGGGGTCTCTAGGCGAGGGTGCCTCCTATTGTGGTCTTCACATCAGTTTGTATCAGGAAGTTATGGTGTTTCATGAGATGAGTGGGGTCGTCGCTGATGGTGGGGCATCTGATGGTTTCCTTGAAGATGATGGCTATGCCTCTGGTTTGCTCTTGGCACAGTAGCAGTGCATCATCTAGTAGCGTTTAGGAGTGGCAGTAGTGATGTTGGGATTTGAGGAGTGATTGAGCCACGTTTCGGTGAAGGTAACATCCGTGGCGAGGGTAGTGACGGTGTCCCAGATTTCTGTGGCATGTTTTCAAAGTGAGCGGTCGTTGAGTAGGATACAATAGAGTGGTGGTGAGGTATTCTTGGTCTTGTCGGCAGGAGTGGTGAGAGATCTTTCAAAGATTATTTCGCAGGAGAAGTGGCAGTGTCAGCAGGTGAAGGGATCTTTGGTCGATCGTGGAAAGGAGGAGACACAGTTGTTTCGGAGTTCGGGGTCCAGGAGATCCTTGGCAGTGTACCATCGATCAGCGGGATGATCAGATGTCCTGGTGCTGGGCATTGTCCAGCTGCTGGTGCATTGGTGGTGTGCCCATTGTGCATGTCTGCTGCGTGGTCGTATGACTGTCTCCATTTAGTGGTCCTGGTTGGAGGTCCTAGTGCAGGCAATTCGAGGGCAGCAGGCAGTATACCGACAGGAGCAGTAAGCAGGGCAGGAACAGCAGGCAGCACAGGAGCAGGGACAGTGAGCAGCTCTGTGTCAGGGACAGCTGGCAGCATGGGGCGGCAGGCAAGGCAGGGACAGCAGGAAGTGCAGTGACACAGGCAGAGCAAGGGCAGGGACATTAGGCAGTGTAGGGTCCACAGGCTAAGTAGGGGCAGGGACAGGGAGCAGCACAGGGGCAGCAGGCATTGCAGGGTCAGGGACAGGGAGCAGCACAGGGACAGGTGAAGTGGGCAGTGCAGGAGCCACTGACAACACAGGGGCAGGGACAGGGAGCAGCACAGACACGGGCAGCAGGCAGTACGGAGGCAGCAGGTAGCACAGGGACTGGGGCAGCGAGCAGTGCAGGGGCCACAGGCAGCACAGGGGCAGGGACAGCAGGCAATGAAGGGACAGGGAGCAGTGCAGGGACATGGGCAGCAGGCAGTACAGGGGCATCAGGCAGCGTAGGGACAGGGGCATCAGGCAGCACAGGGACAGCAGGCAGCAGAAGGGCAGGGACATGGGCAGGAACATGAAGCAGCACAGGGACAGGGGCAGCAGTCAGTACAGGGGTGGGGGTACAGTACCTTAAGCTCCGGATTAGGCAGAAGGGGGTAGCCCTACCTTGCCTCCTATGGGCTCTGAAGGGCAGGGACGGGTCCACCCTTGGCCTGGGCTCAGCTCGGGCATTATCCGTGCACGTCCCATGAAACGGAAATCAAAGTCTGGCTATGAGGCCGGAGAGGCAGGGCCAGGACCAGCAGGAGCCAATCTTTCTATCAGCGGAGGCTGCTGGGTGGTTTAATTTGGCAGCAAGAATGGTCTAGAAGAGTCCCCAGGTAGATAGGTTGACTCAAGTGGATAGTAAATTAGAGCCAAAGGTAGATTGAGAGGGGTGAACATTAGAAAGATTATTTGGAGGGAAAAATAGGTGAAGTAAAAAAAAGATGTAACGTTGAGAAATAAAGGGGACATTAAGACAGGAGGAGTGGGAGTGTAAAAAGTAAGTGGCAGGGAAGGTGTGTTAAAAGGTAGTCCAGAGAGGAAAATGAAAGAGAGACAAAAGACAGTGTCAGTTTAAAAAAAGGGCTAGAGGTTGAGGAAGAGTTAAAGATAAAGGAGTAAGGTTGTGCGAGAGATGGCATAAAGGGGACAAATGTAGAAAGAAGTAGAGGGGATAGTGAGACAGTGATAAAATATTAGGGAAATTGAGGTTGTGCATTGAGAGAGTGAAATTTAAAGGAGAGCGATGGAATCATGTATGAGATGTCAAGTAGAAAGAGAGGTGACAAAGAGAGTGTGTGTGGCAAAGGGGATGATAAAGGTAGAGAGAGGTAAGGCATAGACAGAATTATGAGGCAAAGAAATAGATGTGGCTGAGGGAGAGGTTTAGTAGTGGAAGGAAATAGACACTGCAATGAGATGGAAAGTACTATGAGGGTTGAGAACAGGGTGGGGTAGGGAAGAAGAGAAGTGGAAGTAGGCACAGATAGTAGTGGAGAGAGGGTTAGAGACAGGTGGGATTCTGAGAGATGTATCCGAAAGAGAGAGTTGAGGTGAATAGAAATGTGGTACAAACCCTATAGGTACGGCCTCCATCTAATGGCCATCAGCCGCACTATCTCAACCTCCCAAACACTAATTGTGGTGTAGGAAAGGGGAGAATCTCCCCTTTCCAATGATATCTCTTCCCTTGAGTTACAGCCCATGAAGGTAAGAGCGGTGGGGCGCGTTGGGAGGTGAAGTTGACAGACGACCAGGCGGAAAAATAGAATTAAAAAAAACACTTACCTTGAACTCACTGCATTCCCAACTCACACCCATAGCAAATAAGTTTTTTTGCACCCTTGGTAGGCAGATTGCGGTAATGACACCTGAACTGCCCTTCCGGGGAGAAGAAAGCCCACTGGACACCAGAGTTGTTTTGTAGAGTATTTATAGGGGGTGGGGGCTGTCCATTATGGGCACGGACCTACTCCCACCCTGATAAACTATAATAACAGTCATTCTACACCCTCCGAAGACAGATAGGGTGATAACCCCCAGTCTACCATCTCAGGTGCAGAAAGCCTACTAGACACCTAGTAATGTATTTTTTTAAATATAGTTGTGGGGACTGCCCACCATGGGCAAAGCCATGCCCGCACCCCAATAAGAGAGATAGTCTTTCTGCCTTTCCTGGGGGAATGGGGGGAATTATCCCGAATCTGCCCCCCCGGGGAGGGGGTACAGAAAGCCCACTAGACACAAGGGGCATATTTTTTTAATAACTATAGGAGTCGGAGGCTGCCCATAATGGCAGCATGGTCATGACCCCACACACAACAACTATAGCCACTGTCTTTCTGCCCTCCTGGTCCCCTTGAGGGCAGTTGGGGGTGATTATGCCCAATATCCCCGGGGGGGGTGGAGGGCAGAAAGGCCACCAGACACCCGGGAATGGATTTTTTTAAATATAGGGGTGGGGCTGCCCATGCCCCCACCACAACAAGAGAAATAGTCTTTCTGCCCCCCTGGGGGCCAATGGGGTAATTACCCCTGATCTGTCCTCCCGGGGGGTTGGGGGGGGCAGAAAGCCTACTAAACACCAGGGACTTAAAAAATCATAGGGGTGAGGACTGCCCACCATAAACATAGCCATGCACCAATCCCAACTAAATAGCACAACAGTCAGTCTGCCCCCTTGCAGAGCAGATTGGAGTATTTACACCAGATGTGCCCCTCTTGGAAGGAACACCCACTAAAAGCCAGGGAATGTGTCTTTTTTTAATATGGGGTGGGGGCTGCCCATTAAGTAAATGGGGCAACAGTCTTTCTGCGCCCTGGTGGTCAGATGGTGATAATTACCCCGGATCAGTTCCCAGGGGACAGAAAGCCCACTAGGCTCCAGAGGAAGTTTTTTTTCAAATATAGGGGTGGTGACATTCCACTATGGGCATGGTTGTGCCGACACCCTAACGTATGGGGCACACCAGTCTATATGCCCCCTGGGGCATTTGGGGGGCAGAAAGCCCACTAGACAGCATGATTTGTTTTATTTTTTAATATAAGGGTGAGGCTGTCCAGCATGGGCAACAGTCATTCTGCCCTCTGTGGGGCAGATGAGGGTAATTAACCCTGATCTGTTCCCCAGGGGCAGAAAGCCCACTGTAGGCAGCAATGTATATTTTTAATAAAATAATGAGGTGGGTCTTTCCCATCCTAACATTAGAGCCCACACTTACCCTTAAAGACTTAACGGATCAAACAGAAGCCAAAAGGAGACTTGGTTTTGATCCATTCCTGTCACAGGCACTAGATTCAGCCACACAAGTGCTGCAGCGCTTTTATCAATCCAAGCGAGATAATGCTGGGTGGTAGGAATGTTGTGGATTCCAGAAGTTACCATCATGGAAATGTAAGGACATTTATGATTTCAGACAAAGTTTGAGGTTTGCATGGCATTGTGGATAACAAAATCCTCATGGGATCCACACAAGATAAACCACTGTGGACTCCCCTAGTTGTCTAGTTTTTTAAATAGTGCAGGCTTGCTAGGTTTCCCTAGGTGTCACCTGAGTTAGGGCCTAAAATCCACAGTTATCCGTTTTGCAAAAAACGTGTCCGTTGTGAGTGGGAAAAGTTGATGTATCTATGTTCCGTTTTGGCCCATTTCCTGTCTCGAACACACAAGTAAGGTAACATTTTAATCGTAAGACTTTGGGGAATGCTGGGTGGAATGAAGTATGTAGCTCTCCACAGATTCTAAAACTTTCCATCGCAGAAATGTGTGGGAAATGTGGTTTTTAGTCAAAGTTTGAGGTTTAAAAGGGATGAGACAACCTGGTGAAAGTGACACATGTCACCCTATCCTGGATTTGTCCAGGTGTCTAGTTTTAAAAAATGTACAGGTTTGCTAGGTTTCCCTCAGTGCTGCCTGAACTAGGGCCCAAATTTCATAGCTACCCACTTTGCAAACAACGGGTCAGTTTTGACTAATGAAATGTGATGTATCCATGTTGCATATGCAAGAATTACTGTCGCTGGCACTAGGCCTACCCACACAAGTGAGGTACCATTATTTTGGGAAGACTTTGAGGACTGCTGAGTAGAAGGAATTTTGAGGCGCCCCACAGATTCCAGAATGTCCCATCACAGAAATGTGAACAAAATGTAATTTTTTTAGTCAAAGTTTGAGGTTTGTTAGGGATTTTGAGTAAAACAACCTGGTGAGAGTCACATAAGTCACCCCATCCAGGAGTCCCCTAAGTGTCTAGTTTTTGAAAATATACAGGTGTTCTAGGTTTCCCTAGGTGCCAGCTCAGCTAGGGCCCAACGTCTACAGCTATCCACTTTGCAAAAAACAGGTGAGTTAGTTTTGAGTGGTAAAATGTGATGCACCCATTTTGCATTTTTAGGCCATTTTCTGTCACAGGCACTAGGCCTACCCACACAAGTGTGGTACAATTTTTATCCGAAGACATGTGAGAGCATACAAAAGTAGGACATTTATTATTACCAACTGGATTTCACAGCATTTGTGCCTTCCAAATGTAAGCCAGTGTATAAGAAAGAAGAATTTTGAAAAACACTCTCCAACTCATATGCTAGTAGGGGTACCCACAAATTCAGAAATTTACAAATAACCACTGTTCTTAAACTCCATATCTTGTGTGCCCATATCAGAAATACATAGGTTTCCTTGATACCTATATTTCACTCCTCATATTTCACCTTATGAATTGGTCTATGCTCCGGACACAATGAAAAACCATTGTATGGTGCAGCTCCGTTCATGCCTCTGGGTACCCAGGTTCTTTGAAAGCCTACAAACCCTATATAGCCCCGCAACCAGAAGGGCCAAGCAGATGTAATGGTATATTGCGTTTGTAAATCAGCCATTGAGACAAAAAGTTACAAATGAAAATGTTGCCACAAATGGTCATTTTTTCCAACTCATTATCAAGATTGGTTTATTTCAACACTTCATTTCTTTGGAGAAACCTTGAGGGATCGACACATACGACCCCTTGATGAATTCAGAATTGTGTCTACATTTCATAACTTTATAGCTATTATGGATTGGCCATAAGTTTTAGACTGGTTCCGCCACAGACTAATATATATATATTTTTTTAGCCTTCATCAGGATTTAGGTCAAATATTTGGCTATATTTAGCCACTAGATAACTTCACTTTGAGTGAATGCATTTTGCTCTTTCATAAGGAGCACATCTGCCAGTTCCTTTCTGTGACAATGCTTTTGTTTTCAATGTATTACTTTGATGTTGCATTTGTGTTTAAAGTCTGATGTGACAGCAGGATGCTTTATACCAGCCCAGGCCACTTTCCATGACTTATTAGTTCCTGTCTCCTGCCAATGCTGTTATACATTTCATTTAAGAGAAAGCCCTTTGTTTTCTCAAATAAACAAAGGACACTCCATAAGGAATTTAACAGTATCAAACATTGCGTCCTTTGAAACTGTTTTCTATCAAGTTGTTGGACGCATCAATATTTCACACTTGAATTTATAAGTGGACATTCTGCAGAACATGTTTATTCTGCGCCCAAATGCACTAATGGTTCTTTAATAGTCTTTGCCCAGGAAGAAAACCAGCCTTTATTGTGTTTAGTTTGAAGCACTTTTTAATATCATTTTTCTTTTCTTTTCTGTCTTTCTTTCTTTCATTCCTTTCCTATTTTGTATTCCTTCTGATTCCTTTCTTTAATTTTTTTGAAAAAGAAGAGAGAGGGACCCCTAGGCCAAAGGAGAGGGGCACCAGAAACGACCTTAGTCACAAAAGAATAGACTCCTTGGCAACAGTGCACTTCACTCACCAAACAACTCACAATAGTAGGATGAGAATGGACAACTGGAATGTGGTCAAAGGGGAGACAACAAATTATAGATTGTACAAATTTATTCAAAGATTCATTGATAGTCACAGATATCAAACAATACACATTGTCATATAGCTATTTATGAGGCAATGACAGTGTCACATGATACAGTACAGAAATAATCATCAAATATAAGTTAAAAACTATCACTGTTTAAAAAAAAAACATTTGCAAATGCAATTAAATGAACAGCATAAAACATAGGATTGGGAACAAAAAGAAAAAGAACAAATTAGTCCTATTAAAACAAAGAAAACCACCAAATCAAGGATTCATCAGTTGTCACCCTAATCGATATCACTTCAGTTATATGTGTCACAAAAACAATCATAGGTTTTGTGTGGTTTCCTTTTTTAGGAGCATCGACGCGTTTCGGTGGGCACTAATTCACAGCCAACACCTTCTTCAGGAAATGTTATATAAGGTCCCAATATCAGTTACACTAAAAGAAATAATCTGAAAAAAAGCCATATAAAATAATTTTAGTGACAGCCAAGATAAATTCATTGTCTCAATGTTTGACTCATCCTACTGTCCAAAAACTCATCCCACACCTTAAAAAAGTGAAACTAACATCCATACATATCTAACACTCTGAGATTCATACATTTTATTGGAGTTCTATATACTAGTAAAAACCACTTAGCAATATAGTCAATTGTCTTTATAATAGGCACACAAAGCATGTTTTTAAACTCTGAGATAGTCCTAGTGATGCTTAGATACTTCTCATGTTTAGATCTCATCTATGGCTATGACGTCTACGCTGCCACCTATATTTAACAGTTGGTAGATGTTTCCTCATACTGACAATGAGCCAACAAAACACAATTCCCATTCTCTCCTACTTATTTGGTAGTGATTATCAGTCTTATTGTGTAACTCACATTTCTTATTCGGCAAAATATGTCCTTATGAGTCCTGCCGAGGTTTTATCCATATATCTGGTCCGTAAAATTCCTTCACATAATTTTAGAGGAAAGCCTATTTAGACAAAACATGAACGCTGAAATAATAGCTCAAAGTTAAATTGAAATCTAAATTCAAAGTATAACAAGTTAATAATGTATAGAGACTATTTGCCTTTTATACCTTGATTATATCAACTCCGAGTTAAGGTAAACCCAGGACGCTAGTCTGTCTATCCGGATACAGTCCTTATTAGTATTCCCATCAAGAATAGTCAAAAGACCTATAGATGGAAAATAAAGCATTGTATTAATACTAATTTCTAGGTTCTTTTATTAGTCTTTAAAAAGAACGATATAAGTCTTACAACCATCCTGGGTACAAATGTCCCAACTAAGACATTATTCCATGATTGGCTCGAACAGAAACTATGATCACACAGTGACAAGTTTCACTCGAAATGTTAAGTTCACACAGCGCCTTTTTAGATAAATAGTTTGTACGTCACACCCACTATCAATACGGTTGTAGTCTTACAAAGTTATGTAACCACTGATAGCTTTCCCTTCAGCAACCATTACCTAAGCCACAGAAAAAGACCGCCAAGCAGTCAGTCAAAACCACTACATATTGTATCTGAAACATCACAATAAAATTAAAGATAAAGAAAAAATCGAACCCGGGTGTCTATATAATAAATTCTTGTTTACCTCAGCACGTTTATCCAGAGATACAAAGCCCGTTTCTTCATCGGGTGTCAGAAAATAAGAACGTCCCAAAAACTGGGATCTATGCAAATGGAGCACTGTAAAGCAATTACAGAAACGTCATCCAACCTTGTGAGAAAAATCTCACAACTACAATGCGACATCTTAACTCTAGCCGCCAACAACCTGTACATACCTATGTGCCGCCTGATATGATACGCACGGTCAAGCCTCCTGAGTCGATGGAACAAGACTCACAGAGGACGGAAGGCTTAAATACAGAATCACTAATCATCAAGCAATAGGAAGTATACACACCACTTCCGGGGTACATAAGGCTTGATGTCGTCTATATCTAAGCGGCCGCGAGTTTGGCCGCCATCTTAAAAGTACACGCTGCTAGTACTCTCAGCTGTTAGAAATAAGATAACGGTCTGTTCTTTACGGATTAAACAGTAGTCCCTACTCTTGAAATCCCATATATGATTCACCATCCGAGTTCGTCAATAATGGTAAAAATATAGCTACGGCAGCCAAAAAGAGTATTTTTATTAAAAAAAATTTTGGGGTACTCACCACTGTTCTTACTGCCACTAAGGAGAGCTAGTTTTGTAATTGCAAGTCTGTATAATGAAGTACAATAATGTACACCTAACTTACTGGGCATAAAGACCGCGATCGAACCTTACACTCGAGCAGCCTCAAATACATAGCCGCCATCTTTAAAGAGTGGAATTACTATGGCCCAAGTGATTATTCTACTTAATATGCTTAAATCAGATTGTTGGGGATCCAGCATAAATAAAACAACCTATAGAGATTATATGTTCAGACCTAACAGCAAGGTTCTGTACACCTAACAAGAAGTAAAAACTCACAGCTGGTTATAATAAATCAGTCCCTCATATCTATGCCTATATTATGAAGGCCGATGATTATACACATTGTTATAAGGAAGCCCATATTTTAAGGGGAGGCAGTTTTCTGGAAATTAAAATATCCGCACCAAGGTTTAAATCATCATTCAAAGGTAGGGAAAAAGTCCCCTTCATAAAGATAGGCATATCGAAGCAAAAGAGCACATAAAAAGTCTTGTTCTACTTATCTAACCACTAGTAGATGTTCCCATTCTTCTCTTGAGTTTAGTCCTTTGCGCACGGTGTTAAGATGGGAAATATACCATTGTTCGCGTGCTTTGCGCTTGTTCCCGATATTCTCACCTCTCCTGTCCACTGTAACCTTTTCCAGGATATACCACAGAAAATCATTTTCACCATGTCCGGACTCCAAGAAATGGGGCACAAGAGGCGCAGTTACTTTTTTCGTTTTAATTGCTGATCTATGCTCTTTTAGCTGAACTCGCAATTCTCTCCCCGTTTCCCCTACATAGCCTAAGCCACAGGGGCACCGGAGAAAGTAAATCACATTCTAACTTCTGCAGTTATTGAGAGTATTTGCTTTAACTACACTGCCATTGTGTGTAATCTCTTTAGTTTGTATACATTGGGGACAAATATTGCAGGTTCCACATCTGTTATTGCCAATAGCTGGATTATTTGTAATTGTTCTTTGGCTCTCAACCCTATCTTCACGATACGTATGCACTAAGATATCTCTTAAATTGTTGTTTTTCTTAAAAGCATACAATAGTCTATCCAATTTGACCTCTTCTTCATGGTTCAAAATATGCCAATTTCTATTGACAATATTCTTTATTTGATTGCTCAAATTAGAGAATTTACTCACAAAAACCACTTTGTTAGGTAATTCCTTTCTAGCTGCTGGTTTATTGACCAAGGCGTCTCGGTCATAGAACCTAGCACGCTTAAAGGAGTGGGTCAAAAGTTTTTTTGGGTAGCCTCTATCTCTAAACTTACGTTTAAGCTCATCAGCATGTTTGTAAAAATCTTGTAAATCAGAGCAGTTTCTCCGAAGCCGGAGAAACTGGCTAAAAGGGATACTATCCCTTTGGGATTTGGGGTGAAAACTGGAGAAGTGGAGGAGAGTGTTCTTGGCCATAGGTTTAGTGAACAGTTCCACTTCCAGAACTCCATTTGAGTCTTTTATCGTAATATCCAAGAAATCAATTTTAGTTCTACTATGGTGAAACGTGAATCTCAGATTTGGGTCGCCCAGGTTCAGCCAGTCCACAAACAATTCCAAGTCTTCAATTGTGCCTTCCCATATAAAGAAAATATCGTCAATGTAGCGGTACCAGCCCGCTACATTTTCAAAAAAAGGGGCCACCTCGTTGTAGATGTGCTTGGTTTCAAACTGGCCAACATACAGACAGGCCAGACTGGGAGCACAGGTAGCCCCCATGCTGGTCCCTTTCAACTGTTTAAAGTACTCATCTTTGAACAGAAATATGTTGTTTTTCAAGATCAGGTTAACACAACTGACAATAAAGTCAGCACTAGCTCCCCCCAGGTCCTGATCCACAAGAGCATTACGAATCACATCAACCGTGTCATTTTGTGGAATATTTGTGTAAAGAGACTCAATGTCCAGGGTGACTAGACACTGAGTCTCCCCACAGAACGGCTTCCCTTCAATGAGGGAAATGATGTGAGCAGAATCTCTCACATAAGAACGCAAGCCAAAGACAATGGGGCGTAAAAAATGATTAACGTACTTACTAACAGGTTCCAACAGGGAGCCAATACTGCTCACTATTGGTCTCATTGGTGGGTCAGTGTTATTTTTATGGATCTTTGGTAGGCCGTATATAGCAGGGGTCCTCGGCTCCAAATTGTTGAGGAATTTAAACTCATCCTCACAGATCCAAGAATTTTCTTTAGCTTCTAATAATAGGGCAAGACATTCTCTAGACACCGCAGCTAGGTTTCTCACATTGGTACGTTCATAATGTTCCTCAACGTTAAGCAGTTCGAGCATTCTACGCTCATAATCCGAGGTATTAAAAACCACTACCCCACCTCCCTTATCGGCAGGCTTAATCGTTAGATTCCTATCTGCTTTTAGGGAGTTGAGGGCCTGTCTTTCTGCTCTATTAATGTTGTTATGACCCGCAAATTTGTTTGATTTGCTCCGGATATTATGAATATCGCTTTCAACCGCTTTCTCAAAAACTTCAATGTTTTTCCCAACCATAGCCAGGCTCGGAGTAAACTGTGATTTGGGTTTGAGGCCCGAGAGATTAATGCGTTCAAGTGTCTCCCTTCTTTCCTTGTTTCTATTATTCTTCAATCTTTCTTTCTTTCTTTCTTTCTTTCTTTCTTTCTTTCTTTCTTTCTTTCTTTCTTTCTTTCTTTCTTTCTTTCTTTCTTTCTTTTCCTTCTTTCTTTCTTTTCCTTTTGTTCTTCATTTCCTTTCGTTCTTCATTTCCTTTTTCCTCTTTTCTTGTTTTCCTTTTTCTATCATCCAGTTCCTTTTTTGCTTTCCTTGGTTCTTTCATTGTTTCTGTCCTTCATTGTTTCTCTTTCATTCTTTCATATCTTCTTCCCTTTTTTCTTGCTTTCTCTTTCATTCCTTCTTTCCTCCTTTTTTCTTTCATTACTTATTTCCTTCTTTCTTAGTTTCCCTTTTTCTTTAAAAATTCCTTCTTTCTTTTACTTTCATCAATTCTTTCCTTTATCCTTGCTTTCTTTCTCTTTTGTCTTCTTTCTTCCCTTCTTGTTTCTTGCATGCTTTCATTCCATGTGTCCTTCTTTCTTGTTTTCATTAGTTTTTTTCTCTTTCTTCTTTCCTTCTTTCATGTTTTCTATTTTTCTTCATTCATTTTCTCCTTTCTTTTTTCCTTTAATTCCTTTTTTCTTTTTTCTTGGTTTCTGTTTATCTTTGATATTTTCATCACTTTCATTCTTTCTTCTTTCATCCCTTCTTTTCTTTATTCATGCTTTTCTCTATATTGCCTTTTTTCTTTCTCTCCTTTCTGCTTCTTGCTTCATTAGTTTTTTCTTTTTCTTGCTTTTATTCATTCTTTAATTCTTTTTTTTTATATTACTTCTTACTTGTTCTGTTTTCCTTTGCCATCTATTACCTTCTTTCTTTCTATTCCTCTTACTTACTTTCTTTCTTTCTCTCTCTTTCTTTCTGTCTTTATTGGCCTTTATTCTTTCTTTCTTTCCTTCTTTCTGATTTCTTTGTTTCCTGCTTTTTGGTCTTCCCTTCCTTCCTTCCTTCCTTCCTTCCTTCCTTCCTTCCTTCCTTCCTTCCTTCCTTCCTTCCTTCCTTCCTTCCTTCCTTCCTTCCTTCCTTCCTTCCTTCCTTCCTTTCTTCTTTCCTTCTTTTCCTTCCTTCCTTCTTTTCCTTCTTTCCTTCCTTCTTTCTTTCTTTCTTTCTTTCTTTCTTTCTCAAAGGCAAGAGGCTGGCAGCTAATGGCATAATGACTGGCTTTTTTAGGTCTTGTTAGGCAAGACTTTCATTGATTTATCTTTGGTTGTATCATTTAAATTTGCACATCAACACAAAAAGTATTTCTCTTCAGTGGCAGGGAGTCCAATTCTAATGTGTGCTTTTTGAGACAAAAAATATTTTCTTACTTTTGGTCAATATTTTTAATCAGATTGACAAATGCCCAGCAGCTTCCTGAACATTCAACTTTTGCAGAAGCTATGACAAAACAAAACACGAATTGCAAAAAGGCTGGTCGACAATGCCAGACCTACCAGCTTTGCCAATGCTTGTCTTTTTATAGTTACCTCTCTCAAATAGAACTAGGCATTATTATGTGGCAATAATCAACTGACTGTTGTTATTGTTCTCTTACTGGCTACCTATGTCAATAAGTGTCTTCCATTACTGTAATCATATATCTAATCAATGTCAAACCAATTGATGCAGTTTCTTATTTACTTTCCTTTATTTCCCTTTCTACTGTCCAGTAATACAATCACACATCTAGGCTATTACCAAAAAATATTGGAATACTTCAATTATTGCTGCACCCTCTAAGTGATGCTTATTTAACTATCTACAGAGCTGATAAAAAAGAACGTGGTCTTGTTATGTCTCTGTATTATATATTGCATCAAGGATGTCACTGATCCTTTACTCTTGTTATACTGGATGTTACTATTCCCCATAGTTAAAGCTGGAAATGTAGTTCAATATGGAGTTTGACACTGCGGGCTGAAAGCCCGACACCATTGGGCAGCCACTATTGCCCACCTGCTGGGCAGCCTCAATAACTGATTATTAGCCTATCTAGTCTATTATTTAAGAGATCACTAATCACTCAAGGCTCAAGTTTATTTATTATTATTTGGGACTCCGAAGAGTTCCACATAAAGTGAAAAAGGTACATCCAAAAATCAACATAACACTCCATTAAAAGAGGATTTTTCTAAATATATATGATACTAAATTCATCATATCTTATAAAAACAGAGAAAGAGCACATACACAGAAACCATTCCAGGAACCTTTTGAGTGCTAATTAGATTGATCCATAACAAATCAGGTTACCATCGTTGAATACTTAATGGACTTTTACAAAGATTGCAATCTAATACTACAATGGAAACTTTAAGAATTAAGAACATATAGTAAAAAAGTGGGGATTTGTTAATTCAGAGTACAGTACAAAATAACCAGCAGCATAATGAATATTTAAGAATATTTGAAAACTTTGCAGAAAAACAGAGTAATAGAATTCAGGGGGAAATACACAATAACTAGCAGTGTAAGAAAAACATAAAAATTAAAAAGCACGTAGTAAAAACGAAGATATACAATTTCAGCATACAGTTCTCAAAAACTAGCAGCAAAAAGGGTAGAAAAAGTGCAAGTGGTTGGAAACATGCATAATGAATACCTTTCTAAAATATATTTAGAAATTGTTTAAAAAAGCTAATATTTTTTAAAACAAACTAATTCAGATGGAGGTGCCAGCAGACAGTTACGGGCCTCTTCTGCTGTGGTGAAATTGTACTTTAGAAAACAATTCCTTAGGTATCTGCAACGTAAAGATTGTACTGTGGGGCAAACAAATAGGACATGATTTAAGTTTTCCACATTGGAGTTAAATAAGTGACAGAGTCTTTCCTGTCTGGCAATGCCCTCCTAAGCTCCTGTTACGATTCCTAAAGGGAGTAGATTCAGCCTTAACAACAGAATAACTCTACGTACTTAATGTTTAAGATTCCATAAAACATATGATTGGGGGTTTTTGTCAATAATACTCCCCGCAATACAATCATTATTACTATTCCCTGCGCACAATAAAATATCTATTTCTGATTGCTTTTTTAATTCTGATTTACAAAGCACGTTTACAAAGTACCGCCACACTGTCCATCTCTAGGCCGAACAGTTTCATTGCTTTATGATGATTCCTAAAAAGAGCACTTTTTTCTTTCATGCTGACAAAGATTTCCTCACGTAGTGCTACCCGCAGGGCGTTCTCAGAGCTGTTTGCTAATGCGTTGCACCATCTTAAGCACGCGCCCATTGAAAGCACATAAGTGAAGAGTAAACCAAATTCTAGCCGAATCGCTGCAATAGGAGCCGCGCGATTCAGATTACAGATTTGACGCCAAATCCGTCCCTCTACTTTCTCAAATTTATCCCACTCTTGTGCATCTACTGTTTCGCAGGAATAGCTCAGTGCTGGTGGTATCTTTATTTTATAAACTCATAAAATATGTGCGAAGTGTCTTTTCCGACAGTGTGTATAAAATTGATTAATTGCGAAGGCATGTGAGATTGCCTTGCCTTTACATTGATCCATGTGATTGCTACTGGAACACTTTTTTGTAAAGATTTTTCCTAAATATTGGTAAAACTTTACTATGTCCAGTTTCTCATTTCCCAAGAACCAATGCAAGTTCTTTCTGACTCTACATCACCAATAGCTAAAAACCATAACATTGTTCTTTAAAATATTTTTTTTTAAGTAGTATTCGTCTGTCTATCTAATCAACTCAGTCTTTAGAGTCCAATTGGAGTTAGATCCATTAATATGGCATCGTCTGCATATAGCAGGCTGCTCAACTTTGTTTCCTAGTTTAGGGGAATCACCTTTGCTGAGCCCCACTCTCCTTGGCAAATCATTAACGTAAATTAAAAAAAAGAAGAGGGGCCAGAAGAAACCCTTGCTTCAACCCATTATTAGTTTCTATTTTTCTTGAAAGGCCCTGTGTTCCACCCCAATAAAACCTGCGTCCAGGTAGAGGAATGCAGTGCAATAATCAATCGTAATAGATTCCCTGGTATCCCCAAGGTGACCAATTTTCTCCATAGCATCCCTCGATCTGCCCGGTCAAAGGCCGTAGAGAAATCTATAGAAGCCGCATATAACGGCATTCCCCAGCTCACTGGATATTTTTCAGTTAAAGTTTGCAAGGTGGTGATGTTATCCAGGGTACCACTGTTTTTGCTAAATCCTGCTTGCTGTACGGGGATGAGACCATTTCCGAAAGCCCAGTCTTTTAGATGGGTAAGAATGCTTTCGCAAATAATTTACCAGTCGCATCCAGAAGAGAAATCTGTCTAAAACTGGCAGGGGGATTTTTTGGACCATTTTTGTATAATTGAACAAGTATTCTTTCCTTCCAGGATTGTGGAATGTCCCCATGGGTGTAACAATGGACAAACAATGGATGTAAAAATTCTGCCCATGCTTCGCCATCCTTTTTGATTATGGCTATTGGTACATCATCTGAGCCCATCGCACTAGAATATCTTGCCCCTTTAATGTAACCCTCTATTTCAATGCACAAAGGGGCTCCATAATTGCTCCCCATGGAGGAGGCAGAGACAACATCGTGATTCCATCAAACTGTAGAATTTAAAGCATACAGCTTGGAAATATACACGGACCATTCTACATCTGAAATCAAAATGGGCTTTGCCTTATCTCTCCCATTGCAAAATTTTGCTATCAGCGCCCAATATTTCCTAGTGTCACCGGTTTGAGCGACCTCTCGAAGTTTAACCCAGTTTGAGTCTTCGACCCTTCTCCGTTCTGATACCATTTTCCTTTTCCATACCTATTTTAGTCTATTGATTTCCCTTTGCCTTGGTATTGAGGCCAGGCTAAATTGTTCTCTGATTAAGGCATTCATTTTCTGATTTAGTTTTTTGATTTCCCATGATTTACCCAGTGGCGATGCAGAACTGGCAACTTGCTTTTTACTTCCGCACGATCTAATTACAGCCTGGATTCTCTCAAACATGGCAATAGGGGTTTCTTGAGTGCAAATAGCCACATTTTCAAAAACTCTCTTAAAACTTGGGAGCAAATTATTTGACCAAAAAGTGCTCCCATTACTGCGATTATATGAAACCTCTTCGTCACTATGATTCCAGAGTTCAGGCTTCACAATTTCCATGTCAACATTAACAGCCAAAATTCTATGATCACTGATTCTTGTTGGAAGTACCTTAAATTGTGTACATGCACCAAAATGTTGGTAAGATACCACCATGTAATCAATTAATGAATGACCATATGGGCCCCGGTAACTATAGGAGGCTGGGGAATCATCTGAGAATCTACCATTTAGTATTAATAGGCCGAACATTCTCAGATTATGCAAAAGTAACAGGCCTCGTTTATCTGATCTTAAATGATCGGGCAGTAAAGAATCCGGAATAGACCATACTTCCTCCAACTCAAGATTTGAAAAAGACATGACAGAACCATTGGAAATGTTTGCATTAAAATCACCCACCATCATAATCCGTGAGCATTCTTCAGTGCTACTTATCCTTTGCACATAGGTACAGATGGAATCAACCAGTGAGTTGGATGCTCTCCCTGGGGGCATGTACACGTTTACCAGAAAAAGGGAAACAGCTTGCCCTGATTTATCTTCACCCATCCTCAACATCACTCCCATACAACACTTTGAGGGATGAATGTAAATCACAGGATCCCATCGTATAGTACAGCTAAGTAAAATAGCTAAACTACCGCTAGCATGCCCTTTTACAGAAAAGTTTGCTGCAGAAAAGTATACAAAGAAATTCTTGAAGTGAAAATCCCCACAATTCCAGGTTTCCTGGAGGCAAATTATTTTAGGCTCATATTCTAACAACGATTTAAACGTACAATTAGTTTTTCCTACCCCTGCTAGATTCCAGGATAGAATTCTGCCCAATTGGCTGCCTCCGCAACAAGGGCAATTTTGTAGTTCATTTTGAGCCATTCAGGGTACCGACTACCCAGCTCCACTGGGCCATCTCATCCTCCTTAATGGGACTTCTGGGCCTATGAACTTGGGGACCTATAATGTTAATTTCTCTGATTCATAGGCTTCTCCCTACTGATATTTTGATGTCTTTTGGATGTATAGGGTTTATAATGCCCATGGGAGTAGGGGACCCGCTACCTGGCACCTGATGGGTCTCCCCTGAAGATTCAAACAGGACAAGCCAAGGATTCACTTAGGGGAGCACGTCTATTCCTCTTTTCCTAAAGGAATCTACATTGGCCAGTACTAGCATTGAAACTACCCGTGACGTAAATGTGCGTCTAGTGTTTGGTGGGTCACTCCTCAGGTCTAAATAAACCAACTCGAGGTCTTTGCTTGTTACCAGTCACAAGTCCTCTATTTCTGATAACAACTGAAAAAGGGCGCTTCTGTTCAGTAACATTGAGTCAGTATCGAACAGGGAGACAAAAAGCAAGGTTTTGTTCTCTTGCCTGATACCCAGCCCTGACTGACTTAGGTGCCTCTTACCCATTGGCCCCAAGACCAATCCCCTCTCTGACCAATCCCTATTACTACTACAAACTGTGATTAAGTCCCCCTCCCCAACTGTACCCTGGCCGGGATCAAACCATACTGGGAGAGTATGCCGACCGAGAGGAGGAAGAGGGGCACCTCCGCTAACCAAACCCTGTTCTAACACAGAGACATATGAATTTGTCAGTACATTTCCTGGTGTTGGGTCTTTACTGGTTCCTTGATAAGCTGAAATAGTGTTGCAGGGTAAACTCTGAATCTCTATGTCACCCAAGCTGACTTTGAGAGACCCTCTTTCTTACTGACCCTCTTGGCTCCGTGGCTTATTCGACACGGGGTCCAAGGAGGTCAGCTGATTACCATTAACTAACCCTGCGTTATGACCAACATTCAATACAGGTTGCCCCAAGGGCCCTGGGACCTCTCTACTTGATGGTAATTGAGTACTAATCATTAATACCGCCATAAATAGGTCAAAATTGTTTTAATTGAAGAAAGATGTTTTTAATTCAATGTCGATACACTCAAATGAACATGTCAGATGCTACGGTAGCTCATGAAAAATAAATAAACCTAGACTGAAATTATGATGAGTATATGCGTATATATTTTGAGTTAGGACTTCTAATGACAGCACAGATACCTTTTGTAAAGAGTCTACCCAATTAAGGTGCCGATTCCGATCCATCAAAAAATTTTGCGTACGACTCGTATCCGTGTATTTTCATGTACGAATCGTACAAGTACCTTACAAACTGCGAAGTACGATTCGTACGTGAAAAATACATACGAATAGCATCGGGAAAAGGGTACAAGAGGGAGGCAGACATTTTTACGTCAGAATAGCGTCGGGAAAAGTGTACGAGAGGGAGCCGGACATTTTTACGTGCAAATCGTAAAACAGAAGTCTGAGCGCGCAAGTACGATCCGTACCGCCCGTCCGAATATACAACCACATGTAAAAGGCCCCGTACGGAGCAAACGCAGTAGCACACATGTACACGGGTAAACTTGTGCCCGGATACGAGGCATACAGCCCCCCCTCCCCTGCATATGTCAGCACTGTACCCCGTATGTCAGTACCGTACCCCCCTGTCCGCACTGTACCCCAGCCCCGTACCTGTACGCGCCGTACCCCAGGCCCGTACCCCAGGCACGCACCTGTACGCGCCGCACCCCAGGCCCATACCCCAGCCCCGCACCTGTACGTGCCGTACCCCAACACCGTACCCCAGGCCCGCACCTGTATGCGCCATACCCCAGGCCCGTACCCCTGCCCCGCACCTGTACACGCCATTTCCCAGGCCCTCACCTCTACGCGCCGTACCCCAGGCCCGCACCTGTACGCGCCGCAGCCCAGACCCGTACCCAAGGCCCGCACCTGTACGTGCCGTACCCCAACACCGTACCCCAGGCCCGCACCTGTACGCGCCATACCCCAGGCCCATACTCCAGGCCCGCACCTGTACGCGCCACACCCCAGGCCCGTACCCCAGGCCCGCACCTGTACGCACTGTACCTCAGGCCCGTACATCCGGCCCGTACCTGTACGTGCTGTACCCCAACACCGCACCCCAGGCCCGCACCTCTACTCGCTGTACCCCAGGCCCATACCCCAGCCCCGCACCTGTACGCGCCGTTCCCAAGGCCCGCACCTGTACGCGCCGTACCCCAACACCATACCCCAGGCCCGCACCTCTACGCGCCGTACCCCAACACCGTACCCCAGCACCCTCACCCAGCATCACGTATGTACGGACCTCACCTACGCAAAAAAGACTCGTACAGAACCAGGACACTGTAAAACAGCACAAGGAGGGTCAATTTGACTCGCACAACACCACAAAACACGTCTACATGACAAACAGAGGCCCAAACTCACAACCACCTCTTATAACACACCCACCAAAATTTCAAACACAGCCACACCCAAAAATGGACCAATAAAAAGGGCCCACACACACAACCCATGAGCCTTTGCAACAGACCCACTGCTGCCAGACCCCAAAGAGAAACAACTGCACCTTACTTACACCTTAACTACACCTTAACTTACACACCTTCACACAACCTCCTTCACAAACACCCCCTATTCACATTCACACACACACCGTCACATTCACACCCACACACCCACAACCATCCACACACACACCCCACATCATGCCCACAGACAAGAATCCAAAGTTCACAAGGGCAGAGCTGGACCTCCTTGTCAACTAAGTCATCAGAGTCGAGCCACAGCTGTTTGGAACATTGGTCAGACAGACCAGCATAGCCCAAAAAACTAGCCTGTGGCAGAGGATCGTCGATAAGGTGAATGCTGTTGCGCCCATCAGAAGGACCAGGCATGAATGCCAATCCAGGTGGTACGATCTGCGGAGGGCAGTCAAGAGGAAAATGAATGAGGAATACGCCCAGAGTAACATCACTGGAGGTGAGCTGCCCCGCAGACCTGTACATTACCATGCCTGGGAGGAGAAGGTGATGGCCCTGCTTCCACCGGTGGGAGTACACGGAGTAGAAGGAGTCGCAGAGCCTGGTGAGTACACAAACAACTGACGTAACATGGGGGAAATGGCATCCACACCACAAATACACCAAATGCACGCAACTTCCCCCAAGCCCTCACCGCACACAACCACACTCAAAAACCACGCTCATGCCACTAACGTCTACATGCCCATTCACAAATAAAGGCAATGCCATGTCCCAGGCTCCACCAACCACAAACCCAAGACTTGATGTCCAGGATGCTGGGAGGGTGGGGCTCACACAACACATTGTGCAACTCAGAAGCAGACACCAATGCCCTCAGCCCATATGGCCTAGGTACATACCCATGCACCATGCACAATACACAGGGACTGGCAAAGTACTGACAAGGTAGCTGACACTTGGTCCTGCTGTATGCAGCACAAGGTCCTCCCGTGACCACTGTACACTCAAACACCAACTCCACAAGCTCAGATATCTAGCACAGGAACTCACACTCACTGTCATGCTAGCATGCACCATGAGGGGACAGACACATCACCTGGGAGACCTAATGCCAAATCACACTACACACAACAGCAGGCCCGGTCACACACCCCCCCCTTACATAAGCACACATCCCCGGGGCAGCCAACGGATTTACCCACTCTCCCAATGGACATGTGACACAACAAGAACAAGACCAATCCATAGCCAAATTCGCATCCTAGCCAAAATTCTAATGGTCAAACACTCAGGAGAACATATCAATCTGTCCCCCGCCACATACCCATCCCCAAGTGTACATTGAGAGGAATGCTAGGCACATCCAACTACCTGGAGGAACTGTGACAACTTGAATATGTATGAAACATGGATGTCGCATGAAACAGCATTAACATTGTCTCTCTCACACACAGGGCAACGCCATGGACCTCCCCCCAACAATGGGGGGGAAGAATCACAGTCCCAGGCTCGGCGTGAAGATGATCCCACCGGCAGCGATGACTCTCACCACTCCGTGGATGACCCCGACCAACCTGGCCCCTATGGTGCCCAAGCCCCTGCAGCACCTGCGTCAGGTACATCTGTGCCAACCCCCACCCCCATTCCTGCCACATCCCAGGAGACACCCAGGAGCCCTGCTAGCACTGAACAACAGAGCCAGTCTGACCAGGAGGGACAAGGTTCTCTGGACACCCAGGAGGAGGCAGGCAACCCTGCAAATGCCATCCCTCAGGGGTCCCGTAGACCCGATGTGCCCACAACGGCAGGCCAGGCTCGTGTTGGCAGGGGTGGTGGGAGTGGAGGCAGGCGGAGGCACGAACCTGACCAGCCAGCTGAGGGAACCGGTATGTCACACATACGCCACATCCTGGACACATACCGGCGTGACACCAGGGGCATCAGCCAGGTAGTGTCGAGCCTCACAGAGATGAAGGGGACCCTCGACGAGATGAAGAACCTGCAGGCCGAGCAACATGCCAGTCAACAACAACACCAAGGACGGATGGAGGCAAGACTGGCTGAGGTCCTGGAGGTGCACACGGACATGAGCCGTTCACTCCGTCGGATCGCCGACAACATGGGCAACCCTCCCTGTGCCACCAGGCGAAGACCACCACCAGCTGGAGGGAGGAGGAGGAGGATTTGTCCGACGGAGCATCACAAGCATCGTCAAGGCCTGCATCTGAGGGTCCCCCCAGGAAGGTGGGTCATTGTTATATCGTGCTTATGCTGATGCAATGCCAATCTACCACCAGTGGAATGTTCATGTCATGATGCTGTCAGAATGTTGGGAATCTGCAGTGTGTTATGACAGTTGACTGGGCTGAGCTGCCTGCTGGCTGCTCCTGGTGGGGTTTCCCTCTGGACTTGAACATATCCACATCTGGTCCTATCCTTTTCTACCTGTGATCTTGTACCATCTCCAATAAATCTACCTAAATCATCACAACCGAGTGGACTTGATTACTACATTATTTTGGCGACGAATTGAACTGAAAGAACCTACTTCTGTCACCTCAAGCTACTTCAACTTCAAACAACTTCAACTTCAAGCAACTTCAAAAATACATCTCCTGCAACTTCTCAACTGGCATCTTGACCCCACCAGTGACCTCCCATCGGTCGCCCACTACCAGTCTGCCAGTTGTTCCTGTGAGGAAAAGCGTCTGGGAAAAGCGTCTATTGCATAAGTGTGGGTTCCCACCCAATCACTGTCAATTCTACCCTTTTGTAGGGATTTCATGCAAAGGTTACAGTCCTTTTGCATTACCAGGGGTTCTTAACCAAACATTCCTTTCATTGATTGGAATATGTCATGAGTACCTACTCATATGTGCTACATTACAGTGTGCTGTGTGGCTTTTCCACACAAAGTGTGTTTTTACACTTATATGTGTATGGGAAGCATTCCCAGTTTGGTGCACAAGTCATCTCTTTACCAAGAGATCAGTCGTGGGTTCTCACCCATGCAGTTTAGTTCACATACTTAGCTTAGGTTCATACCTTATTTCAATGCTTTTCATATTTTTATTGCTAAGTATGTTCTGTTGATATTATATTATTGCTGTTTTTGCACTGTTATCTTTGCATTACAATTTTGTCATTGCTTTAAGATAGTGGTGTTTAGATGGGGAATTATCCTTATATTTTTTCCTCATTCTTCTTGTTTCTTTCTTCTTTTCTGTTTCCTTCTGAGTTCTTCTTCTCGTGTCTCTTGTGGATTCTGGACTTTTTTTGTTTATCTTCCTCTGCGTTTGTCGCTATCTGTTGCGTTTTCTTTTATCCTTTTCTCTTTCGTTGTTGTTTGTTTTTCTTCTTCGCTGTTGTGTAAGAAGGGAGGATGGTTTCAATGTTTGTTTCTTCTCTGTTTCTTAATTTCTCTCTGGTTGCGTTTCTCTATGGTTTTTCTCACACTGCTTTTCTTATGTTCGTTGTTCTCCTGGTTTTTGTATAATCACTTTGCTTTCACTTTCTCAGGTTTGTCTCTTATGTTTCTAGCTTTATGTTTTCCCGTATGAGAAAGGGGGATATGTTATATCCTGCTTATGCTGATGCAATGCCAATCTACCACCAGTGGAATGTTCATGTCATGATGCTGTCAGAATGTTGGGAATCTGCAGTGTGTTATGACAGTTGACTGGGCTGAGCTGCCTGCTGGCTGCTCCTGGTGGGGTTTCCCTCTGGACTTGAACAGATCCACATCTGGTCCTATCCTTTTCTACCTGTGATCTTGTACCATCTCCAATAAATCTACCTAAATCATCACAACCGAGTGGACTTGATTACTACAGTCATCCACGGAAAAGACCGTGAGAGTCAGCGGACCATCCACATCTCTCATGTCACCTGGCCTGGCACCTGGCCCTCTGGCTCAACAGCAGCACCTCATCCAATGACATTCTCTGCCACATGGACTTGCTGGTCACAGTCTGACCAATGATGACCAACACTGTGGTCTGGACTCTGATGACTTCCAATGCCAAGGATACTATCTCCCCCTGTGAACTTTGGATTCTATGCACCCGGTAGAGCACCTTGATTTATCTACCAAAACACGCATCCAACCGCAAATAAAAATATCTTTTTTACATGAGATGTTGCAGTCATTTTGCATTAGTCCACAACATATGTGTGTGTAAATGTCAAACTATGCCAGAGTGTTGAACTAACTCGACCCATCCATACCCTGGGATCTGAGTCTGGTAGAGGACACACATGGGTCACTATGTATCATTCAATGCAGACATGTAGCACAATACTCACCTGTGATGGCCTCAAGCTGCTGAGGGGGGGGCTTGCAATACTGTGCGGACAGACATATTTTGAAAAGTATCATTAAGGCTGTTAGACCTGGCACCTTGGCGTGAGTCTCCCTCCCTCTTTTTTGTCGCTGTGCCTCATGTGATTTTATGGTGTTGGCCGCTCAGCGCGCTGTGCCACTGCCAACCAGTGTCGCGGTGCGAGTGCTCCCTTTGTAAATTGTATATGTTGGTTGGATTCCATGATTGGATTGTTTGGTTTACTGTCAGACCCCAGTAAAGTGCGCCAGGAGCGCCAGGGCATGTAAATGCAAACACCGCTGGTGGGCTTGCAGCACAGGTTGTGCCACCCACAGAAGCGGCCGGTAAAATACGTCTAAGGTCTGCCACCGCAGAACCTGCGTGCAGTCTGGTACTGACACGCTGACCGACAAGTGCCCACACTTGCCGGTCCCTGAAACCTTCCCTTAGCTGCATGTTAGTCACCCCTCTGGTAGGCCCACGGGCAGGGTGCGTTGTGAGCCTGAGGTAGGACAAGCCTAGGTGCATGGCATGTCCTGGTAGTGAATGACCGCCATTTTGTTGTTCACTACTGTAAGGCTACCCTGTTCTCATAGGCCAGTATGGGCGGCCTGGATTATTACACCCTATGATCCTAACCGACCCAGGGAACATGGTAGAAGATCGAGTTTAGTATGCCTGAACTCGGAATAATAAGGTACATCTTCTCGCAAGGTTTATTTTAATATTCCGGGTTTGCAAATGTCGCTTTTAGAAAGTTGGCCTTTGCTTGCCTAAACATTTCAGCCGCCTCTGCGTGATGTGTATCTGATGTCTGGCTGGTGTGAGTGACAGGGCTGGGGGAACCCAGATGGGCAGGGCTAGGTAGCCTGGTATGAATAGGACGATCGACAGGTAGATGGGTGGGAGGAGTGCTCCTAGGCTCTGAATAGGACAGTGCTCCGCTACCTCGATGCCGGCTCCACCCCCTGTGGAGCGTCTGATGACTCTGCCCTGCACTCTGAAAGAAGAAGCCTGCATCACGAAAACAAAGTGCTCAGAAACCGGACTGAACTAGGCAAGGGCCCCCCTGGCCTGGGAGAACAAAAGATTTGTGGTATAAATGGAGGAGCCCTGCTCCTAAGAAACTAGATCCGCTTTTGACCAAGAAGAATCTCTGCCTGAGGAGGAGGCACCGGGAAAGCTGTAGGACGAAGACTGTCCCTATCCTGGGGGATTGGCCTGCAGTGGTGACCTTGCTGCCAAAGGGGAGAAGAGAAACTGTTGCTGAAGACTTTGCTTTATTTTTACTTTCAAGACTTGTGCTTTTCCAAAACGATCTCCAAGGGTTTGGAACTGAGCTTGCCCCCTGAACTGAGCCCCAGGACCATTGGGCTCTACCTGATCTTCACTCGCCTGCTGCTAGACCGTGGTGTCCTTTCCCTCGCCGGAGCTGTGACCCTCGTGCCGCAGTCCCTCCCTGAGCCGTGACCAGGACTGCTTAGCCGCCCCCGCCTTGGGAAGAGCCTCGCTCGATCGGAGCCGCTCCCCCTACGCTGTGCTGGGCTGCCCCTGTCACCTCGCTCGCTGGAGGCTCGCTGTGCACCTTCACCCTCCCGCCGGAATCGGCGTTTGTGAGCATCTCCAAGCCTCGGACGGCCCGGACGTATCTGCGTGCCCGGCTGCCCCGCTTTGTTCACCCGCCACCTGCAACACCCCGCTCTGGTCGTGAGCCTGAAGATCAGACCCCCATCGTGAAGTGTGGGAGCCTCGGACGCCGCCTCGCCCTTCTGTCGAAGAGCCGCTGAAATCCCGCTCCCGCCTTTGCGTCAAGAAACAAGGTACTGTACTTACGAACTCGACCACGAACTCACATCGGATCCAGGGTCCGCAACGTTCTGATTTCCCTGTCGTCTGCCGTGTGCTTCCCGGTCGCCGCTTCAGCCCGGAGTGCGCTGAGGCCTACAGTCACCTTGTGCCCGCCTAAAGAACTTTCCGTACAAAGAGAACTTTACCGTATTCCCGAGAATTGTGGCCCCATCAGTTCAACGTTACTGGGCCTTGTATTTAACTCTGCTGAAACTACATAAAAGCTTATTTTTATATACTACCGGATCAGTGTCCATTTGTGGTGCATGCAGGGGGTTTACTGTATGTATAATTGCATTTGCTTAACCGTGTACGCCTGAGACTTAGCCTAGACTGCTCGCGCCACGCACCTAGAGGGTGAGCAGGGGTTATTCTGGGGAGTCATCCTTCGCCCTGACAAGAAGTAAAGGGTCCCTGCTTGTTGTGGGTTAACACCAGCGTCAACCAGAGCCCCCTCATTTCTAACATTGGTGGCAGCGGTGGGATTTACGGATTTGCATTTGTGGTTTGCGTATAGTGAATCACTGATCACCACGTAGTGAGAGCAGACCAGTAACACAGCCACAAGGCTAGCATTTGTCTTTGTTTTGCCAAGCATCTCCGTTGTTAGAGCCATGCCTGGTTCACACTCCGCCGGAAGGGTGGTTTCCATAATCTCTGGATTTGAAGACGTAGATTGGGAAGAAGAAGCACTCGAGAATCGTACCAATGAAGACTTGAAAGGTCTTTGCTCCAAGTTCAGGATTGCCCAAACTGGATTAAAGAAGAAGGAGCAATTTGTGAAGGCGCTGAGGGCCTGGTATGAGTCAAAGGCACCAGAGAATCAGGTGGAAGTGGTTCCACCAGAAAGTGTCCATGAGTTTGGCAGATGCCTGTCGCCAGAAGAGTTGGCGGACAGGGCAGCAACCCGGGCACACGAGGTGGAAATGGCCAAACTTCATGGGCAGATGGATATGGAAAAACAAAGATTAGCCATGGAAGAAAAGAATCTATAATTAGAGCATGACATGAAGCTGAGGGAGCTGGAGCTGAAAGCAAAAAGTTTGGAGCTTAATCCCTCTGGTGGCAGCACACCGCCAATATCGGCGGAACCAAGAGTTTATATTCCCAAGGATGTAGTGAAGGAGTTCTTCAGGAATGACGACATCGGGCAGTGGTTCAGAGCCTACGAGGTAGCCATGTCTTCCCACCGGGTCCCTGAGAAAGATTGGGGAGCGGGGTTGTGGGGAAGGTTCCTGAGTGAAGGGCGGGACACACTGTTAGATTTACCTGTTGATGTTCGTAATTCTTATGCCCATATGAAGGAAGCATTGATGGCTAGATATGGGTTGACCCCTGAGTTATATAGACAGAGGTTCAGGGGTTGCACTAAGATTCCCAATAGTACGTATGTGGAGTATGTGACTTTCTTTTGCAGAGCGCTGGATGGTTGGGTAAAGGGTAGTAAGGTGAATGATTATCAAGGGCTTCTTGATCTAATGGCATGGGAGCACTTGTCCAGTAATTGTTTTCCTGAGCTACGCCAGCACCTGATAGATAGTAAGCTGACTAACCCGAGGAAGCTTGCTGAGGAGGCGGACCGCTGGGTCAGTACCAGGGTCCACAAGGGTACCGTGGGAGATTCCGCCAAAGGTGGGCAGGGTCCCCAGCAGAGGAGTGGGGGGGACAGGGGTAAACAGAAGCAGTTCCAAAAAGGGCCCCAAAATAATCCCCAAGGGAACCAAGGGAAGGGTTCTCAGCCTCCCCCACCCCAGAAACCGACCGGGGCCCCGACAGGTCCTCCTGTTCAGAAGGGGCCCGTGAGATGTTACAGGTGTAACAATTTGGGGCATTTTGCCTCTGATGTGAAGTGTCCGATGTTTGGTAAACCAGCACCCACTGGTGCTCCACCCCGGCAGGTGACTAGTGTAGCCTTGGGGGAGGAGAGGGATGTCCAAGGTGGGTGGGGTCCAGCAGAGATGTCCCTGGTCTCGCTAGGAGACCGTGAAGTGGTCCCTCCAACCCAGCTGCCTGAGAACACTAAGAAGTACAGGCAGTGGGTGACCATAAATGGCCATAGGGTGGAAGCTCTTAGAGATACAGGAGCCAGTGTGACAGCTGTCAGGTGTCACCTGGTGTCTCAGGAGCAGGTGGTCCCCAATGCATTCTCTCCCGTTGTTGCCGCTGACAACACAGAGAGGCACTGCAAGGTGGCTCAGGTTCCCTTCGAGTGGGGGGGGGTCTCTGGTACTCTTCAGGTAGCTGTGAGGCCCGCCATGCCTGTAGACTGTTTGTTAGGGAACGATTTGGAGAGCTCACCTTGGGCTCAGGTGGAGCGGAGTGCTCACCTGGAGATGTTGGGTATGCCGGATTGGGCGTGTGTCACCACACGGTCCATGGCAGCCAGTAGAGGTACTCGAGAGGTCCTGGAGCCTGAGAGGGAGGCCCAGGAGCCGGCCTCAGAGAGAAGGAGCAAGGGGCGCGGGAAGCCGGCCCCTGAAGTTCCCACGGTCCAGGAGGAAGCAGACCTTGAGGGGGATGCCCTGGAGCCTACAGGGGAACAAATAGCTGAACTGGGAGACCTGCCGGAGCTGACCCATTGGCAGCAGGAAGGGGGTCCCACCAGGGAGGACTTTTGCAAGGCACAGAGGGAGTGCCCTTCTCTCGTGGGTATGCGGCAGCAGGCTGCAGACCAGGCCGCAGGTGATCAGTCAGGATCACATTTCATTTACTGGGAGAACGACCTCCTATATACAGAGCCTAAGGTTGCTGAGCCTGGGTCAGCCCGTGCGCTGGTGGTACCCCAGGACTTCAGAGCCTTCCTACTGGGGCTGGCTCACGATGTGCCATTGGCAGGGCATTTGGGGCAGGACAAGACCTTTGAAAGGCTTGTCACCCACTTTTATTGGCCTCAAATGCGCAGGAGTTCGGATACTCACTGCAGGACATGCCAGACTTGCCAGGCAAGTGGAAAGAGTGGGAGGAAGCAGAAGGCTCCACTCCAGCCATTCCCTGTGGTCGGTACCCCATTCCAGCGAGTGGGGATTGACATTGTAGGGCCACTGGACCCCAGGACAGCGATGGGCAATAGGTTCATCCTGGTCCTGGTGGACCATGCCACCCGGTACCCGGAAGCCATTCCTCTGAGGACAGTGACGGCCCCCGTGGTGGGACGTGCACTGATGGGAATTTTCTCCCGAGTGGGATTCCCTCTAGAGGTGGTGTCTGACCGAGGTACCAATTTCATGTCCAAGTACATGAAATCTCTTTGGCAAGAGTGTGGTGTAACCTACAAGTTCACCACACCTTACCACCCCCAAGGAAACGGGTTGGTTGAGAGATTCAACCGAACCCTCAAAGGCATGATAATGGGCCTGGAAGGACCCATGAGGCGCAAGTGGGACGTCCTCTTACCATGCCTTCTCTTCGCTTACCGTGAGGTGCCACAGAAGTCTCTGGGGTTCAGTCCCTTTGAGCTGCTGTATGGTCACCCCGTCAGAGGACCTCTAAGTCTGGTCAAGGAAGGCTGGGAGCAATCTCCCAGGAAACCTCCCCAGAATGTATATAGCTACATGCTGGCCTTCAGGAATCAGACTAGGCGTTTCAGGCAACTTGCTGAGGCAAATCTGGAAGCCAGCCAGGAGGAGATGAAGCGGTGGTACGACCAGAATGCCACTCTGGTAGAGCTTCAGCCTGGGCAGAAAGTATGGGTCTTGGCCCCCGTGGAGCCATGTGCGCTCCAGGATAAGTGGACCGGTCCCTTTGAGGTGGTGGAGCGCAAGAGTCCTGTTACCTACGTGGTGGACCTGAAGACTCCCAGGAACCCCTTACGGGTCCTACATGTCAACCGCCTCAAGCCCCACTTGGAGAGGTCCCAAGTGGGCATGCTCTTGGCAACAGATGCGGGGATGGAAGAGGAGACAGAACCTCTTCCTGACCTCCTGTCAGCCAAGGAGCAAGATGGGTCAGTGGATGGTGTCATCCTCTCTTCCACCCTGACCCCTGAGCAACAGAATGATTGTCGCCAGTTGCTGGGACAATTTTCTGATCTGTTTTCCCTGGTCCCTGGTGTCACTGATTGGTGCGTCCATGATGTGGACACTGGGGATAGCCCACCTGTGCGGCACAAGGCCTACAGGGTGACTGACAGGGTGAGGACATGCATCAAGGAGGAGGTCTCCAAGATGTTTGCCCTCGGGGTCATTGAGTCTTCTAGCAGTCCTTGGGCTAGCCCCGTGGTCTTGGTCCCAAAGGCTGCAGCGCCGGGAGCCACGCCCGAACTCCGGTTCTGTGTGGACTACAGAGGACTCAATTCAGTCACTAGGACTGACGCACACCCCATCCCCCGAGCTGATGAGCTCATCGATCGGCTAGGGGCTGCCAACTACCTCAGCACGTTTGATCTAACGTCTGGGTATTGGCAGATCGCCTTGACCGAGGGGGCCAAAGAGAGGTCAGCATTTTCCACCCCAGATGGGCACTACCAGTTCCGGGTTATGCCCTTTGGGATGAAGAATGCCCCTGCCACCTTCCAGAGATTGGTCAACCAGGTGTTGGCTGGGCTGGATTCGTTCAGTGCAGCCTACCTGGATGACATCGCCGTGTTCAGCTCCACGTGGGAGGAACACTTGCGTCACCTCTGGGAAGTGTTGATGGCGCTGCGGAAGGCAGGCCTCACGATCAAGGCGAGTAAGTGCCAGATCGGGCAGGGTTCCGTGGTGTACTTGGGACACCAAGTTGGGAGTGGCCAGGTGGCACCCCTTCAGCCCAAGATAGAAACCATCCTGAATTGGGAGGCGCCCAAAACCCAGACAGAGGTGAGAGCCTTCCTAGGTCTCACCGGGTACTACAGGAGGTTTGTCAAGGGGTATGGCAACCTGGTTGCCCCCTTGACAGCGCTGACTTCGAAGAAGCAGCCCAGGAAGGTGATCTGGACTGACACCTGTCAGAGAGCTTTTGAGGCCTTGAAAACTGCTATGTGCACGGCGCCCGTGCTCTTGGCTCCCAACTTCTCCAAAGAGTTTATCGTTCAGACAGACGCTTCAGAGCATGGTGTGGGGGCTGTCCTTTCACAGATTAATGAGGAGGGCCTAGATCAACCCGTAGCCTTTCTTAGCAGGAGGTTACTTCCACGGGAACAGAGGTGGAGTGCTATTGAGCGTGAGGCATTTGCTGTGGTCTGGGCGCTGAAGAAGCTAAGACCCTACTTGTTTGGGTCTCACTTCCGGGTTCAGACGGACCACAGGCCCCTCAGATGGTTGATGCATATGAGGGGTGAGAATCCAAAGCTGTTGAGGTGGTCCATTTCCCTACAGGGTATGGATTTCACGGTGGAACATCGCCCTGGTACGGATCACGCCAATGCTGACGGTCTGTCCAGATTTTTCCGCCTTAGTGATGAGGAACTCCCTGGGGTAGGGTAGTTCTCCCCACTTTTCAGCTGGAGGGGACACGTGTTAGACCTGGCACCTTGGCGTGAGTCTCCCTCCCTCTTTTTTGTCGCTGTGCCTCATGTGATTTTATGGTGTTGGCCACTCAGCGCGCTGTGCCACTGCCAACCAGTGTCGCGGTGCGAGTGCTCCCTTTGTAAATTGTATATGTTGGTTGGATTCCATGATTGGATTGTTTGGTTTACTGTCAGACCCCAGTAAAGTGCGCCAGGAGCGCCAGGGCATGTAAATGCAAACACCGCTGGTGGGCTTGCAGCACGGGTTGTGCCACCCACAGAAGCGGCCGGTAAAATACGTCTAAGGTCTGCCACCGCAGAACCTGCGTGCAGTCTGGTACTGACACGCTGACCGACAAGTGCCCACACTTGCCGGTCCCTGAAACCTTCCCTTAGCTGCATGTTAGTCACCCCTCTGGTAGGCCCACGGGCAGGGTGCGTTGTGAGCCTGAGGTAGGACAAGCCTAGGTGCATGGCATGTCCTGGTAGTGAATGACCGCCATTTTGTTGTTCACTACTGTAAGGCTACCCTGTTCTCATAGGCCAGTATGGGCGGCCTGGATTATTACACCCTATGATCCTAACCGACCCAGGGAACATGGTAGAAGATCGAGTTTAGTATGCCTGAACTCGGAATAATAAGGTACATCTTCTCGCAAGGTTTATTTTAATATTCCGGGTTTGCAAATGTCGCTTTTAGAAAGTTGGCCTTTGCTTGCCTAAACATTTCAGCCGCCTCTGCGTGATGTGTATCTGATGTCTGGCTGGTGTGAGTGACAGGGCTGGGGGAACCCAGATGGGCAGGGCTAGGTAGCCTGGTATGAATAGGACGATCGACAGGTAGATGGGTGGGAGGAGTGCTCCTAGGCTCTGAATAGGACAGTGCTCCGCTACCTCGATGCCGGCTCCACCCCCTGTGGAGCGTCTGATGACTCTGCCCTGCACTCTGAAAGAAGAAGCCTGCATCACGAAAACAAAGTGCTCAGAAACCGGACTGAACTAGGCAAGGGCCCCCCTGGCCTGGGAGAACAAAAGATTTGTGGTATAAATGGAGGAGCCCTGCTCCTAAGAAACTAGATCCGCTTTTGACCAAGAAGAATCTCTGCCTGAGGAGGAGGCACCGGGAAAGCTGTAGGAGGAAGACTGTCCCTATCCTGGGGGATTGGCCTGCAGTGGTGACCTTGCTGCCAAAGGGGAGAAGAGAAACTGTTGCTGAAGACTTTGCTTTATTTTTACTTTCAAGACTTGTGCTTTTCCAAAACGATCTCCAAGGGCTTGGAACTGAGCTTGCCCCCTGAACTGAGCCCCAGGACCATTGGGCTCTACCTGATCTTCACTCGCCTGCTGCTAGACAGTGGTGTCCTTTCCCTCGCCGGAGCTGTGACCCTCGTGCCGCAGTCCCTCCCTGAGCCGTGACCAGGACTGCTTAGCCGCCCCCGCCTTGGGAAGAGCCTCGCTCGATCGGAGCCGCTCCCCCTACGCTGTGCTGGGCTGCCCCTGTCACCTCGCTCGCTGGAGGCTCGCTGTGCACCTTCACCCTCCCGCCGGAATCGGCGTTTGTGAGCATCTCCAAGCCTCGGACGGCCCGGACGTATCTGCGTGCCCGGCTGCCCCGCTTTGTTCACCCGCCACCTGCAACACCCCGCTCTGGTCGTGAGCCTGAAGATCAGACCCCCATCGTGAAGTGTGGGAGCCTCGGACGCCGCCTCGCCCTTCTGTCGAAGAGCCGCTGAAATCCCGCTCCCGCCTTTGCGTCAAGAAACAAGGTACTGTACTTACGAACTCGACCACAAACTCACATCGGATCCAGGGTCCGCAACGTTCTGATTTCCCTGTCGTCTGCCGTGTGCTTCCCGGTCGCCGCTTCAGCCCGGAGTGCGCTGAGGCCTACAGTCACCTTGTGCCCGCCTAAAGAACTTTCCGTACAAAGAGAACTTTACCGTATTCCCGAGAATTGTGGCCCCATCAGTTCAACGTTACTGGGCCTTGTATTTAACTCTGCTGAAACTACATAAAAGCTTATTTTTAAATACTACCGGATCAGTGTCCATTTGTGGTGCATGCAGGGGGTTTACTGTATGTATAATTGCATTTGCTTAACCGTGTACGCCTGAGACTTAGCCTAGACTGCTCGCGCCACGCACCTAGAGGGTGAGCAGGGGTTATTCTGGGGAGTCATCCTTCGCCCTGACAAGAAGTAAAGGGTCCCTGCTTGTTGTGGGTTCACACCTGCGTCAACCAGAGCCCCCTCATTTCTAACAAAGGCGTAGAGGTCATGGCTCATGTGGAGGTTCCCGGGGAGGGAGTCCCAGGTATGTCTGGCAAGTTGGGAGAACTATGTCCTGCATGCTGGAGTACGGTGGATGTGAAGAATGGTGGCCAGGGCAAGGTTGGATGCATGGAGATGGCCCAATGGGGTTTCGGATGACAGACGTACAAGGTTGGTTTGGAGTCGGGGTTGTGGCCTGCCTCCTGAGTGTGGGTGGGGAGTCTGAAGGTCATCCTGCAGCAGAAAGTGATCCATTGCAGCTATCTCTGGTGGACGGTGATGTGGCTGGGGCACCGGATGTTGAAGCTGAGGTGTGCAGATGCACCCTGGATGTGGACAAGTTTCCCGGGAGTTTGGATGTACATGCTCCTTAGAGGGCAGGCCAGTATTTGACATGGATGTTGTCGTGGACCTGGGGGATGGTCTGTCTTTCCTTGGAGTGGATCTATCTGTGGATCATGTGCATGATGCAGAGGGTGCGGTAGCCTGAGGTACAGATGCTGGTGATTAGCATGACAAATGTGAGCGAGCAATACATGATGCACACCATCTTGTTTGCGTGGCCACTGGGTGCTTGTGCAGGGCTCTTGCGGGTGGGACACAAGCACTTGACCCAGCTGTATGGGGACAATCATCTGATAATTACCTCAGTCCTGTACAAGTCCAGCCTCAGGTGGCTCATGTTCAGCCATTCATCAATGGATTTCATGCATTCTTGAATATTAGAACTGGCAATGTCTGAGTCTTTGGTGAGGGTGAGGAGCACCTGGCTGTCAATGGCATACGAGCTGATGATGTGGTGCTGTGCGCATGTGATGTTGGAGAGGGGGGTCCTGGACACATTGTACATTGACACGCTGAGAGATGATACCTGTGCCTTGTGCCAGACGACGACACCATACTACATGCAGAAGCCTTGAGTCCCACTCCCATGGCCTTGCAGAGCCGGTGGGGAGTAGGAGGGACATGACCTGGTTGGTGTGACAGGGCCTGGAAGGCGTGGCAACACTGTGTAGGCAGTTGGAGTTGCACACTCATCATGCAAAGGTGTTGTGTGTACGCTTAGTGTATGCCTGAGAGCAGGCGGTAGATTTGTGGATGGACATTGCTTGGAGGCTGGCTGCAACATCAGACTGTAGTGTGATGTGGATCATGCAAGGACCTGAGGGTCGTGCAATGTGCACATTGCATGTGCAGACGGTACAGCCTTTGGCACCGCGTGGCCGCAACTGTGGCACAGACAAGCTGATGACAGCCAAATGAATGGGTGGAGGGAGGAAGGGAGGAGCATCTTTGAGGTGTGTGTGTTGCCAAATCCGGAAACTTTGTGTGCTCTTGCTGCAGGGGCTGCAGCAGCAGGCGGCATGTCCTGGAAACTATGCCACAAGTTGCACACAAAGACTAGGATGTCAGAAAGGACAACTGCAACAGGTGTATGTAAAGAAAGGAGTGTCTGGAATTCCATGGCACACCCAGAGACAATGGATGCACACTCAACAAAGATGACTGACACCGGATCCAGAAACTGAAGGCCAAGCTGTGCACAGGAAACACACCCTCAGCAGGTGTTGAGAGCCCGTTGTGGGGACCAACATGCCAAAATACATACACAGCCATGGACTTCAGGCACAATAGAGATTCAAATCCATGAAGAACAGCATGCATGTTGCTAATCTACACAGACTCATATACACAATCTTTGACAACTATGCCAGAGATGCCGCATGCACAGTGGCAAGAGACTTGCATTGACAGAGATGAGGCACCTTGGAGGGTGAGGAACACCTTTATTACTCAGGCTCACACCTAGGGAAATGCATCAATATGAACAGACTCACAGGTCATTTGGATGAACATGTGGGACCTACACTGGACACCCCCTTTGCATCACAGATGCTGTCAATTCATTGAACTGGCACACAAGTGAAGGGTGTGAGCCAAACATCCCCTGCTGCACACGGAGAGGCTGCAATTCCCCATTGAGCCTCTTATGGGGATGTCCCACACTATGTCCACCCGTAGCATCCCGTATGTTTCAGAGGGAAGTTTTACACACATTGATGCCTTCATCATAATCCACAATCCCATTACAGATGACTGTCACGAAGTGTGACTATCAATTCATGTGAGTCATGCTACATGTCATGTGCCCCATGGTGAGTCGACATGTATGCATAGTAACAAAACCTGCACAGGAGCAGTGCCCACACATTCAAAACAACTACCACACCCAAAATGCCTTGCTGCAATCCTTACCCAAAGGAGACTTTTCACCATGTCCGTGCATGTAACGCTGATTCAGCACACGTTGCAATTCTCATGAGGAATAGAAGGAGCCCAACGATGCCACGAGCAGACAGCATGCGCAACTACCTGGGGATGACAGACACACAAGAAGTCAGCAAAAAGATAGTCATCCGCATGCATGGTCATTTACTCTACATGAATAAGGTTGTCCCCATGGTAGTTGAAAATTGATTGTCTCAGCTAAAATGTGTGGAATGACATCATCACTCGATTGACACATCAGAACACACCTCTAAGTCACTTAGGATAGAGTCAGCTGGACACACACATTGCAACACATGCCACACAAGGCTCCAAGCATGCACACTCAGACCCAGGGACTCACCATTATGAGAAGAAGTTGCGTATGAGCTGACTCCCGATGTCCTCCTCCTCCTCCTCCTCCTCCTCCTCATCACTTGCCTCGTGTCCACGGGTGGAGGTTCCTGCTCATCTGGATCCAGGATGAGTGGCACAGCTTTCTCCACTGCCATGTTGTGCAGCATGCAGCACACGAGGAAGATTTTGCAGACCTTCACCGGTGCATATGGGAGGGACCCGCCTGTTTTGTGGAGGCACCGGAATCGGCTCTTCAGGAGGCCAAATGTCCTCTCAATCACTCGCCTGGTCTGGCCATGGGCGTTGTTGTAATGGTGATCTGCAGCTGTTCTGGGGTTGCGGAGAGGCGTCATCAGCCATGGCATGTTGGGACAGCCAGAGGCCCCTACATGGAAACATCATGTAAAGAAGTGGGTCAGGAGATGCCGTAACATACAAAGATACCGCTAAATACAGGACAAACAGAGTATACCTACCAACTAGACATGCTAGTTCGTTGTGCAGCCGCAGCATCATTTCTGGCACCCTGCTACGCCTCATGATGTATTCATCGTGTGCTGATCCTGGAAAACGTGCAAAGACATGGGAAATCAGCATGTTAGGTAGACACACCATAAGGGCATTAATGGAGTGATAATGTTTTCGGTTTCGATAGGCTACCTCCTGTGCCTGTGGTGGTACAAAAGCCACATGTGTCCCATCAATGGACCCAATTACATGGGGCATCCCTCTCAGGGCATAGAACTCACCCTTGATACCTGTCAACTGCTCACGAGTGGGAAAATGGATGAATTCATCCAGGTGCTCCAACATGGCTTCTAAAACCTCATGCAGGACACGGCTGAACATAGACTGGGACATGCCACCAAGATCAGCTATGGTCAATTGAAACGTACCGGTGGCAAAAAAAAGTAGGGCTGCCATCACCTTCATCTTGGGGGTCAGCACAGTAGGATACCTGTGTAGCGGTTGGAGGTGTGGTTCCAGCCGGCCGGTCAAGTGCTCAATCAACTCTTGCGAAAAGCGGTAGCGTCGTATGCAGTCACGTTCCCTCATGGCACCCAAGTCTGGCATTGGTCGGGGGAGAGGCGGTGCCCTGCAGAAATTTGGAAGGAATAACGAAGAGTGAGTACATTACAACACCAATGTCAATGAACTGAGCACATGTTCAACAGCTAATACACATCTGCTAAATACAGAGTCTGGTCTGTGCAATACATCCAGGACACGTATGCCAGCCAGGTGATACTCCTACGAAGAGCCAGCTACAACCGTTGATTGTCAAGCTCGACATGACATGCCATGAAACTAGCTGTGGGCCAGTGTAAGTGAACAGCCAGGCACATTACAGGAGTGACATACATCCACATATCTGCATTCGAAGGATGTTATCTCATACAGACAGCTGGCGGCAAGCTAGACGCACAGGTCACATGTCATTTAAAAAGTACAGATCACACACATTTCCATGAAGGGGTACATGTCAAAACTGATAACACAGACATTGAGACAACGCAGATATGTCCTCAGGTCGAAATACCAAGTTCGATGCATACAGACACACGTTACGTGGGATTCCACATGTGTCATGGTGGGCGTAACTGTGTGCCATGCCCATCTACACACAGACACATGTTGGATGCAGCAACAGCAGATGCAGTTGACGGAACACCAACAGCAAGCTCATGGGAACACATGACACACACATGACATAGTCACATCGTGGCACGCTGGTAGTTAGATGTCAGGTGTAATTTTCCATGTACCTGGCATCAGGGGACAGTTGCGGGTGTTGGTGACTGTGCCATACCAGTGATGCAGTGCTTGACACGTTTGTACTACATGCACACATGTGCAAAGTGTGAAGGGGATGTGTGCCACATAGTGCCCCATCACACATGACATGTGTACACAGGTCATCACACATCTATTGTACGAAAACATGAGGAGACATGTGCCACATCACTGCCTGACACACCTAGGCCCTGCACATGAAGGACTGCACTGACAATGACTTGATGTACAGCCTTGTGCGAGTCTGACACCTCCATTCCTTTCATGTGTGCCTCCTATCACCAGTGTCAGCTGTGAAACGCACCGTACACACGCTCTGAGGGCGTGTGTACGGTCGTATCACTATATTGGGGTTGGGTAGGATTACGCGCGTGTGTGTACGGACCGTACACACGTACGTGTACGACCAGTGTGTACACGTACGTGTACTACGGTAGTACACGTACGTGTACACCCAGTGTGTACACCTAGGTGTACACACTGGCTGTACACATATGTGTACACACTGGTCGTACATGTATGTGTACACACTGGCCCTATCCCCCTAGTAGTGTTGGCGTAGGTGTACGCCATAGGGATACGACCCGTTCCACGTGTGTACGGGTCGTATTCCTATGGCGTACACCTACGCCAACACTACTATAGTGATATGACCCGTACACGCGCGTGTACGGGTCGTATCCCTATGGCGTACACCTACGCCAACACTACTATAGGGATACGACCCGTACACGCACGTGTACGGGTCATATCCCTATGGCGTACACCTACGCCAACACTACTATAGGGATACGAGCCGTACACGTGCGTGTACGGGTCGTATCCCTATAGTAGTGTTGCGGATAGTGACTGGGCAAGCCCTTCTGCCCGGTTATACAGGGGTCGTAAACCTAAGGTTTTCCAGGCATTAAAGAACCTGATGGCTGACCATGGCTTGGTTGATGGGTGGAATTTCTTATACCCACAAGCACCTGGCTATACGTTTTTTTCCTCACCTCACACTAAATTTTTTCGTTTGGATTATTTTATAATTCCTGCTGCTTGGGCCTACTGTAGTCAAATTCAAGTCTATCCTAGATTTTTATCCGATCATGCTCCTGTAGTTATTTCTTTATCAAATGTGGCTATTATAAGATATAGTAAGACCTTCTCCTCTGATAGGAAACTTTTGCTTGATACTCTTTTTTTTTAATCATATGAAAAAGTGGATCCCAGACTTTATTCAACTTAACTGTGGCACAGCCGAACCCGCGGTAGTCTGGGATTCCTTTAAGGCATATTTTAGAGGTGAGGTTCTCAGTTATGGCCTACATGCTCAAAGATTGCGCAAACAGAATATGATACAGTTATTTACCCAATTGCGGAATGCTGAGTTAGATCTTATAACTCAACTTCAGGCAGTTGATGATCCTAAGGATAGCCTTGATAGATTAGCTTGCTGTAAGGCAAAGATTAATCTTGTATGGGCCCAAGAGATTTCGCTTAAATATCATCTTTATAGGAAACAACTGTATGAGTTTGGGGATTCTTCAGGGAGATACTTAGCTCAAAGAATCCGTGCGAAAAATCAAATATCAAAAATTAACTCTATTTATAATGACCAAAAGGTATTAGTTCATGAACCCCAGGCTATTATGAAAGTTTTCCATCAATTTTATTCTGATCTGTATAGCCAGCCGGATGTTGGAGACCTCCCGCCTGACTTCGGGCTACCAGTACTAGAATGGGATAAGCTCGACCCTGTAGAGGCAGAAAGACTGGATTTGCAATTTTCTGCCGAAGAGATCGAGCATGCATTGTTTAAATTGCCCTCGGGTAAAGCAGCTGGACCTGATTCTCTTCCATCAGAGATTTATAAGACCTTTTTTCTAGAACTTCGAGAGGATCTGTTGAATACTTTTCAGGCAGCTAGATTAGGATTCCCTCCCCAGTTATGGGATGCAGCCCATGTAGTTATATTCCCGAAGAAGGGGAAACCTCCTGATCAACCAGGTCCATACCGCCCGATATCTCTGGTTAATTGCGATGGCAAATTATACGCTAAATTGCTGGCAAACCGTATGGCCCCGCTTGTTGCTGGTTTGGTATCGCCGCAGCAGCATGGTTTTGTGCCAGGTCGGGGGACGGTTGATCACATTAATAGGGTCATTGCACTTCTCGACGTCGCGCAGGTTGATTCCAGATTTCTGGGCCTAGTCCTGCTCGACGCCGAGAAGGCATTTGACCGTGTGTCTTGGGGCTTTTTATGGGAGGTCATGGTACGCTTAGGGTTCAATCCAGGTTTTCTTCGGGCCCTTCAGATCTTTTATCAGTCCCCTACGGCAAAGATATGTGCTATGGGTCCTAAATCGGAGGAGGTTCAGATCAGCAGAGGGACGCGTCAAGGCTGCCCCTGATCCCCAATTCTTTTTGCTTTTTACATCAATCCTTTCATTAAAATGCTTGATCTTAATTTACAAATCCCTCCCTTTATAGTTCAAGGTATGCAGTATAGCGTTCTCGCTTACGCGGATGATATAGCTGTCGTCACGTCTAATTTAAATATTGCTTTACCCGCTATAGAACAACTAGCGGAATGTTTTGGCAGATATTCCGGGTATAAGCTCAATAAAGCCAAGACACAATGTTTGTGTACGGATCAAACGATAGTTTCTGACAGTAGGATTGTGGAAGAAGTGGTTTATTTGGGTATTAAGATCAGACCTAATTTGGATGATCTGGTTAGTGTTAATTGGATGGACATCTTGGATAAAACCAAACATGCACTGGATTCATGGCAGAGTCTTCACCTTACTCTTGTTGGTAGAGCAAATGTATTAAAAATTATTATATTACCTAGAGTACTCTACTTCTTTCGTGCTGTTCCCCTTTTGATTCCTAGATGTCAGATTCGCCAGCTACAATCGGTCTGTGAAAAATATCTTTGGGCTCCAGGAAAAATCCGTAGAGCTTCACGTTTTATGACGCTTCCGCCTGCTCGCAGTGGGTGGGGAATTCCGGATTTTGCTCTTTATCAGAATTCTTGTTTACTTTTAAGGATGCGTATTCTCCTGACTGGTGAGGAAATGCCCAATGTGGCAGAAGCACCCTCGATCTATCAAATTACGCTTGGTTCTATTGCAAATAATTTTGATTTCCAATACCGACGGCAGCTACTACAAACTCACTCGGTTTAAAATTATCTTGTCTGCTTTCAATGTCTGCAAATCTGTTAGGAAAATTTGCAATATACCCAAACTTAGAATATATACTCCTCTTAGGGCACCATGGGCCTCATGTAGGTAGCCAAATACCGGTCGGTAACGGCCGATTTTCGGTAATTATACCGTTACCGACCGGTATTTTGGCTATTGTTATGTAGGGGGACGAATTTTGGTTTCGGAATTTACCGAATCGGTAAAATTACCGATTCGGTAATAATACCGAATCGGTAATGTTACCGAATCGGTAACTTTTCCGAATCGGTAATTTTACCGATTCGGTAAATACCGAAACCAAAATCGAGATGTAGGGGGAGTGTGTGTGTGTGTTTAAGAGTCGGTATTTACCACCAACTTATAGTTGGTGGTAAATAATTAATGTATGTGTTAATGCATTTTTACGCGCGTAGCAGTGTGCAATGTGGCATACATACATGCCCTTAGGGCATGTATGTGTGCCACATGTGCACACATGGCCGAATCTGGGGTGCAACAGGGTGTCAATGTGACACCCTGCCACCCTTGTATGTGTTCCCCCCATTACCGAATCGGTATTTACCGATTCGGTAATGAGGCATACCTTCCCATCAATGGGAAGGTATGCCTCATTACCGAATCGGTAAATACCGATTCGGTAATTACCGAATAGTAACGAATCGGTAAAAAATACCGACTCATTACCTACATACGAGTTACCACTTCTAAAATACCGATTCGGTATCGTTCGGTATTTTAGAAGTGGTAACTGGTATGCTACCTACATGAGGCCCCATATCTTTTACCCTCTATTTTTGGTGATTCAGTTATACGATGTTGGTATTCTAAAGGTATCACATGTCTGGGTGATTTTGTTTCCACGGAGGGTGTTTTTCTTTCTTTTGATGCATTTAGACAGAAATTTGATTTATCTAATAACCAATTTTTTAAATTCTTACAGATCCACGATTTTCTTCATAAACGTACTACGCAGCTGTTATCAATCCGCATTATTGATGCTATTAGATCTCAATCACGAATCGGAACTATTTATAAGGAGCTTTTAGAACATCGTATAGATGATATTGACAAAACAAATGAGAAGTGGTCATGCCGGCTCTTATCTTCGTCCATTAGCATTCAAGAATCTATTAAGATGGCCCACATGGTTCTTTATTCTGCGTCACTAAAGGCTCAACTTTATAAAACTACCTTTAATCTATATCGTACTCCGGCGGTGATGATGAAATGGGGTAGCTCTTCCCAATACTCTAATTCGGGTGAATGTTTTCGTTGCAGAGCTTGCAATGCTGATATAGTACATGTGTTTTACACTTGTCCTTCTTTAACATTTTTTTTAAATCAAATTTCAAGCTTTTTGTCTCATGTTCTTGGTAAATCTATCTCATAGACTTTTATTTTCTTCTGCAATACTTTCCACAACGGTGACTTTGGAAACGTAAAACTTGCTGTCTCAAGCTTTTATCTCCTCCTTCTCTTGGAATCTCACATGTTACATACTGTTCGATGAAAGACAATACTGTTTCATCAGAATCATTTCCAAATTTAGGTGCATCCTTGATCCATACTAGCATATGTATATGAGGTGCACCTCTCGCTTGATACTTCTTTCTCCAAAAGAAATTGGTAACTTCTCCAAGAGGTGGATTCTTTTTTATTACAGATAAAAGACATCATAGCTTGAAACTTATGATTAAAATATCTGCACACTTTTACAGGATCCAATGAACACAGTTCACCAGGAGTCTTTATTTCAACATTTTCTATATTAGAATTTGCTTCTCTTAAAAACTCAAGCAAATCTTCCCATGCATACTCTGCACAGCTAAGTGTGACAAACCATGTTGGTGTACCTAAGTTCCGTAACATACACTTGAGTTCTCCATGACGACAATACCAATACTCATTTGTTTCACGCTGACATGCCATCAAATTGATTAACTGTGCTTCTAAATATTCATCTGTTTCTTGAACTTTCTCCACAAATTCTTTTGGAAAAAGAAGTGCTTCATGAACTCCAGTTTTAAGTATATGATTCACTGCATACGAGAGAGAAGACAGATCACTTTCAAACAAAAGGTGAAATATGTATGGAATGCACTGTCGAAGTCTAGGATCTTCAGAATATAATCTTGTTGACCGATATTCTGAAGCTGGAATTCGTACAGGCCGGTCATCATATCGTCCACCTTCTCCAGTAGGAAACAACTGTGGAAAACAACGAGCTTCCAAGCTTTTCTCCCATACACTCATTGGAGATCCCTGTGCTTTTTTCATTTGAAATAACTTAATGCTACTTCCCATCACTTCTTTTGAATGCAAAGGACATATTGTATAATGTTCATAAATCTCTTCAGTCCCTGACTTGTCCACTTTCTCTATTTGACCACTTGAAATTTCAAAATCATCTTCTAAATGTATTACCTGTTCATCCACACTTACATTTTTGTAATAAATATTGTTCTCTATAAGATATAAGGTAGCCTTTTCAACTTTATTAACATCCACAAATTCTTGCCATATTTTCCGACTCTTTGTGGGTACACCATTTACTAAAATAACTACTGCCTCATCTTCCTCTTTCTCTCCAGCAATAGTTTCAATGTTTTTCTTAAAATCCGAAGGTAGGCACACCACTCTTCCTTTCAGTCTGTTGGAAGCAGTTTACCTGTTTCAGGCTCCATCCGAATTATAGTTTGAAAAGGATGAACAGATTGAATTAGAACCGACTCAAATGTATTCAATTTGGCCAGCTCCTGTGGAATAGCTACTAACTCCAACTTATTATGCACTGCTCTAGCAGGCATTTTGTTCTCTTCTAATTTGTTGTAACAATATTTACATATACGTTGATCACTACCTAACTCAAATCGACCTTCAACAATCAAGTAAGTTGCACATTCTCCCCACTTACCATTGTTCTCCTTTTCACGTTTCAAATACCAATTAACATTCCTACTTTGTCTTTTTTAATGAGTATGTCGACAACAAACACAAACATAGTGTGGTATTTCAGAGCACACTACATTAAACTTTCCAATTTCTTATTCAAACTGATCAGTGCTAATCACTTTCTCATCTCCTCCAACATCTGTAACAGTCAAACTTTCACTTTCTATGAACTGCTCTTCTGAACCAAAATATCGCATTTCAATATCATCATACTTTTTTTGAACATCTGATAAAGAACCATATAAAAGACTTCCATTCAGTTCACTTAAACTTAATGCAGGACTTATTACATAGTACAGTTTCTTTACACAGTTCCGCATTTCTGAATGGTGTACTGCTAACAATCTTAAATGATGAAAAACACTTTTACAAACTTTTCTTGAAAGACAAAGAACGCCCATACTTCTCAGTATATTTTCTTACATTACATTACATGGATCTAGTCCTTGTAACAACTTAATCTTCTGTTTTATACTTTTCTGAGTATATTCTTGTAGCAAATTTTGCATTATATCAATGGATTCCTGTCGAATACTACAAATGCTACTACAACATCACTTCTACACAGCAGCTCGTGGATATTTCCCTTGCACTTCTTCAGCTATTAACTCTTCTGCACTTTTACCAACCATTTCCTCCTTTGGAAGAGGAACACCATCCACCACTTTCTCTGCAACCCTCTGCACAGAACGTTATAAATAGTATTTTTTGAAATTTTTATCTATGCACTTAGAATGATATTATCAACCAAACAGAACATAAACATTTCCATTATTACGTAACAATTTTATCAACAACCTTGCAAACATAACACTGCACCGAGGGATTTAACTATAGGGGGTGACTGTGGGGATGTGACCACCAGCACTTTATTTTTGGGAACCTCGAAACGGGTCTTTATAGGGCTCTATTTTCCGACCTCACAAACGTAATCCGTTTTTTTTTATTGCTCTGCAGTGACACTGTGAGAGCATGCACATTGCTCACTACTTAGAAGTGCAGAAATCATACCAAGTGACTCGCATTGTAGGAGAAGGGAAATCCTTTAACCCCTTCGCTGCTAGGCCTTTTCCCCTCCTGTGCTAAGCCTTTTTTGGGCTATTGGAGGTAGTGCGCGCTTAGGCCCCTGTAACTTTTTGACCACATTAGGTATCCACGCCAAATTTGTGTCCTTTTCTTCCAACATCTTGGGGATTCTAAAGGTACCCAGGGTTTGTGGATTCTTCTAGAGGGTTCCCAGAAATTAGTCAAAATACAGCAATTTTTTGTTTTTTTTGTGAAAAATGTGAAAAACGGGCTGCAAATGAAAGCTTCTGGGTTTTTCTCTGCAAATGGTATCAAAAAAGGGTTTGTGGGGCTGAAATCACAATTTCTCCAGCTTTTAGGGAATGACAGAATTTTGTTAGAAAACCAACATTTTTTACACAGTTTTGGCATTTTTCTGGGACATACCCTATTTTTGCTATTTTTTGTGCTTTCAACCTCCTTCCAGTTAACGGTAGAAATGGGTACAAAAACAATAATGGATCCTGGAAAGCTATACATTTTTGAAAAGTAGACAAAATTCTGAATTCAGCAAGGGGTCATTTGTGTAGATCCATCAAGGTTTCTTTATAGAAATTTACAGGCAAATGTAGGAAAAATTAAACATTTGTTGAAAAAAGCAGCCTTTTGAGTCAACGTTTTTACCTGTAACTTCTTCGAATTATGACATCTCTTTGAAAGCAATGTACCGTTACATCCGGTAGACCTTCCTGGTTGTGGGGACATATAGGACTTGTAGGTTCACCAAGAGCCCAACGAACCCAGAGTAGAAAAATGAGTAGCATTTTGTAATGTTTTTTTTTTTTGGTCCGGGTATATAGCAATTATTGTGGGAAAATGTATACATGGAAAAATCGGTATGAAAGTCACCTATGTATTTCTGAAATAGGAACAAATTACAGAGTTCAGAAACAGTGCATATTTGCACATTTTCGAAATTGGGAATACTCATATTTGCATGACAATTATTGGTCATTTTTCAAAATGATTTTTTTTTTACACAATGTCTTTCATTTGGAAGGGAGAAATGCATCAAAAATCAATAGGTAATAACAGTTGCTTTACAAATTTGAACTACCCTAAGTCTCCCGATAAAAATGGTACCTCACTTGTGTGGGTAGGCATAGTGCCCACGACAGGAAGTGGCTCAAAACCTAAGGTGAACACACCACATTTTCACACTGAAAATTTACACTTTTTTTTGCAAAGAGTCTAGCTGTAGTTTTTGAACCCTAGCCCTGCCGGCACCTAGGGAAACCTAGCAAACCTATACATTTTTGAAAACTAGACACCCAGGGGAATCCAGGATGGGGTGACTTGACTGCCTCCCACCATGGTATGTTACCCAGAATCCCTTTCAAACGTAAAAAATTGACAAAAAAAACACATTTTCCCCACATTTCTGTGATGGAAAGTTCTGGAATCTGCGTGGAGCCACAAATTTCCACCCACCCCGCGTTTCCCAAAGTCCTACGAGAAAAATGGTACCTCAGTTGTGCGGGTCGGCCTAGTGCCTGCGACAGGAAACGGCGCAAAACGCAACGTGGTTTTGCAGTGAAAAATGACCCTTTTTTTGGCAAAGTGACTAGCTGTAGATTTTAAACCCTAGCCCTGCAAGCACCTAGGGAAAACTAGCAAACCTATACATTTTTGAAAACTAGACACCCAGGGGAATCCAGGATGGGGTGACTTGACTGCCTCCCACCATGGTCTGTTACCCAGAATCCCTTGCAAACGTAAAAAATTGACAAAAAAAACACATTTTCCCCACATTTCTGTGATGGAAAGTTCTGGAATCTGCGTGGATCCACAAATTTCCACCCAACCCGCGTTCCCCAAAGTCCTACGAGAAAAATGGTACCTCACTTGTGCGGGTCGGCATAGTGCCCGCGACAGGAAACGGTGCAAAACGCAACGTGGTTTTGCTGTGCAAAATGACCCTTTTTTTGGCAAAGTGACTAGCTGTAGATTTTGAACCCTAGCCCTGCCGGCACCTAGGGAAACCTAGCAAACCTATACATTTTTGAAAACTAGACACCCAGGGGAATCCAGGATGGGGTGGCTTGACTGCCTCCCACCATGGTCTGTTACCCAGAATCCCTTGCAAACGTAAAAAATTGACAAAAAAAACACATTTTCCCCACATTTCTGTGATGGAAAGTTCTGGAATCTGCGTGGATCCACAAATTTCCACCCACCTCGCGTTCCCCAAAGTCCTACGAGAAAAATGGTACCTCACTTGTGCGGGTCGGCCTAGTGCCCGCGACAGGAAACGGCGCAAAACGCAACGTGGTTTTGCAGTGAAAAATGACCCTTTTTTTGGCAAAGTGACTAGCTGTAGATTTTGTACCCTAGCCCTGCCGGCACCTAGGGAAACCTAGCAAACCTATACATTTTTGAAAACTAGACACCCAGGGGAATCCAGGATGGGGTGACTTGACTGCCTCTCACCATGGTCTGTTACCCAGAATCCCTTGCAAAAGTAAACAATTGACAAAAAAAACACATTTTCCCCACATTTCTGTGATGGAAAGTTCTGGAATCTGCGTGGATCCACAAATTTCCACCCACCCCGCGTTCCCCAAAGTCCTACGAGAAAAATGGTACCTCACTTGTGCGCGTCGGCATAGTGCCCGCGACAGGAAACGGTGCAAAACGCAACGTGGTTTTGCAGTGCAAAATGACCCTTTTTTTGGCAAAGTGACTAGCTGTAGATTTTGAACCCTAGCCCTGCCGGCACCTAGGGAAACCTAGCAAACCTATACATTTTTGAAAACTAGACACCCAGGGAAATCCAGGATGGGGTGGCTTGACTGCCTCCCACCATGGTCTGTTACCCAGAATCCCTTGCAAACGTAAAAAATTGACAAAAAAAACACATTTTCCCCACATTTCTGTGATGGAAAGTTCTGGAATCTGCGTGGATCCACAAATTTCCACCCACCCCGCGTTCCCCAAAGTCCTACGAGAAACATGGTACCTCACTTGTGCGGGTCGGCCTAGTGCCCGCGACAGGAAACGGCGCAAAACGCAACGTGGTTTTGCAGTGAAAAATGACCCTTTTTTTGGCAAAGTGACTAGCTGTAGATTTTGTACCCTAGCCCTGCCGGCACCTAGGGAAACCTAGCAAACCTATACATTTTTGAAAACTAGACACCCAGGGGAATCCAGGATGGGGTGACTTGACTGCCTCCCACCATGGTCTGTTACACAGAATCCCTTGCAAACGTAAAAAATTGACAAAAAAAACACATTTTCCCCACATTTCTGTGATGGAAAGTTCTGGAATCTGCGTGGATCCACAAATTTCCACCCACCCCGCGTTCCCCAAAGTCCTACGAGAAAAATGGTACCTCACTTGTGCGGGTCGGCCTAGTGCCCGCGACAGGAAACGGCGCAAAACGCAACGTGGTTTTGCAGTGAAAAATGAGCCTTTTTTTGGCAAAGTGACTAGCTGTAGACTTTGTACCCTAGCCCTGCCGGCACCTAGGGAAACCTAGCAAACCTATACATTTTTCAAAACTAGACACCCAGGGGAATCCAGGATGGGGTGGCTTGACTGCCTCCCACCATGGTCTGTTACCCAGAATCCCTTGCAAACGTAAAAAATTGACAAAAAAAACACATTTTCCCCACATTTCTGTGATGGAAAGTTCGGGAATCTGCGTGGATCCACAAATTTCCACCCACCCCGCGTTCCCCAAAGTCCTACGAGAAAAATGGTACCCCACTTGTGCGGGTTGGCCTAGTGCCCGCGACAGGAAACGGGGCAAAACGCAACGTGGTTTTGCAGTGCAAAATGACCCTTTTTTTGGCAAAGTGACTAGCTGTAGATTTTGTACCCTAGCCCTGCCGGCACCTAGGGAAACCTAGCAAACCTATACATTTTTGAAAACTAGACACCCAGGGGAATCCAGGATGGGGTGACTTGACTGCCTCCCACCATGGTCTGTTACCCAGAATCCCTTGCAAACGTAAAAAATTGACGAAAAAAACACATTTTCCCCACATTTCTGTGATGGAAAGTTCTGGAATCTGCGTGGATCCACAAATTTCCACCCACCCCGCGTTCCCCAAAGTCCTACGAGAAAAATGGTACCTCACTTGTGCGCGTCGGCATAGTGCCCGCGACAGGAAACGGTGCAAAACGCAACGTGGTTTTGCAGTGCAAAATGACCCTTTTTTTGGCAAAGTGACTAGCTGTAGATTTTGAACCCTAGCCCTGCCGGCACCTAGGGAAACCTAGCAAACCTATACATTTTTGAAAACTAGACACCCAGGGAAATCCAGGATGGGGTGGCTTGACTGCCTCCCACCATGGTCTGTTACCCAGAATCCCTTGCAAACGTAAAAAATTGACAAAAAAAACACATTTTCCCCACATTTCTGTGATGGAAAGTTCTGGAATCTGCGTGGATCCACAAATTTCCACCCACCCCGCGTTCCCCAAAGTCCTACGAGAAAAATGGTACCTCACTTGTGCGGGTCGGCCTAGTGCCCGCGACAGGAAACGGCGCAAAACGCAACGTGGTTTTGCAGTGAAAAATGACCCTTTTTTTGGCAAAGTGACTAGCTGTAGATTTTGTACCCTAGCCCTGCCGGCACCTAGGGAAACCTAGCAAACCTATACATTTTTGAAAACTAGACACCCAGGGGAATCCAGGATGGGGTGACTTGACTGCCTCCCACCATGGTCTGTTACCCAGAATCCCTTGCAAACGTAAAAAATTGACGAAAAAAACACATTTTCCCCACATTTCTGTGATGGAAAGTTCTGGAATCTGCGTGGATCCACAAATTTCCACCCACCCCGCGTTCCCCAAAGTCCTACGAGAAAAATGGTACCTCACTTGTGCGCGTCGGCATAGTGCCCGCGACAGGAAACGGTGCAAAACGCAACGTGGTTTTGCAGTGCAAAATGACCCTTTTTTTGGCAAAGTGACTAGCTGTAGATTTTGAACCCTAGCCCTGCCGGCACCTAGGGAAACCTAGCAAACCTATACATTTTTGAAAACTAGACACCCAGGGAAATCCAGGATGGGGTGGCTTGACTGCCTCCCACCATGGTCTGTTACCCAGAATCCCTTGCAAACGTAAAAAATTGACAAAAAAAACACATTTTCCCCACATTTCTGTGATGGAAAGTTCTGGAATCTGCGTGGATCCACAAATTTCCACCCACCCCGCGTTCCCCAAAGTCCTACGAGAAAAATGGTACCTCACTTGTGCGGGTCGGCCTAGTGCCCGCGACAGGAAACGGCGCAAAACGCAACGTGGTTTTGCAGTGAAAAATGACCCTTTTTTTGGCAAAGTGACTAGCTGTAGACTTTGTACCCTAGCCCTGCCGGCACCTAGGGAAACCTAGCAAACCTATACATTTTTCAAAACTAGACACCCAGGGGAATCCAGGATGGGGTGGCTTGACTGCCTCCCACCATGGTCTGTTACCCAGAATCCCTTGCAAACGTAAAAAATTGACAATAAAAACACATTTTCCCCACATTTCTGTGATGGAAAGTTCTGGAATCTGCGTGGATCCACAAATTTCCACCCACCCCGCGTTCCCCAAAGTCCTACGAGAAAAATGGTACCTCACTTTTGCGGGTCGGCCTAGTGCCCGCGACAGGAAACGGCGCAAAACGCAACGTGGTTTTGTAGCGAAAAATGACCCTTTTTTTGGCAAAGTGACTAGCTGTAGATTTTGAACCCTAGCCCTGCCGGCACCTAGGGAAACCTAGCAAACCCATGCATTTCTGAAAACTAGACACCCGGCGGCTTCCAGGGAGGTATGGCTTGTGTGGATCCCCCAACGTTTCCTTACCCAGAATCCCCTGCAAACCTCAATGTTTGCTCAAAAAATCACTTTTTTCACACATTTTGGGGTGGGAAAGTAGTGGCATCACCGGGCTCACACAAATTTACCTCCACCCAGCGTTCCCCCAGGTCTCCCGGTAAAAATGGTGCCTCACTTGTGTGGGAGGCCCAAGTACCCGCGGCAGGCAAGGGCCCCAAACGTAGTGAGGCGACATCAAAATGGCCTTTCGCCAAACCACCTGGTTTTGCAAGGGGGGTCACTTTGGTTTTTGGCCCGGTGCGCGGCGGCCATCTAGGGAAACCTACCAAACCCAGGCATTTCTGAAAACTAGACTCCCGGCGGCTTCCAGGGAGGTATGGCTTGCGTGGATCCCCCAACGTTTCCTTACCCAGAATCCCCTGCAAACCTCAATGTTTGCTCAAAAAATCACTTTTTTCACACATTTTGGGGTGGGAAAGTAGTGGCATCACCGGGCTCACACAAACTTACCACCACCCAGCGTTCCCCCAGGTCTCCCGGTAAAAATGGTGCCTCACTTGTGTGGGAGGCCCAAGTACCCGCGGCAGGCAAGGGCCCCAAACGTAGTGAGGCGACATCAAAATGGCCTATCGCCAAACCACCTGGTTTTGCAAGGGGGGTCACTTTGGTTTTTGGCCCGGTGCGCGGCGGCCATCTAGGGAAACCTACCAAACCCAGGCATTTCTGAAAACTAGACACCCGGCGGCTTCCAGGGAGGTATGGCTTGCGTGGATCCCCCAACGTTTCCTTACCCAGAATCCCCTGCAAACCTCATTTTTTGCTCAAAAAATCACTTTTTTTACACATTTTGGGGTGGGAAAGTAGTGGCATCACCGGGCTCACACAAATTTACCTCCACCCAGCGTTCCCCCAGGTCTCCCGGTAAAAATGGTGCCTCACTTGTGTGGGAGGCCCAAGTACCCGCGGCAGGCAAGGGCCCCAAACGTAGTGAGGCGACATCAAAATGGCCTTTCGCCAAACCACCTGGTTTTGCAAGGGGGGTCACTTTGGTTTTTGGCCCGGTGTGCGGCGGCCATCTAGGGAAACCTACCAAACCCAGGCATTTTTGAAAACTAGACACCCGGCAGCTTCCAGGGAGGTATGGCTTGCGTGGATCCCCCAACGTTTCCTTACCCAGAATCCCCTGCAAACCTCATTTTTTGCTCAAAAAATCACTTTTTTCACACATTTTGGGGTGGGAAAGTAGTGGCATCAAAGGGCTCACACAAATTTACCACCACCCAGCGTTCCCCCAGGTCTCCCGGTAAAAATGGTGCCTCACTTGTGTGGGAGGCCCAAGTACCCGCGGCAGGCAAGGGCCCCAAACGTAGTGAGGCGACATCAAAATGGCCTATCGCCAAACCACCTGGTTTTGCAAGGGGGGTCACTTTGGTTTTTGGCCCGGTGCGCGGCGGCCATCTAGGGAAACCTACCAAACCCAGGCATTTCTGAAAACTAGACACCCGGCGGCTTCCAGGGAGGTATGGCTTGCGTGGATCCCCCAACGTTTCCTTACCCAGAATCCCCTGAATACCTCATTTTTTGCTCAAAAAATCACTTTTTTCACACATTTTGGGGTGGGAAAGTAGTGGCATCACCGGGCTCACACAAATTTACCACCACCCAGCGTTCCCCCAGGTCTCCCGGTAAAAATGGGGCCTCACTTGTGTGGGAGGCCCAAGTACCCGCGGCAGGCAAGGGCCCCAAACGTAGTGAGGCGACATCAAAATGGCCTATCGCCAAACCACCTGGTTTTGCAAGGGGGGTCACTTTGGTTTTTGGCCCGGTGCGCGGCGGCCATCTAGGGAAACCTACCAAACCCAGGCATTTCTGAAAACTAGACACCCGGCGGCTTCCAGGGAGGTATGGCTTGCGTGGATCCCCCAACGTTTCCTTACCCAGAATCCCCTGCAAACCTCATTTTTTGCTCAAAAAATCACTTTTTTTACACATTTTGGGGTGGGAAAGTAGTGGCATCACCGGGCTCACACAAATTTACCTCCACCCAGCATTCCCCCAGGTCTCCCGGTAAAAATGGTGCCTCACTTGTGTGGGAGGCCCAAGTACCCGCGGCAGGCAAGGGCCCCAAACGTAGTGAGGCGACATCAAAATGGCCTTTCGCCAAACCACCTGGTTTTGCAAGGGGGGTCACTTTGGTTTTTGGCCCGGTGTGCGGCGGCCATCTAGGGAAACCTACCAAACCCAGGCATTTTTGAAAACTAGACACCCGGCGGCTTCCAGGGAGGTATGGCTTGCGTGGATCCCCCAACGTTTCCTTACCCAGAATCCCCTGCAAACCTCATTTTTTGCTCAAAAAATCATTTTTTTCACACATTTTGGGGTGGGAAAGTAGTGGCATCACCGGGCTCACACAAATTTACCACCACCCAGCGTTCCCCCAGGTCTCCCGGTAAAAATGGTGCCTCACTTGTGTGGGAGGCCCAAGCACCCGCGGCAGGCAAGGGCCCCAAACGTAGTGAGGCGACATCAAAATGGCCTATCGCCAAACCACCTGGTTTTGCAAGGGGGGTCACTTTGGTTTTTGGCCCGGTGTGCGGCCGCCATCTAGGAAAACCTACCAAACCCAGGCATTTTTGAAAACTAGACACCCGGCGGCTTCCAGGGAGGTATGGCTTGCGTGGATCCCCCAACGTTTCCTTACCCAGAATCCCCTGCAAACCTCATTTTTTGCTCAAAAAATCATTTTTTTCACACATTTTGGGGTGGGAAAGTAGTGGCATCACCGGGCTCACACAAACTTACCACCACCCAGCGTTCCCCCAGGTCTCCCGGTAAAAATGGTGCCTCACTTGTGTGGGAGGCCCAAGTACCCGCGGCAGGCAAGGGCCCCAAACGTAGTGAGGCGACATCAAAATGGCCTATCGCCAAACCACCTGGTTTTGCAAGGGGGGTCACTTTGGTTTTTGGCCCGGTGCGCGGCGGCCATCTAGGGAAACCTACCAAACCCAGGCATTTCTGAAAACTAGACACCCGGCGGCTTCCAGGGAGGTATGGCTTGCGTGGATCCCCCAACGTTTCCTTACCCAGAATCCCCTGCAAACCTCATTTTTTGCTCAAAAAATCACTTTTTTTACACATTTTGGGGTGGGAAAGTAGTGGCATCACCGGGCTCACACAAATTTACCTCCACCCAGCGTTCCCCCAGGTCTCCCGGTAAAAATGGTGCCTCACTTGTGTGGGAGGCCCAAGTACCCGCGGCAGGCAAGGGCCCCAAACGTAGTGAGGCGACATCAAAATGGCCTTTCGCCAAACCACCTGGTTTTGCAAGGGGGGTCACTTTGGTTTTTGGCCCGGTGTGCGGCGGCCATCTAGGGAAACCTACCAAACCCAGGCATTTTTGAAAACTAGACACCCGGCAGCTTCCAGGGAGGTATGGCTTGCGTGGATCCCCCAACGTTTCCTTACCCAGAATCCCCTGCAAACCTCATTTTTTGCTCAAAAAATCACTTTTTTCACACATTTTGGGGTGGGAAAGTAGTGGCATCAAAGGGCTCACACAAATTTACCACCACCCAGCGTTCCCCCAGGTCTCCCGGTAAAAATGGTGCCTCACTTGTGTGGGAGGCCCAAGTACCCGCGGCAGGCAAGGGCCCCAAACGTAGTGAGGCGACATCAAAATGGCCTATCGCCAAACCACCTGGTTTTGCAAGGGGGGTCACTTTGGTTTTTGGCCCGGTGCGCGGCGGCCATCTAGGGAAACCTACCAAACCCAGGCATTTCTGAAAACTAGACACCCGGCGGCTTCCAGGGAGGTATGGCTTGCGTGGATCCCCCAACGTTTCCTTACCCAGAATCCCCTGAATACCTCATTTTTTGCTCAAAAAATCACTTTTTTCACACATTTTGGGGTGGGAAAGTAGTGGCATCACCGGGCTCACACAAATTTACCACCACCCAGCGTTCCCCCAGGTCTCCCGGTAAAAATGGGGCCTCACTTGTGTGGGAGTCCCAAGTACCCGCGGCAGGCAAGGGCCCCAAACGTAGTGAGGCGACATCAAAATGGCCTATCGCCAAACCACCTGGTTTTGCAAGGGGGGTCACTTTGGTTTTTGGCCCGGTGCGCGGCGGCCATCTAGGGAAACCTACCAAACCCAGGCATTTCTGAAAACTAGACACCCGGCGGCTTCCAGGGAGGTATGGCTTGCGTGGATCCCCCAACGTTTCCTTACCCAGAATCCCCTGCAAACCTCATTTTTTGCTCAAAAAATCACTTTTTTTACACATTTTGGGGTGGGAAAGTAGTGGCATCACCGGGCTCACACAAATTTACCTCCACCCAGCATTCCCCCAGGTCTCCCGGTAAAAATGGTGCCTCACTTGTGTGGGAGGCCCAAGTACCCGCGGCAGGCAAGGGCCCCAAACGTAGTGAGGCGACATCAAAATGGCCTTTCGCCAAACCACCTGGTTTTGCAAGGGGGGTCACTTTGGTTTTTGGCCCGGTGTGCGGCGGCCATCTAGGGAAACCTACCAAACCCAGGCATTTTTGAAAACTAGACACCCGGCGGCTTCCAGGGAGGTATGGCTTGCGTGGATCCCCCAACGTTTCCTTACCCAGAATCCCCTGCAAACCTCATTTTTTGCTCAAAAAATCATTTTTTTCACACATTTTGGGGTGGGAAAGTAGTGGCATCACCGGGCTCACACAAATTTACCACCACCCAGCGTTCCCCCAGGTCTCCCGGTAAAAATGGTGCCTCACTTGTGTGGGAGGCCCAAGCACCCGCGGCAGGCAAGGGCCCCAAACGTAGTGAGGCGACATCAAAATGGCCTATCGCCAAACCACCTGGTTTTGCAAGGGGGGTCACTTTGGTTTTTGGCCCGGTGTGCGGCCGCCATCTAGGAAAACCTACCAAACCCAGGCATTTTTGAAAACTAGACACCCGGCGGCTTCCAGGGAGGTATGGCTTGCGTGGATCCCCCAACGTTTCCTTACCCAGAATCCCCTGCAAACCTCATTTTTTGCTCAAAAAATCATTTTTTTCACACATTTTGGGGTGGGAAAGTAGTGGCATCACCGGGCTCACACAAACTTACCACCACCCAGCGTTCCCCCAGGTCTCCCGGTAAAAATGGTGCCTCACTTGTGTGGGAGGCCCAAGTACCCGCGGCAGGCAAGGGCCCCAAACGTAGTGAGGCGACATCAAAATGGCCTATCGCCAAACCACCTGGTTTTGCAAGGGGGGTCACTTTGGTTTTTGGCCCGGTGCGCGGCGGCCATCTAGGGAAACCTACCAAACCCAGGCATTTCTGAAAACTAGACACCCGGCGTGTGGAAATGTGGATTTTCCTGATCAGTTATGTCCCCTATCTTGGACCCCAACGGTTCTATATGCATGTTACAAATACATGTATGTTCCCTCCAGTTCCAGTTTTTAAGACGCAAACATATGTGTGTCTACCGTCGACATGTTCTCTGTCAGATCCGCCATCAATGGGCTGGATATTCGATTCCTAAGTATAAAAGGCCACCGACTTTATATGGCTAAGTTACTCCATTTTTACAGTTCAGGCAAGTAGGCCCGATTCTGTCCTCAAAGCCTTTCCCTGCTCTCTGTCTCTGACAGCTTCAGCTTGAGCTCGCATCTGTATCCATGAACTTTGTCCTACTCCCTGTGCAGCTAACGGTGCCTGCCTCGGCCAGTTTTCGCCTGCCTGCCAAGAAGTTGTATTTCACCTTCGAATTATCTATTTTGCTCTTCAGCCGATGCATTCCTGTCTAGTGATTTAGGTAAACATTTCCCTTAGCTCACAAGCAAGGACTCAGCCTTTCCGTCCTCCTGCAAGTGATTCATAGCCCTGCTGCCATGGACAGTTTTCCGCCTCTCGCATCTCATATAGACACTTAGACGTTTGTGCACGCACACAGTCAGTATAGACTAGATTCTGTCCGAGTGTCCTTCCTTGTGGATAACATAGTTCTTTAAACATAGGATGTTAGATATGATTTGGGATTAGGTTGACTTGACCCCCCAGACTTCTCGTCTCCACATGTAGAGCTAAATGTCAAGTCCCCTTCACCCCCTAGTTGCACGTCTATCACACGTCATGCTGCTGCGCGCGCATCTATGCCAAGTATTATCTTATAGATCCACCTATGTCTGATAATCCTAACCAATCATGTTTCTTTTATTCCTTATTACGCCTAGTTTCGATTACGTACCTGTCATGTCACTCTTCTTATCAAATGTTACGCCTTCTACATTCGTTTCATTGTAATGTACTTATTATAAAAATGCATGTCTGTCAATAAAGTATTGTACTTCACTTCCTGAACCCTCGTGGTGACGGAACCTGAAGGCCGCGACTCGAGTCGGCCATTTTGAATGGAATAAAGCCCATTTAGAAACCTCTTATACCACGGATTCTGCCTCTTGTTATTCTGAGCTATTTTACTTTATTTTAAGATTCCGTATGAAATTCAGTCCGGTAAAGAAGATTTTATTTACTACATAATGGCGCCCGAATAGGGACACTTTCTCATCTCACGCGCCGGCGGTGCGTTGCAGGCCCGGTCTCCTGCCACAGCTGGACGGACCATAAACGCGTACCAGCAGGATTTCCTGTAAGCTCCCTCCGGTCAAGCGGGGGCGACTGAGGCTGCGATCAACCCAGACGAGGCGGTGAGAAGTGCGAAGTATCCCGACCAGAGCCTAGCTGAGAGAGCAAGATCCGAGGTATACAGAGGCCCACCAGGTCTTTCGAAATCCCGATGTCCAGAGGGTCCGCTGTCCGCAGTTATCGAGTCCTGTCCATTCTCTGAGGCCTTCCGTTTCAAGGAGCTACTCGGTGAGTACCATCGCCGGGGAGGCGTGTTGACGCGCACATAGGTTGTGTTGGTCAAGACGGATTTGGGTACACAAATCCGGTCTGCACTGTTTAGCAGTGTATATGTACTGTTTAGCAGTATATCAAGTATTCCGAAGTATTCAATTATTGTCAAGAATTCAGCGTGGTGATTAGTTAGGCAGACTGTCATCATTGTCGGTCATTGTTACAATGTTTAATGTTTAATGTTTAAAGTGTTCAAAATATTGTGGTATGAATGACCGTTCATTGTTCACTGTTCATTATTGTGTTTTTCGTATTAAGAAAATTCAAGAGTAAGTATCAGATCAGTTGTCAATATGCCGCTCTTCTCGAAGTTAAGACAGATTACTACCAGAAAAGGGGTGCTTGAAGAAGCAGTTCCTATTCCTCCTAGGGACACTCCAGGGCATTTTATGTACCATAAACATGGCTTAGATGCCATATTGTTTCTTGATCTATGGGTAGATTATACCAAGGGATTGCCGGAAAGTCAAAGGTGGCCCGTAGCGGGAACCTGGGATGCAGAGTGCATCATAAAAGTGGAGGAAGAGTTATGGAAAAGAAAGGTCAGACAGTCACAGAAAGACGCTGTCGAGTTATGGCGTAAAGAATCTCATAGACGAACAGAAAAAGCACGTAGACAAGAAGAGAGGAGTAAAGAAAGTTCAAATAAAGTTCAAGAAAATCTATTAATTGAGGAAGGTATCCGAGTGAAATCAGAACAAGTGAATAGACAAAGAAATGCTCTTATGAATGGTATGTATCCCCTTCTAGCCGAAGGACTACCTAAAGCTGTTACAGAAATACCAAAAGACTTGCCACCCCCATTATTTCCAATTAAGGTACATCCAAAGGGGCTTCCCAGAACCGCAGAAGATGTTTTTCTTTCCTCATATCTAGACGACGCAGCTCCCGAGTATGCTAACGCCACACCACATAGACCGTCTGGCGGAGGGGTTCAACGTCAGGATCAGGTATCTGTCCCCGTGCAACAGCAAGTCCCGACACAAGCTTCGGCAAGCACATCTGTTCCCGCATCCGTCTCCGCAGTCGACTCTACAGGGGTATCGACACCCATAGTTGCTGTGTCACGTTCAACGAACCCATTCACACCCGACGCCCCAGATGGGGCCACGGGAGGGGCTAGCAATACCTTCACACCACCTAGAATAAATAAACTTGTCTTTCAAGAGTCAGCACATTCACGTACACCTAAATTCGTAAGTGAACGTACGCTTAAGGAACTCCTTGTAAATTGTAGATATGACCCGGTGGTTGGTAAAGAGGACGAAATGGTCCTGGCATCATTACGTATCAGGCGAGCCGCAGAGTATTTAGCAAGGTTACCAGGAATGACTACGCATCTAGATAACATATATCATTTTGTTCAAACAGGACGAGATCCAGGATGTATTAACAGAGCTATGGAATTCCAGAAAGTAGAGATACAGGGGGAACTGTTACGTTTCCTCATAAACTGTGTAATCAGAAATCAAGATCGTCCGGGGGTAGACCCGAATGCAATGCTTATTCTTACAAGATGGAGTCAGAACATATCAGAAGGGAGACACGATAAGCAAAATTGTATAATAGCCATGTGCCGAAAAATACGTAAAGAAATAGAGCGTATTCATGAAGAAAGATTGGGAACAGACGAGTTTGAGCAAGATGAAGTGTCCGAATCAGGGAATTCCGCAAGACAGTCAGAGACCATAGCCTATGTAGGCAGAGGAAGATCCTGTGAAAATACTAGATGTTTTTCTGATCCCATACACTCTGTATGCCCAAATAATAGCAGAACGTATCCGACGCCGATAATAAATCTGAAGTCTCCTGAACATTCGTTTCAAGCCGCAGATAAAATACTGCGAGAACGAAGGGGTTACCACCTCCTCGATTCCATGGATGAGCAAGAATTAGCCAGATCAGCTGTTCACTGGATTGACAGCCCTGAAAAATACGGTGATGAGACCGTAGCACACACGTTTTTTAATCTCAGTACAGATGAACAACGCTTAGCTGGAATCTATATGATTCAGCAACTCCTCATATTATATAAGAGCCAACATGCTGACCCCGGTCCTCTACCTGATATATTAACGGAACTACTCACGAACAGATGGAGAGGTTCTAGTAACAAGCTAATTAAAGAGATATTAGTGTCACGTAAACAGTATGTCCTTTTTGTAAGTCCAGATTCTCTCTCCCTGCCCCGCAGAGAAAGAGCGCCGTACTATATGGATAGACAAAATCCTTTACGAGAAGTGCACCCAATAAAAGGCGAAGACAATGAGTTTCACCGTGTATTTGTTTACACACCCATATCAAAAATGGAATTATTAGAAATGAAGAAAGTAGTACCTAGTCACGACAAGGACCCAGCGGGTTTCCACCGAGAAATTAAAGACATGTTACTGATGGGAGAGTACACCTTTCCTGATATTATGACGATATTAAAGGTGCTTTTGCCTGCTGGCATTTATGAAAAACTGAAAGAAAAAGAGTGGGAAGTGGGAGACCAAAAGATAGACTGGACAGCATTAGCAGAAGAAGAAAGGGGCCGAACTGCAGGTTCAGGGCTCGGGGATAAAGTTAAACTGTTACCAGGTTTACTAGTACAGGTACTGCCACGTTTATTAACTACAAAAAAGGAAGATTGGGGTGCAATCACAGCCTGCAAACAAAAGCAAGATGAAGACACAAGCGATTATTATGCTCGATTTGAAAAATGTTTCGGTATAAATAGTGGTATAAAAGCAAGTAGTGACTCATATCCACATTTATTTGTGACAAAATTAGTGGAAAATGCATTACCTCCAGTGAAGAATAGAATATTGAAATTCGAGAGTACCTGGCAAAGTAACACTCCGTCGCAAATGCTACAAATGTTACAGTATCATCACAATAGAATTAGGGATGAACAAGAACATGAGCATAGACGCATGAAGGATACAAAAATGAAAATGCTAGTTTCTCAGACAGTACCAGCAGATGGTCACAAAAAGGGTGTGACACATTCTGGTGATTCTGCAGTTCCTGTAAAAGGAACCTGCAATTACTGTAAACAACTAGGCCATTATGTACACGATTGTCCAGTCCTGAAACGTAATATAGCTACAGGTATTGCAAAAGAGAGACCACGATTAGTTAGACAAGATCAGAATGAACAAGGAGCTATGCAGCATGGACAGTCCATGCCAGTTCAGCAACAGGCAATGCCAGCCTCACAGCAACCCATACAGTTTGTGCCAGCTGCACCACCGTTGCCTGCTACTGCCGCACAAACCACAACACGACAAATGTATCAGACTGCACAGTATGAATACCCTGAATATCAGCGTTACGCATGAACCAGCCTAGAGAGGGAAGTTGACTTACCGCTTATCGAGATTCCTGTAGATCAAGAAGGACCTTATGTACATAGTGAATTATTAGGTCAAAATAGAAAATTCTTGCTCGATACAGGGGCAAGTCGAACAACAATAAAACGTAGTGAAGTTCCAGGGGCACCCCTCTCAGGCTCTCAAAATGTTTCCCTTGGTTTTTCAGGAAAACCTATTGTTAATGAAGTATCACAGCCTCTACCACTTACGATAGGACCTTTGACACGAACTACAGATTTATTGCTTACTAAATCATGCCCAGAAAATCTGTTAGGAATTAAAACTCTGAAAGCACTAGGAGCCATAATATGTTGTTCTCCGGAAGGAGTAAGGTTGTTTTTACGAGATTTTAAAGGTCACTATGTGTCTAGAGACATGGATCCCCGACTACAGACTTTACCAGTACATCTATGGGCACAAGGCCCTACGGATGTTGGCTGCATGAACATTACACCCTATCGAGTTACATTGAAAGCAGGAGTGGTACTACCACGAATGCGACAATACAAGTTACCGCATGATGCTGTAGTGGCTTTGCTGAAAATAATTGATGAGCTGATTGCCCAGGGAGTAGTTATAGAAACAGACTCCAATATATGTAATTCACCGATAATTCCGATTCTTAAACGAACTGACCCTACTGCCCCACCAGTATACCGATTGGTTATTGATTTGCGTGAACTAAACAAATGCATTGTACCACAATTCCCTGTGGTCCCTGATATATCATCATTGTTGACAGCAATTGATTCCGAAGCAACATTCTTTACTGTAATCGATCTCAAGAATGCCTTCTTTAGCGTCCCAATAGATCCGGAAAGCCAATACTTGTTCGGATTCAGTTTAAATGGGCGCAGCTTTAAATTCTCACGCGCTCCCCAAGGATTCACAGAAAGCCCCAGCATCTACAGCCAAGCACTGAAACGAGAACTTGACAGTATCCGCATGCCAGTCAATACTGCACTGCTTCAATATGTCGATGATCTGCTGATCACCGCGAGAAGCGAGCCAGAATGTGAAAAAGCTTCTCTGACAGTTCTACATTTTCTAGCCGACAAGGGGCACAAGGTGTCTCCTTCTAAGCTGCAATTCTGTGTCCAGCGAGTTATTTATCTTGGTCACTCGCTGTCCAAGGAGGGAAGACAGCTTACACCAGATCGCATCCAGTTAATTGCTAACATGTCAATACCCCAGACACAAAAGGAGGTGCGGGCTTTCATAGGCCTCACTTCATATTGTAGGCAGTGGATCCCTCAGTACGCATTTCTAGCAAAACCACTCATTCAGTTAACCACACAGGAGGCAGCCACATCGACTGTTCTCCCTTGGACTCAGGAACATACACAAGCTTTTGAAAGCCTAAAGGAAGCTTTATGTCAAGCACCTGTTTTAGCAACACCATGTTATAGCAAACATTTTACACTCTTTGTTACAGAACGCGAAGGTACTGCCTTGTCAGTACTCACTCAGGATCAAGCAGGATCACGCAAGCCATGTGCTTATTTTTCCAGTACATTAGATCCCGTAGCTCAGGCTTTGCCTGCATGCCTGAAATCAGTGGCAGCGACAGCTTTAGCTATCAGACAAAGCGATGCCATAGTATTAGGACACCCATTGACAGTACAAGTACCACATGCAGTAGAGGTTCTTGTGAACCGAACACAAACACAACACTTGACCATAGCAAGACTTACCGGTTATGAACTAACATTGTTTCAACCACACATAGAGATCCGACGGTGTAATACATTGAATCCTGCTACACTATTACCTGTAATTGGAACAGACCCACTAGCTCATGATTGTGTTGAAATCATTGAAATAAAGACGAAACCTAGACAAGACTTGACAGACGTTCCATTGTTAGATCCAGACCTGACGTTGTATGTAGACGGATCGTGCATGAGAACAAGTACAGGAGATTTAGTGGCCGCGTATGCAGTCACAACAGACAGTAAAATTATTGAGACAAATTGTATAGATACTTTGTCAGCCCAAGCAGCAGAACTTATTGCTCTAACACAAGCCTGTATTCAAGCCACAAATAAGAAAGTTAATGTATACACTGACTCACGTTATGCATTCGGAGTTGTACACGACTTCGGCGTGCTGTGGCGAGAGAGAGGTTACTTAACCTCCCATGGTGCCCACATTCAGCACGGACCCCTCATTCATGCTTTATTAGACGCAATACATCTACCCACTGCTATATCAATTATGAAATGTAAAGCACACACGAAGGTTACTGATACCATTTCTCAAGGCAATGATTTAGCTGACAAAACAGCTAAACAGACTGCTCAGAATCGCACATTAGACATGACAAAGCCAATAGTTCAGACACCAACACAGTGTATGACAATTAAGGATCCCGCACTTGACGTAATTGACATACAGACACATGCCACAGCAGAAGAAATAAAGAAGTGGACTGAACTAGGAGGGATCCAGACAGATCAAGGATGGATGACGAAGGAGAAATCTGTATGGTTTCTCCCTGATTCCATGGTTCAAGCCATTATAGCTACAGTTCACAGTCCAGCACATTTAGGAGAGAAGGCTATGCTAGACAGCATTCAGCACATTTGGTTCAATAAACATTTACGAGCAGCAGCTAAACAAAAAGTCCGTACCTGTATGATATGTTGTCAGTTTAATCCAGGAAAGAGTGTTCCCGTAGAGCAGGGTGGATTTCAGCCTCCTGACCATCCTTTTGAAGTCCTCCAGATGGATTATATTCAGATGGAACGTTGTCGAGGATTCAAATATGTTCTCGTAGTTGTCTGCGCTCTCTCCCGTTGGACAGAGGCGTATCCCGTATCAGATTACACTGCCCCGACTACTGCCAAGCAGCTAGTTCGAGAATTCTTCCCACGGTACGGTTTACCACGTGTTGTATATTCAGATAACGGTCAGCCTTTCTCATCCGAATTAATGAAACATGTCTCACTCTTGTTGGGATATCAGTGGAAATTCCACTGTGTCCGACACCCCGAGGCAGCAGGTCTCGTGGAACGACATAATCAACTTTTAAAAATCAGATTGTCTAAAATATGTCAGGAAAAGGGTGTGGACTGGATAGTAGCCTTACCAGTTGCGCTATTTTACATGAGGATGGTAGCACACTCTCGAACAGGGCTATCGCCTTATGAGGTGATCTTTGGTAGGCCACCGAATATGTGGGGGACGCCTATACCCCGTAAAATAACTGATGTTGACTGTAATATGCTGACAGATTACCTGGCTTCCTTGATGTCTGCACTACAATCTTGTCGTTCACAGGTAGTCGCAGCTTTTCCTGACAACACCGAGGTGAAACCTCATGACGTAATTCCCGGTGATTATGTTCTCGTCAGGAATTTTGATCGGAAAACCCAACTGGAGCCAAGGTGGAGGCTTCCTAAGTTGGTCCTGCTGACGACCAGAACAGCTGTGAAGATCGAAGGGAGGAAAGGCTGGGTGCATTCCAGCCATATAAAAAAATTTCATGGACTTCCTCCTGACACAAACAGTACTCCCCGTGTGTCTTCCCCCATTGACTCAAAGCTACCTTTGGCTGAGGCCAGTAGCACCGAACTCTATAAACAGAAACTCAGGTCCAGATCTAAACTGTCGGACGATTTAATTGTTTAAGTCCTCTCCAAGGTGAAGCGGTTGAATCTGTCCCGACATGTATCCCTTAGGTCTGAATCATGTAGAGTCCAGAATCATAATGAAACGACATGCTTATTGTAAATTACTGCGTAGCCACTGTATTGTGACTTTATTAATTTTGTTTTTCTTGAGTTTTTTAATAGTTACTACAAGTATATTGTTGCATATGTATTATCCTGTTTCTAAACGTGCTTTCAATATAACTGAAGAACATTCTTTCAGTGACCTACCGCCACATGAGTTGTCCTATAGACTTGCGCTGCGCAATAACACCTTCATTAGTATGTTACATCATTCCCATCAGACTAGTAATGCCACCAATTGTTGGGTGTGTGGCCGACTCCCTCCCTATCAGAATAACAAAGGAGTTCTGCCTTTCTTTCCACATCCGTTCACACACAATGGCTCCTGTGGAGCATGGTTTAGTTTATTAAATTCCATGGACCCAGACACAGCAGTTTATCAACAACATTGGATATGGGGAAATCTGAATCTAGTTTTATTCAAAGTCTGTCACCCTAATAAGGAGGGTCACCCCAGTAGAACAGGAACTGATTTAGAAAATGAGGTGTATAAATTAGGTAATTTTACGCCTAATCTTATGATTTTGAATGTCAAATCCGAAGTTGAACTAATTCTGCCCACTATGTCAGTATTTCCAGTTAAGGGTGAATTATGTGTGAGAAAAGTTGGTTCCATACATATGGGCCATAGTAAATGTGTTACTACAGTAGAATATAGTGATCAAGGTAAATCTTCATTTAGAGCTTCTCGCCATTCTTACTTCATATGTGGCCAGACGGCATATATGCGTCTGCCTCTAGATTGGGATGGTACCTGTTACATAGCATTCCTTTTGCCACCTGTTTTCCTAGCTCCCCCTGATTATTATCGAAATGTTCATTTAGTACACAATAGAGAGCGAAGAGATCTCCCAGTTGTCGATTATACTGAGACAGCATGGGACAAATATGTAGATTTCAATAAAGGTATCTTTCCCTATATAGGTACAATATCAAATAGTAAGCTGATACGCAGACTCACCAAGACTCTTGAAGCTGTAGTAAACGAGACTATAGCCGCCCTAGGCAATCTGACAGAAGAACAATCAGTGATGAGAATTGTTGTTCTCCAGAATCGTCTTGTCCTTGACGTCATCCTGGCCGATAGGGGCGGAGCTTGCAGGGTCATCGGATCCAGCTGCTGCATATTCATACCAGAAAATTCGCCATCTGTATATAAAGCTATAACACGCCTTCATAAGATTGTAAGCCAGATACACGAGAATCCAGGCACTTGGACGTGGTCCGGGTGGTTTTGGAGTGTGATATCAGCCTGGGGATGGAGAGTTTTATCCTTCCTAGGTATTGGCCTTCTTATGCTTTTCAGTTGTTGTTTATGCCTGCAATGTGGACCAGCGATTTGTGGTCTGTGTGCCACATCATGCATCCCATATTACAGGTCTCGTTCAGAATGCCGGAAGAAGAAGGAAGAAGAAATGATGCTCCATGAGCAAATCGATGGAATGATGAAGATTGATGTCTCTTGAAGGGCAAGAAGGGGACAAGGAGGGAATGTGGAAATGTGGATTTTCCTGATCAGTTATGTCCCCTATCTTGGACCCCAACGGTTCTATATGCATGTTACAAATACATGTATGTTCCCTCCAGTTCCAGTTTTTAAGACGCAAACATATGTGTGTCTACCGTCGACATGTTCTCTGTCAGATCCGCCATCAATGGGCTGGATATTCGATTCCTAAGTATAAAAGGCCACCGACTTTATATGGCTAAGTTACTCCATTTTTACAGTTCAGGCAAGTAGGCCCGATTCTGTCCTCAAAGCCTTTCCCTGCTCTCTGTCTCTGACAGCTTCAGCTTGAGCTCGCATCTGTATCCATGAACTTTGTCCTACTCCCTGTGCAGCTAACGGTGCCTGCCTCGGCCAGTTTTCGCCTGCCTGCCAAGAAGTTGTATTTCACCTTCGAATTATCTATTTTGCTCTTCAGCCGATGCATTCCTGTCTAGTGATTTAGGTAAACATTTCCCTTAGCTCACAAGCAAGGACTCAGCCTTTCCGTCCTCCTGCAAGTGATTCATAGCCCTGCTGCCATGGACAGTTTTCCGCCTCTCGCATCTCATATAGACACTTAGACGTTTGTGCACGCACACAGTCAGTATAGACTAGATTCTGTCCGAGTGTCCTTCCTTGTGGATAACATAGTTCTTTAAACATAGGATGTTAGATATGATTTGGGATTAGGTTGACTTGACCCCCCAGACTTCTCGTCTCCACATGTAGAGCTAAATGTCAAGTCCCCTTCACCCCCTAGTTGCACGTCTATCACACGTCATGCTGCTGCGCGCGCATCTATGCCAAGTATTATCTTATAGATCCACCTATGTCTGATAATCCTAACCAATCATGTTTCTTTTATTCCTTATTACGCCTAGTTTCGATTACGTACCTGTCATGTCACTCTTCTTATCAAATGTTACGCCTTCTACATTCGTTTCATTGTAATGTACTTATTATAAAAATGCATGTCTGTCAATAAAGTATTGTACTTCACTTCCTGAACCCTCGTGGTGACGGAACCTGAAGGCCGCGACTCGAGTCGGCCATTTTGAATGGAATAAAGCCCATTTAGAAACCTCTTATACCACGGATTCTGCCTCTTGTTATTCTGAGCTATTTTACTTTATTTTAAGATTCCGTATGAAATTCAGTCCGGTAAAGAAGATTTTATTTACTACAGGCGGCTTCCAGGGAGGTATGGCTTGCGTGGATCCCCCAACGTTTCCTTACCCAGAATCCCCTGCAAACCTCATTTTTTGCTCAAAAAATCACTTTTTTCACACATTTTGGGGTGGGAAAGTAGTGGCATCACCGGGCTCACACAAATTTACCACCACCCAGCGTTCCCCCAGGTCTCCCGGTAAAAATGGTGCCTCACTTGTGTGGGAGGCCCAAGTACCCGCGGCAGGCAAGGGCCCCAAACGTAGTGAAGCGACATCAAAATGGCCTATCGCCAAACCACCTGGTTTTGCAAGGGGGGTCACTTTGGTTTTTGGCCCGGTGCGCGGCGGCCATCTAGGGAAACCTACCAAACCCAGGCATTTCTGAAAACTAGACACCCGGCGGCTTCCAGGGAGGTATGGCTTGCGTGGATCCCCCAACGTTTCCTTACCCAGAATCCCCTGAATACCTCATTTTTTGCTCAAAAAATCACTTTTTTCACACATTTTGGGGTGGGAAAGTAGTGGCATCACCGGGCTCACACAAATTTACCACCACCCAGCGTTCCCCCAGGTCTCCCGGTAAAAATGGGGCCTCACTTGTGTGGGAGGCCCAAGTACCCGCGGCAGGCAAGGGCCCCAAACGTAGTGAGGCGACATCAAAATGGCCTATTGCCAAACCACCTGGTTTTGCAAGGGGGGTCACTTTGGTTTTTGGCCCGGTGCGCGGCGGCCATCTAGGGAAACCTACCAAACCCAGGCATTTCTGAAAACTAGACACCCGGCGGCTTCCAGGGAGGTATGGCTTGCGTGGATCCCCCAACGTTTCCTTACCCAGAATCCCCTGCAAACCTCATTTTTTGCTCAAAAAATCACTTTTTTTACACATTTTGGGGTGGGAAAGTAGTGGCATCACCGGGCTTACACAAATTTACCTCCACCCAGCATTCCCCCAGGTCTCCCGGTAAAAATGGTGCCTCACTTGTGTGGGAGGCCCAAGTACCCGCGGCAGGCAAGGGCCCCAAACGTAGTGAGGCGACATCAAAATGGCCTTTCGCCAAACCACCTGGTTTTGCAAGGGGGGTCACTTTGGTTTTTGGCCCGGTGTGCGGCGGCCATCTAGGGAAACCTACCAAACCCAGGCATTTTTGAAAACTAGACACCCGGCGGCTTCCAGGGAGGTATGGCTTGCGTGGATCCCCCAACGTTTCCTTACCCAGAATCCCCTGCAAACCTCATTTTTTGCTCAAAAAATCATTTTTTTCACACATTTTGGGGTGGGAAAGTAGTGGCATCACCGGGCTCACACAAATTTACCACCACCCAGCGTTCCCCCAGGTCTCCCGGTAAAAATGGTGCCTCACTTGTGTGGGAGACCCAAGCACCCGCGGCAGGCAAGGGCCCCAAACGTAGTGAGGCGACATCAAAATGGCCTATCGCCAAACCACCTGGTTTTGCAAGGGGGTCACTTTGGTTTTTGGCCCGGTGTGCGGCCGCCATCTAGGAAAACCTACCAAACCCAGGCATTTTTGAAAACTAGACACCCGGCGGCTTCCAGGGAGGTATGGCTTGCGTGGATCCCCCAACGTTTCCTTACCCAGAATCCCCTGCAAACCTCGTTTTTTGCTCAAAAAATCATTTTTTTCACACATTTTGGGGTGGGAAAGTAGTGGCATCACCGGGCTCACACAAATTTACCACCACCCAGCGTTCCCCCAGGTCTCCCGGTAAAAATGGTGCCTCACTTGTGTGGGAGGCCCAAGCACCCGCGGCAGGCAAGGGCCCCAAACGTAGTGAGGCGACATCAAAATGGCCCATCGCCAAACCACCTGGTTTTGCAAGGGGGGTCACTTTGGTTTTTGGCCCGGTGCGCGGCGGCCATCTAGGGAAACCTACCAAACCCAGGCATTTCTGAAAACTAGACACCCGGTGGCTTCCAGGGAGGTATGGCTTGCGTGGATCCCCCAACGTTTCCTTACCCAGAATCCCCTGCAAACCTCATTTTTTGCTCAAAAAATCACTTTTTTCACACATTTTGGGGTGGGAAAGTAGTGGCATCACCGGGCTCACACAAATTTACCACCACCCAGTGTTCCCCCAGGTCTCCCGGTAAAAATGGTGCCTCACTTGTGTGGGAGGCCCTAGTACCCGCGGCAGGCAAGGGCCCCAAACGTAGTGAGGCGACATCAAAATGGCCTATCGCCAAACCACCTGGTTTTGCAAGGGGGGTCACTTTGGTTTTTGGCCCGGTGCGCGGCGGCCATCTAGGGAAACCTACCAAACCCAGGCATTTCTGAAAACTAGACACCCGGCGGCTTCCAGGGAGGTATGGCTTGCGTGGATCCCCCAAAGTTTCCTTACCCAGAATCCCCTGCAAACCTCATTTTTTGCTCAAAAAATCACTTTTTTCACACATTTTGGGGTGGGAAAGTAGTGGCATCACCGGGCTCACACAAATTTACCACCACCCAGCGTTCCCCCAGGTCTCCCGGTAAAAATGGTGCCTCACTTGTGTGGGAGGCCCAAGTACCCGCGGCAGGCAAGGGCCCCAAACGTAGTGAGGCGACATCAAAATGGCCTATCGCCAAACCACCTGGTTTTGCAAGCGGGGTCACTTTGTTTTTTGGCCCGGTGCACGGCGGCCATCTAGGGAAACCTACCAAACCCAGGCATTTCTGAAAACTAGACACCCGGCGGCTTCCAGGGAGGTATGGCTTGCGTGGATCCCCCAAGGTTTCCTTACCCAGAATCCCCTGCAAACCTCATTTTTTGCTCAAAAAATCACTTTTTTCACACATTTTGGGGTGGGAAAGTAGTGGCATCACCGGGCTCACACAAATTTACCACCACCCAGCGTTCCCCCAGGTCTCCCGGTAAAAATGGTGCCTCACTTGTGTGGGAGGCCCAAGTACCCGCGGCAGGCAAGGGCCCCAAACGTAGTGAGGCGACATCAAAATGGCCTATCGCCAAACCACCTGGTTTTGCAAGGGGGGTCACTTTGGTTTTTGGCCCGGTGCGCGGCGGCCATCTAGGGAAACCTACCAAACCCAGGCATTTCTGAAAACTAGACACCCGGCGGCTTCCAGGGAGGTATGGCTTGCGTGGATCCCCCAACGTTTCCTTACCCGGAATCCCCTGCAAACCTCATTTTTTGCTCAAAAAATCACTTTTTTCACACATTTTGGGGTGGGAAAGTAGTGGCATCACCGGGCTAACACAAATTTACCACCACCCAGCGTTCCCCCTGGTCTCCCGGTAAAAATGGTGCCTCACTTGTGTGGGAGGCCCAAGTACCCGCGGCAGGCAAGGGCCCCAAACGTAGTGAGGCGACATCAAAATGGCCTATCGCCAAACCACCTGGTTTTGCAAGGGGGGTCACTTTGGTTTTTGGCCCGGTGCGCGGCGGCCATCTAGGGAAACCTACCAAACCCAGGCATTTCTGAAAACTAGACACCCGGCGGCTTCCAGGGAGGTATGGCTTGCGTGGATCCCCCAACGTTTCCTTACCCAGAATCCCCTGCAAACCTCATTTTTTGCTCAAAAAATCACTTTTTTCACACATTTTGGGGTGGGAAAGTAGTGGCATCACCGGGCTCACACAAATTTACCACCACCCAGCGTTCCCCCAGGTCTCCCTTGCAAAACCAGATTAACTATTGTTACTACAGCGTGAGAATTTAGGAATAATACTGCAAAGAAAATGTGGCAGACAGTTTGAGGTTTACAGGACAATGGGGATAAAAAATATTTTTCGAATCACTAGAGAGACATCACCATAAACTCCCAAGGGTTTTCGACAATATCTACAGTTGGTGGGTTATTCTTACATGGAAAGTGTACCTTGGCAGAGAAACTAAAGACAAAGATTCCTGCACAACCATCTATTCCTCAAACACACACACATACTGGTTGGATTTGGCACGAGGGCGAGTCATGGTTCAGTGTATTAAATTTTATTAATAAGAGATTTCACAAAAATGAAATGCACTGTCAATAATTAAATTCACAAAAAACCAAACCAATGACTTGCAGCTCGTGAGCTGTAAAGCCACGTCAAGGCACCAACCACTTTACAGGCCATTCACACACCTTTCATACGTGATACAAACAAGACCATTCGCACCACCAGGTACAAAAGCAACACAGTACAAAAATCACCAAAAAGGGACAAGGTACACCCTGCTTCAGAAAGACAAATATTACTGCACAGCCATCTAACCCGCAAGCACACACACATACTGGTTGGATTTGGCACGAGGGTGAGTGATGGTTCAGTAGATAAAATTGTATTACCAAGTGATTTCACAAAACATGAAATGCACTGGTAATAATTGAAAGGGCAAGAAACTGAACCATTGACTCACAGCTCGTGAGCTGTAAAGCCACGACAAGGCACCAACCTCTTTACAGGCCATTCATACACCTTTCATACATGTGAGACAAACAAAACCATTCACACCGCCAGCCGCGGGCCCATCACATAACAAAACTCACACCAGCACACAGCGCCATTCAAGGGCCCATCACTTTCACACGCCCACAATCCAGACACAGCAACTACACACGCTGAAGGATTGCGTGGAGTGGCACTCAGCTAGCAGTGTGTGTAGTGACCAGCAGAAAGTCACTACTCACACACAGCCAGCAAAGCACCAGTCGACACACACCGCTAGCCAAACGCCAGTCCACGCACACCGCTAGCCAAGCGCCAGTCCAGGCACACCGCCATCCAATCGCCAGTCCAGGCACACCGGCAGCCAATCGCCAATCCACCTACACCGCCAGCCAAGCTCCAGTCCACGGACACCAACAGACAAGCACCAGTCCGCACACACCACCAGTCCACGCACACCGCCAGCCAAGTACCAGTCGACGCACACCGCCAGCCAAGCACCATTCCACGCACACCGCCAGCCAAGCTCCAGTCCACACACACCACCAGACAAGCTCCAGTCCACGGACACCACCAGCCAAGCTCCAGTCCACGGACACCACCAGCCAAACACCAGTCCGCACACACCACCAGTCCACACACACCGCCAGCCAAGTACCAGTCCACGCACACCGCCAGCCAAGCACCATTCCACGCACACCGCCAGCCAAGCACCATTCCACGCACACCGCCAGCCAAGCACCATTCCACGCACACCACCAGCCACGCACCAGTCCACGCACACCGCCAGTCCATGCACACCGCCAGTCCACGCACACCGTCAGCCAAGCACCATTCCACGCACACCACCAACCAAGTGCCAGTCCACACACACCAACAGCCAAGCGCAAGCCTACACACACCGCCATCACATTTTGGATTTTTTTAGAAAAAAATAAAAACACAAACAAATTGCAAATAGATACAAATCTTCTAACAGAAAATCAGCAACTAAAAACATTGCACTAACACCAACCTTGAAACAGAATCATATTTTCCAAAGAATACAGACCAGGCAGTTCACTTTACCACTCATGAATGTTCCCAAAAATTTTTACGCGTGTGGTACACTCTGAAACAAGCAGAGAGACACAGTGCAGGATGAGAGGGACAATCGGGGCAGTACATACGACTCTCCTTCCGCAAACCTCTTCGCCAACAGACTCTACATCTCCTACTGGGAAAATCTTTTGCGGGTGTGGGAGGAATGTGATCTGGAAAGTGGCGTTCTTTCAATCTAGCAACATCCTCCACCAGTCCAACTCTAGGAACACTTGCCTGTTCCACTACAACAAGGCTGCCTATTACAGACTCCTGAAACTTAGCAAAAGTCATCTTTGACTCAGGGCAAGAATCCTGGAACACAACAAAAGCATTAAACATTGCCAAGTGGAAAAGATGGATAGCCAACTTCTTGTACCAAATGTAAGCCTTACGAAGAGCAGTGTAAGGTTCCAACCTCTGATCTACTCTGTCAACCCACCCATGTGCCTATTATAGTCTAAAACGCACACAGGTTTGCGCACTTCAGCGACCTGACCCCAAACAGTCACAGGTGCAGTGCTTTCATCATGGATGGAAGTCAGCATGTAGACATCTCTCCTGTCTGTAAACTTCACAGCAAGAAGCTCCTGGCAACGCAACGCACTGCACTGTCCCCGCACAAGCTTTTGACACACAAGTTCTTTCGGGAAACCTTTACGGTTACAGCGGATTGTGCCACAAGCAAAAGTGTCCACTTTGGCCAATTCCCTGAACAGCCGCACACCAGTGTAGAAGTTATCTACATATAAATGGTGGCCTTTGTTAAAAAATCCTCTACCAAGTTCCCAAACAATTTTCTCAGTCACTCCAAAAGTGGACGGACAACCAGGGAGGTTAAACCTAGATTCCTTACCGGTGTACACCCTGAAATTAGAGACATATCCAGTCCTACTGTCACACAGCATATACAGCTTTATTCCATAGCGTGCCCTCTTACTAGGAATGTATTGCCTAAAAACCAAGCGGCCCTTGAACAACACCAAAGACTCATCCACTGCAATTTCTCTACCAGGGGCATAAATCTCAGAAAATCTATCAACAAAGTGATCAAGGACAGGCCTAATCTTAAAAAGACGGTCACAATCAGGGTGATCTCGTGGCAACGCTAAACCATTATCAACAAAGTGCATCATCCGAAGCAGAAGCAAATACCTGTCACGACTCATGACTGCCGGAAAAATAGACGTTGCCATCAAGGGACTGCTAGACCAATATGAAGCCAATGATGGCTTCCTTAACAAGCCCATCAAAAAAGTTAAACCCAAGCACTTCTTCATCTCTTCAACATTTGTGGGAGTCCACCGGGTAGCTCTAGAGTGTGGCTTAAGACTGGCACTGTTGTCCCTCAAAAACTGTTCGGCATACAAATTAGTCTGCTCAACAATCTCTGCCAAAAAAACATCGTCCATAAACAACTGAAAAAAATTTACAGGCAAAAAGTTCTCAGTATTCACTCTAGACCCTGGAACACCAGTAAACTCTGGAAATTCCGGCTGCACCATGCCAGGGGCAACCCAGAGGTCATCACTTTCAACGGGAAGACTTGCAGCCCCAGCCTGCAGCCCAGATGTCTCTTGCCGCACTACACCAACGGAAAGGCTTGCAGCCCCAGCCTGCAGCCCAGATGCCTCTTGCCGCACTACACCAACGGGAAGCCTTGCAGTCCCAGCCTGCAGCCCAGATGTCTCTTGCCGCACTACACCAACGGGAAGCCTTGCAGCCGCAGGCTGCAGCCCAGATGCCTCTTGCCGCACTATCGGCACATCAGTCTCCTCCTCTAACACAGGCACTTCATCCGCACTAAGAGTATCTTCATCATCCGATGACCCCATACGGAGAGAAAACTCACTGCCAGAATCGTCCCCTGCCTCCTCTCCCTCAGAAGCAGAGTCAGTCTCTGACCCAATATCAGAGGAAGACTCAAACAGCAAACCAACAACCTGCTGAGCAGTCATCCTGCGGCTAGCCATTATACTTACTAAGATAGAAGACTGCACAAACAAGTCAACAACAACCAACAATGTGCAAACCAAGTAAGTAAAGAAATGTGTACCTTTTATCACAAAGATCAATGTACTCAAAAACTATACAATCCAATTACAAGAGACAGCTGCACTCACCAGAAACAAACTCTGCAGTGACACAGCAAAGACCAACGATATCAAACTAGAAAGAAGAAAAAAAAACAAATTACTCACAAGACAACAAAATACACATCGAGCACCAATGCAAAAAGTTTTTGACACTCAAAAACCAAACATACTGCTATTATTACACCATTTGCAAAAAAAAACAGGCAGAGAAATCAAACACATTTGCATTGTACAAAAAAACAGTCTCTTACCAAACTACACAAACAGCAAAACCACCAGAACCAAAACGTCAACGTGAACAGAAGAAAAGCCTTCACCTAGAACAAAAAAGTAAACAAAAAAAACATCACAATTGGAAATCACAAAAAATATAACAATAAACATTATAACATGCCATGTCACTACCCAAATGGTCAATCGGTTTGTGTGCCAGGTCAGGCAGAAAACAGCAGGAAAAAAAAGGCTATTCAGTCCCGGGGCGGGTGAGCCAAATACATATAACAAATTGCACCCTGGAAGCGAGGGGTCACTTCTATTTCTAATTGAACTAATTCCCTGGTGTCTAGTGGGCTTTTCTGCCCCCAATGGGAGCAGAAACGGCAAAAAAATAAAACCGATCTGCCCCCAGAGGGGGCAGAAAAGTCTTCAAAAAATGTATGGGCCCAAGGAAGCGACCCTTGCCCAAGGGGTCGCTTCCTACAATAATATTTATATCCCTGGTGTCTAGTGGGCTTTACTGCCCCCCCCTAGGAGCAGAAACGGACAGAAAGACGACCAATCTGCCCCCAGGGGGGGCAGAAAAGTATTCTAAATAATTAGGCCGCAAAGGAAGCGACCCTTGCCCAAGGGGTCGCTTTCTACATAAAGAAAAAGACATCCCTGGTGTCTAGTGGGCTTTTCTGCCCCCCCTGGGGGCAGAAACGGGCAGAAAGACGACCGATCTGCCCCCAGGGGGGGCAGAAAAGTCTTCTAATTACTTTACCACCCTAGGAAGTGACCCTTGCCCAAGGGGTCGCTTCCTACATAACGAAATAGACATCCCTGGTGTCTAGTGGGCTTTTCTGCCCCCCCTGGGGGCAGAAACGGGCAGAAAGAAGACCGATCTGCCCCCAGGGGGGGCAGAAAAGTCTTCAAATTATTGGGCCCCCCAAGGAAGCGACCCTTGCCTAAGGGGTCGCTTCCTACATAGCATAAACGACATCCCTGGTGTCTAGTGGGCTTTTCTGCCCCCCCCTGGGGGCAGAAACGCGCAGAAAGCGGACCGATCTGCCCCCAGGGGGGGCAGAAAAGACTTCCAAAAATTTTGCCCCCAAGGAAGCGACCCTTGCCTAAGGGGTCGCTTCCTACATAGCATAAACAACATCCCTGGTGTCTAGTGGGCTTTTCTGCCCCCCCCTGGGGGCAGAAACGCGCAGAAAGCGGACCGATCTGCCCCCAGGGGGGGCAGAAAAGACTTCGACAAATGTTTCACCCCAAGGAAGCGACCCTTGCCTAAGGGGTCGCTTCCCAAATTCGAAAAAACAAATCCCTGGTGTCTAGTGGGGCATCCCTACTCCACGATCGCGACGCTGTGCGCGATCGTGGAGCAGGAATGTCCTGTATTGAGACATCGGGGGAGAGGAAATACTCTTTCCTCTCCCCCGATGCCTCAATACTACAAATTTCACCGCCGCGGCCCCCACCGGACAAGAAAACATACCTCTGCTCCCTTGGACGCGCTGGAAGAAATGGATTCCAGCGCGTCCAACGCTTCCTGATGACGCCGGCGCGCGCTGTGCGCGCTGACGTCATCAGAAAGCGTGGGTGGGCTCGGGGGGGCTCGGGGGTGGCAGCGGAAGCTCTTCCGCTGCCACCCCCGTAAAGGGGGGCAAGATCGCTGCACAAGGGGGGGAGCGCCAGCGCTTCCCCTGGGGGCTGTCCTCATGACGGAACGGTTCCGTCATGAGCACAGCCCAACCGATGCTCATGACGGAACCGTTCCGTCATGAGCATCGAAGGGGTTAAAGAGAGCCATTTTCTCTCAGCATTTCCCTTTTCTTTTTGCAATGCACCAGCAACATCATCGTGGGGTGATTAGCAGACAGACCACCAGGCGCGCAACGCCCATTGCCCCAGACTCTCTGACACAGCTTCTACTTCACCGGTCTTCAAAACATCATTTTTTTGTAAAGGAGACTGTTCTTTTTTTCCTCTTTTTACAACCCTTACATGCCCACTCTGCCTATTGCTGCAAGAATTAGGCTCCCCCGAAATTTCCCTCTGGTTGCTCCTCTGCAAATGACCACAACAAGGCAGCTCCAGCACGAACCTGCTCTCACCTTACACACGGTCTTGTTTTAATGCTACGAAAACATACACTTTGCCTGCCTCACTAAGTTCTCACACCCCCTCTTTAATATGAACATAAAAGCTTTCCAATTACTTTTATAATCCCATACTGTACTTCACATGGAAATATAGAACTCAAGGTTCTCACCATCCCAAAATAGCTCTCTGGTATACTTTCTCAAATATAAGAAGTACAGGTATTCAGTATCTGTCAGTCACGGCCACTTTAAAACAGTGTACCTATAAATAACTCGACAAAACGTTATGTTTCTAAATTAACGTATTACACTTAAAAGCTCCTTTACATTTCTTTCGCTAGATGTACCTTTGATTGAAACACCACCAGAGAAGGGTGTTGACGTATGCTTCACAAAGAGTAACTCAAAGCTTTGTTATTCTTTATTAAAAAATCTGCCTGTCAATGCTTTTCGCAAGCCTTTTCAACGCCTTAAGAGGGTAGCTGGATGAGTATAATACATCATATTTAAGATGGGCCGACGATGCACGGAAATAAGAACATATAGTTGAAAAAAAGGGCGAGTGGATGCATGGCCAGATGCATTAATGGATAGATACATAGATCATGTATCAATGTATGGAGGGATGGAAGGATGAATGAATGCAAAGACCAGTACTTACGATAGACGGGTGGGCTGATAAATGCTTAGGATTGATTCTGTGACAGATATATCTATGCATATGTAGGCGTATCACTGCATGAATGGCACAGTGCTTACTATAGTCGAGTGTGCTCATAGATGCTTAAGTGGACAAACAGATTTATGTATATATATAAGTAGGAATATATCCATCAATTAAAAGATGGTTGAATGGCACAGTGCTTAGGATACTGCGCTTTAATTTGGCCGGGTCTGGGGACCGGCACTTATTTTCAGGCAGCCTCCAAACGACTCTCTACCAGGCTCTATTTTCGGCCCTCCCAAAGATAGTCAATTTTTTAGATACACTGCAGTGACAGCATGCACATCGATGTATGCATGCTTATTTTGCTCACTACTGAGAACTGGAGACATCACGCTAGGTAACCCACGTTGTAGAAGAGAGGGAAATCCTTTAAACAATGTTTTTTTCCCAACCTACGATAATTGGAGTGCATTTTCTAAAGCACACATGATACTTATCTTGATTTAGACCACGCCCCAACTTGCATAGCCCACACCCCTTTAAGAGCTTTGCCCCCCCCTTTTAGAGCACCCCCACTTAGAACCCTAACTACACCATAGTAACAAACAAACAGTGTAACCTTTCATTAAAATCTACAATGGCACCAAGTTTCATAATTTTCCATCAACGCTATCAGCCTTCTACCACAGTACAAGAGTGTCTATCAGTACGAAGATGTTTTATCCACAGAAATGTTGTGTAATTTCTGTACCTGTCTTCTTGAACACTCATCACCGTGGGAATTTGCCAGAAAAACATATACCATACCATACCATAAAGCGATTCATAAATGGGCACACTGCCACTGCACCACCCTCTTCCCCATCCTTCCTTAACTTTACAAAATTAAAGAAAGAGCCACACCAAACCTAGTAAACACACTAAACCAATACTAGAACTTAATTTCAACAACCGTCTACCGGAACGCTCATGAGCAAAGCGTATTAAAACATACAAATTTGCGGGTAAAACATATACCATGCCATAGGGCACTTTATAAGTGCTCCCAGTGGTACTAAATCACCTTCATTAGCTCGACATCTGCACATTACTAAATTCTGTGTTTTAATCGGAAACATACCCACCCCCCCACACCCACCCATGCCCTTCCTTAACCATACGTATTCAAACAGAAACCCCCACCATTCCTAGTAGCGCCACTATACCCATACACAGGCTTAATTTTAACAGGTGTATGCCGGAACACTTATCAACAAAAAGTGTTCAAACATACAAATTTGCGGGAAAAACATAAACAATACCATAGCACGGTTAATAAATAGGCCCACTCAAACTACATTACCTTTACTAACTAGACATGCCCACGTTACAAATGTCCGTCGTATAATCCGCAACATACGCACATCCCCCACTTATCCCTTGCTTAACCTTACAAAATCAAACAACCAGCCCCAGCACTCCCGTTACCACCACTATATCCATACATAGACTTAATGTCAACAGGTGTCTGCCGCAACGCTCATCAGCAAAATCTATTAAAACCTGTAATATTGCAACTCAAACATACACCATACCATAAGACGGTTTATAAATAGTCAAAGTACCACTACACCACCTCAACACCTACCCTTGCTTAACTTTACGCAATAAAAGAAAGAACCCCAGCAAACGTAGAAGCGCCACTATAGCCAAACAGAGGCTTAATTTCAACAGATGTCTCCCGAAACGCTCATCAACAAAACTTATTAAAACATGCAAATTTGCGACTAAAACATATCCCATGCCATAGGGTGCTTTATAAGTGCTCCCAGTGGTACTAGATCACCTTTAGTAGCTCGACATCTGCAAGTTACTATAGTCGGTGTTTCAATCAGCAACATAACCACCTCCCCCACACCCAACCTCGCCCTTGCTTAGCCGTACGAAATCAAACAGAAACCCCCACCATTCCCAGTAGCGGCACTATACCCATATATGACGGTAATTTTAACAGGTGTCTGCCGGAACACTCATCAGCAAAACGTATTAAAACATGCAAATTGGCGGGTAAAACATAAACCATCCCATAGCACGGTTTATAAATGGGCCCAGTCGAACTACACCACCTTTACTAGCTAGACATCTATATGTTACGAAAGTCGTTTAAACACTCTGGAGAGTGTATAGCAGGGCATGGGGAGAGTAAACAAAGTTCTAATTCCCAAACTTTTGATATACAGTCCATTTACTGTATCTATATTAAAGATATTGACTGGAATGAATAAATTGACGAGTGTCTCAAAAGGGATAGAGAAGCTCACCATCAGTAAAACACGAACCACTTCAACACCTACATATATCCGCCACAGCGACACAGCCTGACAAATAGTATCACTTATAATCACATGTAGTTCTCTAATTTCAACAAAGTCATACAGAAAATATACTGCACATTTACATTAGTTTTTATCTCTCACACATTTATAAAACATCTCTTCTAAAGAAGCACTCCCTAACTACTTCTATTCCATAAGAACAGACAATAATTAATACGTTTACTACCATATATTTTAGTATATCTACCTTTTTATTATTCACTAGTCAGAAACTACAAAAACTATTCACTATACCCAAATGCAAACCAGAAACCATATTCATACTTATCTCAACTTAGGATCACATGATTCAAACTATGCGTACCTATAAAAGGAACATATCACTTTTCCTATCTCCATCTCCTCTCCATGTAATCTCAAACACTGTACACGGCCCCACTGTACAACAACCTACCCTGACTTACATTCAAACCTACCTCTCAGTGTCAAAAATAAGACCACATCCTGCCCACATAACATTTCGGCATTTCGTTTTATTGCTTTTAACTTAATAACACATACGTCTCCTACCACCAACCCCCACCCCACTATTTCCACAAAATGCACCAGTTTGCAAACGTGCAACATTTTCTTTACCTCCCCAAATACATTACAAACTCAAATTAACACTGTACCTCATTTTCAAAACAATACAGTCCTATAAAGATGACAAACTACACTTCTTCTCTGTGAACAATTCCTAAACATATATAAATTACTTATATAACAGCTCAAATTTTATGCATATTTCATAACCAATATCAAACACCGCACTTTACTAACACTATATTACTTTGAAATAAAAAATACTTTCAATATTAAAAACATCACCTCAAATACTTAATCAATACTTTAAAACACATACCACACCTTGTTAATTTCTAACTCACCTTTGTAGTTGTTATCCAGATTTCAAATGACACACGCATACAATTCTCTCTTTCTCACATAGTACATGTAAAGCTGCGACGTCATCAAGAATGAAACAAGGAATGGCATAATTTCTCTGTCGATCCACACATAAATACATGTAAAGAACAAATCAGAATACTTAATTCCTTCAACGACATTCCAAAACTTACCTCCATTGGTTAATTTTGAATTTTCCTTCCGAAAAGCTACTTATTATTCCGCGCCACATACAGGTCACAAGTTCAACCTATTTTATCACCACACTTTCTGGAACCTTCTACAACACCTGAAAGTTAAAAGTTCATCTTTTTTTTTAATCTGACAATATACTTTTGCAACATTTTATCAAACATTCAAAGGCACATGCACGTTAAAAGTTCACAATAGGGGTCAGTAGTTCATCAGCTTTATTCCCAACTCGAGCAGCACCTCACCTTACGCCCCCAGCGCCATCAGACCCGTAAGAGTCAGTGCTTTCCACTTTTCAAACACCAAATTCATTTCATACACACGAATTTACCTTCGCACTCCCTATATAACACCCCCTAAGCACCATACACAAGTTACAATGTTCAAAACAAAAGTTCCTCCAAGTAGCTACAACTACATGCTGACACTAATTGCACATATGTGGCACAGCAGCCAGAGCACATGACTTCACAGCATATGACACACAGTTTGGGCTCACGCTTTCATCCCCGAGTCCGGCAGCAGCTCAGCTTAGCAGCATGAGACTCTACACACTACCTCACATATTTTCCGTACCCCAGAACTTTCAGACCAGTACGGGTCAGTAGTTCGTCCTAGTAGTTATAAACACATGCTGACACTACTTCCACAGCTGTACTGCAGCGGCCACGGCACATAACTTCACAGCATAAGACACACAATTTAGACTCACGCTCTGATCCCTGAGTCCCACACCACCTCACCTTAGCAGCATCACACTCTAGGCAATACCTCGCTTAAATTTCGTAGCCTAGCACTTTCACACCGGTAGGTATGATTAGTTCACTTCATACCCCTTTATAGCACACCTTAAACACCCCATAGAGGTTACAGTGCTCCTACCCTCCTATTTCCTACTTTTTTCACCCTTTTTCCCCTTACTCGCTTCAACGGAATAACAAAATGGCGGCCAACACTTCCACCTTCCATGAGACTCTACAATACCTCACATATTTTCCGTACCCAGGACTTTCACAGCACTACGGGTCAGTAGTTCATCCTAGTAGGTATAAACACATGCTGACACTACTTCCACAACTGTACTGCAGTGGCCAGGGCACATGACTTCACAGCATAAGACACACAGTGTGGGCTCACGCTTTAATCCTCGAGTCGTGCACAAGCTCACCTTAGAAACATCACACACTAGCCAATACCTCACTTAATTTTCGTAGCCTAGAACTTTCACACCGGTAGGTATGATTAGTTCACTTTGCACCCCCTCTATAGCACACCCTAAACTAGGCCTGGGCAAAATTTCCGTCCCGTTCGTGGAATTTGCGATAATTTGGCATTTCCGCGTTCCGCGGAGAGCGCGGAAATGTCAAAATTTCCGCATTCCGCAGCTTTGCGATAATTTGGTTTGTGCTCGCGGTGTAAAATAATACATTCTCGCGCGCGCACGATCGCCTTACCTGAATCCCCGCGTTCGCTGACAAGTTTTCCCGATCCGGTCGCGTTCTCCATGAGATGTTGTATTGTTTTAGCCATTTGCGCTGTCTCGCGACAGTTCGCGACCGCAGTGACGTCATGCGTTGCGCGATCACGTCTTTTTTCTCGCGATCATGCACCGCGAGACAACTGAAAACAAGATGGCCGCGCCCGCAAGCAACCACATGGGTAAGTTGGCGACCCGCAACCATGCAGAAAATCTCGCGAACATGCCGGAAAAAAACTTCTGCGCTTTCGCGATATTTCCGCTTGTTTGCGGAGATTTTTAAAATTTTCGCGATAATTTGCGAAAGTCGCTTTCGCAAATTCCGCCCACCCCTACCCTAAACACCCCACAAAGGTTACAGTGCTCCTACCCTCCTCTTTCCCACATTTTTTGCCCTTTTTACCCCTTACTCGCTTCAACGGAATCACAAAATGGCAGCCAACACTTCTTAGTTGCAAACGCTCGCAGCCAATCAGCAGCAAGCTCATGCTCATAACGCCTCAGCCAATCAGATGGCAGAATTCCCAAATATCGATATCTGTAAATTTCAATATTTCTCAAAAACTACTGAACGGGTTTACACCAAATAAACACAAGCGTGCTTTCTAGACCAAGACCCTGCTCCCTGATAAATTTGGGGTAATTCCGTTCACCCGTTCGACCTGTAGCCTTGTCTAAAGTTTCCTATGGAAATTAACATGGAGAAAACACGTTTGGGACCCCCCTTTTTGCTCGGCCGCCCCTTGACGAATCACCCCCAAACTTTCAACATAGGAGCTGATCTCAACAAAGAATTGGTTTTGAACATTTCACGAAGATTCATCAATCGGCGCCAAAGTTATTGCTAATAGCATGTTGCCATTTTCCTATAGTAACTAGGTCCTAACTATAACTACCTACTGGCGACTATATAACAACACTGTTGGTCCCATTATGTATTTCATGTTTTTAATGAGCAACACCCACATGGGGTAAAAGAACTACCATTCCCATAATGCAACTGTCGCTCCTTTGAGTGTAACTGGTGAAATAAAAGAGGGGATGTAATGGTACATGTTTGTCTGCCTTTAATCATCGCGAGTCTGCCCAGAGGAAGGGAGTATCCTGAAACGCGTTGGCAGTGACAATAGGGGTAAATGTTACATATATATATATATATATATTATATGTGTGTGTGTGTGTGTGATAAAGGCTGTGTTACAGCAGTCAAATTGCGTCATAGACATTGTACTTGCACTTTTAAATGTTAATTTAGGCATTATTATGGAGTCTACACCTGCTTCCTCTGAGAAGTTCTTCAAGAAGGATTGAGGTTATATATTAAATATATATATATATATATATTATATATATATATATATATATATATTCACTGAAAGAACATAGGTTTCAGTGACGTTATAGTAAAAAATTAGCATTTAAAAAACCTTAGAAATTCACAGAAAAAAACATAGGTTTTAGGGGTGTTATAGTTAGAGGGACATTTCACTCATACAAAACCATAGAAATTCCTCTGTTATAGTTAGTTCTGCTAACTATAACTCGCGCGCCCACAATGCACTGCTGATGATGTCACATATTACATCATTCATGACATGGTCAGTGACATCACTGATGACATCACTGATGACATCTCAAATGACATCACTGATGACATCATCCAGTGAATGTGGTTTAGTTTGAAATTTAAATATGTATTAAATATATACCAATCTGTATTGAAGATTGAGTGCATATATAACTGTCTGGATGGAGGATTTAGTAGCTGTCTGTCTGTTTAAGTGAGTAATTAAAAGTGTCTCACTTAATACATGGATTAGTAACTAAACTATGTGAATGTGTGCATCACTGTCTCTGTTGTTGTATAACATGCTGCATCAGTTGGTCACTAACTACATGAGTGTGTATATTAGTTATTGATTAGTTGGGTGAGTATTTGTATGGGACACTGAGTTTGTGTGTGGTTGGATGGGGTGTGTGTAACTCTATGCATAGATGTGTGAATGGTTGATTGACTAGGTGTATAGGTTTCAGAGTGCATGTGGAAACAGTTGTTTGGGGGACTGAGTGTATTTATTTGTGTGTTGGTGAGCGAATATATGTTTTAGTTGTACATCTTCAACAAAGTAAAAAAATAAAAGGCATTATATGTGAGAGTTGGTGTATATAAATAAGTATATATAAGAGTCAGTGATTGTGAGAGTAACTATATGAATGAGTGTATAATTTTGATGGTGATTTTTTAACATATTAACTATGAGTTATTATGTGTTTGAATAAATGAGGTGTTGTGTGTATAATTGTGTAAGTGAGTAAATGTAAGTGTGATTAACTTTTTTCATGAGTGAGTAGGATGAATACATATCCGACTAAGATGACTGCTGATGTGTCAATGTCTATATATGTGTATCAGTGCATTTGATAGTGTTATATTAATTAGTGACAGCCTGTATAAGTGATTCTGTTGTTGAATGGGTAGTTGTGTGTGTACAATTAGGAATCAGTGAGTGGGTACATAGTAACTGGTATTGGTGTGTTAATGGTTTCAAATATGGTACTCTGTATTTTACAGTGAGTGATGAAAGGTTATACTAGTGTATGATGAGGTGTATCATATTGTCACGTGGATGATGTCATCGGTGATGTCATCAGTGATGTCATTTGAGATGTCATCAGTGATGTCACTGACCATGTCATGAATGATGTAATATGTGATATCATCAGCAGTGCATTGCAGGCGTGCGAGTTATAGTTAGCATAACTAACTATAACAGAGGAATTTCTATGGTTTTGTACGAGTGAAATGTCCAGCTAACTATAACACCCCTGAAACCTATGGTTTTTTCTGTGAATTTCTAAGGTTTTTTAAATGCTAATTTCTAACTATAACATCTCTGAAACCTATGGTTTTTTCAGTGAATTTCAAAGCTTTTTTAAATGCTAATTTCTAACTATAACGTCTCTGAAACCTATGGTTTTTTCAGTGAATTTCAAAGGTTTTTTAAATGCTAATTTCTAACTATAGCATCTCTGAAACCTATGTTTGCTTTCAGTGAATTTCAAAGCTTTTTTAAATGCTAAATTCTAACTATAACGTCTCTGAAACCTATGGTTTTTTCAGTTAATTTAAAAGGTTTGTTAAATGCTAATTTTTAAGTGTAATAGTAGTTACACCTATTTTTTTGTACTGAGTTTTCTAGTTTTCTAGATTTTCAGTTTTTTAACTGTTTATTTATAAATATTTTATTAATTAAATAACATTATATATTTTTCTGAAAATTGCAAAAAAAAAATTTTACACAAATTTAAACTGAAATATTGTTTTCTTTTTTTGTTTCTTTTTTTCTTTTAATATATTTATATTATTTTCTTTTTTAAACTTTTTCCCCAAAATTGTTTCAGAGTCGCGCACCCAAAGCGTACACATCACGGTGGTTGCGCGGATTCTAGCCGCCATTTTAGAAACGTCGTGAAGGATCCGCGTACCGGGGTATTGATCTTCCCCTTTCAGTTGCATTGAAAAAGAGGAGTTTGTAGAGAGGAGACAGATCAAATAAACCCCATTTGAGCTTTAAAACATTGGACGTTTCCTGGCTGAATCGTGTCTATTGGCATGTATGGTTGTACTACCACTGCCTCTTCCTTCTTCCCACAATGGTCTATTATATTGCCACAGCCTCTCTTGTCAGTCCTGTATTGTTGGTTTGTTGCCCCTGCCCCCCTTTCCACTGCCCCCCATAGTCTGTTGTGCTGCCACTGCCCTTCCTGCCTGCCCAGTGTGGTCAAATTGTTGCTTCTGCACCCTCCTACGTGCCTTCAATTTTCAGAGTCCTTTCCCCTGGCCTCTGCCTCTCAACAGTATCCTAAATAAACAACTAGATTGCTAACATTCTATATTTATTACAAAAGTGTGAAACGCCTGACGTCATCTTGATGTATTCAAAACTGTAATACCTAGAGCATTTCCTTCAGAAATTACATATATGAGAGGGTCTTATTTGCATCAAAAGTATGGTTAGTGCTCTAAAAAACTAAAATGAGGACATATTTTCTGAGTTTACAAATAGCGACAAAGCACTTTTAAATTATTTGTTATCTTTATGTGTTTTTATCCAGTGGACAACTTGATTAAATGTTGCACTTAGGTGAGAGGATGTGGTGTTACTTCCAGAGCTGCAGACTTTGCAACTGGGGAACCAGGTTGGAGTTTCTGCTTCAGCTCAACATTCTGTGGTCAAATCACTTAATCTCCCCATGTCTGCAACCAAAATGAATTAGTTCTTGTGTGATGTAACTAATGCTCATGTAAAGCACTCCAATACCTGACAAGTCTGCACTATATAAAACTGCAAAAACGCAAACATTTAAAAGTGTTTTGCACACTTCTGTCATTGGGCTACATGTGGGCTACATCAGGATGATATTTGTGCTGCATTTGGGCTCTTTTGTTTCTGGTGGCCACAATTCCTAAAATGAGTATGGTACCATCAACAAATGATTTATAATGTAACTAAAGTCTTAAAACCTTCTATTAACTGCCTGCAATGCTTTTTAATGAGGTGCTATCATGTATATTGGTCCCAAGATGGCTGCCAACACTTCTTGGATGAAGTGCTGACAGCTAGTCAGATCTCACGATGAGATGTGTGGTTAGGCTCCCCCCAGATATATATGTGATTTTACTTTTGATTTTTTCAGCAACTACTGAACGGATTTACACCAAAAGGCACGAGTGTGAACCAAGGGCTACCTCTTTGCCAAATTTGGTGTAATTCCATTCAGCAGTTCGGGCTGTAGCTGCGATTAAAGGTTCCTATGGAAAATTGCATGGGGAAAACACGTTTTGGGACCCCCTATTTTCCCAGTCCCCGCTTGACGAATCACCCCGCGACTTTCAGGATAGGAGCGGACCGGAGCGCCCCACCAGTTTTGAAAATTTCGCGAAGATTCTTCAACCGGCGCCAAAGTTATTCCAAAAGGAATGTTGCGGATTTCTTTTGGATAATAGGTCCTAACTGTAATTACCTACTGGCGACCGCCAGTACGATATATATATATATGTCTTTATGTCCGGCAACCCCGGCCGGGAGGTGCACCGCCGCATATTCAGCGGTTCCGCTGCGGTCCCTTGTGAGACAACGCGAGCGGATCTAAATTGGCGAGTGGCTGAACAGGGGAAAGTGTCCTGACCTGCTTAAATATATTTTAAATGACATTGTGCAGCAAAGAGGCCAACAGCCCACGGTGGTGTTATTTTTGGACTTCCAGCCCCAGAATGCTTTATGAAATTCAGCTTATTAAAAGGGAGAATGCTGATTAGTCCTTTGTTGGTTTTCTTTGCAGCAAGCAGTACACCTATGATTAAGGGCGGAAGCTCGAAACGCGTCAGGAAACTGCGGACGCAGGCAGTTGAGGAACATTCCCTGACCCGACAACGCCGCATTGAGAGTGAGCCCTGCTGTGGGAGCTTTGTGGAACTTTGTATGTCCGGCCGCCCCGGCCGGGAGGCGCAACGCCGCATATTCAGCGGTTCCGCTGCGGTCCCTTGTGAGACAACGCGAGCGGATCTAAATTGGCGAGTGGCTGAACAGGGGAAAGTGTCCTGACCTGCTTGAATATATTTTAAATGACATTGTGCAGCAAAGAGGCCAGCAGCCCACGGTGGTGTTATTTTTGGACTTCCAGCCCCAGAATGCTTTATGAAATTCAGCTTATTAAAAGGGAGAACGCTGATTAGTCCTTTGTTGGTTTTCTTTGCAGCAAGCAGTACACCTATGATTAAGGGCGGAAGCTCGAAACGCGTCAGGAAACTGCGGACGCAGGCAGTTGAGGAACTTTCCCTGACCCGACAACGCCGCATTGAGAGTGAGCCTTGCTTTGGGAGCTTTGTGGAACTTTTTATATGTGTATATATATATATATATACACATATATATATAACTTACCTTGGAATAAATCCTCTTGAATGCATCCTGGCTGTGTCGGACCCTTCTTTGATTCAGAGTGGGGATTTGGACTTTATGTTTTGCCGGTATTGCAGGCACCGGCTTTTCTGACACCCCCTCTCGGTCTGGCAGCACCGCGTTAGCCAGCAATTAGAATGGACTTGTGTTTGATGATGCAAAACGCGGTGCCCCCTCGCGCAGACTGAAGCACCACAGGGTGAAGTAACACTGCGTGGGGAGAGAGGAGCAGTATTAACTGCTGGGAGCATCAAGAGGTTTTCAGCGAGTATTTTCAATCTGGCAGCAAGCTGCAGTTGGGTGCAGTCCGGAGGCCACTTTGTTGGGACGCCACTGGGTGTTTGGAACTCCCACTTACTCAAGGGGGATCCACACAAGGACTGCGAATACCAGCATGCAGCGGTCTGGTTTTACAGCGCGAGCTGAAGTATCTCTTTAAAGAAAAAGGAGGGGCCTCAAGTAAGATTCCAGGAGTGGCCAAACGAACATCCAAATGGCCACCAGGTGCGAGGCTCCAAACATCGTAACAGGCACTGAGGAAAGCTGAACTGCTGAAACGCGTCTGCCGCACGTTACAAAGTTTGCGTTGTTAACTTACGTTGGAATAAATCCTCTTGAATGCATCCTGGCTGTGTCGGACCCTTCTTTGATTCAGAGTGGGGATTTGGACTTTATGTTTTGCCGGTATTGCAGGCACCGGCTTTTCTGACACCCCCTCTCGGTCTGGCAGCACCGCGTTAGCCAGCAATTAGAATGGACTTGTGTTTGATGATGCAAAACGCGGCGCCCCCTCGCGCAGACTGAAGCACCACAGGGTGAAGTAACACTGCGTGGGGAGAGAGGATCAGTATTAACTGCTGGGAGCATCAAGAGGTTTTCAGCGAGTATTTTCAATCTGGCAGCAAGCTGCGGTTGGGTGCAGTCCGGAGGCCACTTTGTTGGGACGCCACTGGGTGTTTGGAACTCCCACTTACTCAAGGGGGATCCACACAAGGACTGCGAATACCAGCATGCAGCGGTCTGGTTTTACAGCGCGAGCTGAAGTATCTCTTTAAAGAAAAAGGAGGGGCCTCAAGTAAGATTCCAGGAGTGGCCAAACGAACATCCAAATGGCCACCAGGTGCGAGGCTCCAAACATCGTAACAGGCACTGAGGAAAGCTGAACTGCTGAAACGCGTCTGCCGCACGTTACAAAGTTTGCGTTGTTAACTTACCTTGGAATAAATCCTCTTGAATGCATCCTGGCTGTGTCGGACCCTTCTTTGATTCAGAGTGGGGATTTGGACTTTATGTTTTGCCGGTATTGCAGGCACCGGCTTTTCTGACACCCCCTCTCGGTCTGGCAGCACCGCGTTAGCCAGCAATTAGAATGGACTTGTGTTTGATGATGCAAAACGCGGCGCCCCCTCGCGCAGACTGAAGCACCACAGGGTGAAGTAACACTGCGTGGGGAGAGAGGAGCAGTATTAACTGCTGGGAGCATCAAGAGGTTTTCAGCGAGTATTTTCAATCTGGCAGCAAGCTGCGGTTGGGTGCAGTCCGGAGGCCACTTTGTTGGGACGCCACTGGGTGTTTGGAACTCCCACTTACTCAAGGGGGATCCACACAAGGACTGCGAATACCAGCATGCAGCGGTCTGGTTTTACAGCGCGAGCTGAAGTATCTCTTTAAAGAAAAAGGAGGGGCCTCAAGTAAGATTCCAGGAGTGGCCAAACGAACATCCAAATGGCCACCAGGTGCGAGGCTCCAAACATCGTAACAGGCACTGAGGAAAGCTGAACTGCTGAAACGCGTCTGCCGCACGTTACAAAGTTTGCGTTGTTAACTTACCTTGGAATAAATCCTCTTGAATGCATCCTGGCTGTGTCGGACCCTTCTTTGATTCAGAGTGGGGATTTGGACTTTATGTTTTGCCGGTATTGCAGGCACCGGCTTTTCTGACACCCCCTCTCGGTCTGGCAGCACCGCGTTAGCCAGCAATTAGAATGGACTTGTGTTTGATGATGCAAAACGCGGCGCCCCCTCGCGCAGACTGAAGCACCACAGGGTGAAGTAACACTGCGTGGGGAGAGAGGAGCAGTATTAACTGCTGGGAGCATCAAGAGGTTTTCAGCAAGTATTTTCAATCTGGCAGCAAGCTGCGGTTGGGTGCAGTCCGGAGGCCACTTTGTTGGGACGCCACTGGGTGTTTGGAACTCCCACTTACTCAAGGGGGATCCACACAAGGACTGCGAATACCAGCATGCAGCGGTCTGGTTTTACAGCGCGAGCTGAAGTATCTCTTTAAAGAAAAAGGAGGGGCCTCAAGTAAGATTCCAGGAGTGGCCAAACGAACATCCAAATGGCCACCAGGTGCGAGGCTCCAAACATCGTAACAGGCACTGAAGAAAGCTGAACTGCTGAAACGCGTCTGCCGCACGTTACAAAGTTTGCGTTGTTAACTTACCTTGGAATAAATCCTCTTGAATGCATCCTGGCTGTGTCGGACCCTTCTTTGATTCAGAGTGGGGATTTGGACTTTATATATATATATATATGTGTGTGTATATATGTCTGCTCAAGGGTTGCCCTTCAAAGGGAAGCACTCCGATGCCGTCATAGGTGTAAAACCTTTAATGGTATGAAAGGAACAACATCACACCAATAGCATTTGGCAGTTCAAAAGTGTCCTTTTTGCCTGACGCATTTTGAAGTTGAAACCTTCTTCCTCAGAGGCATGGACGCAATGAAGGTGCGTGCATTCCGGACCCCTCCCTTTAATGATTAGGGTAGCCCGCCCTATATGGGCCACTGGTTTTCAGTGTCGCATGGATTGCTGGGCCTTGTAGTCCGTGACAGATCATAATTTCGATCACCGCACACGTGATGCAACTGCCGCAAATTACCAGTTACGAAGCCCCCAGATGGGCCTCGGTGCGAGGCACTCCTCTCTAAATCCAGCCAGTGCATCTCCCAAACGGATCCAGTAAATACCGGAACTCAGGGCCCCCCACCTGGGGTGGTGCATTCCCGACGGCTGGCTCGCCGCCAAATATGTCTGCTCAAGGGTTGCCCTTCAAAGGGAAGCACTCCGATGCCGTCATAGGTGTAAAACCTTTAATGATATGAAAGGAACAACATCACACCGACAGCATTTGGCAGTCCAAAAGTGTCCTTTTTGCCTGACGCGTTTCGAAGTTGAAACCTTCTTCCTCAGAGGCGTGGACGCAATGAAGGTGTCGCATGGATTGCTGGGCCTTGTAGTCCATGACAAATCATAATTTCGTGTGTATATATATATATATATATATTTAGGACCTATTTTCCATAGGAAATCCGCAACATTCTATTCTCAATAAGTCTGGCGCCGGTTGACGAATCACCACTAAACTTTAAGGATAGTAGCGGACCGGAGCTGGCCAAAAGTTTGGATAATTTTGAGAAGATTCGTCAACAGGCGCCAGACTTATTAGGAATAGTATGTTGCGGATCTCCTATGAAAATTAGGTCCTAACTATAACTACCTTCTGGCGACCGTCAGTAGGTAATATATACATATACATATATATCCTACTGGCAATCACCAGGACCTAGTTTCCATAGGAAAAGCCTTTTTGATTTGCCAATTTCTTTGGCGCAGTTTGACGAATCTTCACGTAATTTTCAAAACTAATGGGGCAGACCATTCAGCTGCTCCTGTCTTGAAAGTTTCGGGGTGATTCGTCAAGCAGGGGCCGAGAAAAAAGGGGGGTCCCAAAACGTGTTTTCCCCAAGTTAATTTCCGTAGGAATTATCGAACAGGTTACACCCCGAACTGCTGAACGGAATTACACCAAATGTGGCAAAAAGGTAGGTCATGGTCTAGAAAGCGTGCTTTTTTTAAATGGTGTAAATCCGTTCAGTAGTTTTTAAGAAATTCAAAAATAAAAAATATCGATATCTGGGTGGAGCCTAACCACACCTCTCATCATGAGGTGTGAGTGGCTGTCAGCACTCCAAACCAGGAAGTGTTGGCAGCCATCTTGTGACTCGGTTACCGAATCACAAGAAAACAGTGGAAAAAAGATTAAAAAAACAAGAAAAGGGGCCAGGGTAAAAACACCCTGATCCCTTAGGCCTACTCAGGCCCAAAAAAAATCAAAAATAAAATCTGCAGAATTCGTGTTGGGTGCGTGAATCCTGCCGAGAAATTTTTAAAAAAGGAAGTGCGGGCTCCCACGGCTCCCATGTGGGCCAGGTCCCTGGGGCTATGCCTAATAAATTAGTGGGGGCCACGGGGGCCCCTGCAGCCCCTGCAACCCCTGGGACCACTACCTTTCTAGGGCTTCCTTTAATTATATGGGGTCACGCGGCCCCCCTGCAGCCCTGGGAGCCGCAACCTCCCTGGGGCTTTGTTTTATAAATGTGTTGGGGGGCTCCTGCCTCACCCACACTGCCCCAAGGACAACCACTCCACCGGGGCACTGTTTAATTATATACGGGGGCCTCACAGGCCCCACCCAAAGCCCCGGGGAACGCCACCTCCACGGGGTTTAATTAAGATAATTAAAGTGTGGGGGGCTCCTGCCCCCCCACTGCCCCCAGGGACCAACACCTCCCCAGGGCACTAATTATTTGAATGTGGGGTTCCATTGTGGAACCCCGGCCCCGGGGACCACCACCTCCCCGGGACCGTCACCCCCAGGGCTGGCTCCTGCAATGTCCCAGGGTGCCCACCCTGGGACATTACTGTTTGCTTGGTAGGGTGGGAGCACGTCTCCCACCCTGCCATAGCAAACTCTGCTTTGGTTTGTTGAAGCGAGAGCAGGAAAACCTGCTCTTGCTTCAACAAAGAAAAGCAGGATTGCTTTTGCGCAAGGAGCTGCAGGGGGCGGGGAACGGGCAGGCAACGTGAGGGCATTGAGCTCCGCCCATGGTCTCCAATGCAAAGGGCCGGCCTCGGAGCCTGGAGTGGCCCGGGAGGGGGCCAGGCGGCCGAAATCTGCCTGCGAGGGAGGCCGCATGACCCCCCTCCTCAAACAGCTATAATTTTAATAATGGCCAAGCCCCAGGTAAGGGGTGCCCCGGGGCCAATAGTGGCCCAGGGAAAGGGGGCACCACAGCCCCCCTTCCCTGTACATATTTAAAAAAAGAAGAGGCCATGCCACGGGGGATGGGGTCCCTGAGGCCAAAAGTGCCAAAAAGTGGCCCCCCTTCCGTTTAAATATGTATGAAAAAAGGAGGCCATGCCTCGGGCGATGAGGTCCCTGGGGCCAAAATCAGCCAAGGGAGGGGAGCCGCGCAGCCCCTTCCCGTTTTTTTTTCATTTAGCTTTTTTTTAAAAGGTGGTCTGAGGCCAGGCTCCTTTTTACACCACTCTGCAAACTCGCCTCTTGGCGCACTGCTGGTGGGGCAATGAGGTCCTCTTGTGTCATGAGGACCTCAGGACACAAGTGGATTTCATCCCCAAGCAGCAGTGCCTCAGGAGGCATGTTTGCAATTCAGCTGTGTGGCACTTATTTGAGGTACCAGAGCATGCTAGGGAGCACTTTTGCAGACTGGTGGGCAAAGGGGGCGTGGGATGCTTTGAGAACCTACCATTGCTGCTGTATGGGACTTACTGGAGGTAATAGGAGGGGTAGTTGGCCCTTAAGGTTGTCCTCAGGGGCCAACTACACCTCCTATTACCTCCAGTAAGTCCCACACAGTGGTACTGCTAAGAGGTCTTTGGAGGCCACGCCCCCTTTCCTCAGCACTCTGCAAATGCACCTCCTGGCACACTATGTGTTGGGGTATGAAGTCCACTTTACTCCTGAGGGACTTTAGGGGCAAAGAAGCCCTCCTGGTACCTCCTGTAAGTCCTTTGCAGCGGAATTCCTGAACGCTGGTCGGAGGCCCAGTCCCCTTTCTCCACCACTCTGCAAACGCGACTAGTAGTTAAAGAAGCATTTGCAATGTAATTGGTTTCACATTTGCGATAGTTAGAGCTATTGGCGTTGTAAATGTAAAAGATTTTCACTTAACGTTTTTTGGAGTGGAGTGAATGTACATTGTGTGTAGTGGAATTATGTGTTATGTTGTGCAGTGACATTATGTGGTTATGTGGTATTTAGTGTATAGGAGTTATGTAGAGTGGGATTATGTGTTAAAGTGAGTAATTATGTGGTATGGTTTTCTGTGTTGTGGAGTGTTAACCTCAGGTTTATTCTTCCTTGTCTCTATAGAATTTAAAAAACTATAAACTCAATGAGACAAAAAAAAGAAGGAACCCCTGAGGAGCACTTCCGGACCATGTCAGAGGTATAAGCAGGGCCACTGGAATTATGCGACTGTTAGGCTACACTGATTTTCACATAATTATACATTTTCCGCATTTGCTGCATAATCCATCATCTGCTGTATAATCTGCAAACTTGCACAAAAAAATCTTGTTTCAAGCTCAAAGAGCTAAAGCGTTACCAAAAATTCAGCGACAAGTGTTACAGTGTGGTGGAAGATCCTTTGCAAAGCTGGAATGGTCAACTGTTACTTATTGTTAAATGTGGGTGTTAAATTGGTACTAATGGTGTGCAAATCACTCTTGTTTCTTCCTGCGTTTCTCTTGCCTCTTTCTGCACTTCTCTTGCCTCTGTCTGCACCTCACTTCCCTCTGTCTGTACCTCTCATGCCTCTTTCTGCACCTCATGTGCCTCTTTCTGCACCTCTCTTGCCTCTTTGTGTACCTCTCTTGCCTCTTTCTGCATCTCACTTGCCTCTTTTGTACTTCTCTTGCCTCCTTCTGTGTTTCTCTTGCCTCTTTCTGCACTTCTCTTGCCTCTGTCTGCACCTCACTTCCCTCTGTCTGTACCTGTCTCACCTCTTTCTGCACCTCACTTGCCGCTTTCTGCACTTCTCGTCCCGCATTCTGCACTTCACTTGATTCTTTCTGCACTTCTCCTGCCTGTTTCTGTACTTCTTTTGCCTCTTTCTCCACTTCTCTTGCCTCTTTCTCCATATGTGTTACTCTTTCTGCGCTTCTCTTGTTTTTTCTGCCCTTCTTTTGCCTCTTTCTGTATTATTCTTGCCTCTTTCTGTACCTCACTTGCCTCTTTCTGCACCTCGCTAGCCTCTGTCTGCAACTCACTCTCTTCTTTCTGCACCTCTCTTGCCTCTATCTGCACTTCTCATCACTTTTCTGCACTTCACTCTCTTCTTTCTGTACCTCTCTGGTCTCTTTCTGCACTTCTATTCCTTCTTTCTGCACATCTCTTGCCTCTTTTTGCACTTCTCTTGCTTCTTTCTGCATCTCTCTTGCCTATTTCGGCATCTTACTTGCCTCTTTCTGTACCTCTCTGTAGGAGAGTAGGATCTGCTTCACATGGGTACCCCCACTTTTTGCTGGTGTTTCACTGTTTTTCGACCTTAGTCTGGCTGTGGCCCTGCTAATCAGGACCCCAGCCTAGCTGCTTCCTCTCTAAAATGGTTTCCATGTACATTAGGTACATTTCTTATTGGATTCTGAAGGGCCTTATAAGCCCCTAGTCTATGGTATACTATGTACCTAGGGCATAGGTAACTCAGAGGCCTACCAGGGGCTGAAGCATGTATTATGCCACCCCTGGGAAGCACTCCAAAATGACACCACAGGTCTGCTACTGCAGCCTGGGTAAGGTGGTGCTTGCACCCCTTACTGTGGTATACGCTACCTATATCACTACCATTGCACACACATATGAAACCTATAACTCAGTCCTATGTCATGCCTTAACAATCCTGAAGGCAGAGTGCTTGGTTTTTATGTGAGAGGGTGCCCCTGCATGAGCCGAGCCCCTCTGCAGTGTTTGGAGTGCGTCCTCTGATGCTGTTTGTGGTGCAGCCTGACCATATACTCTTAAGTGCATTATAACCTCGTGGTAAATGCTAACTTTGGCCTGGCTGCACAGAAACATGTCGTGTTTGGTGTCAAATGCTTTGGAATACTACCCCCGCCAGTTCTGGTGGCGGGGGTAGCATTCCACCCTTCTATAGGGAGAGACATGTTCACACTGGTCTAACCCAGTAAAGACTTTCTACAGCCCTGGCATCACAAAATGGATGCCACTGCCTCGGACACAGGTCTGGCCTCCTGCTGCTGACTGAAACTCCGGCAGGGGAGGCCTGGACAATAGGTTTCCTGTTCCAGGGAGGTGTAACCCCCTCCCCAGACAGGCAGATGTATATTGGGGCTGGGCGGGAGCACTCTCTGGGGCTTTGAAGTCCTGCACTGGGGGCACACTTGGTGTCCCTGTGCATAGTCCAGTTCAAACCGGTTGCAGGGGCTACCTGCCCCTGCACAAATCTGCACAAAGGAAATGGGTGTAACCACCCCTCTTTCCAAACCCTCCCATAGGTGGGTCTCTAGAGTATGTCCAACCCCCAAACTTTGTATAAGTATGGGAACCCAGTCCTTGCGACTTTAGATTACCCTGGACAAAACTCTGCAACATATATCCTGGACCTTCAACGTTCTACTTTAACAAGAAGACTGAAGAAATCTCCCTTGCGGTCAAGGAGTGACTCACCAAAGAAGCAACTGTCCGGTCTGCAATTCTGAAGCTCCCGCCGGATGCCGAAGTCTCTGCATCCCCCGAGGTAGATTTCCAGACTTCTCCGAGGCTACCCTGAGTCCACAGCAAAGCTGAGGCCCGTGGCTATCGTGGGTGACGTGGAACCATGACCCCTGGACACCGTGATATTTTGCTGTTCCATCATCTTCCTGGTCTTCCTCGAAGTTGTGCTTTGGGCTCCGAGTAGCCCCAGTCTTGAGCACCTCCTGCACTAAAGATTTCTGGCCTCCACTTGTGACCCGTGGGCCAGTTTCCAGTGCAACCGCTCGAGGCTAATTCGCCATCGCTTGCCCATTGACTAGTAGTGCCTCATGAAGGCAACTCCTCTTCTGATTGGTCTTTCCTTGTTGCTCCGGACGTGCCCCGACTTACCCTCGCTGGGTGAGTCCCCCAGACCTTGCTGGTGTGCACTGACGTCCTTTTTCTATTTCCAAGTGACTTGCCGTTGCCAAGTCTTGTTGGGTCCAATCAGGTCGCCGACACCACAGCACTCGACAGAATTTGTGGGACAGCTCAAATCCAGCTCCTGGTCATCGTCGACACCTCCTGGACCTCGTGGCTGAAGAATCAAGACACCCGGCAACTCACCTGAAGCACTCGACATCTGTGGGCATTGGACTATCGTGCCCCTGGTCACTGGTAAGTGACCCAGACTCTGTCCCCTCTGCTTTCAGGTTCCTTGCTTCCTCAATCCGGCCTTGGATCACTTCGGACACTTCTCCTCTTCACGACAGCAGCACTTCCTGAGCAGCTTCCATTGAAAACAGCGACCCGACACCATTTGACACCTATGGACCCGGCTTCCCTGGGTTAGGTAACTCGAGTACTCCGGTGCACCTGTGGGTGTTGGCCCTAGACACCTCTAAGTCCAAAAGGGTTCGCTCGTAGTCATCCTCTAAGTGTCCTATAACTCTTAATTTTCAACCGCGACTTTCCCCATAGAAGTTAACGGCAATTTGCGGCTCTGTTCTCACACTGCACACGTCCCCCATGGGTCCCCTGTGTCACTACCTTGGGTGCTTCCTTGTGGTCCAAGCACTTCTACAGGCTCTAGGCCTTGTGTCTAGTTCAGTCGTGGTTCTTATACCACTTTATTGGTATATGGTTTGGTATGCTCCTAAGGCCCAAACGTGTATTTGTGCTTTCACTGTTGAATACTGACTTGTAACTTAAGTACTTCGAACTCCTGCCTCATAAAGAGACTAGAGGGGTGTGTTTTATCTTAACTACTTATTTTTTAAATATACACCCGGTGTGGTTGTCTTTTCATTTGATCTTTCAAGAGATTATAGACTCATAAAACAAGCTGCTTTACATTCCTTCAAGACTTAGCCTGAAGGCTGCTCTCCACAGCTACCACTAGGATAGCTTTCAATAAAGGTTGTCCTCAACCTATCACCATAAGGGGTTGTTTGGACTGATACAAGGTGCCCACTATAACTAGTGGACAGCATATATCAGGCCAACTTCTCACACTCTCTTGTCCTTTTTCTGCACCTCACTTGTCTCTTTCTGCACTTCTTTTGCCTCTTTCTGAACTTCTCTTGCTTCTTTCTGCACATCTCTTGGCTATTTCCGTATTTCTATTTCCTCTTTCTGCACTTCTCTTCCCTATTTCTGCACTTCTCTTCCCTCGTTTTTTACCTTCTTCTCTCTATTTGCACTTATCTTTCCTCTTTCTGTACCTCACTTGCCTGTTTCTACACTTCTTTTGCCTCTTTCTGCACTTCTCTTGCTTCTTTCTGCACTTCTCTTGGCTCTTTCTGCATTTCTCTACCCGCTTTCTGCACATCACTTGCTTCTTTCTGTACTTCTCTTGCCTGTTTCTGTACTTCTTTTGCCTCTTTCTCCACTTCTTTTGCCTCTTTCTGCATATTTGTTACCCTTTCTGTACTTCTCTTGTTTTTTCTGCACCTCACTTGCCTCTTTCTGCAGTTCTCTTGCCTCTATCTGCACCTCACTCTATTCTTTCTGCACCTCTCTTGCCTCTTTCTGCACTTCCTTCTCTTTTCTGCACTTTTCATGCTTCGTTATGTACCTCTCTTGCCTCTTTCTGCACTTCCCTTCCTTCTTTCTGTGCTTCTTTTGCCTCTTTCGGCACTTCTCTTGCTTCTGTCTGCACCTCTCTTGCTATTTTCCACACCTTACTTGAATCTTTCTCTAACTCTCTTGCCTCTTTCTGCACCTCACTTTCCTCTCTCTGCAACTATTTTACCTCTTTCGACACTTCTCTTGCCACTTTCTGTACTTTTCTTGCCTCTTCCTGTAACTCTTTTGACTCTTTCTGCACCTCACTTGCCGCTTTCTCCACCTTGCTTGTCTCTGTCTGCACCTCACTCTCTTCTTTCTGCACCTCTCTTGCCTCTTTCTGTATTCCCTTTTTCTGCACTTCACTCTCTTCTTTCTGTACCTCTCTTGTCTCTTTCTGTACTTCTCTTCCTTCTTTCTGCACATCTCTTGCCTCTTTTTGCACTTTTCTTGCAACTTTCTGCATCTCTCTTGCCTATTTGTGCACTTCACTTGTCTCTTTCTGCACTTCTTTTGTCTCTTTCTGCACTTCTCTTGCTTCTTTCTGCACTTCTCTTGGCTATTTCTGTACTTCTATTTCCTCTTGCTGCACTTCTCTTCCCTCTTTCTGCACTTCTCTTCCCTCTTTTTGTGATTTACTTCCTTCTTTCTGCACTTCTCTTTCCTCTTTCTGTACCTCACTTGCCTGTTTCTACACTTCTCTTGCCTCTTTCTGCACTTCTCTTGCTTCTTTCTGCCCTTCTCTTGGCTCTTTCTACACTTCTTCTTCCTCTTTTTGCACTTCTCTTTTTTCTTTCTGAAAATCTATTGCCTCTTTCTGCACCTTACTTACCTCTTTTTTTACCTCTCTAGCCTCATTCTGCATCTCACTTACCGCTTTCAGCATTTCATTTGCCTCTTTCTGAACTTCTCTTACCACTTTCTGCTCTTCTCTTCATTCTTTCTGCACTTCTTTTGGCTCTTTCTGTACTTCTTTTTCCTCTTTCTGCACTTCTCTTGCTTCTTTCTTCACATCTCTTGCTTCTTTCTTCACATCTCTTGCCACTTTCTGCACTTCTCTTCCCTCTTTTTGCTCTTCTCTTCCCTCTTTTTGCACTTCTCTTTACTCTTTCTGCACTTCTATTGCCTTTTTCTGCACTTCTCTTCCTTCTTTCTGCACTAATCTTGACTCTTTCTGTACTGCTGCCACCAGTTACTGCACTTCTCTTGGATCATTCTGCACTTCTCTTGCTTCTTTCTGTACCTCTCTTGCCTCTTTCTGTACCTCACTTGTCTCTTTCTGTACCTCACTTGCCTCTTTGTACACCTCACTTGCCTCTTCCTGCACTTCTCTTGCCTCTTTCTTCAGTTCTCTTGTCTCTTTCTGTACCTCTCCTAACTCTTTTTGTACCTCACTTGCCTCTTTTTGCACTTCTTGTTTCTTCCTGCACCTCTCTTGCCTATTTCTGCAACCTTACTTGCCTCTTTCTGTACCAAACGTGCCTCTTTCTGCACCCCACTTCCCTCTTCCTGCACTTCTCTTGCCTTTTTCTGTATTTCTTGTGCCTCTCTCTGTACTTCTCCTGCGTCTTTCCGCACTTCTCTTGCCTCTTTCTGCACAAGTCTTGCTTTATCTGCACATCTCTTGCCTTTTTGTGCACATCTCTTGCCTGTTTCTGCATTTCTTTTGCCTCAGTCTTCCCTTCTCTTTCATGTTTCTGCACTTCTCTTGCCTCTTTCTGCACATTTCTTACTCTTTCTCCACCTCTGTTGCTTCTTTCTGCACTTCTCTTGCCTCTTTCTGCACCCCTGTTGCTTCATTCTGCACTTTCCATGCTTCTTTCTGCATTGGTCTTGCTTCTTTCTGCATCCCTGTTGTCTCTTTCTGTACTCCTCTTCCCACTTTCTCTACCTTTCTTGCCTGATTCTGCATCTCACATACCTCTTTTGGTACTTTTCTTGCTCTTTTCTACACCTCTTTTGATTCTTTCAGCAATTTTCTTGCCTCTTTCTGTAGTTCTTGTGAGAAGTTGGCCTGATATATGCTGTCCACTAGTTATAGTGGGCACCCTGTATCAGTCCAAACAACCCCTTATGGTGAATAGGTCAAAGACAACCTTTATTGAAAGCTATCCTAGTGGTAGCTATGGAGAGCAGCCTTCAGGCTAAGTCTTAAAGGAATGTAAAGCAGCTTGTTTTACCAGTCTATAATCTCTTGAATGATCAAATGAAAAGACAACCACACCAGGTATATATTGAAAATATATGTATTTAAGATAAAACACATCCCTCTAGTCTCTTTATGAGGCTGGAGTTTGAAGTACTTAATTTACAAGTTAGCAATCAACAGTAATAGCACAAATACACGTTTGGGCCCTAGGGGCGTGCCAAACCATATACCAATAAAGTGGTATAATAACCACGACTGAACTAGACGCAACGCCTGGAGCCTGTAGGATCGCTGGGACCCCAAGGAACCATCCAAGGTAGTGATGCAGGGGACCCACGGGGGCCGTGTGCAGTGTGTAAACACAACCGTGGGTTCTCGTTAGCTTCTATGGGCAATGTCGTGGTTGGAAATGTCAAAATTAGGGACACTTAGAATCGAGTCAGGACCAAACCCTTTTGGACTTAGGAAGTTCTGGGGCTAGCACCCATGGGAGCACCGGAGTACTCGTGTTACCTCACCCAGGGAAGCCGGGTGCATAGGTGTCTTTTGGTGTCGGGTCGCGTCATCGATTTCAATGGAAGCTGGCGAAGAAGTGCTGTTGCCGTGAAGAGGAGAAGTGTCCGAAGTGATCCAAGCCTGGATCTAGGATGGAAGGAACCTGAATGCAGAGGGGACTGAGTCTGGGTAACTTACCAGTGACCAAGGGCAGGATGGACCAATGCCCACAGATGTCGGGTGCTTCAGGTGAGCTGACGGGTGTCTTGACTCTTCAGCCATGAGGTCCAGGAGGTGCCGATGATGACCAGGAGCTGGATTCGAGCTGTCCCACAAAGTCTGCCGAGTGCTGCGGTGTTGGCGACCAGAATGAACCCAACAAGCCTTAGCAACGGCAAGTCACTGGAAATCAGAGAAAGGACTGCGGTGCTGACCAGCAAGGTCTGAGGGACTCACCCAGCGAGAGTAAGTCAGGGCTTGTCCGGAGCAACCAGGAAAGCCCAAGTGGAAGAGGAGTTGCCTTCGTGGGGACCTACTAGCCAACGGGCTAGCAATCGTGAAGGAGCCTCGAGCGGTCGCACTGGAAACTGGCCTACGGGTCACTCGTGGAGTGGAGGCCAGAAATCTTCGGTGCAGGAGATGCTCAAGGCTGGGGCTACACGGAGCCCAAAGCACAACTTCGAGGAAGACCAGGAAGATGATGTTGCTTCAAAAGTTCACGGTGTCTACTCACCCAGCGAGAGTAAGTCAGGGCTTGTCTGGAGCAACCAGGAAAGCCCAAGTAGAAGAGGAGTTGCCTTCGTGGGGACCTACTAGCCAACGGGCTAGCAATCGTGAAGGAGCCTCAAACGGTCGCACTGTAAACTGGCCCACGGGTCACTCGTGGAGCGGAGGCCAGAAATCTTCTGTGCAGGAGATGCTCATGGCTGGGGCTACTCGGAGCCCAAAGCACAACTTCGAGGAAGACCAGGAAGATGATGGTGCTGCAAAAGTTCACGGTGTCCAGGGGTCACGGTTCCACGTCACCCACGATAGCCACGGGCCTCAGCTTTGCTGTGGACTCAGGGTAGCCTCGGGGAAGTTTGGAAATCCACCTCTGGTGATGTAAAGACTTCGGCGTCTGACGGGAACTTCAGCGATGCAGACCGGTCAGTTGCTTCTTTGGTGCCTGCCATGCAGGGGAGTCACTCCTTGACCCCAGGGGAGATTTCCTCAGTCTTCTAAGCTAAGTAGAACGTCGAAGGTCCAGGATATATATTGCAGAGTTTCGTCCAGGGTAATCTAAAGTCGCAAGGACTGGATTTCTATACTTATACAAAGTTTGGGGGTTGGACATACTCTAGGGACCCACCTATGGGAGGGTTTGTCCAGTTTCACGCCAGAGCAGGGGAACATAGCCCCTGCAACCGGTTTGAACTGGACTATGCACAGGGACACCAAGTGTGCCCCCAGTGCAGAACTTCAAAGCACCAGAGAGTGCTCCCGCCCAGCCCCAATACACATCTGCCTGTCTGGGGAGGTGGTTACACCTCCCTTGGACAGGAAACCTATTGTCCAGGCCTCCCCTGCCAGAGTTTCGGTCAGCAGCAGGAGGCCAGACCCGTGTCTGTGGCAGAGGCATCCATTTTTTTATGCCAAGGCTGTAGAAAGTCCTAACGGGTTAGACCAGTGTGAACATGTCTCTCCCTCTAGAAGGGTGGAATGCTACCCCTGCCGCCGGAACTGGTGAGAAGGTAGTATTCCAAAGCGTTTAACACCAAACACAACATGTTTCCGTGCAGCCATACCAAAGTTAGCATTTACCGCAAGGTTATAATGCACTTAAGAGTATATGGTCAGGCTGCACCACAAACAGCATCAGAGGAGATACTCTGAACGCTGCAGAGGGGCTCTGCTCATGCAGGGGCACCCTCTCACATAAAACCAAGCACTCTGCCTTCAGGATTGTTAAGGCCTGCCATAGCAGTGACTTATAGGTTTTATATGTGTGTGCAATGGTGGTGAGATAGGTAGTCTATACCACTGTAAGAGTTGCAAGCACTACTTTACCCAGGCTGCAGTAGCAGACCTGTGGAGCCATTTTGGAGTGCTTCCCAGAGGTGGCATAATACATGTTTCAGCCCCTGGTAGGCCTCTGAGGTACCTATGCCCTAGGTACATAGTATACCATATACAAGGGGCTTATAAGGCACTCCAGAATCCAATTAGATATGTACCTAATGTACATGGAAACCATTTTAGAGAGGAAGCAGCTAGGCTGGGCTCCTGATTAGCAGGGCCACAGCCAGACTAAGGTCGAAAAACAGTGAAACACCAGCAAAAAGTGGGGGTACCCATGTGAAGCAGATCCTACTCTCCTACACAACCCCCCCAAACGCAGGGATATTAAACTAACCTTGACCAGTTGAGTCTTCATGTTCTAAGTGGAAATACCTAGAGAGTCCATCTACATTGGCATGGTTACTCCCAGGTCTATGTTCCAGTGTAAAGTCCATCCCCTGTAGGGAAATGGACCACCTATGCAATTTGGGGTTTTCACCCTTCATTTGTTTTAGCCATAAGAGGGGCTTATGGTCTGTCTGAACAATTAAGTGAGTACCAAACAAGTATGGCCTCAACTTCTTCAGAGCCTAAACCACAGCAAAGTCCTCCCTCTCAATGGCTGACTGTGGTGTCCTGTTCTTGTGGAGCTTGCAGCTCCTATTCTAGAATCTTGATATGTTGCCTAGCGCCACTTGAACTGTGCTAGCGGTTGATCCTGACCTACTACTGGGTGGGGTCTCTGCACGACTCATCTCTTCAATAAACCTACAATTCTTACTACTACAACTGTTCCTGATGATTTGTTGTAGCACCTACCTTTTCACATTGGCGATGATCTACTCACGTGCTGGCAGAGACTCCAACAGACTCTTGATAGAATCATGCCAATGAAACTTCTTCATATCCTAGTGTGATCTTCGTCAACCGCTGAATTCAAAGGCCGATCAGCTGTCTGAGAAAGTGTCGGGGAGGACTTCTCCGCTCTCCAGTAAAGCGTCGACGATCTTAAAAAATTACTTTGTGCCGTGATATGTGATATCGCGGGTTTCATAATTTGCTTTCGACGAACTGGAGGTATGTGCGCAGCGTACTGTACCGCTTGACTGTCCATTTCGGATGGCAGCGGTTTACTATTCTATCTGCATCCGTCCTCGACTCTTTGTCGTTTTTGGATACCCTTTGTCCCTGAAAGTCTCGTGTCTGAGAGTGATGTCATCACGTCACTACGTGGCGGCCATCTTAGGTTGGGTTTAATTCAGTTTAATCCTATTGGCCTGACGCTTCACTGTGTGTCTATCTTCCTTTTTACGCTAACACGCACAGCTGATCTTATTTTCACAATTTGTTGGATTCATGCGCTGACACGCACAGCAAGACTATCTTCTGGATTGTGTGTCATTTCTCTTGCGCTGACACAAACGGCTTGATATTCTTTGAATACGTGTGCCATCATATAACTACGCCGACACACACAGCTATTATAAACTTGCACAGCTGATCTTATTTTCACAATTCATTGGATTCATGCACTGACACACACAGCAATACTGTCTTTTGGATTGTGTGTCATTTCTCTTGCGCTGACACTCACAGCTTGATATTCTTTGAATACGTGTGCCATCATATAACTACGCTGACACACACAGCTATTATAAACGTGCATATTCTACAGATTTTTGAATAAGTTTTGCTGATACACTCAGCCAAATGAATTTATAATCTCTGTGTCACATTTTAACCATACGCTGGCACACACAGTCTTTTATATTTAGTGTCTTGGTATAGTATATATATGCTGTCACTCACAGCCACTACATACTCTGTATTTACATTATAATTTTTCTACTTATTTGTTAAGTATTATTTTTCTTTTAGTACAAAATGCCAAATGTTACTGCACCTCCATTCTTCCTTGCTTCCCCAGGTGAACCACCTCTTCTTTGGCAAAAGTGGAAAAAGGTCTTCGCTCACTATGCTCGTGTATGTGGCACCTCTCTCAGTGCGGAGAGGAAAACCTCTTTACTCATGCACTGTTTGGGAGCAGAGGGGCAAGAGGTGTTTGAACACCTACCTGAATTAAGTGACAGCGTGTCATCTTCCCTTAATGAGTACGAAATTTGCATTAAAAAACTTGATTTACACTACTTACCAAAGATAAGTACTGTACTAGAAAGATACCACTTCGGACGTATGATGCATAGAGAATATGAATCAGTGGAACAGTATATTACAATTTTGCCAAATTGGCCTCAACGTGCAACTTTGGAGCAACTTTAGAAGAACGTCTGAGAGATCAGTTCATGTTAGGTTGTGTTCAGGAAAAAACTAGGGATGCTCTTTGGCAAAAGGATGATCCTCCTTTACAAGAAGTCATTACCATTGCTAAGAGCCATGAACACTCCAAAACGTGTGTTGACATTATTAAGAAAGATTCTCCTTCGGATAAGAAAGACAGTTCAGAAGTGAAAACTGTCAAAGATAAAGCTCTTAAATCTAAAAATCTTTCGGAGCAGAAACATTCCATTCTTCCCAGTACGTTCTTCTTTTCCTCAGAGGTCAACACTTACTAGTCAAAATTGGAAGGGCAAACAATTTCAAGGCAAGTGTTATCGTTGTGGTGACACTGGTCATATGGCTGATTTAAAAAATATTCCTGGTTGGAAATCTATATGCAAAACTTGGGGAAGAAAAGGCCACGTCTCCAGATGCTGTAGATCTGGTATGGCCAACTGTTCAGTAAAAGAAATTGACATTTATGATAATGATCCTGAGGAAGTTGTTATTTGTCAAGTTAATGTAGACAAACTAAATGGTCCTTATGAAGATGTTCTAGTTAACGATGCTATTGTTAAGATGTTGTTTGACTCTTGGGCGAACATTACTCCTATCCCTAAGGTCTTCTATGAAAATTCTCTGCAAAATAAGGTAGCTCTTAAAAAACCAGACATAAAACCAAAAGGTTATGGTGGCGTCACTATAGATTTACTTGGTTATTTTTGGGGTGACATAAACTTCAAAGGGAGAGTGATATCGGGGAAAATGTATGTGTCAATGAAAGGTGACTCCCTGATAAGCTGGCTTCACCAAAGAGATCTCCATGTGTTTCTCGATCCAAATGAAAATCCTTTAGTCTGCCTAAAGGATTTACCTGTTGTCAGTGTTGAGAATGTCTTTGTCAATGATTTAATCAAAGAGTTTCCAAGTGTCTTTGCTAATGAACTTGGTTGTTTCAAGAAATATATTCACCTGATAAAACTTAAGGAAGGTGTTATTCACAAGGTTGCTAAAGTGAGGAATGTTCCTCTCTTAGTGAAGGATAGTATGAGGAAGGAACTTGACAAGCTTCTTGCAAAAGGTATTATTCAAGAAGTTGAGGCAACTGAGTGGGTCTCTCCTGTGGTTATGGCTCGTAAGGCTAATGGAGAGGCTCGACTATGTGTAGACTTGAGGGAGGTTAATAGAGCAGTGGTAGTTGACCATTATCCCCTGCCGAATATCTCAGAGATGCTCTGTTCTCTTGAGGGAGCGAAACACTTTTCTTCTCTTGATTTAACCTCTGCGTACCACCAGATTAAGTTACATCCTTCTTGTCAAGAGTATACTACCTTTACTACACCATTTGGCACATTTATGTTTCTTAGAATGCCCTTTGGGTTGATATAAGATGCCTCGGTCTTTCAGAGGGTAATGGAGGGCAATCTTGGAAAGGTGAAGGGTGTAAAGGTGTATCAAGATGATCTGCTCATTTATGGTACAAATACAGAGGAACATGATTCAAGATTGAGATCTGTCCTAAATAAGTTACAAAATGCTGGTCTAGCCTTGCGTCCTGACAAATGTAAATTCAATGTTAAGGAGATTGAGTACCTTGGACACTTAGTATCGGCAGAGGGGATCAAACCGAAGAAAAATCTTGTTAATTCTATCATTAATTTACACACACCTTCTAATAAGGATGAGCTCATTAAATTTCTTGGGATGTCAGAGTTCTGTCACAAATTTATACCGAACTTTTCAGAAAAGACCTTATCCATGAGGTCTATGCTGAAAAAATGGTGTGAGTTTGAGTGGTCACTAAATTGCAAGAAGGAATTTATTGATATCAAGGGTCACCTCAATTATGCCCCATGTCTCAGTAGTTTTGATCCGTCTAAGCCCTCGATACTTATGACTGATGCAAGTTCGACTGGTTTAGGTGCTGTCTTGCTACAGAAGGTAGAAAATGTTGAAAGGACGATTTTGTACATTTCTAGGCCATTGAGGGGTGCGGAATTTAAGTATTCCGTCATAGAGAAAGAAGCCTTAGCTGTTTTCTGGGCGGTGCGAAAATTGAGGACATTTTTATGGGGAAAAAAATTCAAAGTTCTTTCTGATCACAAACCGCTCCCCTAACAAATCGTAAGGAGAGGTGGGAGATAACATTATCTTTAATATTTTCGTTTTTTCACTGTTTTGAATCTACATAATATATACAACAGTAGCATAGGTTCTTGTTGGTCCTGACGAAAGCCGGATTAATATTTTATCCTTCGGCTGAAACATGTTGACCTAATTTTTTGGACTTGAGCAGTTATTCTGTTAAAACTGCGTCTAAACTGTTTTTGAACTTTGTCACATGGACAGATATAATTAAAAGGTTTTTTCTGTCCGATTTGACAATTTTAACATCACTTCTTCACACTTTTTTGTTTTTGCACTGCTTCCATCACCATCATTAATACTTGATAGCCGCACTAAGATTCTCAAGATGAACAGAGAGGTTTAAGTCGCTCATGTTATCTGCAGCCTTGTTCAACCTGATGGCTCAGATAGGGCTATCGGATCCCAAATGATGTGGGCTGCTATTCTGGTGGCTGATGGGATTCATGATTCATGATTTATGTTTGATTATGGAGAATGCCTGAACTGCTTGATCTATCATGTTAGTGGACCCTAGATTTCTTTGTTGTGATGATAGTCTTTAGAAATTTAAGGGATTAGTTTTCTAGTGGTCGATAAATATTTTCCCTTTGACCCTCCTTTGATGTATTACAGCTCCACAGGTAGCGGTATCAGGGGGGCCTTTGTTGTGCCACCTGACTTGCCACTGGCTTGGCAAGTGACACAGGAGCGACAAAACTCCTTGGTGTCCTCTGACCTGTGTGGCCAATGGAAATGTGGAACAAGCCTGTCCCAGGTCTTGTTTTGGCCCAAGTGTCCTGCTAAAGGGATGTTGTGTGCTAGGGTCAAGAGGAACCCCCTAAACTTCTGAGGTATTCCCAACCTCCTGGTGGCTCCAGGGGTAGGATCTCTAGCCTCATTATATAGGAGTCCCTCATCCCAATAAACCTTATGGGACCCACTAGCACTCCCAGCAGCCTCAGCAGCAGCCTGCTGTCTGAGGGGTTCAAGAGAGGGGCAGCACTGTTGCTCCTTACTCAGATCTTCCCTGGAAGGTCTCTCTGCCCCCGAGAACTCAACCTGATCAGGCTCAAGTCCCTCTGGGGCAGTTCCTTTTTCAGGATCTGCTTCTCCTCCCTCAGGAGGGGAATCTGAAATCTGAGACAGAGGGGAAGGCACTGCCTTAACCCTACTGCTCCTCCTCTTGGGTAGCATCTGGTCCATACTTTCCGGATCCAGAGCGGGTTCAGTTTGATGCATTTTCGCTTGTGACCTGGTCACAGCAAATACCTCTGCAGGTATGCCCAACATCTCAGCATGAGTCCATAACTCTACTTCAGACCAGGCTGAAGCCTCTAGATCACTGCCCAATAGACATTCGATAGGGAGGTCTGCACTGACTATTACCTTCTTGAGGCCAGTTACCCCTCCCCAGGAGAAATTCACAACTGCCAGACTATGGTTGGTCCTGACATTGCTTGCATTGGTAACCTGGTACATTTCACCCAGGATGATCTGCCCAGGGTCCACAAGATCCTCTGCCACTATGGTGACACTAGCACCTGTGTCCCTGAATGCCAAAGCCTGTTTGCCATTTATTACAGGCTGCTGTTTGTATTTGCCCAGATTACTGGGGCTCACTAGGAAGGACATATCAATGTCTCCATCACAAACCAGCAATGCCTGAGTGGGTACTCTGACTAGGCCAGAGTCCACTTCAGAACCCAGGGTCAACCCTACTACACCCTTATTCTGAGTACCACCTCCACTAGTAGCTGAACTAGGGGGAACAGATGCCTTAGGGGCAGGAGTGGTGGTGGTTTGGTCTTTGGACTTGTTACAATCAGAAGTCCAGTGCCCTTTCTGTTTACAGAATTTGCACCAAGGCTTCTTTTGGCCTTTTTCCTTTGTAGACTGTGAATCCCCACCAGATGCAGATTTTTGGAGCCCTTGCGAAGACTTCTGGTCTTTTGACTTATCCCCACCTTTCTCAGAGCCTTTAGGATCCTGCTTCTTAGTGTCACCCCCTTGGGTCTGGGTTTTCTGCCTCACCCGGGTTCTGACCCATTTGTCTGCCTTCTTTCCCAATTCTTGGGGAGAGATCAGATCAGAGTCCACCAGGTATTGATGCAACAACTGTTTTTGGCAATTATTAAGGATCCGTTCTCTCATCATAAGATTATACAATCCCTTAAAATCAGTAACTCAACTACCAACCAGCCAACCCTCAAGAGCCTTGGTTGCACAATCTACAAAGTCTGGCCAGTCCTGATTCTGTGCTTTCTGGGTGTCTCTGAATTTCAACCTGTACTGCTCAGTGGTTAAGCCAAACCCATCTATTAATGCACTTTTCAGGACTTCATAGTCATCAGCATCCTCTTCTCTAACAGTGAGTAGCTTATCTCTACCTTTATCTGAAAAGGAGAGCCACAAGATTGCTGCCCACTGTTTCTGGGGGACCTGTTGTACTCTACAGGCCCTCTCCATAGCAGTTATCCATTTGTGGATATCATCCCCACTCTGGTAGGGAGGAACAACCTTTAACAGGTTCCTATGGTCTGGAATGTAATCTCTGACTCTAGGGACACTGTTGCTGCCACCAGGGGGTTCTAGCCCCTCTTTCCTAGAAGCTTTCTGGAGCTCCAAGGCTTCTTTATCTAATGCCAACTGCTTGGCCTTAAGAGCAAACCTTGCTTCCTCATACTGCAGCAGTTGGTACATTCTTTCAGTGGAGTTCTCTCTTCTATTAAAGTATGAGCTCCTCTGATGGACAGATTCTCTGCCAGAGTGAAATGAGTGGTCAGAGTCCCTAGAAAGGGACCTAGGCCTCCCCTCCACTGTCAGTTCTCTTAGGGAGAATTCCTCTGACCTATTCAGACCCATGTGGGTCTGGCCCTTCAATCACAGAGTCCTGGTCTTCTTGATTTTCATCATCTGACCCAGACACTGTAATTGACCCACTCCCTGATTCAGATCTGTTAGCTCCTAGAGCCAACCTCAGATCATCTGCTGTCAGCAGATCTATCAGGCCTAGTGTGGAGGGACTCTGTCCTTGCTTCAGGTGTCTTGCAACACACATGGCTTTCAGGTCAAAGAAAGTCATGTCCTAATACTGAGGCTGGGTGGACCCACTGGCTCCATCCCTTGAGGACATTCTAGTGTTGTGCAGTGTTGTACTACCTACACTAGTTTGTGGCCTACTGATCCTAGCTTGAGCTGTAGCAAGGGTGTGCTATCCCTTCACATACAGCTCTAAGTTCAGTAGAACTTATTGATACTAAGCTTGACTTTATATGTACCTTGAGTACCTTTAGTGGTTTTCAGTTAGTAATTCAAATAGAGATTTTCTGGTGAAACAATGGCAAGATGGAATCCCACACGCTGCCCACCAATCTGAGAAGTTGGCCTGGCATATGCTGGTCATTAGTTATAGTGGCCACCTTGCACCAGTCCAATTCGACTCTTATGGTAGATAGGTTCAAGACAACCTTTTAAAGAAAGCTATCCTAGTGGTAGCTGTGGAGAGCAGCCTTCAGGCTAAGTGCCAGAGGAATGTAAAGCAGCTTGTTTTACCTTATAATCTCTTGAATTGCCAAATGAAAGGACACCACACAGGTATATATATAAAATATATATGTATTTATTACTAGACACACTCTACTAATCTCTTTATGAGATTAGAAGTCAGGAACATATGCAAATATCAACGTTTCACAATAAGTTAAGCACAAATATGGCTGGGGCCCTAGGGGCGTACCAGACCATATACTAAAAAAAAGGTTTAGGAAAGTCGACTTGCAAGGGGACAAGGCCTAGGGCCTGTAGAATCGCTGGGGCTTCACTAATCCACCCAAGGCAGGTAAGTAAAGGACCCACGGGAGACGCGTGCAGTGTGAGAACACAGCCGCAGGTTCCCAATTGATTTCAATGGAGCAAGTCGCGGTTGGAATTTTTACGTTTTAGGGTACTTCTAGAGAGTCTACAAGCAAGCCACTTACAAGGTAAGTAGTTCGAGGGCCAACACCCAGAGGAGCACCAGAGTGCATGAGTTACCTCACCCAGGGAAGCCGGGTGCATAGGTGTCTTTTGGTGTAGGGTTGCGTCGTCGTTTTCAATGGAAGCCGAAGTAGTTTTGCTGCTTGTGAAGACTGGAGAAGTGTCCGGTGGAATCCAAGGCTGGATTCAAGATGAAGAAGACCTAAAAGCAGAAGGGACAGTGTTCATAGTCACTTGCCAGTGACCCGGGGCCAGGAAGATGGATGCCCACGGATGTCGGGTGGTTTTAGGTGATCAAGGGTGTTTTGACTCTTCAGCCACGAGGTCCAGGAGGCGTTGACGATGACCAGGAGCTGGATTCAGAGTGTCCCACAAAGTCTGCAGCTTGCTGAGGTGTCGCAACCAGATTGGAGCCAACAAGTCTTGGCACCAGCAAGCCTCGTGGAAATTGAAGAAAGTCAGCGGTGCAGACCAGCAAGATCTGAGGGATTACCTAGCAAGGGTAAGTCAGGGCAGGCCTGGAGCAACCAGGGGAGCCCTTTGGTTTGATGAGAAAGTCTTCAGGGGACCCGCAAGCCAGCCGGCAAGGGATCGCAAAGACGCCTCGTGAGGATTCGCTTCACAGGAGCCCACGGTCACTCGGGTCGAGGTAGGATTCTGATTTTCAAGGGAAATCCTGCTGGAGGCTTGGACCACACGTGTTCCAATGCACAAGTTCGTAGCACATCGTGAAAGGGTTGCACTCGACAATAGTGCACGGTACCCGGGTATTGCTGTTCCTTGTCACTTGTAGGGTCCACTCGCCTCAGCTCTGCTGGGGACTCACAATGGCCGTTGAGAAGTCAGGAAATCCACTTCCGGGGCTGCAGGGACTTCGGACTCCAGAGGGAGCGGGAACGTTTGCGACCATAGATTCAAGTTTTTGCTGCCTGCCAAGCAAGGGAGTCACTCCTTGACGCCAAGGGAGATTCTTCAGTCTTCCAAAGGTAGTGAAACGTCAAAGGGCCAGGATTATTCTTGTAGAGCGTCATACAGGGATATCTAACTTGCAATGGTAAGTTTCCCTAACTTATACTAAAGGAAAGGGAGGGACTAGCTCTATGACCACTCCTCTGGGAGGGTCAGGGGAGTGGGTGGTTACACCCACTTCCCTTTGTTCAGTTTCGTGCCAGAGCAGGGGCAGGTAGCCCCTGAACCGGTTTGAGCTGGCATATGCACAGAGGAGCCTACTGCTCCCCCAGTGCAGGACTTCAACGCACTCTAGGAGTGCACCCACCCAGCCCCAATACACTAAATCCTGTCTGGAAGGTGGTGACACCTCCCTGTGACAGGATGCCCCTTTTGTTGGGCCTCCTCCACTGGGAGTTTCAGTCAGCAGCAGGAGGACAGCCTAGTGTCTGTGCTGGTGGCATCCATTTTGTGATGCCAGGGCTCTTTCAGATTTCTACCGTGTTCCCACAGTAGGTACATGTCGTCCCCTCTAGAAGGGTGAGATCATACTCCCACACCAGCTACTGGTGTGGGGGTATGATTCCAAGTTGGGGGTATGATTCCAAGTTGTTTGACACCAAACACGACATGTTTTGATGCAGTCATTCCAAAGTTAGCATTTACCGGTATGTTATAATGCACTTAAAAGTATATGGTTTAACCACATCCACAAACAGCCACAGAGAATAGACTCTGCCAGCTGTAGAGGGGCACTGCTCATGCAGAGGCACCCCCTCACAATGTAAACCAAGCACCCTGCCCTCAGGATTGATAGGGCCTGCCTTAGGGGTAACTACCTCACCCAGGCTGCAGTAGCAGGCCTGTGGTATCAGATGTAGTCTGCTTTCCAGGGGTGGCATAATACATGCTTTCAGCCCCTAGTAGGCCTGTGAAGTACCTATGCCCTTGGTACCTAAGGTACCATATACTAGGGGTTCATAAGGTACCACAGTATCCAATCACTAGTGCATCTAGTATGCACTCCAAGTTGTTTGGAGAGAACAGAGACTGGGGCCCTGATTAGCACACGTCTTGCTTTTTTCTGCACATCTCTTGACCTTTTGTGCGCATCTCTTGCCAGTTTCTGCATTTCTTTTGCCTCATTTTCAACTTCTCTTGCATGTTTCTGCACTTCTCTTACCTCTTTCTGCATATTTCTTTCTCTTTCTGCACCTCTGTTGCGTCTTTCTACATCTGTCTTGCTTCTTTCTGTGCCCCTGTTGTCTCTTTCTGCACTTGTCTTCCCTCTTTCTCTTCCTTTCTTGCCTGTTTCTGCATCTCACTTGCCTCTTTCTACACCTCTGTTGCTTCTTTCAGCAATTCTCTTGCCTCTTTCTGCAGTACTCTTGCCTGTTTCTGCACCCTGTTGCTTCTTTCTACACCTGTCTTCCCTCTTTGGTCAACTCTGTAGCCTCGTTCTTTACCTCTCTTCCCTCTTTCTGCACTTCTCTTGCCTCTTCCTATAACTCTTTTGCCTCTTTCTGCACCTCACTTGCCTCTTTCTGCAGTTCTCTTGCCCCGATCTACACGTCACTCTCTTCTTTCTGCACCACTCTTGCCTCTTTCTGCACCACTCTTGCCTCTTTCTGCACTTCTCTTTCTCTTTTCTGCACGTTACTCTCTTCTTTCTGCCCCTCTCTTGCCTATTTCTGCACTTCTCTTCCTTCTTTCTGCACATCTCTTGCCTCTTTTTGCACTTCTCTTTCTTATTTCTGCATCTCTCTTGCCTATTTCTGCACCTTCCTTGCCTCTTTCTGTACCTCTCTTGGCTCTTTCTGCACACTGCTTGCCTTTTTCTGCACTTCTCTTGCCTCTTTCTGTACTTTACTTGGCTCTTTCTGTACTTCTAGTTCCTCTTTCTGCACTTCTTTCTTCTTTCTGCACTTCTCTTGCCTCGTTTTGTGTTTCTCTTCCCTCTTCTGCACTTCTCTTTCCTCTTTATGTACCTCACTTGCCTCTTTCTGCACTTCTCTTGATTCTTTCTGCACTTCTCTTGGCTCTTTCTGTACTTCTATTTCCTCTTTTTACACTTCTCTTACTTCTTTCTTAACTCTCTTGCCTCTTACTGCACCTTACTTGCCTCTTTTCGTACCTCTCTTGCCTCTTTCTGCATCTCACTTGCCTCTTTCTGCACTTCCTTTGCATCTTTCTGTACTTCCTTTAACTCTGTCTTCACTTCTCTTGCTTCTTTTTGCACTTCTCTTGGCTCTTTCTGCACTTCTCTTCCCTCTGCTTCTCTTCCCTCTTTCTGCACTTCTCTTCCTTATTTCTGCACTACTCCTGCCTCTTTCTGTACTACCGTTGCCACTTTCTGCACCTCACTTGCCTCTTTCTGCACTTCTCTTGCCTCTTTCTGCACTTCTCCTCCCTCTTTCTGGACTCCACTTGCCTATTTCTGCACTTCTTTTCCCTCTTTCTGCATCTCACGTGCTTCTTTCTATACCTCTTTTTGCCTCTTTCTGCACCTCACTTGCCTATTTCTACACTTCTTTCCCTCTTTCTGCACCTCACGTGCCTCTTTCTGTACCTCTCTTGCCTCTTTCTGCACTTCTTTTGCCTTTTTCTGGACTTCTCTTGGATCTTTCTGCACTTCTCTTGCTTATTTCTGCACCTCTCTTGCCTATTTCTGTACCTCACTTGCCTCTTTGTACACCTCACTTGCCTCTTCCTGCATTTCTCTGGCCTCTTTCTGCACTTCTCTGGCCTCTTTCTGCACTTCTCTGGCCCCTTTCTGCACTTCTCTTGCCTCTTTCTGCAGTTCTCTTGCCTCTTTCTGCAGTTCTCTTGTCTCTTTCTGTACCTCTCCTAACTCTTTTTGTACCTCACTTGCCTCTTTTTGCACTTCTTGTTTCTTTCTGCACCTCTCTTGCCTATTTATGCACCTTTCTTGCCCCTTTCTGTATTTCATGTGCCTCTTTCTGTACTTCTCCTGCCTCTTTCCGCACTTCTCTTGCCTCTTTCTGCACATCTATTGCCTTTTTGTGCACATCTCTTGCCTGTTTCTGCATTTCTTTTGCCTCATTCTCCACTTCTCTTTCATGTTTCTGCACTTCTCTTGCCTCTTTCTGTACAGTTCTTACTCTTTCTCCACCTCTGTTGCTTCTTTCTGCACTTCTCTTGCCTCTTTCTGCACCCCTATTGCTTCATTCTGCACTTCCCATGCTTCTTTCTGCATCGGTCTTGCTTCTTTCTGCACCCCTGTTGTCTCTTTCTGTACTCGTCTTTCCTCTTTCTCTACCTTTCTTGCCTGTTTTTGCATCTCACTTGCCTCTTTCTGTACTTTTCTTGCTTTTTTCTACACATCTTTTGCTTCTTTCAGCAATTCTCTTGCCTCTTTCTGCAGTACTCTTGCCTGTTTCTGCACCCCTCTTGCCTCTTTCTGCACCCGTCTTTCCACTTTGTGCAACTCTCTAGGCTCTTTCTACACCACTGTTCCCTCTTTCTGCACTCCTCTTGCCTCTTCCTCTAACTCTTTTGCCTCTTTCTGCACCTCACTTGCATCTTTCTGCAGTTCTCTTGCCTCTAACCTCACCTCACTCTTTTCTTTCTACACCTCTCTTGCCTCTTTTTGCACTTCTCTTACCTCTTTCTACCCTTCTCTTCCTCCTTTTGTGCACATGTCGTGCCTCTTTTTGCACTTCTCTTCTTGTTGTCTATATCTGCACCTTGCTTCCCTCTTTCTACACTACTCTTGCTTCTTTCTGCACTTCTCTTGGCTCTTTCTGTACTTCTATTTCCTCTTTCTTCACTTCTCTTTCCTCTTTCTGCACTTCTCTTGCCTCTTTCTGCACTTCTCTTTCCTCTTTCTGTACTTCACTTGCTTATTTCTACACTTCTATTGCCTCTTTCTTCACTTCTCTTGCTTCTTGCTGCAACTCTCTTGTGTATTTCTGCTCCTTACTTGCTTCTTTTTGTACCTCTCTTGCCTCTTTCTGCATCTCTGTGAGAATTTAGCCTGGTATATGCTGGTCACTAGTTAAAGTGGCCACCTTGCACCAGTACAATTCGACTCTTATGGTAGATAGGTTTAAGACAACCTTTTAAAGAAAGCTATCCTAGTGTTAGCTGTGGAAAGCAGCCTTCAGACTAAGTCTTTAGAGGAATGTAAAGCAGCTTGTTTTACCTCATAATCTCTTCAATTACTAAATGAAAGGACACCATACATATATATATATAAAATATATATGTATTTATTACTAGACACACTCTACTAATCTCTTTATGAGATTAGAAGTCAAGGACATATGCACAAATCAACATTTCACAACAAGTTAAGCACAAATATGGCTGGGGCCCAAGGGGCGTACCAGACCATATACTAGAAAAGAGACTTAGGAAAATTGACTTGCGAGGGGACAAGGCCTAGGGCCTTCAGAAGCGCTGGGGCCTCACTAATCCACCCAAGGCAGGTAAGTAAAGGACCCACGGGAGACGCATGCAGTGTGAGAACACAGCCGCGGATCCCAATTGACTTCAATGGAGCAAGTCGCGGTTGGAATTTTAAAGTTTTAAGATACTTCGGGAGAGTCTGCAAGCAAGTCACTTACAGGGTAAGTAGTTCTAGATCCCACACACACAGGAGCACCGTAGTGCTAGAGTTACCTCACCCAGGGAAGCCAGGTGCATAGGTGTCTTTTGGTGTCGGGTCGCGGCGTCGTTTTCAATTGGAGCCAAAGAAGACTTGCTGCTTGTGAAGACAGGAGAAGTGTCCGGTGGAATCCAAGGCTGGATTCAGAAGAAAGAACCTGAAAGCAGAAGGGACAGTGTTCAAAGTCACTTGGCAGCGACCCGGGGCAAGGAAGCTGGATGCCCACAGTTGTCGGGTGATTTCAGGTGATCATGGGTGTCTTGACTCTTCAGCCATGAGGTCCAGGTTGTGTTGACGATGACCAGGAGATGGATTTGGCGTGTCCCACAAAGTCTGCAGCTTACTGAGGTGTTGGCGACCAGATTAGAGCCAACAAGCCTTGGCAACAGCAAGTCTTGTGGAAAGTGTAAAAAGTGCAAGGTCTGAGGGACTCACCCAGCAAGGGTAAGTCAGGGCAGGCCTGGAGCAACAAGAGGAGCCCTTTGGTTCTGTAGAAAAGTCTTCTGGGGACCGACAAGCCAACCGGCAAGGAATCGCAAAGACGCCTCTGGAAGATTCACTCACCAGGAGCCCACGGTCACTCGGGATGAAGTAGGCCTCTGATCTTCGGAGGAAATCCTGCTGGAGGCTTGGACCATTCGTGGTCCAATGCACAAGCTCGTAGAACATCGTGAAGGGGTTGCACTCAAAAATAGTGCCTGGTACCCAGGTATTGCAGTTCCTCGTCACTCGTGGGGTCCACTTGCCTCAGCGTTGCTGGGGACTCACGATGGCCTTGGAGAAGTCAGGAAATCCACTTCCGGGGCTGCATGGACTTCAGACTCTGGCAGGAGCGGGAAAGTTTGCGACCGTTTATTCAAAGTTTTGGTGCCTGCCAAGCAGGGGAGTCACTCCTTGACTCCAAGGGAGATTCTTCAGTCTTCCAAAGGTAGTGGAACATCGAAGGTCCAGGATTCTTCTTCAGAGCGTCGTCCAGGGATATCTAGTTTGCAATGGCAAGGGTTCCCTAACTTATACTACAAGGAAGGGAGGGACTAGCTCTATGACCCCACCTATGGGAGGGTCAGGGGAGTGGGTGGCTACACCCACTTCCCTTTGTCCAGTTTCACGCCAGAGCAGGGGCAGGTAGCCCCTGAGCCGGTTTGAACTGGTGTATGCACAGAGGAGCCTACTGCTCCCCCAGTGCAGGACTTCAAAGCACTCTAGGAGTGCACCCACCCAGCCCCAATACACTAAACCCTGTCTGGGAGGTGACCACACCTCCCTGTGACAGGATGCTTATTGTTGGGCCTCCTCCACTGCGAGTTTCGGTCAGCAGCAGGAGGGCAGCCCAGTGTCTGTGACTAGTGGCATCCATTTTGTGATGCCAGGGCTCTTTAGGATTCTACCGTGTTTCCACAGTGGGTACATGTCAATCCCTCTAGAAGGGTGGGATCATACTCCCACACCAGTTACTGGTGTGGGGGTAGGATTCCAAAGTGTTTGACACCAAACACGGCAGCTTTTGATGCAGCCATCCCAAAGTTAGCATTACCGCTAGGTTATAATGCACTTAAGAGTATATGGTTTAACCGCATCCACAAACAGCTACAGAGAATGGACTCTGAGAGCTGCAGAGGGGCCCTGCTCAGGCAGAGGCACCCCCTCACATAGTAACCAAGCACCCTGCCCTCAGGATTGATAGGGCCTGCCTTAGGGGTGATTGATAGATTTATATGTGTGTGTAAGGAGAGATATATATATATATGCTAACACTACCTCACCCAGGCTGCCGTAGCAGGCCTGTGGTGTCAGATTTAGTCTGCTTCCCAGGGGTGGCATAATACATTCTTCAGCCCCTGGTAGGCCTGTGAAGTACCTATGCCCTTGGGACCTAAGGTACCATACACTAGGGGCTCATAAGGTACCACAGTATCCAATCACTAGTGCATCTAATATGCACTCCAAGTTGTTTAGAGATAACAGAGAGGCTGGGGCCCTGATTAGCAGGGTCCCAGCCAGACTATAACCAGAAACCAGTGTAAACATCAGAAAAAAAGTGGGGGCAACATAAGTGCGGATCCTACTCTCATACACCCCCCCCCCCCAACGCAGGGACACTAAACTAACCTTGACCAGTTAAGTCTTCGTGTTCTAAGTGGAAATACCTTGAGAGTCCATCTGCATTGGCATGTTGTGTCCCATGTCTATGTTTCACTGTATAGTGCATCCCCTGTAGTGAAATGGACCACCTTAAAAGTTTTGGGTTTTCACCTTTCATCTGTTTGAGCCATAGGAGGGGCTTGTGGTCAGTCTGAACTAGGAAGTGAGTGCCAAACAAGTATGGCGTCAGCTTCTTCAGATCCCACACCACAGCAAAGGCTTCCCTCTCTATAGCTGACCAACGTTTCTCTCTAGGGGTCAACCTTCTGCTTATAAAAGCTACTGGCTGGTCTTGACCTTCATCATTCAGTTGAGACTGTGCGGCTCCCACACCCAGCTCAGAAGCATCTGTTTGTACAATGAACTTTTTGGTGTAGTCTGGACTCTGTAAGATGGGGGCAGTGCACATGACATGCTTTAGGTCTTCAAATGCCTTCTGACAGCTAGCTGTCCACTGAACCTTTTTTGGCATTTTCTTTGAGGTAAGATCATTTAAGGGGGTCACTATAGATCCATATCCCTTAACAAACCTCCTATAGTACCCAGTCAGGCCTAAGAAGGCTCTCACCTGTGTCTGGGTGGTTGGAGCAACCCATTCCATGATGGTTTGGATTTTGCTCTGTAAAGGCTGAACCTGGCCTCCACCTACAAGGTGGCCCAGGTACACAACCTGACTCTGCCCTATCTGGCACTTAGTGGCCTTGATAGTTAGGCCTGCTTTTTTGCAGGGCCTCCAAAACATTTCTGAGGTGGACCAGGTGATCCTGCCAGCGGGAACTAAAGACAGCAATATCATCTAGATAACCTGAGCAATAAGTGTCCATCCCTGCCAGAACTTTGTTCGCCAACCTCTGAAAAGTGGCAGGTGCATTTTTCAATCCAAAGGGCATCACCACAAAGTGGTAGTGCCCGCCAGGGGTTGAAAATGCTGTTTTGGCTTTTGCATCATCAGCTAACCTGATCTGCCAGTAGCCATCTGTTAGGTCAAATGTACTAAGATTCTTGGCTGAGGCCAAAGTATCAATCAGCTCATCTGCCCTTGGTATGAGATAGGTATCAGTCCTGGTGACTGCATTGAGGCCTCTGTAATCTACACAAAACCCCATTTCTTTCTTACCATCCTGGGTATGAGGTTTGGGTACTAGGACTACTGGACTAGCCCAAAGGCTATCTGAAGGCTAAATCACACCTAACTCCAACATTTTCTGGACTTCAGTCCTGATACAGTCCCTGACATGGTCAGGTTGCCTGTAGATTTTACTCTTGACAGGCAGACTGTCTCCAGTGTCCACCTCATGGGTGCACCAGGAGGTCTGACTAGGGGTCAGGCTAAACATATGTCTTATACTGCTGCAGAACTTGTCTGCATTCAGTTTGCTGATGATCAGTGAGGCTGCTTGCCAAAGCAACACCATCTACTGATTCATCACCAGGGTTCTGTGAGAGCAGGTCAGGGAGAGGGTCACTCTCCTCCTCCTGTTCCTCATCAGTTGCCATGAGCAAGACCATGTCAGCCCTGTCAACATATGGTTTCAATCTGTTGACATGGAGCACCCTAAGGGGGCTCCTGGGAGTTCCAAGATTCACCAGATAGGTGACTTCTCCCTTTTGCTCAACAATTGTATGGGGGCCACTCCACTTGTCTTGGAGAGCTGCTGGGGCCACAGGCTCCAACACCCACACTTTCTGTCCTGGCTGGTACACAGTCAGCACAGCCTTTTGATCATGCCAAGTTTTTTGTAGTTGTTGGCTGGCCTCCAGGTTTTTAGTTGCCTTCTTCGTGTATTCGGCCATCCTGGAGCGGAGGCCAAGTACATAGTCCATCACATCCTGTTTAGGGGGTTTGAGAGTTAACTCCCAGCCCTCCTTCACCAAACATAATGGACCTCTTACAGGATGCCCAAACTGAAGGTCAAATGGGCTGTAAACAACCCCCTTCTGTAGAACCTCTCTGTATGCAAACAGAAGGCAGGGAAGTAAAAGGTCCCATTTTTGCCTAAGCTTTTCTGGGAGGCCTTTAATCATTCCCTTTAGGGTTTTGTTGAAACGTTCAACCAACCCATTGCATTGTGGGTGATAGGGAGTAGTGAATTTTTATAAGTTACATCACACTCCTTCCACATTGCTTTAAGATATCCTGACATAAAGTTGGTACCTCTGTCAGATATAACCTCCTTTGGGAAACCCACTCTGGAGAAAACTCTAATGAGGGCTCTTGCCACCACAGGGGTTGTGGTGGTCCTCAGGGGAATTGCCTCTGGGTACCTGGTGGCATGATCCACTACCACCAGGATACACCTGTGCTCAGATGCAGTTGGAGGGTCAAGGGGACCAACAATGTCAATCCCTACCCTTTCAAAGGGTACCCCCACCACAGGTAGTGGTATCAGGGGGGCCTTTGTTGTGCCACCTGACTTGCCACTGGCTTGGCAAGTGACACATGAGCGACAAAACTCCTTGGTGTCCTCTGACAAATGTTGGCTAATGAAAATGTGGAACAAGCCTGTCCCAGGTTTTGTTTTGGCCCAAGTGACCTGCTAAAGGGATATCATGTGCTAGGGTCAAGAGGAACCCCCTAAACTTCTGAGGTATTACCAACCTCCTGGTGGCTACAGGGGTTGGATCTCTAGCCTCAGAATATAGGAGTCCCTCATCCCTATAAACGTTATGGGACCCACTGGCACTCCCAGCAGCCTCAGCAGCAGCCTGCTGTCTGAGGGGTTCAAGAGAGGGGCAGCTCAGCTGCTCCTGGCTCAGATCTGCCCTGGAAGGGCCCACTGCCCCCAAGAACTCAACCTGATCAGGTTTCAGTTCCTCTGAGACAGTTCCTTCTTCATGATTAAGGTCATCTTCCTCAAGAGACTGGTCTGTACTCTGAGGCAGGGGGAAGACACTGCCTTACCCCTACTGCCCCTTCTCTTAGAAGGCACCTGGTCCATTATTCCAGGATCCAGGGCCTGTTCAGTGGAAGACATTTTTGACAGTGACCTAGTCATGGCAAACACATCTGCAGGGATGCCCAGCATTTCTGCATGTGTCCTGAGTTCCACTTCAGCCCAAGCTGAAGTTTCCAAATCATTGCCCAATAAGCATTCAACAGGGAGGTCAGCAATTACCACAATCTTCTTAGGGCCAGTTACCCCTCCCCAGGTGAGATTCACAACTGCCAAGGAGTGGTCTGTCCTGACATTGCTTGAATTGGTCACTTGGTACATCTCACCTAGTATGATCTGTTCAGGGGCCACAAGATGTCTTGTCTCCATTGTGACACTTGCACCTGTGTCCCTGAATGCCATAGCCTCCTTACCATTGATCAAAGGCTGCTGTCTGTATTTGCCCAGATTACTGGGACTGACAAATAAGGAGGCAATATCCATGCCTCCATCACAGACTAACACAGCCTGAGTTGGAACTCTGACTAGGCCAGAGTCCATCTCAGATCCCAGGGTTAACCCTACTACACCCTTATTCTGTGTACCACCACTTTGAGCTGCACTAGGGGGAACAGTTGCCTTAGGAAAAGTGGTGACTGGAGAAGATTTCTTGGATTTTGAACAATCATTTGTCCAATGGGTCTTCTGTTTACAGATATGACACCAAGGTTTCTTTTTGCATTTACCCTTGTTGGATTGTGACTCCCCCAGATGAAGACTTGTGGGGCCCTTGTGAAGACTTCTGGTTTTTACCCTTCTCCCCACCCTTATCTGAGGTTTTAGAATCTGGCTTCTTAGAGTCACCACCTTGGTTCTGAGCTTTCTGCTTCACCCTGGTTCTGACCCATTTGTCTGCCTTCTTTCCCAATTCTTGGGGAGAGGTCAGATCAGAGTCTAACAGGTACCTATGCAACAACTGATTTTGACAATTATTAAGATTCTGCTCCCTCATAATTAATTGTACAATCCTTTAAAATCACACACTTTGCTGACAAGTAACCAGCCTTCCAGAGCCTTAGTAGCACAATCTACAAAGACAACCCAGTCCTGAGTCTGTGTCTTCTGGGTGTCTCTGAACTTATTCCTGTATTGTTCAGTGGTTAAGCCAAACCTATCAATGAGAGCACTCTTCAAGACTATGTAATTATCTGCATCCTCTTCTCTTACAGTGAGGAGCTTATCTCTACCTTTGTCAGCAAAGGAGAGCCACAAGATAGCTGCCCACTGCTATTGAGGGACCCTCTGTACTTTATAGGCCCTCTCTAGTGCGGTTATCCTTTTGTGGATGTCATCCCCACTCTGGTAGGGAGGGACTATCTTGTTCAGGTTCCTATGATCATGAGTATGCTCTCTAGTTCTAGGGACACTGTTGCTGCCACCATGGGACTCTAGCCCCAACCTTCTGGAAGTTCTCTGGAGCTCTAGGGATTCCCTGTCTAAGGCCAATTGCTCCCTCTTGAGTCGGAGTTTGGTTCTCTTATACTCAAGTAACTGACACTTCTTCTCATAAGAGGAGTCCCTTTTATGAGAAGCAGAGGTCCCTACAGAAGTACCTGAATGAGTAGATTCGACAGATGGAGATCTTAATCTTCTAGGTAAACTTTGTACCCTTCCTTTTTGGAGAAAAGAGAGGGCCACTGGGGCCTTCTCCGCCACCTAAACGCAAAGTTGGATTTTCCAAGTTAGAATCATCTTGATCCTCCTGGCCAGCATTTGAGTCCATATCAAAGAAGTGATCACTTCCTGCTCTGTCCTCATCCACTGCCCCAGGCCCTCAACCTACCTCATCAGACCCTGGAGTCTTTCTGAGGTCATCTAAAATTAATAATTCAATGAGGCGTTGAGTACTGGTCCTCTCCCTGTCCTCCGCTTCCTGGATGCACACACGTTTCTGAAATCTTGGAATGACAGCTGGTCAAGGTCATACCTAAATGGCAGAGAGCTACCGGCTTCTCCTATAGAGGAAATACTAGTGTTATGTGGTGTAGGCACCTACCTAACCTAGTGGGAACTAAACTCTCTTGAGTTGGAGAAAGGGTGTGCTAGACCCTTAACTGCCCAACTCCAAATTCAGTAGAACTTACTTATTCAGTCTTGATGTATTATATGTACCTAATACCTTTAGTGGTTTTCAGTTATTCACTCAATGAGATTTATCTGGTAAAACAAAAGCAAGCTTGTATCCCAACCGCTGCACACCAATGTGAGAAGTTGGCCTGGTATATGCTGTCCACTAATTAAAGTGGGCACCTTTTACCAGTCCAAACAACCCTTATTGATGATTAGGTTAAAGACAACCTTTATGGAAAGCTATCCTAGTGGTAGATGTGGAGAGCAGCCTTCAGGCTAAGTCTCGAAGGAATGTAAAGCAGCTTGTTTTACCAGATCAGAACCTCCTGAATGACCAAATGCAAGGAGAACCACACAAGAGATATATAGAATATATGTATTTATTACTAAACACTCTCTACTAACCTCTTTATGACATTAGAGCACCAGATATACAATGCTGAATCAATAGATTGACAGTAAATAGCACATTTTTTGAGATTCCATATATCGTTTCATAAAGAAATTAGAAAAAGAAAAAATTATCCCTCTCGTCCTGATCGTTTGAACATTTTTGCCCCGTCCCAACCTAACCTTCCCAAGGGGGTTCTGACTGAACCCCCTCACCCATTCCCCAAGAGGAGGAAACCCTCTTATACCCTGCCACCGCTGGATGGGCAGCTCTAGAGAGTAGCAGCATAAGAGATCAACCTGCCAAGAACATAAGCTTATTTATTTATAAGCTCTAGAAGCTCCATAGAATCCAAAAAATACGGTACTTGAATCATCAATTTTTTCTTTTTTTTCCCCCCTTTTTTTACAGCCTCCCTTTTTTCCCCAATCATTACCCAACACCATTACCCTAACATCGGCTCAAACTACCCCCACCCTTATCTTCCCCTCCACCACACGCAAGAATTATCAGTATAATATACTAGAGTGTAAACTGAACCACACCATAAACATAAAAATGAACCTCAACATCAATAATCATTAGAACTCAAAGCTCTTTTCCCTTTCCTATTCCATTATCCCCCACCTTAAGCTAACCTTTCTCCGCCCCTTCTAAGATGTTAATTTCGAGAGCACCTGTTCTGCCTCCTTCTCGTCTGTAAATATATATGTGCGCCCCCCATTAATCACCTTTAGGCGGGCCGGTTCCTGCAAAAAAGCCTGACCGCCCAAGGCCTTGAATGGGTCGATAAGCTGACGTAACTTCCAACGTCTGTCCATAGTGCTTTTACTTAGATCGGATCATACAAAAAAAGATATAGAGTCAATCACAACTGGGGAATTTGGCCTAGCTTTAAGTGAGACCGCCTGTCTAAGCAAAAAATTACCAAAATAAATCAAAAAGGGGCGAGGAAATTTGCTGCCCTTATTCGCTGCATAGAGTGGCAATCTATGAACTCTCTGAAGCTGAGAGTCCCAGTCCCAATCAGAGAGATCAGGAAAAGCTTTCTGGAATAATTGTACAATATAAGCCCTCGGGTCAGCCCCTTCAGACCCCTCGGGTATACCAAAGAGTCTAAGATTAAGTTGTCTTTGCCTGTTCTCCATATCTTCTAGCTTGTCCTGCAGCCGCCCGATTTGCTCCTGATGTCTGTTAGCCACACCTTGGTTAATGGCAAACGTCTCCTCAACAGTCGAAACCCTTTGCTGTAGAGACTCCAAATCCTGAACAATCCCTCCAACCTTGTTATTTAATTCCTGCATGGAATTCTGAATCTTGATGTTATCTTCCCTCAATTGAAGAAAGTGTTGTTGCGTTTCCTTATGTTGTTCAGAAAGAGTCTGTAGGATAATGTTAAGAGGAAGATGTTGTTTTTCAGAACTATCAAGATCGGTAACTGGGTGGATAGTTGAAGAAACGGATACAGGAGCATGAACTGCAGTAAAAGCTGGAATTAGTTTAAGAGCTTGATCATTACATGAGAGTGCTTGCTCCTCAGCGGAAAGCACAATCACAGAATCATACCAGAAACGACCTCAGCCACCCCACCGTAAAGTTTTTCAGGGGCCTGCACCGGAGAAGCCCGAAATCCCCGGCTGAGACCATCCAGCAAAGTAGGGACAGAAACAGCAGGCTCCACTGAGTCGACTCCACCGAATATATCGGTCAAACAAACACCAGGAATCTCCAAATGGGAAGCGCCAGCTGACTCATTAGCAACATGTTCAAGCCCAGCTTAATTTAAACTCCCTCTGTCAGACGAGGATTCCCCCTGAGCACTTGAAAAAGCAGCTGTTATAACTGTGCCCCCAGCGCTTCCACATGAGCTGGTAGCCAGAGAGCATAGATCAGTCTGTGCGGTCCCAACAGGCATGGCAGACTCGTCAGGGCAAAGTCCAGATGCCGATAACCCCCTTAAGTCAGCGCCCCCCCCACACAACAACCACTGTGAACAAGGGGCCCCTCTTCATTTTCAAATAATGAGCGGGGGGTTGAAACATGTATAGATAATGGATAGAATCAGATGTATGGCATGGAATGTCGCAGGTCTTAATAGTAGGAACAAAAGACGACTTGTCACTGAAGAGCTAAATATGTACAAACCTCAGCTAGCTTTACTTTCTGAGACGCATATTACCTATACAGACCGTAAGCTTCTTCGGCAACTAGGATATGATTTGGTGGTCTGCTCAGAATGTAGTACTCCAATTAGAGGTGTGGTTATTTTAAGACAGAAAAGATTAAATTTAGCAATAATTAAAATCAAGGTTGATAAAGCTGGGCGATGGGCCAGTGCTCAAATATTATGGCATGGTAATACTTATACTTTTCGTGTACTCTACGGTTCAAACATCGATGACCCTTCTATTATCGATAGGCTAAATATAGAACTACTTGATAGTAGCGGAGAACTTATCTATTCTTAATGGGCGACTTCAACCTAATTATGGATTATAATATCGATACTACTCGACACCAAGCATTTCGGAGGATGCGTCGATCTCGAGCGGCTATTATTGAACTCGGACGCATCCATAACATAAAAGATGCGTGGCGAATATTATATCCCTCTATTGCTGGCTATACATATTATTCAGCACCTCATCAACTCTGTTCAAGAATTGACATGGCCTGGGTTTCAGACAACATTCTAGCGAATAGCTCCATGGAGATCTGTCCGAGAGTTGCCTCGGATCATATCGTTTACTATTCAGCAGAATTGCTAAAAACCAAGGTCATTTACATTTCCACGGCATCTGTTGTCTAATAAGGATTATATTTCACAACTAAAAGAACATCTTGCGGAGTTTATCACTATTAATATAAATTCAGCTACACCCAGTGTAGTTTGGGATACGGTTAAAGCGAGTATACGGGGGTTTACACAACAGTATGTTTTAAATCAAAATTTACATCATAAACTTGGTTTGGATGCTTTGGTCAATCGTGTAAGCATACTAGAAAAACAACTGTCACAGGCATTGACCCAGGGCTTACTAAATGTAGCGGATATATGTCAAAAATTAGCCAGCTCCAAGCTTAATATTAAAACCAGGCTTATGGAGAAAAATGCAATCAGCTCACATAAGTATCATCTCTCTCAATATGAGAGCGGAGATAGGGTAGGTAAAATTCTTGCATATAAAGTTGCGGATGATAAGTCTAGAACTCTTATAAAAGAAATTAAGGGTCAAAATAATATAGTATATACTCAACCAGAGCAGATCCTGGAGCAATTTGCTGTATTTTATAGAGCATTATATACTCCAGAGGAATATCCGGCCATGAATCAAATCCAAGAATATTTAGATACTAATTTAACTAAGGATAAACAGATTGAAGGATTTGCGCTGCTCTCTGTAAAGATTACTGAGTCAGGGATTAGATTGGCTATCAATACTCTCCCCTCAGGTAAAGCTGCTGGGGAGGATACTATCCCACTTGAAATCTATAAACTATGCTCAGAGGAACTTGTACCTTTACTATCTACTGTGATAGGTAATATAGGAATTACTGGGAAGGCACCTGCATCTTGGAACACAACTAGGATTGTTTTATTTTTAAAAAAAAGGTAAACCAGGAGATCAATGTGGGTCATACATACCTATCTCACTTATTAATACAGATGCTAAAATCTTTGCTAAGGTACTGGCCACACGATTAGCTCCATGTATACCTCATTTGGTGACCTCTCATCAACATGGCTTTGTCATGGGGAGAGATACTACTGCCCATATCAATACGGCTATTACTGCATTTGATGTGGCCGGGACTGGTCCCACCCCACTTGGTATGATACTCTTGGACGCCGAAAAAGCGTTTGACCGAGTGGGGTGGGACTACCTCTGGTCAACTTTGATCACTATGGGCTTTAATGGTCAATACCTTAAATGGTTACAGGCTTTGTATGATCAAAGGCACCCAAAGGCTAAGCTTAGCTATGCTGGGATAACTTCGACCAGTTTTCCAATCTCTTGAGGAACACGGCAAGGGTGCCCACTATCGCCCTTGCTATTTGCGTTATCTCTGGAACCTTTTCTCGCTGCCCTCCAAGCTCATCCCAAAATAAGTCCTTTTGAATATGGCCAGAACTCGTTAAAAATTACGGCCTACGCCGACGATATAGCGATCTATTCTACTAATGTACCGGAAGCTATATTGGGCATTACTGAGGAGGCCAATAAATTTGGGTCTGTCTCTGGTTATAAACTTAACTCACATTAGACACAAGTTATATTGAATTACAGGCCGCCCGCTACGATTTTAGGTACTTGTCGAATAGCTACTTATCTTGGCATTAAAATGTCTTCTAATATCAATGAAATAATCACTCTTAATTATGAGGCCCTCCTCAAAGAAACAGCTTTAACATTAAAAAAATGGCACAAGGTTCCTCTCAGTATTATAGGCCGTATCAACTTAATTAAAATGAGTATACTACCTAAATTTTTATATTTATTTAGGTCTATACCACTTTTTGTCAACAAAACGTACTTTAAACGATTAGACGGGATTTTTAGTGGTTATATATGGGGATACAAGAAGGCTCGCAGATCAATCACTCTGCTCAAACTGCCGTATAGCCAAGGCGGTCTTAACTTTCCTGATTTCAGACTATATTTCAAACGAGTTAAATTTAAGACTGCTAAAGACAGTTTTAAAATCTGGCAATTTTCCATGATGGGTCATTTAAAATCTGGGAAAATGCTGCAATAGAAACACTTGGTGATCTATATGGTAATGATGGCTTTTTGACCTTCGAGACACTTAGAATACTTTATAAACTACCCAAAACTTCACGTTTCAAATATATTCAGATTCATGATTATCTCATACGTAAAATGAAGCTTTTAAATATCTCTGATTCTGATATTTGGAAATGTTTCTGTTCCAGCATGGTTAGCTCACTTATTAGTTTTGGATACGGTGCTTTAATTTCATATAAACTAGATGATTGTGGGAAAATTGCGGAGAAATGGAGCTCTCGATTAGGCTTAAATATTACTGCTAATCAGATCTCTTCCGTTTTCTGCAATATAAATCGCTCAATTCATTCTTTAGCTTGAGATTACAGCATTACAAAACTACCTGTCAGCTATATTATACTCCAGAAAGACTCTCAAAATGGTATAGTAATAGTACTAGCAACCAGCGGACTAGCTGCCCTAAATGCGATCTTATAGCTGCAAGCTTAGAACATATGCTGTTCACGTGTCCCTGACTTACGGAATTGTGGCTTAATATAAAACAGGGAATGGCTCAGATTATGTCTCGATCAATAACATTCAACATAACTAATGTATTGCTTGGTATCCAGATCTCCAATAACTTACAAGCAGACCCTCAATCAGACCTTATAAATATTTTAATAGGATGTGCCTAACTGACTTTAGCTCGAACTTGGATCTCAAGAAATCCACCACATGTGATGGAATGGTGGACTCTTGTTAGAGAAATTTACATTATGGAATCTTCTCTAGCTAAGATTAGAGGAGTTACATTTTTACAGAAGATAGATAGAATCTGGGGGTCCTCATTTAGTTGATTGAATTCCCAGTAAGTGCGGGTCATAAACTCGCGTTGATTAAGTGAGATTAAAGAGGGGGGGCCCCTTTTTTTATTTATTTTTTCTTCTCTCCCCTAATCTGTACCTGCTGCTGAACTAATATAAATATTATACCTCTGATCTCTAATTTTGACTTTTATACCCCGGCTCTGTAAGATTTATCTGATACGATAATGTATAATTTATTTTGTAATTTCAAATGTTTTGCTGATCTGACCTCTTGTCTTGATTTCAATAAAAAGATTTTTTTTTAAAAAAGACAGTAAATAGCACAATACACAGAGGGCTCTAGGGGGAGACCGAACCATATACTAAAAAAATAGCATAACAACAACAACTTCACTATACACAGTGCCTAGAGCATGTAGAATCACTGGGACCCCAAGGAACCACCCAAAGTAGTGACAGAGGGGACCCACGGAGGACGGGTGCAGTGTGAGAGCACAGACGCGAGCTCCGTATATCTCTATGGGAAAGTGGCGGTTGGAAAATTACAGTTTAAAGACACTTCGGAGAGGACTACAAGCAAACCCTTTGGAACATAGAAGGTTCTAAGGCCAGCACCCTTGTGCATACTGAGGTACCCATATTACCTATCCCAGAGGGGCAGGGTGCATAGGGTTCAAGTGGTGTCGGAAACCCTCGTTGTTTTCAATGTCGTGATGCGGAGAAGTGCTGCTGCCCGGAAGATGAAAAGTGTCCAGTGGAATCCAAGCCTGGATCTGAGGTGAGAAGAACCTGAAAGCAGAGGGGACACTTCAGGGTGTCCAGGGGCTCAGTAGACGAATGTCCACCGATGTCGGGTGCTTCAGGTGAGAAGATTGGATGCTTGACTCTGCAGCCACGGGGACCAGGAGACGTTGACGATGACCAAAGTCCGGAGGTGACCTGTCACACAAAGGATGTCAATTGCTGGGGGGGTCAGTGTCCGGATCGAACACCAACAAGCCTTGGCAACGGCAACCCACGCGGGCAGAGGAAGCAGGTTACAGTGAGGACCAGCAAGGTCCTGGCGACTCTCCAAGCAATGGAGAGTCAGGGCACAGCTGGAGCAAACAGGGAAGCCCAAGGAAAGTCAAAGTTACCCTCACACGGACCCACAGGCTAACGGACCAGGGATCGCGAAGGGACCTCAAGCTGAATCATGGAACACTCGTGGAGTGTAGGCCAGAAATCTTAAGTGGAAATACTGCTCGGGGTCAGGACTATACGTAGCCCAAAGCACAGCCTCAGGGATTGCCAAAAGCATATGCTGTTGCAAAAGTACTTGGTGCACAGTGATTCAGGTTGCACGGTCCCCACGAGGGATACTGGTCTCGGAATTGCTGAGAGAGCAGATCAACCTCAGAAACCTCGGGAACACACCTCCTGTGTTGCAGAAATCTTCAGAGTTCTCAGGAGCTCGGGACATATAAAGCGGTCAGATGCGTTAAGGTGCCTGCTGCTGCAGGGGAGTAACTCCTTTACTCCAAGTGAGATTCTTCTGTCGTCCAGCGAAGGGTAGACCGTCAAAGTACTTGGTTTCTACTTGCAGAGTTTAGCCCAGGTAAAATCTAAAGTCCTGTAGTCACGGTTCCTACTTTAAACCCAAGGAAGGGGTTGGACAAACTCTGGGGACCCACTTATGGGAGGGTCAGGACAGAGGGGTGGCTACACCCATGTCCTTTGTCCAGTTTTGAGCCAGAGCAGGAGCAAATGGCTCCTGTAACCGGTTTGAGCTGGACTATGCACAGGGACACCAAATGTGCCCCCATTGAAGACTTTGAAACACTCTCAGAGTTCCCCCACCCAGCCCCTAAACATTAAATTCTGTCTGGTAAGTGGTCACACCGCCCTGTGATAGGAAACCTATTGTCAAGCCTCCCCTGCTCGAGCTCAGCTCAGCAGCAGGAGGGCAGACTCGTGTCTGTGGCTGGCAGCATCCATTTTGTGATGCCCAGGTCTAGAAAGCTGGTACCGAGTGTACCGGTGTTTCACATAAGTCCATCTAGAAGTGTGGAATCATACTTTCCCCGCCAGTTACTGGTGGGGATGTATGATTCCAAGGTGTTTGACACCAAACTCGACCTGTTTCTAAGCAGCCGTTTTAAAGTTAGCATTTACCGTGAGGTTATAATGCACTTAAATATATATGGTTGGCTGCATCACAGACAACCCCGGAAAATAGGTTCTGAAGGCTGCAGAGGGGCTCTGCTCATGCAGGGGCACCCTCTCACATAAAACCCAGCACCCAGCCTTCAGGATTGATAAGGCCTGACATAGGGGTAACTGATAGGTTTATATGTGTAGTGATTTAGAATAGATACTGTGAACTTATATCTAAGTAAGGGGTGCATGCACCACCTCACACAGGCTGCAGGAGCAGACCTGTGGTGTCAGTTTGAATGGTCTCTCAGGGGTAGCACAATACATGCTGCAGCCCCTGGGAGGCCTCTGGGGTACCTATGCCCTGGGTACATAGTGTGCCATATACTAGGGACTGATAAGGGTACCCCAGTATCCAATCTGGACTGAACCTAAAGTGCATACAATCAATTTAGAGGAGAAAGCAGCTAGACTGGGGTCCTGGATAGCAGGATCCCAGTCAGTCTTGGTCAAAAACAGTGATACATCATCAAAAAGTGGGGGTAACTATAAGAAGCAGATCCTACTCTCCTACACACACAGTCACTGGATGATGTAATCAGTGATGTCATCAGTGATGTAATCAGTGAAGTCACTGACCATGTCATGAATGGTATAATATGTGACGTCATCATCAGCAGTGCATTGGGGGGCGCGAGTTATAGTTAGCTGAACTAACTATAACGTACGAATTGCTCTGGTTTTGTACAAATGAAATGTCTAACTAACTAATGTCCCTGAAGCCTGTATTTTTTTCAGTGAATATATATCAATATGGCGGTGGTGTTGGGCACTAAATAAATATATTGCACCATCCTTTGGGTTTGCTTTGTCTGTTTTCCTGCAAATTGTTATCTGGAATAAATAAATAAATATATATATATATATATATATATATATATATATATATATATATATATATATATATATATATATATATATTATCTACTGGCGGTCGCCAGTAGATAGTTATAGTTAGGACCACGTTTCCATAGGAAATCCGCAACATTCTATTTGGAATAACTTTGGCGCCGGTCGACGAATCCTCGCAAAATTTTCAAAATAGGTGGGGCGCTACGCTCCGCTCCTACCCTGAAAGTCTCGGGGGGATTTGTCAAGCGGGGGCTGAGATAAAAGGGGGGTCCCAAAACGCGTTTTTCCCATGCATTTTTCCATAGGACCTTTAGACACAGCTACAGCCCGAACGGCTGAACAGAGTTCCTTGAAATGTGGCAGAGAGGTAGTCTACAGGTCAAGGAAGTGCCTTTTGTAGGTTTGGTGTAAATCTGTTCAGTAGATTCTGAGAAAATAGCCTTTAAATCAATATATATATCTGAGCCAGCTTACGGTGCGCTTACCGTGCGCTTACCGTACGCGTACGGTGACGTGCGCGAGCGCGATTCTGATTGGCCGTTAGATCTTAGTAAACATTCGAATCGGTCGAAACCAGGAAGCGGCGGCCGCCATTTTCTCTCTCGCACTCTGACAGGGGGTTGAAAAACAAAGGGCAAACACATGTAAAGGGACTGTTTAGACAGCTCCCAAGCACCTAGCTATGTTGAGGGAGTCCCCAACGATCCCCCAAGGCAAAAAAGGGAATTTTAATTTTTTTGAAAATTTCGCCGATTACGCTTACCGTACGCGTACGGTAAAAAATAATAAAAAAAATAAAAAATTATCCACACTCTCCCCACCCCATGTGCTAATGGTACCCGAAGGGCACCATTTGTGCATGGCATAATAAATAAAAGAAAAACTAATATATTACCTGTCACAACAATGCTCATCATATGTCCTCCATGTGCGCACGGTGCTCGAAGCGCATCGTGCGTTCATGGCCCATCTAGCGTAACGTGGGCACGCAGTGCGCGAAGCGCACCGCGTGCTCACTGTGCGCGAAGCGCACCGTGCGCGCACGGATTGAACTGCGTTAAGTGGGCGCGCACGCCACGAATGGCGTAAAGTAACTTAGCATTTAAAAAACCGTACAAATTCACTGAAAAAACCATAGGTTTCACACACGTTATAGTTAGGAATTAGCATTTAAAAAACCTTGCAAATTCACTGAAAAAACCATAGGTTTCACACATGTTATAGTTAGCTGGACATTTTACTGATAAAAAACCAATGAAATTCCCCCGTTATAGTTAGTGCAGGCAACTATAACTCACGCGACCGCAATCCTCTGCTGATGACATATGTGTCTTTATGAAAAAAAAAATATTTGTAATATATGTATAGCTAAAATTTAATGGAAGAAGACATGGGCAAATAAGTGTCTAAATACAGTATTAGCATCAGCAGAGGATTGCGGTCGCGTGAGTTATAGTTGCCTGCACTAACTATAACGGGGGAATTTCATTGGTTTTTTATCAGTAAAATGTCCAGCTAACTATAACATGTGTGAAACCTATGTTTTTTTCAGTGAATATATATATATATATCTCCATATCCATATCCATATCCTACTGGCGGTCGCCATTAGGTAGTTATAGTTAGGACCTAGTTACCATAGGAAAATCGCAACATTCTATTCCCAATTACTTTGGCGCCGATTGACGAATCTTCGCAAAAGTTTCAAAACTCGTGGGGCGCTCCTATCTTGAAAGTTTCGGGGTGATTCGGCAAGCGGGGGCTGAGAAAAAAGGGGGGTCCCAAAACCTGTTTTCCCCATGCAATTTTCCATAGGAACCTTTAGTCGCAACTACAGTCCGAACTGCTGAACAGAATTACACCAAATTTGGCAAAAAGGTAGCCCTTGGTTCAGAGTTGTGCCTTTTAGTTAAATGGTGTAAATCTGTTCAGTAGTTTTTAAAATATTAATGGATAAAGAAATATATATATCTGGACGGAGCCTAACCACACATCTCATCGTGAGATCTGATTGTTTGTCAGCACTTCATCCAAGAAGTGTTGGCAGCCATCTTGGGACCAATATACGTGATAGCACCTCATTAAAAAGCATTGCAGTTAATAGTTACATTATAAATCATTTGTTGATGGTACCATACTCATTTTAGGAATTGTGGTGTGTTCTAAGGTGATTTTACCATGTGAAAAAGCCTTCTGCTGTGATATCATGAATCATGTTTGAGAGAAAACTATTTTCTCATGCTTTTTCCACAGAGGTTTGGAAGGTGATCTATAAGCTAAACTGAGAGCATATTTTCTGTAAATTCACATTATCTTTCTCAGTCATGTGAGAATGAAGTCTGACATTCTCAGTAAAACATGTAAATCCAACAAGGGCAGAGACTGTCAGTTGATTCCTTTGTGTGCTACTGCAGCTTCCCAGAGTTTTCTAAAGAACAACTAGAGCGCTAACAGTCCTACTTATGACAAACGTATTGCACACCTGAAGCCATCTTGATTGGAATAAAATGGTAACTCTTAAAACATTTAATTTAAAAAGGAACAAAATGAGGGGGTTCATTTTGCCATAGTGCTAACATTCAGAATTTATGGCAAATGTGTGACACATCTGAATGCCTTCTTGATGGAACCAAAGTAAAAAACTGAAAGTATTTCCCACTGAGGAGACTGCAGTAAATGAGGAAATTAGGAAACTTCATAACAAATAATTCTCCCAAGATGGCCACCAGAGACAAAAGAGCCCAAATGTAGCACAAATATCACTCAGATGTAGCCCAAGTATAACCCAATGACAGAATGTCCCAGAGTGTTCTTAAGAACAACTAGAGCGCTTACTGTCTTACTTATGACAAAAGTATAGCACACCTGAAGTCATCTTGATTGGAATAAACTGGTAACACTTAAAACATTTAATTTAAAAAGGAACACAATGAGGGGGTTCATTTTGCCATAGAAATTATGATTAGTGCTGAAGAAAGAAAAATTAGGGCACATTTTGAGTGACTTCTCAAATCCTCTTCTATTTCATTAAAAAATTCTGACATGCAGACTGAAACATGCACTTTTAATACCAGCAGCAGACTTCCGTGGTGAGCAGTAGCTTTACTACAGTGATCTAATGAGCAACTAGAGTGCTAACATTCAGAATTTATGGCAAATGTGTGATATATCTGAATACTTTCTTGATGGAATCAAAGTAAAAAACTGAAAGCATTTCCTACTGAGGAGACTGCAGTAAATGAGGAAATTAGGAAACTTCATAACAAATAAATCTCCCAAGATGGCCACCAGAGACAAAAGAGCCCAAGTGTAGCACAAATATCATCCAGATGTAGCCCACATGTAGCCCAATGACAGAAGTGTGCAAAACACTTTTTATTTTTTGTGTTTTTGCAGTTTTATATAGTGCAGACTTGTCAGGTATTGGAGTGCTTTACAGAAGCATTGGTTACATCACACAAGAACAAATTCATTTTGGTTGTAGACATGGGGAGATTAAATGATTTGACCAGGATCACAGAATGTCGATCTAAAGCAGAAACTCCAACCTGGTTCCCCAGTTGCAAAGTCTGCAGCTCTGGAAGTAACATCACATCCTCTCCCCTAAGTGTAACATTTAATCAATTGGTCAATTGGATAAAAAAAACATAAAGATAACAAATAATTTAAAAGTGCTTTGTCGCTATTTGAAAACTCAGAAAATAATATGTCCTCATTTTAGTTTTTTAGAGCACTAACCATAATTTTGATGCAAATAAGACCCTCTCATATATGAAATTTCTAAAGGAAATGCTCTAGGTATTACAGTTTTGATTACATCAAGATGACGTCAGTCGTTCCACACTTTTGTAATCAATATAGAATGTTAGCAATTTAGTTGTTCATTAGGATACTGTTGAGAGGCAGAGGCCAGGGGCACGGACTCTAAAAATTGAAGGCAGGTAGGAAGATGCAGAGGCAATAATTTGACCACACTGGGCAGGCAGGAAGGGCAGTGGCAGCACAACAGACTATGGAGGGCAGTGGAAAGAGGGGCAGGGGCAACAAACCAACACTACAGGACTGGCAAGAGAGGCTGTGGCAATATAATAGACCATTGTGGGCAGAAGGAAGATGCAGTGGTAGTACAACCATACATGCCAACAGACCCGATTCAGCCAGGAAATGTCCAATGTTTTTAAGCCCAAATGGGCTTTATTTGATCTGTCTCCTGTCTACAATCTCCTCTTTTTCACTGTAAGTCAAAGGGGAAAATCAATACCCCAGTTTTTTTTCAAAATCTCCCTCTTACCAAGTTCAAAATGTTAGCAAGTATGGTACATTGGATCATGGAACGCAGGAGGAATTGGGTTAGGGACATGGACTCGGATAACAGAGGACAGGAGGGACATGGAGAGGTGTACCAAACTGACCCTACAGGGCAGGCATCAGTGTTTGCAGCAGCACAATACACCACACAGGGCATGCGGGACGGGAGTGCAGCACAACAATCCATAGAAAGCAATAGGGAGGGGACAGGACCATGCATATGGACAACAGAGAACAGAGGGGAAAGAGGCAATGGTAGCTAGCTGACCATGGAGAGGTGTGGCTCACTGGTTAGAGGCGGCATATCCGTAAGCAGAGAATCGGCCAGGGACCAGGGTTCAATTCCCGACGCGGCAGGGTCGTGGACCAGTGTCAAAAACGGACTCGAAATATCTCGCCTCGGTACCTACTCTAACCAGGAACACACTCGGCAACTCTGGGCATTAGCTTGCCTCATCTCCACAACGGCCCCCCACATTCGCCGGGGATGCCTGGTTTCACCTTGGAGATACCCTGGAGGGACCATCTCACAGGGATAGCCAGGACGGGTTCCCCAGCGGTCTACAGCGCCAGGACGCCTCAGGGCAGCAGTGCGCTTTACAAGACACATACATTTACATTTATAATGGACAGACAGGAGAGAATGCTGCAGCATAACATACCATAAATGGCAGGAGGGACGGATCAGGGGCATTACAATGGAACAGACAAGCCAGGAGGGAGGGAATAGGGGTCTGCACATGGAAACAGAGGGTTGGGGGCAAGGGGGCAGGAGCAGCAAGAACACCATGGAGGTCAGGCAGGATGGGCACTAGAAGCAAGACACACCATGGAGAGCAACAGTGAGACTATGATGGCATACACACAGACCATGGAGGGAAGGTGGGAGGGGGTCAGGGGCCGCAAGTTGACCACACAGGGAAGGTGGGAGGGGCCGTGGCAGCACAGAAGACCATGCATGGCAAGCAGGAGGGTTAGTGGCAGCACAATGGCTATGATGGGCAAGAAGGAGGGTGCAGGGGCATGCACAAAGGACCATGGAGGATAGAGGGGAGGGTCAGGACCTGGGCACAGACAAGAGAGTTCAGGGGAAGGGGCCTCACAACAGACCACGCGGGGCAGGCAGGAGGAGCAGTTGTAGCACAACAGACCAGGGAGGGCAGAAGGGTGTGGCAGTAAAATGGACAATGGAGGACAGGAGGAAGGGGATAGGGGCATGGAATGTGGACAGGCAGGGTGGAGGTGGCAGGGACAGGTTACAGTCATCTGACCATGCTAGGCAGGTGGGAGGGGAGTGGCAGCTCAACAGAACACTCAGAGTAGATGGGAGTGGCAGGTCCATGGAACATGGTGGGCAAAAAGGATGGAGCAGGGGCATGTACAAAGACATCGGAGGGCAGGGGGAAGGAGAATAGGGGCAGCAAGCCAAGCACAGAGGCTAAGCAGGAGGTCAATGATGGGGCAAAGAATGGGGCAATGGAGGGCAGGAGGAGTGTACTGGTACATCATGCTAAATGGAGGGCAGTGGCAGCACATCAGACCATGCATGGCAGGAGGGAAGAGGCTAGTCCATGCATTCAGACAACAGAGGATAGGGAGGAGGTGGATGGGGCAGCAAGCTAACTGTTCAGAGAAGGTGGGAAGGCCAGTGGCAGAACAACGGCCACACAGGGCTGTAACAAGGGAGCAGGGACATGGACTTGGACAATGTATGGCTAGGAGGAGGGAAGGCAGGAGCAGCAAGCTTGGGTGGGGGCAGCACAATGCCAGGCCCTGCTTCCAACCCCCCACCATCCATTGTGATATGCATCTTACTTAACGTTAAAAAAAACGAGTAATTTGCTGAAAAAAACAAAGATTACAGGGACGGTATAGCTAGACTCAGATTTCACTCATACATAACCAGTGAAATTCAGCAGTTATAGTTACCTGCGCTAACTATAACTTACGCCCCCGCAATGTACTGCTAATGACCTCAGACATTACATCATTCATGACATGGCCAGTTACATCACTCATGACATCACTCAGGACATCTCAAATGCGCTGTGAATGGAATGGAACTATAATCGCTAGAAATTTATTTAGGGATAGTGTGTGTATATTAACACCCCTTTTTTTCCTTTTCTTTCGTGTAAGAACCATTATAATACGCAACGTGCCCAGATTAATATGGCCGATAGCCTTTCACTTTAAAGTAATGTGTAGTCCATTGTTTATGTTGATGTTTGCAATTCTAAGTATGTTTATTATGAATAAATCACGTTGACATTGTGTGCATATTAACACTTGTTTTCTTTTCTTTATTGTATCAATTACTGAATTTTCACATCGTGACCAGGCCAATATGGCCGCCAGCTTTTTGGATTAAAGTAATGCACTGCTGATGACGTCACATATTACATCACTCATGACATGGTCAGTGACATCACTGATGACATCACTGATGACATCTCAAATGACATCACTGATGACATCATCTACGTGATCATCTGATGCACCCCCTCGCACCCTAAAATACAGACTACCACTCTGGAAACCATAGACACACCAATACTAGTACAGCTACAATATTCTGTGCACTATGCATGCAGACCTCTAATCAGCTACATAGCTTTGATACAGTCTTTTAAATACTCAGTTAGTACCTATGCAGTCTAGGAATCCTTCTGTCTGTCCCATGCACTTCTCCATTCAACCATCCAGCACTGTCTACGTATCCTATCACTCTGCCAATACCTAAGCACTAATAAATTTAGCATGCACTCTCTTTGCAGCACTGAAATTACTCCAGTTATCCAGTATTGGGGTATCTTTCATAGATTCACATGCCTGAATCATTCCCCGTTGCCGAGGCGGAAGTCCCATGGTAAAATACAAATGCAGTGCCTAAGTAAGTAATAGTAGTAGGCTAAAAGAAAGCCAGAGGCCTAAAACTTAGTAGCCTATCTACATCATTATACGAAAAGAACTAAAAACTAGTTCTAGCCAATCAGCTACTAGCACCCTCTAGAACCCTCACAGCAGAGGCAGTTCTCCTCAGATTTTCACCATACGTCGTGTGGAAGGGAGTCTCCTTGAGTGCCTACTCAGTTTCTTCACCTTTTCTTCAGAATGTCTGATAAGAAAGCTCTTTTTAGACCCTGCAGGACCTGTGAAAAGAAAAGTGTCCATGTGGACGACCAACATGAAGATTGTATATACTGCCTACATCCTAAGCATGTTGTTAAGGATTGTAGGATTTGCCGGACTTTCCCTGCTAAGACTTTAAGGGAGAGGGAGGCAAGGCTGCTTTTATGGTTAAAATCTTCCTCGGCTGAGGAGGATGACAGGGCCTCGACGTCTAGCAAAAGGGCTAGGTCGCTTGACAGCTCTTCCAGTGAAGGAAGAAAGCATCACAAGGCCTCTCATGAAGTTTCAAAAGGTCACAAAAACTATCCTCTGGGTCATCGCTGTCTTCGCCCTCTGAGGTATCCAAAAGACATTCAGCCACTAAAACCGTGAGTAAAACCCAGGTTAAGACTTTAACTCTGGTTTCCTCTCATACGGTTTCTGTGACTTCTGCTTCCCCTCTGTCGACGACTACAGTCTCCACTATGGCTATTTCTTCACCCATTGTGTCTTATAAGATATCTACTATGTCTAAAAAGCCTGTTTTGAAAGTTTCGTCGACGAAAAGTTCATCTTCTAAGTCTCCGTCGACGACCACGTCGAGGTCATCGACGAAGGTCGCATCGATGATGATCGCGTCGCCGATGAAGATTCCATCGATGATCAGCCCGTCGGCGAAGAGCTCGTCGACGGTGAAGAGCTTATCGACGACGAAGACCCCATCATCAAAGAGCCCGTCGACAGCGATCCCGTCGACAACTAAGAGCCCATCGACGAAGACGATCCCGACGACGACGAAGAGCCCGTTGATGACAACAATCCCGTCGACGGCAACAATCCCGGTGACGACGAAGAGCTCGTCAACGAGAAGTTTATCGAAGGCGATTCCACCAGTTTCTCAGACTTCGCCTATTTCTTATACTCATTTTCAAATAAAGACTTTCCATAGACCGGATTACAGCAAGATATCTCCTCTTCTGCCATCTCATATCCTAGAGACTTATGTAGAGGATGAGGACTTTGATAAGGAAGATGATGAGGGACCGTTCGGCATAGCTCGACACCCCTCGGAACTTCATATAAAATGCCAAGATGAAGATGAGGAAGAGGATTACCAGGAACACTTTTACCAGGAAGGCCTCTCTACACCACATTACAGACATCCCAGAAGGGCTTGGGATCATAGGGAAACAAGTCATCTCCCTCCTACGCTCATACAGGATCTCCAAACATGCTGGCGGATTACAGCCAACGGTTTCCCCCACAACAGGCTGTCCCTGACGTACCACCTTTACCTGCTGAAGAGCCAGACTCACTACCACGTAAGGAAATACCAATTTCGCCGCCTCACCCTTCTGGCTCGGGGCCACAATCGCACCATGATACTACTTCCTTTGATGAGGAAGAGATCAAAGAAGGTGAAGTGCCTGATAAAGACACTAGTCTGGATCCTTGGGATGACTATATCATACCAATGCCTACTCCAACCATTTCTCAGCCTTTGGATTCTTCTCCTGAGAATATTGGCGGCTTTCACAACCTGATGCAATGTGCCGCAACCAGATTTCAATTGCCAGTTACAGTGGAACACACAGATTGCTTCTTGCATGACTTTTTAATGAAGAGCACAGGAAAATCACAAGAGCGATTCCCATCATTGATTATATCTGGAATGAAGGGATAAAAATTATGGAAACACCTGCCTCCATTCCGGCTGTCCTCCCTTGCATTGACAAAAAATACCGTGCTCCTCCGGAAACTCCATCTTGTCTGATTGGTCATCCCCGACCAGATTCCGTTATATCACAAGCCGCCCAACAAAGATTTAAAATCCAGCTATGCCAATATCAACGCCGCCGGATAAGGAAGGACGGAGATTGGACCTTATTGGTAAAAAGTTCTCCACTATGGCGGTAACCTCCATTAAAGCAGCAAATTCTTTGGCCATACTCGGCCGTTATGACTGCCAGATGTGGTCAGAGTTGTCGGAATTTATGGACCTCATCCCTGAGGACCGTAAACAAGATGCAAGGAAGATACTTTTGGAGGGAGAACAAGCCACACCTGAGATCATAGACTGCGCTCTGGACATCGCTAACACCAACTTTAGGCAACTTGCTGGTGCTGCAGCACTTAGAAGCCAAGGATGGCTTAAAGCAACATCCTTTAGGCCAGAGGTACAAGCAAAAATTATAGACATGGCCTATGATGGTGAGTCCTTATTCGGAAAACATATAGATGAGGCCCTCCTTGCTATTAAGACAGATACAGATACGGCTAAATCGTTGGCGGCTTACCAATATAGGCGTGGATCTTTCCGAGGTGCAAGAGGTCGTGGCTTTGCATCAAGAGGACGGTATCAAAATCAACAAAATAGACAATATCAAACACAGTATAGACAGCCTTACGGGCGATCATCTTACAGACAATCTTCCTCAAGTAGTTTCTCTCGCCAGGGCGGACGAAAGCGATCAAACAATCAGGGTTGCGATGCCAACAGAAAACAATGAGTTACCCAGGACGCCAGTCATCCCTCCCTCCCTCCCTCCCCATGGGCGCAAAAATTTCAGCTTTTGCACACAAGTGGGAACCGATCACTTCGGATCGATGGGTTCTCGACCTAGTTTGCAACGGTCACACCCTGGAATTCATAAAACGACCACCTACTACCCCGCCCAGTGGTCCCCCTTCCCCTCTTCTTCACTTACTGTTCAAAGAAGCCTTAAAAATGCTCTACAAGAATGCAATAGAGAAGGTTCCATCATCTCAAAAGGGAACCAGGTTCTATTCCCGCTTTTTCCTCATCAAGAAAAAGTCAGGAGAGTGGCGCCCGATTCTGGACCTCCGCAAACTCAACAAATTTCTGAAGAAACAAAGTTTCCGGATGGTTACGCTGGCCGAAGTTTTGAGCTGCCTAAACAAAGGGGATTTTATGGCTTCTCTGGATCTGGAGGACGCGTATGTTCACATCCCTATACATCCCAAACATCGCAAATACCTTCGATTCACAGTGGCTGGCGTCCACTATCCGTTCAAGGTGCTTTAGTTCGGACTGAAATCGGCACCAAGGACCTTCACGAAATGTCTCGCACCAGTGGTAGCGACTCTAAGATCTCAAGGAATACAAGTGTTTCCTTATCTAGACGATTGGTTGCTCAAGGGTCCTTCGAAGCAGGCAGCCGAAGAGGCTATCTCAGCATGCCTATGTCTCTTTTCAACCCTAGGCCTCACTCTCAACGAAAGCAAGTCTCAACTGCGTCCTCTTCAACTGATTCCTTTTCTGGGAGCAATGCTAGACACCATACAGTGCAAAGCATTCTTGTCAAAAGACCGTCTGCTCCGTCTGCAAAAATTGGCAATATCAATCACAAAAAGGAAGTCAGTTTCTGTCCGGATATTCGCTTCTCTTCCGGGGATGTGCTCATCTGCAATAAACCTTGTACCGTTGGCACGACTCAGAATGAGACCTCTGCAGGAGGAATTACATATGCAATGGCAGCAAGCCGTAGAGTCGTTCGACGACTCCATCATGGTAACACCGCGCATGATAGACTCTCTGCATTGGTGGTCTCAGACGGCAAACTTGGCTTTCTTTTCTACCAACTCCTCCAGAATTTGTTCTAACAACAGACGCTTCCATGGAGGGATGGGGAGGCCATCTCCAAGACTTGCAGATTCAAGGAAGATGGCCCCAAGAATACCTTCAACAGCATATCAACAGATTGGAGCTTCCCGCCATCTTTCTCTCTCTGCAAGCATTTCTCCCGAGGCTTGCGGGCTCTTCAGTGCTGGTCCGGACCGACAATACGACCAGCATGTATTACATCAACAAACAGGGAGGAACGAGGTCGCTGTCTCTTTCGCAGGAGGCTGAGGAGCTGTGGGAGTGGGTTACAGCACACAAGATAACTATAAGAGCAGAGCACGTCAAAGGGCTTCACAACACTTTGGCCGACAACCTGAGCAGGTCTCTCTCGGGCTGTCACGAATAGGAATTAGAGCAGAAGCAGGTGAACAGGATCTTCCAAGTTTGGGGCAAACCAGCACTGGATTTGTTTGCGACAAGAGAGAACAGGAAATGCCAATATTACGCCAGCAGGTTCCCTCAACAGGGATCAAGAGGGAATGCCCTGTCCATGAGATGGCCAGGGCTTTGTGCATACGCTTTTCCCCCCGATACTTTTGATTCCGAAAGTGCTCCGCAAAATAAAGATGGAGGGTTGCCGTCTCATCCATTAAAAACTTATCGCTTAAAGTGGAAGCGATTTTGTCATTGGTGTGAGGTGAAGGATGTCCACCCTATACAAGCTCCTGTGGAACAAATTCTTCCTTATTTATTATCCTTGGCCAAAGCTGGGCTTGTGTTTTCATCAATTAAAGTTGAATTTGCTGCTCTTTCAAGATTCAGGAAGAGTTCTAATAAAACTTCGCTCTGTTCCTCTTCGCTAGTCAAACAATTTATGAAAGGACTCTTTCGAGTTTTTCTTCCGATACGTGCACCTCCTCCAGAGTGGGATTTTAACACAGTGTTAGCTCAATTAATGAGAAGACCATTTGAACCTATCCACAAAGCTGATCTTAAATTTCTCACATGGAAGGTTGCTATTTTACTAGCTCTTACATCGGCTCGAAGGGTTAGCGAAATCCAAGCTTTCACTATCTCAGAACCCTTTTTGCATTTCTCTAAGGATTATGTAACTCTCCTGACGAATCCCAAATTCATCCCTAAAGTACCGTCTCAATTTCACTTAAATGAGCCCAGAAAGCTTAAAGTTTTCTTTCCAGATCCAGCCACTTTAGCGGAGTGAGCATTACACTCACTCGATGTTAAACGTTGTTTAAAGTTCTATTTACAAAAGACTAAGGACATCAGGTGATCCAATCGATTGTTCGTAGCCTTTGATCAAGCTACACTTGGGACTGCTGTAACTAAGGCAAAAATAGCCAGATGGCTGGCTTATACAATTAATTTCTGTCATGACAAAGCCAACAAACCTTTACAAAGAAAGGTCAAGGCGCATTCTACCAGAACTATGGCAGCTTCTACTGCGCTATTTGCCGGAGAAACTTTGGAAAACATCTGTCGTTTTGCGACATGGAAGAATGTCCACACGTTCACGAAACACTACTGTCTGCAATCTGCTCTGCAGCAGGATGCAGCTGTGGACAAGCCGTACTTCAACATCTTTTTAACCCCTTCAGCGCCGCGCGGATTACCGTGCTGTGCTGAAGGGTTCGTGCGTCGGCGGGGCCATGACGGAGCGGTTCCATCATCCGCACAGCGCAACCGATGCACATGACGGAACCGCTCAGTCATGCGCATCGAAGGGGTTAACTAAGGTTAGATTTACGTTTTTATTTATACTGCACTGTCATGTGTTATATATATATATATTTATCTATATATATATGTATTATATTTATGGTTTTGACTTTATGCTTTTCTTTATATATTTTAAATTTGCTTTTCATAGATACTGTGTCTTAAACTGCATTCTGTTTGTTTGACAGCATAATTAGCTTGTTAATATTCTAACCTTTCTGGATGCGTTTTGGGAATTTATGAATCCTGTCTCCCACCATCCGCAAACGACAATGTTTTGGCTTACTGCTTGCTATTCTGATTCAGGCATGTGAATCTATGAAATATACCCCAATACTGGATAAGAAAACAAGTTACTTACCTGTAACTACAGTTATCCAGTATTGGTATCTTACATAGATTCACATGCACCCCCCCTCCTCCCCGGCGAGACAGTTCTTTTATTGGGATCCCTATTTCCCACTTGTGCTAAGAAAATCTGAGGAGAACTGCCTCTGCTGTGAGTGTTCTAGAGGGTGCTAGTAGCTGATTGGCTAGAACTATTTTTTAGTTCTTTTCATATAATGATGTAGATAGGCTACTAAGTTTTAGGCCTCTGGCTTTCTTTTAGCCTACTACTATTACTTACTTAGGCACTGCTTTTGTATTTTACCGTGGGACTCCCGCCTTGGCGACAGGGAATGATTCAGGCATGTGAATCTATGAAAGATACCAATACTGGATAACTGTAGTTACAGGTAAGTAACTTGTTTTCTTATTAGTCATATACTTAAGGAATGGCCTAGCCACTAACACAAGTGCAGGTACAATATTTTGTACACTATGCATGCAGACCTCTAACCAGCTACATACTATTGATACGCTCTTCTAAAAACCCAGTTAGTACCTATGCAGTGTAGGAATCCTCCTGTCTGTCACATGCACTTCTTTAATCACTTATCTACCACTAGCTACTTATCCTATCACTACACCAATACGTAAGCACTTATAAATTAAGTGTTCACTCTGTTTGCAGCACTGTCATCATTCCAGTTACTAGTGGTATTGTTATAAAATGACCTAGGCACCAACACAAGTACACATAAAATATTCTGTGCATAATCCCTATAATTCTCTAAGAATTACAAGCACCCTGCGCCACCAGTACGTCACTTTTTGTAACGTAGTGATGGCACCAGGCACTCCTTCATATTTACAAGGAGAGGAAAAGCCACCCAGCGTGGCTTTTCCTCTCCTTGTAAATACGACCTCTTCATACACAGAACTTTGCGTTGAAGGGGCCTCCCATAGGTGTTGCTGTGGGAGTTACCACGCAACACCCATAGAACAAGACACTTCTGCAGATTTATGAGAAATCGTAAATCTGGAGATGTGTGTGAATGCTGCGCCATCCTAGAGTTGGTGTAGCAAGACCCAACGAGGAGAATTGTTTTAATTTCTCATTTGTTCCTCTTTCAATGCATGCTGCATTCCACAGCATACATTGAAAGATGAAAATGCCTTTACTGATTGTTTTTGTGCACAAAAACAACTTTCACATGACACAGACATCCTTGCACCATGGTGCAAGGGTGCCTGTGTCACCGCATGGCTGCAGATTGTGCAGCAGTGCAGAGGGAAGCACAGAGTTGCAACATATTCATGTACATATGTCACATCCCTGTGCTTCGGAAGTGCCACAGTGCAGTGCAGCTAAAGAGCTTGTAGTGTCACGCTGCAGTACTTCCTCATAAATCTTCACCTATAAATTCACCATACACTACTAATGCATTCTTTTAGTCAATCATTCTGTATACATATATTCAACCAAACTTTCACACATTACCTTGCAATTATAGTTCTTTCTTTAACCAGATAAGGTGGTTTTTTATCTTCTTTTTTCTTTTGTATTTGTTTGTATTTTTTTTTTACAATTTTGTATTTGTTGATGTTTTTTTCAAAAAATGAACAAAAAGAACGAATAAAACAGGAAGCATTTGGAATTACTTATCATTCCAAAAACAAAAAAACAAAAAAATTAACGATGGTTGCGTTGCGCAGCACAAACTGCATCCACCGATTGCTCACCAAAACATATACGGTTCTTACACTTCATGCAGTGTTGCTCAAGAAAGGCAAATTCTGGCCTAATATCCATTGCAGGTGTTCCTGAGGACACTCCAGATGTACTTGCCACAGCAGGTGAGGGGTTCAAAGCAGCTCGCCTCATTTCCTCCCGAACAAGATTGAGAGGATTTGTGGTCCGGAGATGCTTGTACATAGAAGCAGTGCCACAAGAGTATTTTTTTACTGCCTCTTGACAGGACTCGGTCAAAAAGTTTGCACGTCACCTTTTTCGCATTTACTTTCTTCTCTCCAGGTGGAAAAGTGAAGAATTTCCACACAACAGATTCCAGCCTCTGTGGACGTGGTGCCTCCTGCAAGAATTCTTCTTCAGAATATACTTCCTCCTGCTGCTGTCCAGATGCCATTTTGTTTGATATTTTTGGAAAAACAACAAAAAAAACAAGCAAAATGGGTTCTTGTAGGAAAAGAGATGTCTCTCTAAAGATGCTCCAACAAGAATGATTAAAATGGGTGGGGTCCTTCAATAGTTACAGTGGGAAATGTTATGAACCAATGAAATCTTTTTTTTGAGGTCACATGGGATCCGCGCACTCTGCGCTCATGAAGCACGCACCCGACGCGACTTCGCGAAAATATATTTAAAAATAATATGAGTTTATTATAAGTACAAATATATTATTTTCATGAATATCTTAGATAGTCTCTTGCCCTAATATGTATATTAAACACACATACATATCATTTTAGAACATAAAAAAAATTCACGGGAGTGGCGCACTCAGCGCGCCCCAGCACGTATAAGACGTCACGCGGGACCCGCCACCGCGCAAGCGTCACGTACTGTAATGCACATGTGTCGCGAATGCACGGGAGCTGGAGTCGCGGACTGGTCACATACCAATCGTGCACATCACGTAATATTAAATGTATATGATGTAACTGAAAAACACGCAGCCGTCGCACACCGTACGCGGATACTTCATGACATTTCTAAAATGGCGGCTAGAATCTGTACACCCACCGTGATGTGTACGCTTTGGGTGCGCGACTCCCAAAAAAATTTGGAATATTTTTTAAAAAGAAAATAATATCAATATATTAAAATAAAAAAATAAAACAAAAAAATTAAACAATATTTCAGTTTTAATTTTTAAAATTGTTTTTTTTGCAGTTTTCATAAAAATATATAATGTTATTTAATGAATAAAAGATTTATAAATGAACAGTTAAAAAACTGTAGAAAATCAGTACAAAAAAATAGGTATAACTACTATTACACTTAAAAATTAGCATTTAAAAAACCTTAGAAATTCACTGAAAAAACCATAGGTTTCAGAGACATTATAGTTAGAAATTAGCATTTAAAAAAGCTTTGAAATTCACTGAAAAAACCATAGGTTTCAGAGACGTTATAGTTAGAAATTAGCATTTAAAAAACCTTCAAAATTCACAGAAAAAACCATAGGTTTCAGGGGTGTTATAGTTAGCTGGACATTTCACTCATACAAAACCATAGAAATTCCTCCGTTATAGTTAGTTCTGATAACTATAACTCGCGCGCCCGCAATGCACTGCTGATGATGTCACATATTTCATGCTCCCCACATAACGCAAGCCACAAGTGCACTCCATCACGTACACTGCCAATTCCGTACGCAATTATAGTTCTCCCTTATAGGCACTTGTTCTTAGTTGAATGGTATAGTACAGTTAGTGGTGTTAACGCCAAACTTACAGGCGCAAAAAATGGGTGCCCTGAGTCCTGGGCGACCTCGACCATTGTCCACGTTTTCAAGATGGGGAGCATGAAGCTACAGGTGTATATGAGAATACTATAACATTTAAGGGCTAACGTCAACTCAGACCCTTCATACCCTGTAGCCAGACATTTTAAAGCTGAACACAATAATGACCTCAAATGTTTCACTTATTTAGTCATAGGAGCAATACCACCACTTAGAAGGGGTGGTAATAGGTAAAAACTACTAAGGTGATTGGAGTCAAAAATGATTTTAGAACAAAATTCGAAATTCCCATCAGAATTGAACAACAGCGAAGATTTGCACAATTTCTTAGAAGCATATATGTATTTCATATTTTATATTTTTTATGTGTGTGCTACATTTAGAATATTGGCAGCTTCAACCTTATATTTTGGATCTGGGCACTTTCTACCATGAGCAAATGTGCAATAATATTTTAGTGCAGTTTCGAGATGAGAGCAAAGGTGCAATAGAACATGCAAATGCTAGAGTAATGCAATCCATATAATGTTTGGTCGACTATACAAATTGACTAGTTCTTATTCCAGTGGATGTAATATGGTATATTGCAATCAATGTAATGTTATTGAATTTGGAAAGAGGGTTCCTCTCAGGCCCAAAAAAGGCTAAACCTCATTCTTTGTAAAAATATACATATTTTTCACTTTATAATATTAGGCACTTTGGGTAAGCACAAAGCACGATATTGATTATTCAGATATTTATGCACAGCCCTCTAATACAAAAAAAACTTGGAAAACATATGATCCTGTTTGTCTCGAATATATGAATTTAAGCAGAGATAGGAAACGAGTAATAGCCTCTAAAAAATTATATAAAAGATAAAAAACGTATTTAAAAAATGACATGCCTTTGCCAATATCATCATAATTATATGTGGTGGCAGATATTAATATGCACTAAGCTGACAAGTTAAACATGTGCACACTACATATACTATCAATAAGGAAGGTGCATTATGCACCCAACGATAATGGTATTGTCTTAAAATATTTTTTAACTGGCAAACGCAATTACAATCCCTGTACTTAAAGTTTGTTTTTTATGCCTATTATATTATATGTCAAGTGTAACAGAGCCCATAGTAAGGGCACCCCTCCATTAGGTTTTGCAGTCCTATTCTATGTCTGTGAGGCCCATGGTAGGGGGCCCTCAAGGGTGCACCTTTGTAATGAGACAGCTTTCTCCTAATTGGATTGGCATGGGTCATGAGAGGACCGGTGTGCCGTGGCCTGGCTGTGCCACACTGGTGTTGGGCTCCATGTTGGTGGGCTAAGTGCAGGACCTTGGGCAGTAGCCCACACCCCCCATGCCTAGCGCCAGCCTTGGATGGGAGTAGAAAGAACAGAGGGGATTGCCTAAATGGACTGCCCAGATTCACAGGGGTAAGCATCCTGGCAGGAGACGGAAGAACAACAGGTCCTGTAGGGCAGCCCTTGCAGAAGCTTGACTAGAGTGTACCAGGGGCAGAAGGTAGGGCAACCATTGCTCTAGGAAAGGAATGCTGAGAATGCATGAGAGAAGTGCTTTGGTGGGAGAAGGAAGATCAGAGGAAGCTGCCTGAAGGTATTCACCAAAATCATGAGAAGAGCGGCCAGGAGAGCAACTAGAGGAAAGGGATAGGTTGGTGGACATAAAGAGCTTTTTCTCTGGATCCTGTACTTTGTGCCTGACAAGAATGAGAGGTACAACATTGGGTGTATTTACTAAGATTGTATGCCATGTTTGCATCCCAAAATTGAAGCAAATTGATGCAAAATCTTTGTTACCTATTTACTTTCCAGCGCTAAACTTATTTACCGCTGGAAAATCACTTGAAAGTAATGCAAAGCAGTGCATATGGCTGCTTTGCATTTCTTAGCGCCAAGGGGGCATGCCATGGGTGGTGCATGGGCATTCCCATGCAACCACCAAGCTTTCTGATGCTAAGCCCTTTTTACCTAATAAAGTAGACAGGGTTTAGTGTCAGAAATTGGCACCCATTTCAAGTAGGCACTATACAGGTGAAATGCTTTCATTCCTCCTTCCTTTTCTGACTTTGTATGTGTGCTGCACTGTACAGCACACATGCAAAGTGGGAAACAGTGTAAAGTTACTCTGAGCACAGTGTTTTGTACTGGAAGTCTATCCTTTCAGTACAAAACCTTGCTAGACTCACGCGGACACACTTGCGCTATGATGCAAAGATGTGTGCATGGCTCACAGCAGCTAATTTCAGCACAATGCAGCACAGTTTTCTTGCATGCTACACTGTGTTGCATGGGATTTAAGTACATCTGCCCCTGTGTGGATGTTCCAGTCCATGAAATGTGGGCTGACACTAATGCTTAAGGTTAGCCCTGTGAGCCAATGCCTAAAGCCTGCTAAACCACAGCTAATATATATATATAGGTGATCAAGACATTAGGTTGTCGAAACACGTAGCGAGCAATAAAGAGTTCTCTTTGTAGCATTATTACTTCGAGAGTGCGTATATTTTGAGGATAATCGGGACTTTGATAGGGCATACCGGCTTTACGCACCGCCTGACCGTGGGCTCAATCCTGGAATGACCCAGCTTGTGGATTTAATATATATATATATATATATATATATATATATATATATATATATATATATATATATATATATATAAATACATATATATGTATGTGTATATATATATATATATAATATATATATTTTACTTACTGGCGGTCACCAGTAGGTAGTTATAGTTAGGACCTAGTTTCCATAGGAAAAGCATTTTTTGATTTGCCAATGTCTTTTGCGCAGTTTGAGGAATCTTCGTGAATTTGTTTTTTTAAAAAAAGGTTCACTCAGGTCAGTTCCTGTCTTGAAAGTTTTGGGGTGATTCGTCAAGCGGGGGCTGAGAAAAAAAGGGGGTCCCAAAATGCGTTTTCTCTGTGTTAATTTCCATAGGACACTTAAGACACGGCTACAGCCCGAACTGCTGAACGGATTTACATCAAATTTGGCAAAAATGTAGCTCTTGGTTCAGAAAGTGCCCTTTTTTAAATGGTATAAATCCATTCAGTAGTTGCTGAGAAATTAAAAAAATAAAAATATCGATATCTGAGCACTGAGAAGGGTTTGCGAACCCTCCAGTGCACAAGCTCAATTCTGATTGACTGTCAAAACTCCAAACCAGAATGCATTAGCAGCCATCTTGTGACTTGGTAACAGTCACAAGAAAACAGTGGAAAAAAGTTTAGAAAACAAGAAAAGGGGGCAGGGTAGAAACACACTGACCCCGTAGACCTGCTCAAAAACGTCCGAATTCATGCTGGGTGCGTGAATCCGGCCGATAAAAACAAAAAAAATGAAGTGCGTGCTTCCGCGCTTCGTTATCTGTAAGCCCCTGGGTGGGCCTGGGGCAATGCCAACATTATATAGCGGTGGACCGCATGTGCCCCGCAGCCACCTCCCCGGGTCTTTATGCAGGGGTCTCCCTCAGCTTGTGAAGATCTCTGAGCTACTCCCAGTGAAACCCAAAGGAAACGAGCAAGCAGTGGTGGTTTAACAACATTGACCTTCCGTTGCGGTGTATGAACACTGAACATCCATGCACTGTAGTGAAAGCACTCTTTTGGTTGGTCACTCAGATACTGAGAAGCCAAAATGAGGCATTAAATACCCGAAGTCTATCGGTTTCCCCTGCTGTTTTATTTTGCTACAGCATTAGTGCAGACAACAGCTAAAGTATTCTCTAACCACACCTATCAAAGGAAACGATTGGTATGAAAGATTTAATATTTCAAATATGAAATAGATGCAAGACGCAATATTTTTTCATCTAAAGATTACTGCTATAGATGGAAGGAGTGAACATACTTGGGTGAAGCGGGGCAAAAGAAGAAACCCTTCTAACTACAAAATGTGGCAAAAATACCAGTAAAGCAGTTTTAAAGAAGCGTAGCTAACATATTCCGAACAAACTTGGGAGTGGTGAAGTATGGCCCGTGGTACGAAGAGGAGGGATGAGACAGTCTCCTTATGTCATTGCATTCTTAGTTTCTTTTTAGGTTGTTCTGTACACGTCATCACAGTTGTGAAATAAAGCCAAATAAATGGCTGCTAGGCATAGCACACAGAGCACCCGCCGGGCTCTGCTTTCCTACCTCGGCACTGTGTGCACAGGGTGCAGCCTTTTGACGTGTAACAGGATTCGTAACTTCCTTCGAGCAGGGGAGCTGGATCAGATGGTGTTTTACAGTGCTGCCCCAATTAAAGGCCATATTCCTGTCGACCTGCCCAACTTTCCAATGTGCACGCCTTCTAACGCAATCCCGTTCATGCAACTTTTAAGTCTGCCAACTCTAGGTGCCAAGTGGAGCAGAGCTCAGGATAAATAAAGTGAGGCAGAAACTCATACTATCTGCCCAATAAAAGGCTGTATTCCTGTTGACCTGCCCAACTTTCCAATGTGCACGCCTTCTAATGCAATCCCGTTGATACAACTTTCAAGTCTCCCAACTCTAGACTCCAAGTGGAGCAGAGCTCAGGATAAATAAAGTGAGGTGGAAACTCATACTATCTGTGGAACTTGCTCCATAAAAGAAAAGCTCTGGATGCCTATTTTAGGGAACCTTTTTATTTATTACGCAATACTTAAACAGTTACACAAAAGTAAGCAGTAAATCAAGCTACTCAACTACTCACAAGGAACAGTGCAGCACATACGTCAACAGGGCAGCCTTCGTGAAGTCCACAAGGCATGCTTGCCCTCACTCTGTTTCTCAAAAAGGGAAGCTTTTTTAATTGTTAAAACCGAGATTTAACAAAACGATGACCATTGAAATGACACCACTTCACCTTCTGCCTAATGAAATTACACAAAATCACATCACGTGATTGGCACGCAGATTAGAAGAAGTGTGCCTATGGATTTCAAACAAGGACACATGAGAAATAAATGAGTGAATTCTAATCACCACTGTCAGTCTCAACCTGAGTAGCACGTGTCATCAACATACACATATATATACACACACACACACACACATATATTACCTACTGGCGGTCGCCAGTAGATAGATATAGTTAGGACCTATGTTCCATAGGAAATCCGCAACATTCTATTTGGGATAACGTTGGCACCTGGGGGTCCCACAAGGACCCCCAGGGCCAAAAAACAGCATTTTTTTAAAAAACAAATCGTCGAGTTTCGCGCATCCAGCGCGAATTTCAGCCGGAAAAAAAAATAGAAGCGCGGTGCTCCCGTGCTTCTTTGGTAATTGTCCCCCGGGGGGGCCAAATCCTGGGAGGCAATGGCTGGCCCCGGGGGATGGGGTCCCCGGGGCCTTAAAGTGGCCAGAGAAGGGGGGCTACACAGCCCCCCTCCATAAAAAAAAAAAAAAAAAAAGGGCCATGCCCCGGGGGATGGGGTCTCCAGGGCAAACTATGGCCTCGGGAGGGGGGCCACGCGGCCCCCTTCCCGATTTTTTTTTTTTTTATAAACAAAAAATGGGGGCAGGCCCTGGGGGATGGGGTCCCAGGGCCAAAAAAATAGAAAATTAAGGGGGGCTACACAAAAAATCAAAGCCCATGCCCCCTCCTTACACCACGGAGCTGCATTGCAGAGTGTTGTAAAAAGGGGCGTGGCCTCTGGACAGCTCCCTGGCACATACTGGAGGTACCTGGTGGGCTAGTTGGCCCCCAGGGGACCTCTGGCTTGAAGAGGAATTAATTCCCCAACTTAAAACGCTCCACAGGGTGTGTTTGCACACATCACCACAGGCCCCACCCCCTTCCTTAACCATTGTACAAATATTCCTCTAAAATCAGCCGAACTACGAATTCCGATTTACTCACCTGTTATCATTAGAGAACCCAGTGCTGAAAAGTAATTCTAAGCGTACTTACCAGTAACTTGTATTTCCTTCCATAGGAATCCATTGTGTGGTTTTCACCAGAAAAGTTTCTAAGTGTCCATTTTTGAAACGTACAAATATTCCTCTAAAATCAGCCAAACTACGAATTCCGATTTACTCACCTGTTATCAGGAGAGAACCCAGGGCTGCATCTTTTAGCCCAGCACTGACCCTGAAAAGTAATTCTAAGCGTACTTACTAGTAACTTGTATTTCCTTCCATAGGAATCCATTGTGTGGTTTTCACCAGAAAAGTTTCTAAGTGTCCATTTTTGAAACGTACAAATATTCCTCTAATATCAGCCAAACAACGAATTCCAATTTACTCACCTATCAGGAGAGAACCCAGGGCTGCATCTGTTAGCCCAGCACTGACCCTGAAAAGTAATTCTAAGTGTACTTACCAATAATTTGTATTTCCTTCCATAGGAATCCATTGTGTGGTTTTCACCAGAAAAGTTTCTAAGTGTCCAATTTTGAAACGTACAAATATTCCTCTAAAATCAGCCGAACTACGAATTCCAATTTACTCACCTGTTATCAGGAGAGATCCCAGGGCTGCATCTGTTAGCCCAGCATGACCCTGAAAAGTAATTCTAAGCGTAGTTACCAGTAACTTGTATTTCCTTCCATAGGAATCCATTGTGTGGTTTTCACTAGAAAAATTTCTAAGTGTCCAATTTTGAAACGTACAAATACTCCTCTAAAATCAGCTCAACTACGAATTCCGATTTACTCACCTGTTATCAGGAGAGAACCTAGGGCTGCATCTTTTAGCCCAGCACTGACCCTGAAAAGTAATTCTAAGCGTACTTACCAGTAACTTGTATTTCCTTCCATAGGAATCCATTGTGTGGTTTTCACCAGAAAAGTTTCTAAGTGTCCATTTTTGAAACTTACAAATATTCCTCTAAAATCAGCCAAACTATGAATTCCGATTTACTCACCTGTTATCAGGAGAGAACCCAGGGCTGCATCTTTTAGCCCAGCACTGACCCTGAAAAGTAATTCTAAGCGTACTTACCAGTAACTTGTATTTCCTTCCATAGGAATCCATTGTGTGGTTTTCACCAGAAAAGTTTCTAAGTGTCCATTTTTGAAACGTACAAATATTCCTCTAAAATCAGCCGAACTACGAATTCCAATTTACTCACCTGTTATCAGGAGAGAACCCAGGGCTGCATCTTTTAGCCCAGCACTGACCCTGAAAAGTAATTCTAAGCGTACTTACTAGTAACTTGTATTTCCTTCCATAGGAATCCATTGTGTGGTTTTCACCAGAAAAGTTTCTAAGTGTCCATTTTTGAAACGTACAAATATTCCTCTAATATCAGCCAAACAACGAATTCCAATTTACTCACCTATCAGGAGAGACCCCAGGGCTGCATCTGTTAGCCCAGCACTGACCCTGAAAAGTAATTCTAAGTGTACTTACCAATAATTTGTATTTCCTTCCATAGGAATCCATTGTGTGGTTTTCACCAGAAAAGTTTCTAAGTGTCCAATTTTGAAACGTACAAATATTCCTCTAAAATCAGCCGAACTACGAATTCCAATTTACTCACCTGTTATCAGGAGAGATCCCAGGGCTGCATCTGTTAGCCCAGCATGACCCTGAAAAGTAATTCTAAGCGTACTTACCAGTAACTTGTATTTCCTTCCATAGGAATCCATTGTGTGGTTTTCACTAGAAAAATTTCTAAGTGTCCAATTTTGAAACGTACAAATACTCCTCTAAAATCAGCTGAACTACGAATTCCGATTTACTCACCTGTTATCAGGAGAGAACCTAGGGCTGCATCTTTTAGCCCAGCACTGACCCTGAAAAGTAATTCTAAGCGTACTTACCAGTAACTTGTATTTCCTTCCATAGGAATCCATTGTGTGGTTTTCACCAGAAAAGTTTCTAAGTGTCCATTTTTGAAACTTACAAATATTCCTCTAAAATCAGCCAAACTATGAATTCCGATTTACTCACCTGTTATCAGGAGAGAGCCCAGGGCTGCATCTTTTAGCCCAGCACTGACCCTGAAAAGTAATTCTAAGCGTACTTACCAGTAACTTGTATTTCCTTCCATAGGAATCCATTGTGTGGTTTTCACCAGAAAAGTTTCTAAGTGTCCATTTTTGAAACGTACAAATATTCCTCTAAAATCAGCCGAACTAAGATTTCCAATTTACTCACCTGTTATCAGGAGAGAACCCAGTGCTGCATCTGTTAGCCCAGCACTGACCCTGAAAAGTAATTCTAACCGTACTTACCAGTAACTTGTATTTCCCTCCGTAGGAATCCATTGTGTGGTTTTAACAAACTAAAAATATTCCTAAAAAATTGTCTGTATGACTTAAACACATTATTTCAACTGTTTACAGGAGATTGGCCAGTGCTGGATGCAGGATCCACCACTGAGTAAGAAAAAGTAATGCATTTGACCAGAAATTCACATTGAGCTCAATGTTGCACTGTGTTTGAAATTGTGTTGCCCATAGCAACAGCTGTAACTGCTGTACTTAAAAGTCTATTGCCTATTTGCAAAGTATTTAAACTAAAGTAATTCATTCTGAGAAAGTATATTTTTTATTGTAATGTAAAATGTAATTAAAAAAAAAATATCTAAATATAAACAGTTTACAAAATGTAGTAAATCAGTATCAAAATAATCAGTATAACAATTAATACATTAAAAATTGTCATTTACAAAACCTTTGAAATTCACTGAAAAAAACCATAGGTTTCAGGCCTGATATAGCTAGGAATTAGCATTTAAAAAACCTTTGAAATTCACTGAAAAAAACCATAGGTTTCAGGCCTGATATAGTTAGGAATTAGCAATTAAAAAAAAACCTTAGAAATTCACTGAAAAAACAATAGATTTTAGGGGTGTTATAGCTGGCTGGACATTTCACTCGAACAAAACCATTGAAATTCCTCCGATATAGTTAGTTGTACTAACTAAATCTCGCGCGCCCGCAATCCACTGCTGATGATGTCACATATTACATCATTCATGACATGGTCAGTGACATCACTGATGACATCTCAAATGACATCACTGATGACATCACTGATGACATCATCCACGTGACAATCAGATACACCGCATCATACACTAGTATAACCTTTCATCACTCACTGTAAAATACAGAGTGCCAGATGCCCTGGATGGGCTGGCGTTAATTTGCACAGTGAATTAACATCTCTTGGTTTATACCTAAATTACATTGTTTTACTCATAATTCATATGTAGTCTGAATCATAGGTGTATTACATTTCAGTCCTCCCAAGTTTCTAACCCAGACATGTATGATATTGCTCAGAATTGTGTACATACGTATATATCATAAGTGAGTTATTAACTCCTCCCCAGCGTTTAAGCCATTTCGTGACTTTGTCTGGAGTTCAATAATGTATCCAAGAAAGAAGTGACTCAAACAGATAGATTCACCAAAGAGCAAAAATATATTGATAAGTATATATATATATATATATATATATATATATATATATATATATATATATATATATATATATATATATGATTACGATCCTGTTCTCAAAGCAAAATCCGGAAGAGAAAGGGACAGCACACCAGGAAACAGCACAAAAAACTTTATTTGTGCACTAGCTTAATTCAGGACGACGCGTTTCGGCGTTAGCCTTTGTCAAGTAACTTCCTGTGTTCCCACAAGCCGTAGAAATACACGGACATGGTTGATAGACATAGAGGAAATACTGCTATTATTCAAGCATAGCGTTACAATTGTACAAAATCATTCTACTATTTGATTCACGTCCATCAGAAACAATCTATTTTCGAATTCATAGACCGCAATTGTTTAAATGATAACAACTTATTGCCATAATCAAATTCAATCATGCACCCCAAAAAAACAACGCAAAGAGTCCCTCATAATCACGATGTGGCGTGATATGAAATTACAATGGTGGTTCACGCAAAAGTATTCAACTAAAATGGCAACTTATAAAATTATAAGCTATGCCCCATTTGTCAATCATCCTTTTTGAATAAAGTTATACAAATTCAATCGAACTCGATTTCAACGTGAATACATGTGCTTCTATTTTGTAGCTTCTGTCATTCCTGGGGATTAGTATACAATCATTGATTTTAATGACATGGGGTATCAATAATACAATATATCTCTGTAATAGAGTGCTTCACCAATAAAAGTAAATAGAGCATATAACTCGATACCGGTGTAGGAGCGCAATTGCGCCTATATCATAACACCGTTCGTGTATGAAAATTCATATAGGTGAATGCTCTGCAATGGTATACGCTGCGGGGAAAAAACAGGAAGAGGCCTTTATTAAGTGCTAGATGGGAAAAAGTGATGAGGAAATATGGGAGTGAAAATACATGATTACCTGTGACACAAGAAAGGGTAATGGGACATACCATAAAGAACATATACCACAATTGTGGTTATTGAAGCATGTTATCCCAGTAGGGGTGAATTACAAATTCATCGGTATCCTAATACCCTTACTTAATAAAATGTGTGAAAAATAAAAATTATAAGATACCAAAACCTTAAAATCCCAGCCTACATAGGTTGGGAGAAAACACACTACTGGTTACGAGAAATCGTGGAATCTGATTCCAAAGCCTTAAGTGCATTTCTTTGTTCGGTTGTTAAATTGTCCCATTTTAAATTTAGAAATGTGTTTCTCATTCGTTTTAGTTCAGTGATGACAGCAGAGGATGAGGAGAACAAGTCCAATGCACCTAGAATGATAACACAGTACAGCAGGGGTGCATGGACATTAGAGAGGATCATGAGTAGGCATTGGAATCTATTAACTGCGGATCCAATCATTGGTGATCGCATAGGATCAAGACCACAGATAACCTACAAAAAGGCTAGATCACTGCGGGACAGATTAGTCCACAGTTTTCAAAATGATGACATGAGATCACAGTGGTTGAAAATGCCTAATGGCTTTACCACGTGTGGTATGTGCAAAGCTGATCGAAATGGCAAGAACTGCAAGGAATACATTACGGGCTCGGGACAAGCACGTCCAATTAAACACATCATTAATTGCACCAGCGATTTTACTGTCTACGTCCTGGAATGCCCCTGTGGCCTCCGGTATGTGGGCAGCACAAAGCTGCCCCTAAAACTAAGAATTTTACAGCATTTACGAGCCATCACGAACTGTGATCACAATTATCCTGTGGCACGTCACTACTCAGAATTCCACAACAGTGACAATAGCAGTTTAAGATTCTTTGGCATTGAACGAATTTTGAAACAAACACGGGGGGGTGACAGAGAAAGAAGTCTAAGAGTACTTGAGTCCAAATTCATTATCGATCTAGACTGCAAGGTACCCAAGGGACTCAATAGTGGGGAGGAACTTGCGACCCACATAGGGCTATAGCCTGCCATTTTCGCCTTTCCTGTAATCTCGTAACCAGTAGTGTGTTTTCTCCCAACCTATGTAGGCTGGGATTTTAAGGTTTTGGTATCTTATAATTTTTATTTTTCACACATTTTATTTAGTAAGGGTATTAGGATACCGATGAATTTGTAATTCACCCCTACTGGGATAACATGCTTCAATAACCACAATTGTGGTATATGTTCTTTATGGTATGTCCCATTACCCTTTCTTGTGTCACAGGTAATCATGTATTTTCACTCCCATATTTCCTCATCACTTTTTCCCATCTAGCACTTAATAAAGGCCTCTTCCTGTTTTTTCCCCGCAGCGTATACCATTGCAGAGCATTCACCTATATGAATTTTCATACACGAACGGTGTTATGATATAGGCGCAATTGCGCTCCTACACCGGTATCGAGTTATATGCTCTATTTACTTTTATTGGTGAAGCACTCTATTACAGAGATATATTGTATTATTGATACCCCATGTCATTAAAATCAATGATTGTATACTAATCCCCAGGAATGACAGAAGCTACAAAATAGAAGCACATGTATTCACGTTGAAATCGAGTTCGATTGAATTTGTATAACTTTATTCAAAAAGGATGATTGACAAATGGGGCATAGCTTATAATTTTATAAGTTGCCATTTTAGTTGAATACTTTTGCGTGAACCACCATTGTAATTTCATATCACGCCACATCGTGATTATGAGGGACTCTTTGCGTTGTTTTTTTGGGGTGCATGATTGAATTTGATTATGGCAATAAGTTGTTATCATTTAAACAATTGCGGTCTATGAATTCGAAAATAGATTGTTTCTGATGGACGTGAATCAAATAATAGAATGATTTTGTACAATTGTAACGCTATGCTTGAATAATAGCAGTATTTCCTCTATGTCTATCAACCATGTCCGTGTATTTCTACGGCTTGTGGGAACACAGGAAGTTACTTGACAAAGGCTAACGCAGAAACGCGTCGTCCTGAATTAAGCTAGTGCACAAATAAAGTTTTTTGTGCTGTTTCCTGGTGTGCTGTCCCTTTCTCTTCCGGATTTTGCTTTGAGAACAGGATCGTAATCATTTGGAGTGGTTACTGCTACCACTGACGGCACCAGCGTCGCAGGCCTGGGGAAAGCTTTGGCAGTGATATGATGAAAAAAAAAAAAATATATATATATATATATATATATATATATATATATATATATAAATAAATATATATATATATATATATATATATATATATATATATATATATATTCACTTAAAAAACCATAGGTTTCACACATGTTATAGTTAGCTGGGCATTTCACTCGTGAAAAACCATTGAAATTTCCACGTTATAGTTAGTGCAGGCAACTATAACTCACGCGACCGCAATCCTCTGTTGATGCTAATGCTGTATTTAGACACTTATTTACCCATGTCTTCTTCCATTAATTTTTAGCTATACATATATTACAAATATTTTTTTTCAGAAAAACACATATGTCATCAGTGATGTAATATCTGACGTCATCAGCAGAGGATTACGGTCGCGTGAGTTATAGTTGCCTGCACTAACTATAACGTGGAAATTTCAATGGTTTTTCACGAGTGAAATGCCCAGCTAACTATAATATGTGTGAAACCTATGGTTTTTTAAGTGAATTTGCACGGTTTTTTAAATGCTAATTCCTAAATATAACGTTTCTGAAACCTATGGTTTTTTCAGTGAATTTGTACGGTTTTTTAAATGCTAATTTATGTATGTATTTATTTATTTATTTATTTTAAGTTTTTTCACCGTGCGCGTACCGTGCGCGTACGGTGCGCTTCGCGCACCGCACACCGCGCGCCCACGTTACGTAGTTCGCGGAATTTTTCCACTTCTACCGTGCGCGTACGCTACGCGCACTCCGCGATTTTTCGTAAAAAAATTAAAATACATTTTTGCCTTTGGGGGTCCTTCTGGGACCCCCTGACCAAGGCTAGGGGGTCAGGAACTGTCCAGCCTGCCCCCTTTTCACGTTATCCACCTTTGTTTTTCACCCCCTCAGACTGCGAGAGACAAAATGGCAGCCGACACTTCCTGGTTTCGACTGATTCGAATGTTTACTAAGATCTAACAACCAATCAGAATCGCGCTCGCGCACGGCAGCGTGCGCGTACGGTAAGCTTACGGTACGCGCTCGGAGCGCGCCTATAGATATATATATTGATTTAAATGCTATTTTCTCAGGAAATACTGAACAGATTTACACCAGACCTGCAAAAGGCACATCTCTGACCTGAGGACTACCTCTCTGCCAAATTTCAAGTAATTCTGTTCAGCCGTTCGATCTGCAGCTTGGACTAAAGGTCCTATGGAAAAATGCATGCGGAAAACGCGTTTTGGGACCCCCCCTTTTTCTCAGCCCCCGCTTGACGAATCCCCCCGAGACTTTCAGAGAAGGAGCGGAGCGGAGCGCCCTACCTATTTTGAAAATTTCGCGAGTATTCGTCAATCGGCGCCAAAGTTATTCAAAATAGAATGTTGCGGATTTCCTATGGAAACACGGTCCTAACTATAACTATCTACTGGCGACCGCCAGTAGATAATATATATATATATATATATATATATAATATATATATATATATATATATATATATATATATATATATATATATATATATATATATATATATCCAGAGCACTCCTACGCCACCGCTTTGGAAAGCGCCCGCAAGTTCACAGAAAGGAGCACGGACCACAGTTTGATGCTCGTGATGATAGTTTATTTCATTCGAGGTAAGCCAGCCATGACGCGTTTCGACTCCGTGGAGCCTTGATCACATGACACGCCAGGAAGTCACCTGATCATTTAAATACAAGTTTTCACCACTTTTTTTCTTTTTTTCTCTTACAGCTTCGTTTAGAGTTAAAGTGACAGTGCTAGTAGTGCAAATTTAACCGTTTACGTTTTGGGCTTGTTGGAACACATCTCGGTAAAATACCATGATCTCAAAGAAACCGTACATATACAGCCGTATATGTGTGCAAAAATGGCAATAAATAACATTCATCGTAAACACATACTCATAAATGCATATAGTACATAAATACATAAATAAATAAATATGTATAAATAGCATCAATCACACATAACAATTTTAAAAGACCAAATATAGGTTTAAAATATTAGAGATATTAGAAAAGAGGATAAAAAGTGGATAAAAAGTGGATAAAACTATGTATATGTTAATCTCAACTTTTGTTTAAAAATCCTTCTATTCTCACAGCACAATTACGGTTTAAATACCATATCTGTGTTCATATTATCTCTATACGTGTGGGTTTGTCAATATTGGATGGTATTTATGTGTTCTAATTCAATGAGATCAGTAATTGGCCCCTAGGTTAAAACACGTTTTTGTGAATGAGTGAAAATTGTGGAAAAAAAGGGAAAAGAATATGGTGTAAAAAGATAAGTGCAAGGGTGGGTGTAGTTCATCTTATTTGCAGCAGAAAGGCATTTCTGCCATAAAGGTCAATAAAATACACCCAAATGTAACCGAAAAATAAGTGTGTTTTAAAAGCTGGATAAGTATTTTGGATATCCTGCATTTTATTGGGACTTCTTACGATTGTGAGGCCGTAAGTGTTCTCGTGTCCTGAATTGGGTAAATCATCTGTGTCAGGACTAAGAGCGACTGGGTTGAGGTACATCAGGAAGTGTCTGATATCAACCACTGGTAAGTTGTGTTACAGAGATATATCAAAGGAGGTAGAGTCAAATGGTTTGAGGGTACTGCAGTTTGTTTAGCATGTATGTTGATCTATGTTATAGATAGGTGTACATGTCTTCATTTGCATTCAGGCCATTGGGGCTCTTGGAGTCTAGTTCTAAAATGTAACGGGTCTCCAATTGTCTGAGTTTCTTTTCTCTGTTACCGCCCCGTTTGTTTAATGGCACACTGTCAATTATAAAATATTTGAGAAGTTTGGGGTTGGAGTGATGGTGTTCAGCAAAATGGCGAGCCACCGGGTATGTGGGATCTTTGTTAGTTATTGCTCGGATGTGTTGTAATATCCTTTTGTGTCCCTGCAGCTTGGTGCTTCCCACGTACCTCAGCTTGCAGGGGCACTCAAGGACGTAAACAACACATTCAGTTTTACAGAAGAGGGCTTTGTTAATAGTGTGTTCATAATCACTAAATGCAGTTTTGTATGTTAGTGTGTTGACCCCGCATTGGCAGGCTTTACAACTACTGCATTTGAAGAAGCCCTTTCGCTGATTGAGCCAACTGACTTTGGATTTGGTCGTAGGGTTGTTCTGTACCAATTGGTCGCGCATGTTAGGTGCCCTTCTGTTCGTAATGGACAGTTTAGCAGGAACAGTGGGACCTAAAATGGGGTCATTTCTGATCAAAGGCCAACTACTCTGTACAATTTTGTTGATTTCAGAGTTTTGTCTACTATATCTTAAAATCATCCGAAATTCATCATTTTTGGAGCCAGATGTAAGGTTGGGGGTGGAGATAGGTGGTTCATCGCCGTTAATTTTGAGAAGAGCTGTTCTATCAATCTTTGCACATTTGGTAATAGCTGCATCTATGCATTTTTTGGAGTAGCCACGTTCGAGGAACCTTAGGCGGCTAATGTGTTGTGCTTTTAGTAGTTCCTCTTTTGTGCTACAGATTCTCTTTAACCGAATCATTTCGCCATAGGGAATGCTATGAACCAAATGTTTGGGATGTTGGCTGTTGGCGTGAAGGACTGAGTTTACCGCCGTGGGTTTGCGATGGATTTTTGTTTCAATATTGCAGTTTTGTATATAAATTTCAACATCTAAAAAAGTTACTTGCATGCGGAAAACGCGTTTTGGGACCCCCCCTTTTTCTCAGCCCCCGCTTGACGAATCCCCCCGAGACTTTCAGAGAAGGAGCGGAGCGGAGCGCCCTACCTATTTTGAAAATTTCGCGAGGATTCGTCAATCGGCGCCAAAGTTATTCAAAATAGAATGTTGCGGATTTCCTATGGAAACACGGTCCTAACTATAACTATCTACTGGCGACCGCCAGTAGATAATATATATATATATATCTATATAAATATATATATATATATATATATATATATATATATATATATATATATATATACATATATATATATATATATATATATATATATACATATATATATATATATATATATATATATATATATATATATATATATATATCAAAGCTCCAAATTTCCCTCCCAGGCATAGACGCACTCGAACACCTTGCAGCTTTAAGCTTTTAATAGGTACAAGACAGCCTGCATGCCAATATGTAATTACAGCGATCTTGTCGTTTTTTCGCCTGATGCGTTTCAGTGCCGATTGCACTTTCTTCAGAGGTCCGACAATCACTCATGGAGGGCTGACCCTCCCATTAAGTACGCAATTCTCGCCCTCCAAAATATATATATGTTGATTCACTGAATAAACTACAGGTTTAAGGGATGTTATAGTCAGAAATTAGCATTTAAAAAACCTTTGAAATTCACTGAAAAATCCATAGGTTTCAGGGACGTTATAGTTAGTAATTAGCATTTAAAAAACCTTAGAAATTCACTGAAAAAAGCATAGGTTTCAGGGACATTACAGTTAAAAATGTCCATTTAAAAAACCTTTGAAATTCACTAAAAAATCATAGGTTTCAGGGACATTATAGTTAGTTGGAAATTTCACTCGTACAAAGCCAGTGAAATTTGGCCGTTAGAGTTAGTTCAGCTAACTATAACTTGCGCCCACGCAATGCACTGCTGATGACGTTACATACATCCTTCATAACATGGCCAGTCACATCACTGATGATATCATTGATGACATATAAAATGACGTCACTGACGACATCACTGATGACATCATCCAGTGACTGTGTGTTTCTGTAAAGTTTAAATATGTTTTATATATATGCCATGGTGTATTCAAGAATGAGTGGGTGAATAAGTGTCTGAATGTATCATTTAGTAGGTGCGTGACTGTCTGTATAAGTGAGTGATTAAACGTATCTTAGTGAATGCAATGATGAGTGACTAAACTGCGTAAATGTCTGTATCAGTCTGTCAGTTGGTGTGTAAGCGGCTCCATGGGTTGGTGAATAGCTACATGAGTGTCTATATGGATTGTTGATTGGTTGTCTGAGTATCTGTATGGGTGCCTGAGTATTTATGTGGGTGGGGGGGTGTATGACTCCCTGCATTGATGTATGACGGGGTGATTCATTGGGTGTATGGGTTCAAGAGTACATCTGTGAGGGGCTGTATGGGTGGTTGTGTGTGTGTATGACTGTGTTGGTGAGTGAAGGGATGTCTCAGTGGTACATGTGTGAGTATCTACATATATGAAAGGCAGTATATGTGAGTGTTGGAGTATATAAATGACTATATGTGAGAGTGAGTGATTGTTAGAGAGGCTGTATGGATGAGTGTGTGCTTGTATCAGTGATTGTATAAGAGAGGAAGTATGTGTTAGTATATGTATGAATAAGTGAGGTGCTGTGAGCTTAACTGTAGAGGTGATTAAATGGAAGTGTGATTGATTCTTTGCATGACTGATTAGTTGTGTGAGTAACTCTATGGGTGAGTGGCGGTGTGTGAGTGTCTCTATAGGTAAATAAGTGCATATGATAGTAGTGTTTTGATGAGTGACTGCATGCATGAGTCACTGTATAGGTGAATAAGTGGATGTGTGTGTGAACCTAGGAATCAGTGACTGGGTATGTAGTAACTGGTATTAGTGTGTTTATGGTTTCAAAAAGGGTAGTCTGTATTTTAGAGTGGGTGTAACAAAGGTTATATTAGGTTGTGAGGAGGTGCATCTGATTATCACATGGATGATGTCATCAGTGATGTCATTTGAGATGTCATCAGTGCTGTCGCTGGCCATGTCATGAATGATATAATATGTGATGTCATCAGCAGTGCATTGTGGGGGTGCGAGTTATAGTTAGCTGAACTAACTATAACGGACGAATTTCACTGGTTTTATACGAGAGGACTGTCCAACTAACTATAATGTCCCTGAAACCTATGTTTTTTCAGTGAATTTCAAAGGTTTTTCAAATGCTAATTTCTAACTATAACATCCCTGAAACCTAATGTTTTTTTCTGTGAAAATAAAATATATATATATAAATGATTCGGTTAAAGCGAATCTGTAGCACGGAAGAAGAACTACTAAAAGCCCAACATGATAGCAGTATCAGGTTCCTTCAACGTGGCTACTCCAAAAAATGTATAGAAGCTGCCATAACCAAATGCACAACATTAGACAGAACTACTCTTCTGCAAGCACATCCCAATGAATCATCAACACCTTTACCTAACACCATACTGTGCCCCAAAAATGATGAATTCCGAATGATACTGGGCTTCAGTAAACAACAGCATGAAATCAACAAAATTGTACAGAAAAGTTGGCCCCTAATAAAAAATGACCCCATTTTAGGACCTACTGTTCCTGCTAAACTGTCTGTGACAAACAGAAGGGCACCTAACATGCGAGACAAATTAGTACAAAATTATCCAACCATGAAACCTAAGGGTAATTGGCTCAGTCAGCAAAAGGGCTTCTTCAAATGCAGCAGCTGTAAAGCCTGCCAATGCGGGGTTAACACACTCACATATAAAACTGCATTCAGTGATCAAGAAATGACCATCAATAACGCCCTTTCCTGCAAAACAGAATACGCTGTTTATATCCTTGAGTGCCCCTGTAAGCTGAAATACGTGGGAAGTACCAAACTGCAGGGACACAAAAGGATACTACAACATATTCGAGCGATAACCAATAAAGACCCTACCTACCCAGTGGCTCGCCACTTTGCAGAACATCACCACTCAGACCCCAAACTGCTCAAGTACTTTATAATCGACGGTGTGCCCCTTAACAAACGTGGGGGCAACAGGGAGAAGATTCTTAGACAAATGGAGACTCGTTTCATTTTAGAACTAGACTCCAAGAGCCCCAATGGCCTGAACGCAACAGAAGATATGTACACCTATCTCTGAAACAGATTATCTGTTGATTCACGACTACATACCAGTACCCCACAACCTCTTGACTTTACCAGCCTCTCATGTATCTCTATAAAACAATAAACCATGGGCTGACAACAGACACTTCCTGTTGCATAGTAGTATAGTTTACCTTAGCATCGTCATAAATTAACTTCACGACGTACTGCATTGTTGATAAGGTAACACACAGCGGCCTCTTTTACCCCAGAAGTCCCCTTCCCCACAGGATATCTAATATTTCCTATCCTTGTTTTTAATACACATACTTTGATGGTTACTATTAGAGGTATTTTATATCAATAATTATTTGAGAAAGGCCTTTCTAAAATAGTTTTGATAGGGTACACTGATTTTTACACATATTTTTTACACTTTTCCTGACACCAAACATCAAAATATATCAGGGGCTAATCGACAGGTCTTGCAACTATAATTACACACAACATCAATTATGATTGGCATTAGCTACACACTGATACAAGAAGACAGTGACATGGTATTTAAACCAGAATGATTCACTCATGTTAGACAGTGGTAAACGCAAACTTATGATCATTATGTCTAAAAGTTTTAACCAATTGAATTTGTGTCTAAATATTTCTATGATTTTAATCCATACATATGGTTTTAGAATTATTATCAGTGTGTTACGTGTTATTTAAACTTATTTATGCATATTTATTTATCTATTTAATTATTTATTGATGTAAATAATGTTTTTAACAATCAAAAACATACCAGCAGATGTTGTCAGTGGCAATTGGCAGACACACACGGTTGTGTAACCACATTTGTCACTAGAGACCGCGGTATTTTACCGAGATGCTTTCAAATCAACCCCGTACAAAAATCACTGTAACTGAGCACTATTAAGCACTGTCACTTTAAATGTAAAGCAAAATGGTAACCAATCAAATGTGAGCAACAAAAGAAAAAAATGTATATAAACCAACAGGTGACTTCATGGCGTGTCATGTGATCAAGGCTCCACGGAGCCGAAACGCGTCATGGCTGACTTACCTCGAGTTTAAATAAACAAACTTTTGCATCCAGTGGTGGTCCGTGCTCCTTTTCTGTGGATCTACAGGCGCTTTCCAGGATACAGGCGCAGGAGTTCTTTCGATATATATATATATATATACATATATATCAACAAAGAGTCCCGTAGTGACTTCAACCTTTCGTAAGGAACACACGGGCACAGACCACAGCAGCGGGTGAAATCTAGGGTTTATTTACAAGCCAAGAACGGTCCACATGACGCGTTTCGGTCGCAGACCTGCGGCCTTGATCACATAGACACGCTACGTGCAAGTAGCAACTTAAACAGGCAGGTAAGTGAAAAGTGTTGCAATTTACGGTAAAACGTACAAAAGTGAAGGTGCTTTACGGTAGTATAACAGTATATGCAACAGTGACAGTGCAAACTGGTGCTTTACTGTAATTGTATGACAGTTTTGAGGCAGTGACTCTCTAATTTACTGGTATTAGGCCTGGGCTAAAATTTCGTTCCGTTCGTGGAAATTGCGATAATTTGACATTTTCGCGTTCCGCGGAAAGCGCGAAAATGTCAAAATTTCCGCATTCCGCAGCTTTGCGGTTATTTGGTTCTTGCTCGCGCTGTAAAATAGTACATTCTCGCGTGCGCGCGATCGCCTTACCTGAATCCCTGCGTTCGCCGACAAGTTTTCTTGATCCGGTCGCGTTCTCCATGAGATGTTGTATTGTTGTTAGCCATTTGCGCTGTCTCACGACAGTTCGCGCCCGCAGTGACATCATGCATCGCGCGATCACGTCTTTCTTCTCGCGATCATGCACCGCGAGACAACTGAAAACAAGATGGCCGTGCCCGCGAGCAACCGCATGGGTAAGTTGGCGAGCCGCAACCATGCACAAAATCTCGCGAACATGCGGGAAACAAACTTCCGCATCTTCGCGATATTTCCGCGTGTTTGCGATAATTTTTAACATTTTCGCGATAATTTGCGAAAGTGGATTTCGCAAATTCCGCCCACCCCTAACTGGTATACCATGATGCCAGCAGTAGTCAAACAAAAACTGGCTGCTTCTTTGCCCTTAGAAATGGTAGAGTTAGGTTCCTGGATATGGAGGAGAACAGACTCACAGAAACAACAGATAGAAGTGAGAGCAGACTCACGGAGACATTGTGGTGCCGACATGAAAAAGAAATAGTGAGAGGTAGAATATGATATTATGGAAAAAAGATAGAGAAAATAATGATGTATTTCACACGCTCGATAAAAGAATAATGCTGTAAGCTCCCGGCAAGCAGTGCACTGATGCAGCCCACAGTCACGCGCCTCATCGATTACCATAAGAAATTGTGCGTGAAATAAGTGAATAAATAGTGCAACACATTATGTTGTGACATATAAGTGTGATGTGAAGTGTTCAAGAATATATATGTCATAAAGATAAAATAGACCATGTGGTAGAATTAAAAAATAAACAATGTTAAGAAACCCAGCCGGATTTCCAAAGTAGAAAAAACTAGAATAAAAGACTACATTAGTAGGTCACAATAATGTCTGCATAATGCGTAAGAAGACATAACTCCAAAGTGGAGGAGAAAATCAAAACACAAGTGTGTCGGAAAATTGGAGGTAAGACAGACAAAACTTGGACAAATTAAGAAAAACGAGATACAGAAAGTTTGAAAATAAGGTAAATAACAGAGTACAATAATAGATAATACATGTCAGTAGAATATCAGGCGACAGATGATATGAAAATCAAAAAATCATCATGGAGCAGTACACCTAAAGTTAGAGACGAGCAAAGGGGCAACATATGTAGATGGGAAGGCTTACAGCAGAGCAAGTAAATAGATAGAGATAACTTGAGACATATCAAAGATAATTGTACAAATCTTCACTACTATTTAATCCGTAAGGAACCTTGGTGTCGAGCTCAAGGATGTAACAACTCTCAAGTTGTCGCAATTTCTTTTCTCGGTTACCTCCGCGTCTAAGGATTGGCACATTGTCTATCACAAAGTACTGTAGGTGATCAAGATTGTTGTTGTGTGCCTCTCTGAAATGTCTGGCCACGGGATAGTTAGGGTCGCTATTAACAATCGCTCTAAGATGTTGTAAAATCCTAACATGTACTTGGAGCATAGTACTTCCAACGTACATGAGATTGCAGCTTCATCGGAGGATGTAGATAGCGAAGTCAGTTCTACAGGTGTACTTATGTTGTAGAATGATAGGCTTGTTGCAAAATTTGGCATTGACTTCGGTAGTGTTAACGTCAAATTTGCAAGCTCTACATGAATTACACTTGTAGAAGCCCTTAATGTCGGAGAGCCAGTTAGATTTATTCCTGACCTCTGGGCTACTCTTGACCAGGGCATCTCTCATAGAGAATGCTTTGCGATATGTGATAGTAGGTCTGTTTGCAATCATGGGACCCAGAACTGGATCAGTTTGGACAATGCACCAATGTTGGTTAACAATGGCCTTAATTGCTTGTTCCTCTCTGCTGTATGTGATGATTAAACGTGTATCTACAGTGCCCTTGTCGTCATCATCAGTATGGATATCTATGCTGTCAGGATCAGTCCTAGGGTTGGGAGCTAAGAGTGTGATTTGAGGTACAGCATTAGCCCTGGTTCTAGCTTTGTGGATTGAAGCTGGGCTGTAGCCCCTAGCTACAAAACGAGCGTGAGTCTCATCCTGATAGAACCTCAGGTCAGATTCTGTGCTGCAGATTCTCCTCAAATGAAGCATCTCCCCATAAGGTATGCTAGCTATGAGATGTTTAGGGTGATAGCTAGTGGCATGGAGTGTGGAGTTGCCTGCAGTTGTCTTGCGGTGAAGTTTAGAATGCATTTCCCCATTCTCAATGTACACAGTAACATCAAGAAAATCTATTGCTCTGGTGCTGATATTGGCAATGAATTCTAGGTTGACGGTATTGCAGTTAATGGATTTGACAGATTCTTGGGCACTATCAATGTTACCATTCCATACAACAAAAACGTCATCAATGTAGCGGAGCCAACTGACAATACTAGTCCTCCATGCTTCCTTGTGGTCGACCATGAGTACCTGTTCCTCCCACCAACCTACGTGTAAACACGCATAACTGGGAGAGAAACAGGCACCTATGGCAATACCATGCATTTGCTGGTACACAGTTCTGTCAAACAAAAAATAATTATTGTTCAGGCACCAGTCGATCATGAACAACAGTAGAGCATTGTGACGATGGTGTGTGATGGAGCGTCCCATATATATATATATATATATATATATATATATATATATATATATATATATATATATATATATATATATATATATATATATATATATATCCACACCAAATGCTCACCTTGAGAATCAAGCAAGCGGGACACAGCTCCGGGCACAAACAAAGAATTTAATTTAGAGAGTTCAAAGCGCAGTCCTTGCATGATGTGAAACATTCAGGCAGACGTGTTTCTAGCCTCATTGGCCGTCATCAGTGCCGATCTCACGGATAAAAAGATTGTCCTGGGTTTGACTCGGAGACCACTCCTGATGAAGTAGTCTCGTGACTCCTCCTCCTCGATGCAGGTGTGTTGCTGCCGCTTATGAATTTGGGTGAACTGCATGGCGGTTACTGTAGTCCATCGTGGTGTCTCATTTAGTAATGAGAGACTCCATACATAAAGTGATGCTCCAGTTTGCTGGCGTTAGACTGGGTTCCACCTCAAAGTTCCCATGTACGTTGTTCCCACTCTAAACTTTGTACTTTGTTTGTGCCCTTATCAGGCAGCACTGTGCTGCCTCCTCTCTCCCCTCGCTAAAATTAAACACCAAATGGCGATGACTTCGCTCGGGAGGCGCCGCGTTTGTACTCCTCGTACTAAACCAAACATTTGCTGATAAGCGCGGAGCTCCAGACCGAGAGGGCGTGTCCCTGTCGGTTTCAGCGTGCCCGACTATACCTCCACACCAAATGCTCACCTTGAGAATCAAGCAAGCGGGACACAGAAAAAACCATAGGTTTTAGGGGTGTTATAGTTAGCTGCCCATTTCACTTGTACAAAACCATAGAAATTCCTCCGTTATAGTTTGTTCTGCTAACTATAACTCACGCGCCCGCAATGCACTGCTGATGATGTCACATATTGCATCATTCATGACATGGTCAGTGACATCACTGATGACATCACTGATGACATCTCAAATGACATCACTGATGACGTCATCCACTGAATGTGGTTTAGTTTGAAATTTAAATATGTATTTTATATATACCAATCTGTATTGAAGATTGAGTGGATATATAACTGTCTGGATGGAGGATTTAGTAGCTGTCTGACTGTCTTTTTAAGTGAGTAATTAAAAGTGTCTCACTTAATACATGGATTAGTAACTAAACTATGTGAATGTGTGCAGCACTGTCTCTGTTGTTGTATAACATGCTGCCTCAGTTGGTCACTAACTACATGAGTGTGTATATTAGTTATTGATTAGTTGGGTGAGTATTTGTATGGGACACTGAGTTTGTGTGTGGTTGGATGGGGTGTGTTTAACTCTATGCATAGATGTGTGAATGGTTGATTGACTAGGTGTATGGGTTTAAGAGTGCATGTGGAAACAGTTGTTTGGGTGACTGAGTGTGTTTATTTGTGTGTTGGTGAGCGAATATATGTTTTAGTTGTACATCTTCAATAAAGTAAAAAAATAAAAGGCATTGTATATGAGAGTTGGTGTATATAAATAAGTTTGTGTAAGAGTCAGTGATTGTGAGAGTAAATATATGAATGAGTGTATAATTGTAATGGTGTTTTTTAACATATTAACGATGAGTTACTATGTGTTTGAATAAATGAGGTGTCGTTGGATAATTGTGTAAGTGAGTAAATTTAAGTGCGATACATTTTTTTCATGAGTGAGTAGGATGACTGCATAACCGACTAAGATGACTGCTGATGTGTCAATGTCTATATATGTGTATAAGTACATTTTTTAATTAAAACTGAAATATTGATTAATTTTCTTGTTTTCATTTTTCATTTTAATATATTTACATCATTTTCTAAAAAAAAAAATCCAATTTTTTTCGCAGTCGCGCACTCAAAGCGTACACATCACGGTGGGTGCGCGCATTCTAGCCGCCATTTTAGAAAAGTCATGAAGGATCCGCTTATGGTGTGCGACGGCTGCGTGTTTTTCAGTTACATCATATACATTTAATATCACGTGATATGCGCGATTGGTATGCGACCAGTTTGCGACTCCTGCTCCCGCGCATTTGTGACACATGCGCATTACGGTATGAGATGTTTGCGCGCTTGCGGGTCCCGCGTGACATCATATACGTGCTGGGGCGCGCTGGGTGCGCGACTCCCGCAAAAAAATGTATGTTCCAAAATGATATGTATGTGTCTTTAATATACATATTAAGGCAAGAGATTATGTAAGATATACATCAAAATAATATATTTGTACTTATAAGAAACTTATATTATTTTTAAATTATTTTATATTTTGCGAAGTCGAGTGCGTGCATAGTGAGTGCAGAAAACCAGGTCAGCAGAGCTGCTGTAGAGCCAGAGTACCAGGTCAGCAGAGCTGCTCTAGAGCCGAAGAACTAGGTCAGCAGAGCTGCTCTAGAGTCAGAGAACCAGGTCCTTGCATGACGTGAAACATTCAGGCAGACGCGTTTCTAGCCTCATTGGCCGTCATCAGTGCCGATCTCACGGATAAAAAGATTGTCCTGGGTTTGACTCGGAGACCACTCCTGATGAAGTAGTCTTGTGACTCCTCCTCCTCGATGCAGGTGTGTTGCTGCCGCTTATGAATTTGGGTGAACCGCATGGCGGTTACTGTAGTCCATCGTGGTGGCTCATTTAGTAATGAGAGACTCCATACATCAAGTGATGCTCCAGTTTGCTGGCGTTAGACTGGGTTCCACCTCAAAGTTCCCAAGTACGTTGTTCCCACTCTAAACTTTGTACTTTGTTTGTGCCCTTATCAGGCAGCACCGTCCTGCCTCCTCTCTTCCCTCGCTAAAATTAAACACCAAATGGCGATGACTTCGCTCGGGGGAGCGCTGCGTTTGTACTCCTCGTACTAAACCAAACATTTGCTGATAAGCGCAGAGCTCCAGACCGAGAGGGCGTGTCCCTGTCGGTTTCAGCGTGCCCGACTATACCTCCACACCAAATGCTCACCTTGAGAATCAAGCAAGCGGGACACAGAAAAAAACATAGGTTTTAGGGGTGTTATAGTTAGCTGCCCATTTCACTTGTACAAAACCATAGAAATTCCTCCGTTATAGTTTGTTCTGCTAACTATAACTCACGCGCCCGCAATGCACTGCTGATGATGTCACATATTGCATCATTCATGAAATGGTCAGTGACATCACTGATGACATCACTGATGACATCTCAAATGACATCACTGATGACATCATCCACTGAATATGGTTTAGTTTGAAATTTAAATATGTATTTTATATATACCAATCTGTATTGAAGATTGAGTGGATATATAACTGTCTGGATGGAGGATTTAGTAGCTGTCTGACTGTCTTTTTAAGTGAGTAATTAAAAGTGTCTCACTTAATACATGGATTAGTAACTAAACTATGTGAATGTGTGCAGCACTGTCTCTGTTGTTGTATAACATGCTGCCTCAGTTGGTCACTAACTACATGAGTGTGTATATTAGTTATTGATTAGTTGGGTGAGTATTTGTATGGGACACTGAGTTTGTGTGTGGTTGGATGGGGTGTGTTTAACTCTATGCATAGATGTGTGAATGGTTGATTGACTAGGTGTATGGGTTTAAGAGTACATGTGGAAACAGTTGTTTGGGTGACTGAGTGTGTTTATTTGTGTGTTGGTGAGCGAATATATGTTTTAGTTGTACATCTTCAACAAAGTAAAAAAATAAAAGGCATTGTATATGAGAGTTGGTGTATATAAATAAGTTTGTGTAAGAGTCAATGATTGTGAGAGTAAATATATGAATGAGTGTATAATTGTAATGGTGTTTTTTAACATATTAACAATGAGTTACTATGTGTTTGAATAAATGAGGTGTCGTTGGATAATTGTGTAAGTGAGTAAATTTAAGTGCGATACATTTTTTTCATGAGTGAGTAGGATGACTGCATAACCGACTAAGATGACTGCTGATGTGTCAATGTCTATATATGTGTATAAGTACATTTTTTAATTAAAACTGAAATATTGATTAATTTTCTTGTTTTCATTTTTTATTTTAATATATTTATATCAGTTTCTAAAAAAACAAAATTCCAGTTTTTATCGCAGTCGCGCACTCAAAGTGTACACATCACGGTGGGTGCGCGCATTCTAGCCGCCATTTTAGAAAAGTCATGAAGGATCCGCTTATGGTGTGCAACGGCTGCGTGTTTTTCAGTTACATCATATACATTTAATATCACGTGATATGCGCGATTGGTATGCGACCAGTTTGCGACTCCTAATCCCGCGCATTCGTGACACATGTGCATTACGGTGTGAGATGTTTGCGCGCTTGCGGGTCCCACGTGACATCATATACGTGCTGGGGCGCGCTGGGTGCGCGACTCCCGCAAAAAAATGTATGTTCCAAAATGATATGTATGTGTCTTTAATATACATATTAAGGCAAGAGATTATGTAAGATATACATCAAAATAATATATTTGTACTTATAAGAAACTTATATTATTTTTAAATTATTTTATATTTTGCGAAGTCGGGTGCGTGCATCGTGAGTGCAGAAAACCAGGTCAGCAGAGCTGCTGTAGAGCCAGAGAACCAGGTCAGCAGAGCTGCTCTAGAGCCGAAGAACTAGGTCAGCAGAGCTGCTCTAGAGTCAGAGAACCAGGTCAGCAGAGCTGCTGTAGAGCCAGAGAAACCAGGTCAGCAGAGCTGCTTTAGAGGGAGAGAACCAGGTCAGCAGAGCTGCTTTAGAGCCAGAGAACCAGGCCAGCAGAGCTGCTTTAGAGCCAGAGAACCAGGTTAGCAGAGCTGCTTTAGAGCCAGAGAACCAGGTCAGCAGAGCTACTCTAGAGCCAGAGAACCAAATCAGCAGAGCTGCTTTAGAGCCATAGAACCAGGTCAGCAGAGCTGCTTTAGAGCCAGAGAACCAGGTCAGTAGAGCTGCTCCAGAGCCTAAGAACCAGGTCAACAGAGCTGCTCTAGAGCCAGATAACCAGGTCAGCAGAGCTGCTGCAGAGCCAGAGAAACCAGGTCAGTAGAGCTGCTTTAGAGGGAGAGAACCAGGTCAGCAGAGCTTCTATAGAGCCAGAGAACCATGTCAGCAGAACTGCTTCAGAGCCAAAGAACTGGGTCAACGGAGCTGCTTTAGAGCCAGAGAACCAGGTCTGCAGAGCTGTTGTAGAGCCAGAGAACTAGATCTGCAGAGCTGCTCTGTAGCATAAGAACTAGGTCAGCAGAGCTGCTCTAGAGCCAGAGAACCAGGTCAGCAGACCTGCTGTAGAGCCAGAGAAACCAGGTCAGCAGAGCTGCTTTAGAGTGAGAGCACCAGGTCAGCAGAGCTGCTTTAGAGCCAGAAAACCAGGTCAGCAGAGCTGCTCTAGCTGACACTGACTGACTGACACTGACTGACTGACACTGACTGGCTGACACTGACTGACACTGATTGACACTGACTGACACTGATTGACTGACACTGACTGACTTACACTGATTGACTGACACTGACCGACTGACACTGACTGACACTGACTGACACTGATTGACTGACACTGACAGACTGACTGACACTGACTGACTGACATTGACTGACACTGACTGACTACTCTCTACTACTCTACTACTGACTCTCTACTACTCTCTACTGCTCTCTCTCTACTACTCACTCTCTACTACTCACTCTCTACTACTCTCTACTACTCACTCTCAACTACTCACTCTCTACTACTCTACTACTCACTCTCTACTACTCACTCGCTACTACTCTCTACTACTCACTCTCTACTACTCACTCTCTACTACTCACGCTCTACTACTCTCTACTACTCACTCTCTACTACTCTCTACTATTCACTCTCTACTACTCACTCTCTACTACTCATTCTACTACTTTCTACTACCCTCTACCACTCACTCTCTACTACTCTACTACTCACTCTCTACTACTCACCCGCTACTACTCTCTACTACTCACTCTCTACTACACTCTCTACTACTCTCCCTCTCTACTACTCTCTACTACTACTCTCTACTATTCACTCTCTACTACTCACTCTCTACTACTCTCTACTACTCACTCTACTACTCTCTGCTGCTCTCTAGCACTCACTCTCTACTACTCACTCTCTACTACTCTACTACTCTCTACTACTCGCTCTACTACTCACTCTCTACTATTCTCTACTTCTCACTCTACTACTCTCTCCTACTCTCTACCACTCACTCTCTACTACTCTACTACTCACTCTCTACTACTCTCTCTCTACTACTCACTCTCTACTACTCACTCTACTACTCTCTACTACTCACTCCGTACTACTCTCTACTACTCACTCTGTACTACTCACTCTCTATTATTCACTCTTTACTACTCTCTACTGCTCACTCTCCACTACTGATTCTCTACTACTCGCTCTCAACTACTCTCTACTACTCACTCTACTACTCACTCTCTACTACTCTACTACTCTCTCTACTTCTCACTCTCTACTACTCTCTCTACTACTCACCTCTACTACTCACTCTCTACTACACACTCTCTACTACTTGCTATCTGCTACTCGCTCTCTACTACTCTCTAGTACTCACTCTCTACTACTCTCTACTACTCACTCTCTACTACTCCACTACTCTCTACTACTCACTCTCTACTACTCACGCTCTACTACTCTACTACTCTCTACTTCTCTCTCCACTACTCACTATCTACTACTCTCTACTACTCACTCTCTACTACTCTCTCTACCACTCTCTACTACTCACTCTCTACTACTCTCTACTACTCACTCTCTACTACTCTCTCTCTACTACTCTCTACTACTCACTCTACTACTCTCTCCTACTCTCTACCACTCACTCTCTACTACTCTACCACTCACTCTCTACTACTCTCTCTCTACTACTCACTCTCTACTACTCACTCTACTACTCTCTACTACTCACTCTGTACTACTCTCTACTACTCACTCTCTACTACTGATTCTCTACTACTCGCTCTCAACTACTCTCTACTACTCACTCTACTACTCACTCTCTACTACTCTACTACTCTCTCTACTTCTCACTCTCTACTACTCTCTCTACTACTCACTCTCTACTACTCACTCTCTACTACACACTCTCTACTACTTGCTCTCTGCTACTCGCTCTCTACTACTTTCTAGTACTCACTCTAATACTCCCTCTATACTACTCTCTACTACTCACTCTCTACTACTCCACTACTCTCTACTACTCACTCTCTACTACTCACGCTCTACTACTCTACTACTCTCTACTACTCTCTCTCTACTACTCACTCTCTACTACTCTCTACTACTCACTCTCTACTACTCTCTCTACCACTCTCTACTACTCACTCTCTACTACTCTCTACTACTCACTCTCTACTACTCTCTCTCTACTACTCTCTACTACTCACTCTGCTACTCACTCTCTACTACTCTCTACTACTCACTCTCTACTACTCACTCTCTACTGCTCTCTAGTACTCACTCTCTACTACTCTCTACTACTTTCTACTACTCACTCTACTACTCACTCTCTACTACTCACTCTCTAATACTCACTCTCTACTACTCACTCTCTACTACTCACTCTACTACTCTCTACTACTCACTCTCTGATACTTTCTCTACTACTCTCTACTACTCTCTACTACTCACTCTCTACTCTCTATTACTCACTCTCTACTCTCTACCTCTCTACCTCTCTCGCTACTACTCTCTACCTCTCTACCTCTACCTCTCTACCTCTACACCTCTACCTATACACCTCTACCTCTCTACCTCTCTGTACATGCACACATATGCACATTTATATATGCATATATATGCATATGCATTTATATATATATGTATACATATATATACATATATAAACATATACATATAATCTGCATATCTATATAAATATAAATTCATGCAAACATATACATATACATATATGCATACATATGCATGGTATGTACATGAAAGTTTGAAAAACTCTAATACAAGCAAAGCTAAAAAGCCACCTAATTACAGAATTGCTTTAACTTAAACGAGGGCGAGACCTATTGCATTTATAATGCTTGTTTACTTTGATTCCATCAAGAAGGCATTCAGATGTGTCACACATTTTCCATAAATTCTGAATGGTAGCACTCTAGTTGCTCATTAGATCACTGTAGTAAAGCTACTGCTCACCGGGGAAGTCTGCTGCTGGTATTGAAAGTGCATGTTTCAGTCTGCATGTCAGAAGTTTTTTAATGAAATAGAAAAGGATTTGTGAAGTCACTCAAAATGTGCCCTAATTTTTCTTTTTTCCTCACTAATCATAATTTCTATGGCAAAATTAACCTCCTCATTGTGTTCCTTTTAAATTAAACTACTCACTCTCTACTACTCACTCGCTACTACTTTCTACTACTCACTCTCTACTACTCACTTTCTACTACTCTCTACTACTCTACTACTCTCTACTACTCACTCTCTACTACTCACTCTCTACTACTCTCTACTACTCTCTACCACTCAAACTCTACTACTCACTTTCTACTACTCTCTACTACTCTACTACTCTCTACTACTCACTCTCTACTACTCACTCTCTACTACTCTCTACTACTCTCTACCACTCACTCTCTACTACTCTACTACTCACTCTCTACTACTCTCTACTACTCTCTCTCTACTACTCTCTCTCTACTACTCCATCTCTACTACTCACTCTACTACTCTCTACTACTCACTCTCTCCTACTCACTCTCTACTACACACTCTCTACTACTCTACTACTCTCTACTACTCACTCTCTACTACTCACTCTCAACTACTCACTCTACTACTCTCTCTACTACTCACTCTCTACTACTCTCTACTACTCACTCTACTACTCTCTACCACTCACTCTCTACTACTCTCTCTCTCTACTACTCACTCTCTACTACTCACTCTACTACTCTCTACTACTCTCTCTGTTACTCATTCTCTACTACTCTCTACTACTCACTCTCTACTACTAACTCTCTACTACTCTACTACTCTCTACTACTCTCTCTACTACTCACTCTCTACTACTCACTCTCTACTACTCTCTACTACTCTCTCTCTACTACACACTCTCTACTACTTGCTCTCTACTACTCACTCTACTACTCACTCTACTACTCACTCTCTACTACTCCCTACTACTCACTCTACTACTCATTCTCTACTACTCTCTACTACTCACTCTCTACTACTCCACTACTCTCTACTAATCACTCTCTACTACTCACTCTGTACTTCTCTCTACTACTCACTCTCCACTACTCTCTACTACTCACTCTCTACTACTCTCTCTCTACTACTCACTCTCTACTACTCACTCTCTACTGCTCTCTCTCTACTACTCTCTACTACTCTATACTACTCACACTCTACTACTCTCTACTACTCACTCTCTACTACTCTCTCTAGTACTCTCTACTACTCACTCTACTGCTCATTCTCTACTACTCATTCTCCACTACTCTCTCTCTGCTACTCAGTCTCCACTACTCACTCTCTACTACTCTCTACTACTCACTCTCTAATACTCACTCTCTACTACTCTGTACTACTCACTCTCTACTACTCTCTACTACTCCCTCTACTACTCACTCTCTACTACTCTCTACTACTCTCTACTTCTCACTCTCTACTACTCTCTACTACTCACTCTCTACTACTCACTCTACTACTCTCTCCTACTCACTCTCTGCTACTCTCTCTACTACTCTCTACTACTCTCTCTCTACTCTGTACTCTCTATTACTCATCCTCTACTCTCTACCTCTCTACCTTTCTCTACCTCTCTCTCTACTACTCTCTACCTCTCTACCTCTACCTCCCTACCTCTACCTCTCTACCTCTACGTCTCTACCTCTACACCTCTACCTCTCTACCTCTCTCTACACACACACATATGCACATATATGCATATGCATTTATATATATGTATGTGTATATATATGTATATACATACATACATAAACATATATATAATCTGCATATCTATATAAATACAAATATAAATCCATGCATACATATACATATATGCATGTTATGTACATGAAATTTTGAAAAACACTAATAAAAGCAAAGCTAAAAAGCCACCTAATTACAAACAGAATTGCTTTAACTTAAACAAGGGCGAGACCTATTGCATTTTCAATGCTTGTTTACTTTGGTTCCATCAAGAAGGCATTCAGACGTGACACATTTGCCATAAATTCTGAATGGTAGCACTCTAGTTCCTCATTAGATCACTGTAGTAAAGCTACTGCTCACCAGTGAAGTCTGCTGCTGGTATTCAAAGTGCATGTTTCAGTCTGCATGTCAGAACTTTTTAATAAAATAGAAGAGGATTTGAGAAGTCAAAATGTGCCCTAATTTTTCTTTCTGCAGCACTAATCATAATTTCAATGGCAAAATGACCCCCTGATTTTGTTTTTTTGCAAATTAAATGTTTTAAGTGTTACCACTTTATTCCAATCAAGATGGCTTCAGGTGTGCCATACTTTTGTCATAAGTAAGACTGTTAGCGCTCTAGTTGTTCTTTAAAACACTCTGGGATTTCTGTCATTGGGCTATACTTGGGCTACATCTCGGTGATATTTGTGCTACATTTGGGCTCTTTTGTCTCAGGTGGCCATCTTGGGAGACTTGTTATGAAGTTTCCTAATTTCCTCATTTACTACAGTCTCCTCAGTAGGCATACTGTCAGTTCTTTACTTTGATTCAATGAAGAAGGCATTCAGATGTGTCACACATTTGCCATAAATTCAGAATGTTAGCACTCTAGTTGCTCATTAGATCACTGTAGTAAAGCTACTGCTCACCAGGGAAGTCTGCTGCTGGTATTGAAAGTGCATGTTTCAATCTGCATGTCAGAATTCTTTAATGAAATAGAAGAGGATTTGAGAAGTCACTCAAAATGTGCCCTAATTTTTCTTTCTGCAGCACTAATCATACATTCTATGGCAAAATGAACCCTCTCATTTTGTTCCTTTTTAAATTAAATGTTTTAAGAGTTACCACTTTATTCCAATCAAGATGGCTTCAGGTGTGCCATACGTTTATCATAAGTAGGAGTGGTAGCGCTCTAGTTGTTCTTTGGAACACTCTGGGAAGCTTCAGTAGAACACAAAGGAATCAACTGACAGTCTCTGCCCTTGTTGGATGTACATGTTTTACTGAGAATGTCAGACTTCATTCTCACATGACTGAGAAAGATAATGTGAATTTACAGAAAATATGCTCTCAGTTTAGCTTATAGATCACCTTCCAAACCTCTGTGGGAAAAGCATGTGAAAATAGTTTTCTCTCAAACATGATTCATGATATCCCAGCAGAAGGCTTTTTCACATGGTAAAATCACCTTAGAACATACCACAATTCCTAAAATGAGTATGGTACCATCAACAAATGATTTATAATGTAACTAAAGTCTTAAAACCTTCTATTAACTGCAATGCTTTTTAATGAGGTGCTATCATGTATATTGGTCCCAAGATGGCTGCCAACACTTCTTGGATGAAGTGCTGACAGCCAATCAGATCTCACAATGAAATGTGTGGTTAGGCTCCGCCCAGATATATATATGATTTTAATTTTGATTTTCCCAGGAACTAATGAACGGATTTACACCATATGCAAAGGGCACATGCCTGACCTGAGGACTACCTTTTTGCCAAATTTCAAGTAATTCTGTTCAGCCGTTCGGGCTGTACCTTCGACTAAAGGTCCTATGGGAAAATGCCTGGGGAAAACGCGTTTTGGGACCCCCCCTTTTTTCTCAGCCCCCGCTTGACGAATCACCCCGAGACTTTCAGGGTAGGAGCTGAGTGGAGCGCCCCATTAGTTTTGAAAATTTCACGGAGGTAAGTCAACCGGCGCCAAAGTTATTCAAAATAGAATTTTCAGATTTCCTATGGGAACTCGGTCCTAACTATAACTATCTACTGGTGACCGCCAGTAGATAATATATATGTATATATATATATATATATCTTCTCCTCCAAGCTGCTTCGGTATGCCCACCACCTCCTGAACAGAGGGCGCGTCGATGAACGGGCCTCCAAAGCACGGCCCGGAAATATCAGCAAAGGATTCCATTCATCAAAACTTGGTGAACAAGCTTGCATTGCAGGCGAAACGCGTCTAACGGTTTTGAGCTGACTGATTAAAAGACTTTTGCGCAACAGCCAAGGCGTCGATTTTCCTTTTTGATGAAAGGAATTCTTTGCTGATATATAAATAAATATATATATATATATATATATATATATATATATATATATATATATATATATATATATATATATATATTATCTACTGGCGGTCGCCAGTAGATAGTTATAGTTAGGACCTATTTTCTACAGGAAATCCGCAACATTCTATTGGGAATATCTTTGGCGCCGATTGACGAATCCTCGCTAAATTCTCAAAACTTTTGGCCAGCTCCGCTCCGCTCCTACCCAGAAATTTTCGTGGTGATTCGTCAAGATGGGGTAGAGAAAAAAGGGGGGTCCCAAAACGTGTTTTCCCCATGCAATTTCCCATAGGATCTGTTGTCGCAGCTACAGCTCGAACTGCTGAACGGAATGACACCAAATTTGGCAAAGAGGTAGTCCTCAGTACGGACTCGTGCCTTTTGCATATTTGGTGTGAATCTGTTCAGTAGTTCCTGAGAAAATTAGGGTAAAAATGTTAGTGATATCTATGGCCGCGGACGATCCGGGGACCGTACCCGCACCGTACGCGAACCCTCCCCGAACCGAGCGTGCACCCTCCCGATCGCACGCTGAATGCTAATTGGCTGTCAAGCGTCTCTCTACATTGGAAACCAGGAACTGTTGTCGGCCATTTTCTGCCTCGGTAGAAGCGAGGCTGAAGAAGCAAGGGGAATAAGTGCGTAAAACATATAAAGGGGGGCAGAGTGGAAATAAAAAAAAAGCAGCGAAATGCGCGCACGGTGCACGTATCCTAGCGCGTTGGATGCACGGATCCTCACGCGGTGGGTTTGCGGATCCAAAAACATGGAAAAAAATATATAAAATAAAGTTTTGCACATATAGTTAAAAAAAATGTGGAAAAATATTAAAAAATATGTTTGAAAAACCCATTAAGTTCAAATAATATTTTTTAATTTTTAAAAGAATTAAATGAAAAAATACATTTAAAAATGGTGATAAACAAGTATTTTAACAAAAATGTAATTAATAAAATGACACACTGAATTTGAAAAATATAGAAATCCAATCAAAATCATTAAACATGATATCTTCAGAGGTAAGTTATAGATAGGAATTAGCAATAAAAAAAACCTTTGAAATTCACTGAAAAAAACATAGGTTTCAGGCCTGATATAGCTAGGAATTAGCATTTAAAAAACCTTTGAAATTCACTCAAAAAAACATAGGTTTCATGCACGTTATAGTTAGTAATTGGCATTTAAAAAACCTTTGAAATTCACTGAAAAAACCAAAGGTTTCAGGGGTGTTATAGTTAAGAATTATCATTTAAAAAACCTTAGAAATTCACTGAAAAAAACATAGGTTTCAGGGGCGTTATAGTTAGCTGGACATTTCCCTCGTACAAAACCCTAGAAATTCCTCTGTTATAGTTAGTTCAGCTAACTATAACTCGTGCCCCCCGCAATGCACTGCTGATGACGTCACATATTACATCACTCATGACATGGTCAGTGACATCACTGATGACATCACTGATGACATCTCAAATGACATCACTGATGACATCACTGATTACGTCATCCATGTGATAAATTAGTGCATCTTCTCACACCCTAATATAACCTTTGATACACCGACTCAAAATTTCAGACGGCCATTTTGACAACCATAGATACTCCAATACCAATAACTACTCACCCACTCATTGACTTTTAGATCTACATACTTCTCCACTCACTCACCTGTACAGTCACTCATACTTACATTCACTCCGTGCATTTATACACCTATATAGACACTCACACACTGCCAATCATCCATTGAGGTACTGACACATCTAGTCAGTCATGCAAATAATTCATCACAGTAAAATATACTCACCTATACAGTTAAAAACACTCAAGTTCTCTTACTCATAAAAATACTAACAAATTTGGTGTCTTCCTGCAGAGAAACACACAGCACATGACACAGATATCCTTGCACTATGGCGCATACAGCCACTCCCAAAATCACACACTTTCACATATAGATAGTTATATACTCTTACACACATATACACTGTGTTTCACATATGTAGTTACTGACACATGTACAACTGTGATATACATTCAATCACTAACACACCCATACATACACTCACCCAACCATACAGTCCATCAGAGTTGCACTCTTAAAACCATGCACCCATAGAAACACCCACTCACACATCTATGCACAGAGTCACACACACACCCTACCCACACAAACACTCAGGCACCTATACAGATACTCAGACAACCAATCAATAACCCATAGAGACACTCATATAGCTATTCACAAAATCATGCAGCCGCTTATACACCAACAGACAGACAGATACAGACATTCACACAGTTTAGCCACTAGTCTGCAGTAAGATACATATAATGACTCACTTATAGAGTCAGTTACACACCTAGAAAATCATCCATTCACACACTTGTACACCCACTTATTTTTCAACAGGCCTTTCCCTCTATATATTAAACATAATAAAACTGTTCAGAAACACATACTCAATGGATGATGTCATCAGTGATGTCATCAGTGATGTCATTTGAAATGTCTTCAGTGATGCCATCAGTGATGTCACTGACCATGTCATGAGTGATGTAATATGTGACGTCATCAGCAGTGCATTGCGGGGGCGCGAGTTATAGTTAGCTGAACTAACTATAACAGGGGAATTTCTAGGGTTTTGTACGAGGGAAATGTCCAGCTAACTATAACGCCCCTGAAACATATGGTTTTTTCAGTGAATATATATATATATATATATATATATATATATATATATATATATATTGAAATGACATGAGCTCTTGCCACATAGCTAATGCTGTCTGTATGACCTAACCAAGTGTACGCAATAATTATACCCTAAAAATCCCTGACTGAGATTTGGTTTTAATTCCATGCACTTGTTCAGCAAGGAATCTTTGAAAACAGTATCCATTTTTCATCTTCTAACTAGCTACCCAAAAGTGTTTTGGTGTCTGTGATATAATTGGCTGGTGGAGAGTGTGGTAGCGTTTTTGTTACCTGACTGACTGCCAGAGCTTAATTCCGAAAATCTCTCATCTAATTGGCTACTGGAGAATCATTCAGAGTTTGTGATATTGGATTGGCTGTGGGTCTATAAGCGAGAATGTGGCACTTTTTATTTCCAATCTTTCTCTCCTCCTAGTTCTGGTAAAAGGAAGTTGCACAGATGCCAAGTTTTGCGAAGGACTTATGGAGAGATTAAAATTTACCACCTGCTGCACCACGGATTTCTGCAACTGAATGGACCACACCATGACCCCCTCACAAGAGCCACATGGAGCTACTCGACATCATGAAGCTTGAGAGAGCTCCTACCCCTTCATAGGCACGCTGGGCATTGGGGGCGGTATGGCATAGAGTGAGTAACAGTGTTTCCCAGGCTCAATTTGAATATTCTTTTGTTGAGTGTGGAGCAGCTCAATTTTGGCTCCACCCTTACATGTCATTCTTATGCAATTATATATTCATATCTGACATTACATTCACTGTGTTCCTTAAATTCATTCATGGTTTTGAAGCATTTAAATGTATTAATGAATCTTTATCATTGTAGGGATTAAAGATTAAATACTTGTACCCTAATGTTTAATTAAAACATGTAAACATGTACTCTTGCTCATGTTTTACATTTATTCTTGACACTATGCATGTGTATATATAATCATGTGTTTAAGTTCATATCAAATGCTCAACTGACGTAGCCTGACTGCAGGCCGCAATTGAAATGCATTGTGGCTTGCCAGCACATTCTTTCTTTCTTTGCAGGTGTATTACCATGATTCTCATTAGTTAGAGGGAGGCTTATTGTTTGTATTAGACTGATGATAGTGAGGCCTGGAGGAAGGAACTTGACAGTGAATGTGGAGATTCCTGGTTGAAAGAGGCCTTCTATTCATCATGTAGCAAAAAGGAAGGATGTTCAAGGTTCAGAACTACAGTCCAAGTCTCAATGCAATGGGAAACTGAAGCAATGTTTCAGATGATCTCTCGAGTAAAAATTTGGTTGGTTTCTGCTGGTGTGGAGGAGAAAAATATGTTTCTGAATCACTTGTTACTTTTAATTTTTGGTCTCACAGTTAGAATGCCATTTTCCCTTTAGACTTTGAGAAGTTCAGACCTGTCTGGTTGCCTTTTTATTGCCAGCGTTTAGAAGAGAGAAAGGAATTGTCTATAAGGAAAACTTGTTGTTTTTATTTGTTCCTTTATAGTTGTTGCTGTCACTATTCTGTATCTACTTTTATTGTGACTCAACCTACGGAAATATTTCAGTTTATTTGCAGTATCCTTGAAATTATTTTTGGTTTGCTTATATACTGGATTGATTAGTGATCCAAAATAAAAAAGAAATTCTTTTATTCATTTTTGGCGATTCTTTGTCCTTACTGTGGAGTCCCATTGGCTTCACATGCTAGAATTGTATTTTTGATGTCCTCTCCCTTACAGTGCTTCACATCAACTAACAAAGGTCCATACGACCGATGGAGAAAATTCTTTGACAACTTTACAAAGAGACTGCTTTGTAAGTATCTACGTGCTGTCAAGTGGTACAGTGGGATCATTTATGTAAATAACACCCTACCTCAAAACGCTGTTGTGTAATCTTTGCTTTATATTTTGCCTTCGTTCTCTAGGGGCACCTGGAGTCTCTTTACTGAATTTTGGATTCTAGAAGACCCCATTCATGTGACAAAAAAATGATTTCACTGCTATCGTCACAGGCATTTCAGGTGGTGCTTAGACTGGATATGTGTGTAGAAATAAAGTCCTGAGGCTGTTAACTTTGGTTCAATGTTTTCTATATTGTTTGCCTTTTACCAGGATTTAGACCTCCAGATGAAACCAACACAGGAAATGTATACTGGATATGGGGGCAACAGACCAAACAAATAACTATATGTTTTTTAAAAGTCTTACATAGACATTTTTTCCCCTAAATGGGGGAATCGGGTGAAATGGTGCAAACAAGCCCCTCTCCTCCCTCATACATCGACAATTCTAACTTCCTCCACACTTGAAAATCAACGTCCAGAAAGTCTTTCAAACCCTTAATAGTCACGTCTGTCTCAACCTGTCCTTGTCCCTTTAATTCCAACTATTCTTTTTCTCTCATATTCAAGGCCTTGTGACACATTTTTAATGCAGTCCAAAGCTGTCTACCTCCAGGGCTGCCTTGTTTGTTAGGAATATGGCCGGCTCTTTTATCAATCCTCAACTTGTCTCTAACATCAGCTCCCAGGAAAACATTTACCAAGATTTTTCCTGCCCCACTTGTATCTCTTCAACTCAAAACTGCCCTTTCCCTTAACTCCACATTTCCCCCTACAATCTACCATTTCTCCATTTCATTAGTCTTTATTGTCGATGCATTTCATCATAAAAGACATTTACAAAGCATTAAAAGATAAAAGTACATATTTTCAAAGATACAAATTTTTTAAAAAACACGATTTTAAAAGGAAACATAATCAAAATGTTTAAAAATGGGTCAATGTCTTAATGCCTCTTGTTTCTAATAAACCAAACCCAAGCCAAGAACTTAGCAACAGCAATAGCAACATATTCACTGGGCTCAAATCTCAACATTTCTAGGGCTTCTGACCCTTGCCTAGTGCCCAATGTTCGACATAAGGGCTTGAGCCATTTTGCTCGGGGTGCAGCATAGGCAGGACATGCAAAGAAAATATGACCAACAGAATCAATGCAGTCAGGGCAACTTTTACATGAGTCATTAGACATACCCTTCCACTTTTTAGTGAAAAGGTTAGTCTGAAGTGTGCCTACCCTGAATTGATGATAAAGTTTTCTGTCACAAGGTCTAGTGATGGTATCCCAGTATGCCTCGAGGAATGGAGTTCTTTTTTGGACCAGGAACCTTCCCGTCAAGGACTCTGCAGTAACTGAATTAATATGTTTCTGCTGCACCATAGACCAGTAGAGACTCTTGAAGTCTTTCTTAGAGGGAAAGGGGTTATTAACCGGGTCGGTCCATAAGTTGCCCAATCCCATAGATTCCAGGAGCTGCCTGGTCTGTTTGAACCATGGTATGTTGCCAGCCCCTAGAATAGAGCGTACATCAAGGAAGGCCTTTGCATAGAGGGCCAGCTCAGGGACAGTCCATAAACGCCTCCAGAAGGCCAGTGGCTTAAACCTCGCAATGTCATCAAACGAATGACAGCCCAGATCCAGCAGGAGAGGTTTAACTGGAGTAGAACATGGAAGGCCCGTGAGTAATCTAAAAAATTTATATTGTGCCTTTACCAAAGGAGAAAGATCTGCAAAGCCCCAGAGCTCAGCACCATAGAGGATTGCAGAGTTTATCCTCGCATTAAAAATTTTAATGGGGGGGCCCATCATTCTCGACTTTGATTGCTTATGTTCTTTAACTAGGCAACCAGAAAGCTGGGCAAATTTTAGAGATAAAACATCAATTTGCGGCCTCCAGTCCAGCTTATTTTCGAAAACTACCCCTAGATAGGTCATAACGTGTGTACGCTCAAGCAGAGCTTTGTCCATAAAAACATGTCCCTTTATGCCTCTCCCTTTATTAAAAACCATATACTTGGTTTTGGACACGTTGACCGCCAGGTCAAAATCGGAACAAAAATGTGTAAAAACATTAAGTGCCGCCTGTAGTCCAGATAGAGTCTGAGAGAGAAGTAGGGTGTCATCAGCGAACATAAGGAGTGGGATTTTAATACCTCCAAGCGTGGGAGCGTCCGTCGATGTATTGGAGTAGTACTTAACAACACTGTTAATGAACAATAAAAACAATGTGGGAGCAAGTACACACCCCTGCCTGACACCCCGATTGACCCTGAACCGTCCAGTAACCTGGCCCTGTTTTCCCCAGCGGACTTGTGCGTAGTTGTTGTCATGGAGCCTAATGATGATATTCAAAAGGGCTGGGGGAAGCCCAAGCTCCGCCAGTACGCTCCAAAGTTTAGTTCTATTGACTAGGTCAAATGCTGACCGAAGATCTACAAAGGCAGCATATAAAGTACCGCCACACAAATAGACCGTTTTCCAGACAATCAGTTGGAATTTGAATGCCTGATCGATGGTACTAGTACACGGTCTAAAACCGGCTTGGAGAGGAGAGATGATATCCTCCTGCTCAATCCAAGCTTGGATTCGTGCCAAGATCATTCTGGCGATAATTTTCTGGACCGAGTCAATAAGACTAATTGGGCGGTAGTTCCCCGGGCGTGAACGGTCACCTTTTTTAAAAATGGGGAGAATCTCGGCCCCCCCCCAAGAATCGGGAATATCTGCCCCTCTGGCTACGGCATTGGCAAAGTGTGCGATGTAGGGCACCCAGTTCACTGTATCAGATTTAAAGAGATCTGCGGGAACGCAGTCCATGCCCGGCGCCTTGCCACTTGAAACCTTGCTCAAAGCCTGTTTGACCTCAGCGCAGTCAAAAGTTAAAGTTATGGGGAGGAAAGGGTCCCCCGTTATAACTGGGGCAGGCCCCTCGACAACTGTGGGATCTGAAAATTGGGATTCAAAGTGGGTCACCCAGGCTTCCGGGGGAACATGATTAGAGGGGACCTGACTATTCTGGCTGTTACCCCACTTAATAGTATGCCAGAAGAGGGATAGGTTCCGGTGCTTACTAGCAGCCAAGAGGTTGTTCCAGTGATCGTTATCCCACTCCTGTTTGGCCTTGGCCTTTGCCTTTTTATAATTTATCCTGGCCAATCTAACATTATCTGGTTCTTTATTAGCAATGGCAGATTTTAATTTGCTAAAAGATTCTCGACAAGTTTTATTGTACCAGGACAATGGTTTTGGAGCTATGGATTTCTTGGCCTTACAAGGTTTTAAAAAAAGGGATTTAAGGCCAGAGAAAAGATGATCATGTATGCATGTTGCTTTACCAGTCACATCCTCGGTGTACTGAAGGGACTGAATGTCCGCCAGAGCACCGGATACCATGGAGCTAATCCTGAACAATAATTCAGCATCCATTGCAACTTTGTCCCAACGTACCCGCCGTTGGTCATTAGTTAAGACGGCTTCCGCAGTGACTAATTCTGTTGGTTTGGCTCTCTGGGCTGAGCAGAGTAAGAGACTTAAAACCAGCGGGTTGTGGTCACTCTCCGGGCGGTCTAATATCGCCATATCACTTAGAGTGAACCAGAACTCGATTTTAACTAGAGCATAATCAATTCTGCTGCTACAACGACGGCCGTCTGAGAACGTCATCTTTCCACCCCTGTCAGAGGCAGTCCTCCCGTTGGCGGCCCTGAATCCCCGCTCCAAACATAGTCCCATCCACTGAGTGGCTGACTCTGTCCACCTCTTAATAGGTGGGAGATCGAGGGAAGGAATATTTAAAATTGCGTCTACTTCCCAGGTTAATGAGTCTAGAGTGGAGAGCAGAGGTTCAAAACAACAGTTTAGATCACCCACAATCAGAACATTTGTATACATGTCAATAGTGTCCAGAAACCCGTCTAATAGTAAAAAGGTATTGGTGCCACGTCCCCCAGGGAGGCCTCTATTATAGACGTTAACAATTAGGACTACAGGATCATTGTCATGTTGCAAGGAAATAATTAGTAGGTCAGGGCTATCAATAGCTATTTCCTTGATTGAATACCCAAGGGATTGCTTAACCCAGATACAAAGGCCACCAGACGGGCGGCCCCTAGTGCCACGAATAGCCCCCTTGAAAAAATTCACAAACCCTGGGAGATAGATCGGGTCCACAGCCCATGTCTCCTGGAAAACCAGGATATCATGGGTGTCGACCCAGCCTACCCATTCTTCAGAGGATACCCTGGTACCAAGGCCCGCAACATTCCACGAAACCAGGGTCAGGGGCATAGAACTAGATGGCATTGTGCATGGTACTACAGATGTCGGGGTGATATCGGTATTAATGGGGCCCCTAGTCTCGCTGTCAGTTAGGGAAGGGTCAATGGGGGGGAGAGACTGGCCAGTAGGGTGGGAAAACAGAGTCCTGGAAGACATATTTACCAAGCCAACTCGGGCACCCCGGGAACACCCACTCCTTACTTGCACTGGGTTAACTAAACTAAAACAGACTTCCCCCAAGTTATTCGAATCTACCAGGTGGGGTGACTGTCAGTCAACCCCATCTAATGAACTCAAGGGTGTGTAGAAGTTTGACAAGGGGAGATGGAAATCCGGCCTTAACTGGTGATATGAAGGCCTTTGTACCCTTTCCCAGACATAGGACATATCACGTGTAGTGACAGCGGGTTTGTGTGGAAAAAAATATGACAAATCCACTGTAGAAATGCCAGTCCCTTTCAAGGTATTGGAAAAGGAGCAGATATGCCTGACAGCTCTCGGGTCGCGAAAATTTATAATCACACAATCACCCTGCACCTGTTTAACTCTAGTGCCCAACCAACTTACCCTGCGGACGGTCAATATTTCAGTCCGCAGACCAATAGGTAATGGCCTGTTGGTATTTAGCCAATGTGAGACTTTATTCTTTAAGTCACTATGGCACTCGGACTTTGACTGTGGAAGCCGGGGTACATCCAGCAGTATGATGGTATATGGCTGCGACTCAGGTGGGAGATTGATAGACGGAAAGTATTGGTATAAAACAGCTGCCTCTGGGTTGATATTACAAACAGTTTCTCTCGGGACTTCAGTGTTAGCCTGAGGACATGGAACGTCTACCTCCTGGACATTGTGTGTCGGAATGCTGGGTATTACTCCATCCAAGGGTGGATGGGCAGTGGAGGCAAGCCTAGAATTATCGACAATGTCGTTGTTAGAGGAGGGTGCATGACCAATAGAAGACACTGCAATCTTTTCTAGCAGGGACGTGTTAGCAGATACCATACCCTCTAGCTTCTCAAGTGCAGAGGCTAGACGCGTAACTCGCTCTAATAATGGGAGGAGTAATGATTTAAGTAACTTCTCTATAGGCTTGAGAAGATCGAAGGTAGAAGAGTCTGCGTTAGATTGAACAGGGGGAGGGAACGGGGACTTCAATGCACCAGACGCCAAATGTAAACTAGCAGACATAGCAGAATTTAGGACTTCGCTAGTGGGTGCAGATTTGTGTGGATTGGACGCTTTGGGGATTTTGGCTCGTTTCCCCTTAGGGGGTGCTCCCATACGTTTCCTTTTACTTGGAATATGCCTGGGCCTAGGGACCTGGGTCATTGTTCCTGTAATTTGCTGGACAGTAGTAGGTTGCGGGATATCAGTACTGTCAGTGGTTTGGTCGCTACTAGTATCAGGGATACTAGTTATCTCCTGAATATCCACCAACGGGCAATGGTCAAGAGTGTCTGGTAGTACATTTAAAGTATCACCAGACAAAATAGAAGGAATTTGAGGTTGGCTGTTTTCAGGCGAGACAGCCAACATGATATTGCCAAGGGATGAACTTTTGGCAGAAAGTTCTAGGGACAGTCTTTTTTCCGTTAACAAAATTTCGTGTTCGAGAACACGAGCAGCTCTAGTAATAAAATTGTCAAGGGTCCCTGTAACCTGACCCCCTACGCTGTTTCTAGCCACCTTCCTGCCAGACCTTAAGGAGGTCATGATTTGGGGAATGAACAAACAGGCGATCAAGCTCACAGAATAGGAAACAGAAGAACCACCGTTTGTAACAGGAGGATAAATATCAATAAAAATGTCCAACACACACTACAATGTTTGTACTCAAGAAATGGGCGGCCAATGTTATGTGAGCAGGACACCGGTTGGCAAGGGTGCATGTACTCACAGTACCAGCTGAGTATGTAGCCTGTTCCAGTCAGCTCGAATTAGGGAGGGGGCCCGCCCCGACCACAGCCGCCCACGAACGGCCACAAACGGCCCGCTCTTTGTCCGGTCTTAGCCCGGGCTGCGTCCCGCGCTGCGGGAGTAGAATGTTGTTATCAAGCCTCAGGAGGGCGGATGGGGGGCGGGGCAGCAGGGAGAGCGGACCGGAAGCTCGTTGACGGTCTGGCAGGGACTTCTGGGCAATGAAGTCCCCGCACGCTCGCAGCCCCGCTGCAGCCACACACCAGCCGCAGGTTTCCCGCCTCCGGACTGCTCCCAATCGTTGTCTGTGAACCGCTCCTCCAGAACGGGCGAAGGGGCACCCGCGAAGCGGGTGCGCCGAGTAGTTGATGGGCGACAGGTAAGCTCCTCCGTGAATATCCCTTTGTGCAAAACAGCAAGATGACCCACTTGATTTCGTGGCAATGAGGTGTTTTTAAGCCTCAGGAGGGCGGATGGGGGGCGGGGCAGCAGGGAGAGCGGACCGGAAGCTCGTTGACGGTCTGGCAGGGACTTCTGGGCAATGAAGTCCCCGCACGCTCGCAGCCCCGCTGCAGCCACACACCAGCCGCAGGTTTCCCGCCTCCGGACTGCTCCCAATCGTTGTCTGTGAACCGCTCCTCCAGAACGGGCGAAGGGGCACCCGCGAAGCGGGTGCGCCGAGTAGTTGATGGGCGACAGGTAAGCTCCTCCGTGAATATCCCTTGTTCCCTTCAGCAGCAATCTTCAGAAATCCATCTTGCCATACCTTGGACTTTTTAGTCTTTTGATGTGTGTACAGCACAGTAAACTCCTGGCATGTCATAATTTGCCCAACGGTAACCAAATCATTGCTTTCACATTATGTTCTTCAGAGTTCTTCACATTGCCTATTGCTTCCCGCCAACACGCTCTATCAATGTAGACTTCAGTAGCCTCGGTCGACTTGCATAGTGACGGCACTGTCATACAGCAGAACAGTCTTGGGTAAGGTTCATTTAGGGGCTTGGGGGACACGCTCGCGCTTCACAGTCCCACAATCTACCACATTCTTATTGAAAAGTTGCAAATGTAATCTGTTTCTAGCTAAGGATAAATGCATTTCATTGTTTCTGAAAAGCTCGTAATTCCCAAACCTCATGTCCTCACATGTTAACAACTCAAACAATTCTGACCTTATCAGTGGCTGAAGGCTTTATCATCCCGCACCATATCCTCCTTTGGGTCAAGTTGGTCCACACCACACATTTATCTGTACAAATCATCTTTATCTTTGTAAAATCCTTAGTTTCTATTTATAACCCTCAACTAGCAACTGGAATAATCCACCCTCTGATAAATGTGCTAATAATATGTCACAACAACACCTCCCCATTTGCAAGGTATCTGTTATTCCCAAAGCACCACTGACTTCACAACGTAATGGAGCATATGCACATTCTAATTTTTCATCCTCTGGCCCCTGCATCCCTTCTGTATAAGAAAGGAAAACTGCAAAGAAAAAAGAATTCAGAGTGCTAATACTTATTGAAAACATTCGATCAACACCATGCACAACAGCCGTACATACCTCTGTGAACATTTTGATCACCTTCTCTCTATTCCCCTAAACTATGTGAATCCCAATCTACTTTCTTCTGTCTCAACACCTATCCTAAATACATGTTTTCAAAACTCTTCCAGCCTCAAACTTAAGTTCTACAATGTCGTTCTCATGAATGTCAGCAGCTGATAACTCATGACCTGTTGCCCTTCTCATTTCCTAATTCAATCTCGCCCCTCTGTACCAAGAAATTACTAAATAAGCAACAAAAGCATATCCCTCTAACCACTGCCTCTTTTAACACAACATCTTTTATCCTTTCTCACTTGATTAGTCTTATTCCCCATTCTAATCACATCACCCATCCACACTATTTCTATTCCCACACCTCAACCCCAGTGATATCCTAAAAGATACTGCATCTAAGCTGAACACAGCTTCCTCCCAAACTTATCTGCTATTACTTATATCACGCTCAGCAATCCTTAAAATAGCCACAGTTACAAATCTCTTCAACCTACCTGCTCCTTTGATCCTTGCTTTTGCCTCCAGTAACCTGGGCCACGTCCCCTATGCTATTGCCTCCTAACTTTAAAACCATTTAGCATAAAATGCCACCAAGCCATCTTTACATGACATTAACCAGTTTAACCTTGACAATCAACTGCAACATGTAACAGAATATTATCCCTCTGTTTTTAACATCTGCTCACCTATTGCCTCTCCTTACTACACCCTTTGCTGAACCTACCACTATCCCTGCTTGCAGGCCCTACTGTTTTTTTAATCAATTTAATTAGGATGCAAAATACAAAAACTAGAATTTCTCACAATCCCAATCAAATCACAATTTTAAAACAAATATTTTGTTCCCAGTTAAATTAAGATGTCATTTGGCAATCTGAAAGGATTCTGTAAAATATTATTATATGGAGCATTTTAAGTTCAACATATGGAATTTCTAACCTCAGTACTATAAACTGATTTTCATGTTCAATAAATGTTATTAAACATTTTCCAAATTTGGTTACATTTTTCGAGGATAAATTACATATATGATAACAATCCTCAAGTTTCCTAATCACAGAAAGTGTATTATGCCAGCCTCTAAATACTGTTTTTCGAAATGCCAAGAGCACTGCTATAAACACAAACGTATGTCTCCTGATCTTCAGCACCTTTGTCCGATTAGTGGGTTATCACTCCTCGAAACGAATTTCTCTGAAAGAATAGCCTTTTCTGGAAATGATAAAGGAAGTTGAAGTTATCCTCTGACGATCTGGAGAGCTATCTGAAAGACCAAAAATATGAAGCCAAGTGCCTGGGAAATCATCTGAACATCTGGAATAAGCATTGGAAATGTTTTTATTTTGCCTATCTAACTAATCGGGTGTATAATATATAAGGCACATACTAAATTGTTTCATTCTTCTCAGATCCCTTAAACATATTTTTAATTGGTTAAGAGAAATGTTTGTTCCGTTCTAATTTTGATATTTCAAGCCTACACTCACCCTTCCATTTATGGAAAGTTTGAGACTCTTACTTCACATTATGATCCTGCAATTCGGTACATAAATTAACACAGCCTAATTCACATGTTTCCTCTACATATAAATCCATTACAATGTCAACTGCACCAATAAAATCAGCCCGGATAAGGCTTGAATAGTGCTCTTGACTTGGAAAAAGAAAAGAAAAGCCAAGCTTTTTTTACTGATATCTAATTGGAAATTGATGCACTTACTTGAAAACTGTACTAGTAGAAGAAGTCCTTCACTTTACACAAAAGCAAGGAATTCCAGCGCTACAGTGGAGAATTTTCATTCAATAAGCCAAGAAATCTGTTGTCATGTACAGTAGTGTAGGAAGGGGGGAGCGGGGGGTGCGGTGGGTGCGGGCCGCCCCAGGTGGTATCACTGAGGGGGGGTGACAAAATGGCAAAAATATGTGTTTTTAAAATAAAGTAAAAATTTGAGCTCACAACACTTTAAAAAAAGATATATTATTATTTAAAACAAGTTTAATAACTTCATCTGACAATTAATTAACCTCAACAAGTCAACATATCACGTATTGAAACTTTTTAGTTCAGTCAACAAACACAATGAAACGCGGCTGAACTCGAGGCTGTGTAGTGGAGAGTGTATGGATAAGGAAGAGGAGGGGGTGTTTCTTTCAGTCGAAGTCTGTCTCTGTATTTTGTACTCGAGTGAGACGTAAACAACCGATGTCTCATCATCATTTAACCCTCAACCAATCCTATTTGTTGCTGTGCCGGTCAGTCACCCCACATCATTCTGTTGAGTTAGTTGTGCATTATTACTGAAGCTTTTTTTTTTTAATCAGGTTTTTTTCTATTGAGGGTGCAAACCTTCCGGTTTCAGAAAATCAGTACAGGACCAGCAAACTCTCACTTCAGATCAAACGTATAAATAACAATAAACGTACTGCAAACATTTTTGCCTTATAGCTAAGATTGGAGCGGAAAATGTACACGAAGGAATAATACCTCTTAAACAAGGGGCACATATTAATCATAAACATTTGCATCTCTACTCTGTACAATTCATATAGCAAGGTTACATTTCCCAATAAACAAATCGCAAAAACAAAATGTCACATAAAATCTCACCCCCCCCTCGTCACTCACACAAAGGAATCTCCAATCATGCCATAGATCAGTGCACCCCTTTGCTCTATACAACTGTGTGATTACTCTACGTTTATTACGGGAGCGTCTGTATGCTGCTACTCTGAGTCACCCTCAGTGCTGACTGCTTGTGTGCCCTCCAATCGCTGTGTGTCAGAGGCAATCTCCAAGGGGACCTCCAACATCAAAGCATACCAGGCCCTAGCATCCTCTTCCAACTTATCATCCCTCCTGACCCTCTTCATACGGATCCACTTTACTGTTGCCCATTCCCTCAAATTTTTGGCCCAACTCTCCACCTTGGGGGGTTGGAAGCCCATCCAGTGGATCACTATCCATCTTTTGGCCAGCACTAGCCCCAGTTGGAGAAATCTACGTGTAAGCTTCCTACCCTTGGGACAGGGGAGCAAACCCAACGGTATCTCTTTAATAGACTGGGGTAGCATCCATCCCGTTAATCAGCCCGGATAAGGCTTGAATAGTGCTCTTGACTTGGAAAAAGAAAACAAAAGCCAAGCTTTTTTTTACTGATATCCAATTGGAAATTGATGCACTTACTTGAAAACTGTACTAGTTGAAGAAGTCCCTCACTTCAAACAAAAGCAGGGAATTCCAGCGCTACAGTGGAGAATTTTCATTCAATAAGCTAAGAAATCTGTTGTCATGTACAGTAGCGTAGGAAGGGGGGTGCAGGAGGTGCGGGCCGCCCCAGGTGTCATTACTGAGGTGGGGTGACAAAATGGCAAAAATTTGTTTTTAAAATAAAATAAAAATTTGGGCTCATGACACTTTAAAAAAATATATTATTATTTAAAACAAGTTTAATAACTTCATCAAACAATTAATTAACCTCAACAAGTCAACATATCACGTATTGAAACTTTTTAGTTCAGTCAACAAACGCAATGAAACGCGGCTGAACTCGAGGCTGTGTAATGGAGAGTGTATGGATAAGGAAAAGGAGGGGTTATTTCTTTCAGCCGAAGTCTGTCTCTGTATTTTGTAGGGGTGGGCAGAATTTGCTAAAGCGACTTTCGCAAATTATCGCGAAAATGTTTAAAATCTCCGCAAACACGCGGAAATATCGCGAAGATGCGGAAGTGTTTTTTCACGCCCGTTTGCGGTATTTTCTGCGTGTTCGCGGCTCGCCAACTTACCCATGCGGTTGCTTGCGGGCGTGGCCATCTTGTTTTCACTCTTCTCGCGGTGCATGATCGCGAGAAGAAAGACGTGATCGCGCGACGCATGACGTTACTGCGGGCGCGAACTGTCGCGAGACAGCGCAAATGGCTACCAACAATCCAACATCTCGTGGAGAACGCGACCGGATTGGGAAAACTTGTCGGCGAACGCGGGGATTCAGGTAAGGCGATCGGGCGCGCACGAGAATGTATTATTTTACAGCATGAGCAAGAACCAAATTATCGCCAAGCTGCGGAATGCGGAAATTTTGACATTTTCGCACTCTCCGCGTAACGCGAAAATGTCAAATTATCGCAATTTCCACGAGCGGAACGGAAATTTAGCCCAGGCCTAGTATTTTGTACTCGAGTGAGACGTAAACAACCGATGTCTCATCATCATTTAACCCTCAACCAATCCTATTTGCTGCTGTGCCGGTCAGTCACCCCACATCATTCTGTTGAGTTAGTTGTGCATTATTACTGAAGATTTTTTTTTTTTTAAACAGGTTTTTATCTCATGAGGGTGCAAACCTTCCGGTTTCAGAAAATCAGTACAGAATCAGAAATCTCTCACTTCAGATCAATCGTATAAATAACAATAAACGTACTACAAACATTTTTGCCATATAGCTGAGATTGGAGCGGAAAATGTACACAAAGGAATAATACCTCTTAAACAAGGAGCACATATTAATCGTAAACATTTGTATCTCTACTCTGTACAATTCATATAGCAAGGTTACATTTCCCAATAAACAAATCGCAAAAACAAAATGTCACAAACAATCCCACCACCCCCCTCGTCACTCACACAAAGGAATCTCCAGTCATGCCATAGATCACTGCACCCCTTCGCTCTATACGACTGTGTGATTACTCTACGTTTATTATGGGAGCGTCTGTACGCTGCTAATCTGAGTCGTCCTCAGTGCGGACTGCTTGTGTGCCCTCCGATCGCTGTGTGTCAGAGGCAATCTCCAAGGGGACCTCCAACATCAAAGCATACCAGGTCCTTGCATCCTCTTCCAACTTATCATCCCTTCTGACCCTCTTCCTATGGATCCACTTTGCTGTTGCCCATTCCCTCAAATCTTTGGCCCAACTCTCCACCTTGGGGTGTTGGAAGCCCATCCAGTGGATCGCTATCGTCTTTTGGCCAGCACTAGCCCCAGTTGGAGAAATCTACGTGTAAGCTTCCTACCCATGGGACAGGGGAACAAACCCAACAGTATCTCTTTAATAGACTGTGGCAGCGTCCATCCCATTACTCTGCGCAATTTCTCTAGTTTCAAGTCCCAAAAAGAATTCTCGGGCACTCCCATACCATATGTAAAAATGAGGCAGCATCACAACCACATCTGGTACAGCAGGAGGAACGTTCTGGATATATTTTATGCAGCACTTGTGGTGTTAAATAGGTTTGATGTACAATATTAAATTGGATGAGTTTAAATCTGGTATTGGAACTGATTTGTTTTACTCCTTCATGTACTCTCCTGCATTCAGAATCTGTTAGGGGCACCTCCAACACTTCGTCCCATCGAGACTGAATCAGACGCAGATGTGCAGCAAGATCCGCCCGTAATGCTCTATAAATATGAGAGGCCAGTCTACGACCTCCAGCAAGACTCACAAGGGCCCGAAGGGTGGCAGCTATTGGAGGCTGCTCGGGGAACGTCGGCCATATCTCCCGTGCTACCGCAGCCACTTTTTCATATTGAAGATATTGACTTCTTCCCAGATCAACCGCAGTCACTGCTTCCTCCCTGGTCAGAAAATGCTGATTTAAATACAGATACCCCATCATTCTACAGCTGCCCTCCACCCATCTTGAGACAGACATAACTTGACCGATCTGCCCAAATGGGACAACCGCCCATAATGGGGCCTCAGGAAGATAAGGTGCCCTTCGTATGGCAACCTTAACTTCAGACTCCCATGTAGAGGCCACATGCCTACTAATATACGGGAGATGATCAGGCACACGTGAGCCCAACATCAGCAGGTCCGGGAATGAATCATCCCCGTGAATACCCCTCAGCAATTGTTTCTCCCAATTATCTTGGTCGTCGAGCCATTGTATAGCATGCTGGAGCTGCGCTGCTATATAATAAAATTCAAATTTTGGAACTTCCAGAACTCCACTTTCCCAAGTTCTCTGCAATGTTTGCAATCCCACTCATTTCCGTTTGTTTCCTCACAGCAGTTCTACCAGTAGGCGGGCTAATTGGAGGAAGCACTCCTGTGGTATCCGATAAAGGGAGTTCTGCATTACATATAAACATCGGGGGAGGACCATCATTTTTATCAGAGCCACACGCCCCATTAGCGATAAGGGTAAGGTACGCCAAAACTCTACTGATCTGCGGACACCCTCTATACATTGTCCCATATTTTGTACTAAGTAAGCCTTCTGCCTATGAGTTAAGCGGACCCCCAAATAACGCACCGAGTCTGTGACCTAGCTAATCTCCACAGTGGGCAGATCACTCTCCTCCTTTTCTCTCAGGTTTCCCATAGGAAATAGCTGAGATTTCCCCGGTTTAAGGCAAAGGCCCGATACTGCCCCAAAAGCTGCGAATTCCCGAAGAAGCTCCGGGACCGGCTCCCCTGGATAACAGGGATAACCAAGGTGTCGTCCGCATACATTGACACTATGTGCACCGCCGGACCTATCGTCACCCCCACCGTGCCATCCAGTGTCGCAGTGCCGTTGCCAGTGGCTCCATTGCCAGTGCAAAAAGGGGCGGCGACAGGGGGCACCCCTGACGAGTACCTCTCTGGAGCTCCAAACTGTTGGATACTTGGTTTCGGAGATGGATTCAAGCTGTTGGTCGAATATAAAAAAGCTTCACCCAACTTATATATTTGTCGCCCACCCCCATTTTAGCGAGTACTGCCCAAACATAATCCCACTCAAGTGTATTAAAGGTCTCTTTAATGTCTATAAGGCCCAATCTTCGCCTAATAAATGCGGATCATGCCATGTATGTGCAAGTCACCTTAAATTGTACATTGTGTTCCTACCTGGAATGAACCCGACCTGGTCATGAAGGACCTGTTTGACCATATAAGGCTGAATTCTTGCTGCCATCACCCCACTAAGTATCTTCTCATCCATATTTAAAAGAGATATGGGCCTATAAGAAGTCGGGAACAAAGGATCTTTTCCTGGTTTAGGAACCATAGCCACCAGAGCATCCATCATGGTAGTAGGGAGCGCCCTTCTCTCAAGAGCCTCTTTGTACACCTCTAAGAGATGATCTACCAACTGTGGGGCAAATTGTTTTTAAAACTCGGTCGGGAGGCCATCACTACCAGGAAATTTTGCAGATTGCATGTTCTTAATTATAGTTAACATCTCCTCTTTAGTAATCGGAGCACCTAACGACTCAACGTCTGCCTCCTCTAGGGTAGGGAGCATCACTACGCCTAAATAATTCAACAGGGTCTGCGAGCAGGCCGGGGGGCCGCTGTGCATGTCTGCTGTAAGTGTTCTTAAAATGCTGCAAGTATTGCTGCTTGTGTAAGTAACACCTCCCATTTAGCATTATGAAGTTGTAACACCGGAGTCTGTTCAGTTTCAGTGCGAATTAATCATTCTAGAAGTGCTCCTGATCTGTCACCCTCCATATAAAGTCACTGTCTATAAGTGGTGTATCTGTGCTTTTCCAATCAAGACAAAGCTTCAAGCAATTCTCCCTTAACACGTGTCCACTCGGCCATATTTTTCGAGGTCTTATAGAGAGTAGACTCTATGGTTTTTAGTTGTGTTTCCAAAGAGTCAATATCTGCCTTAAGTTGGTGTTGAGCCCCATAGGTAGTCCTCATACAGACACCCCGGATCACAACTTTTAGCTCTTCCCATTCAGTGGCCCTAGTGGAGATGGAGCCCCAATTTTCCACAAAATAATGTTGAATAGCCTCCCTTACTGTGTGCACAAACGGGGGTCAGTGAGGACCGCCACCTGAAGCCTCCAAAGCGGGATGGATGGTCGTTCTGGTCCGCTCGACACCGTCAATAACAGTGCAGAGTGATCGGATATATAACGCGGCAAATAAGAAATACCTTCCGTAGCTGCAGAGAGGTCTGCAGAGAGACAACAATGATCAATTAGGGAAAAAGTGTTAGCTGCCGGGGTAAAGCAAGAAAACTCCCTTTTAGTGGGGTTACGGGCTCTCCATTCGTCCCTTAGGTGCATACCATAGAGTATATCAGCAAGGGATGCTACCATACGGGGTTTAGTACGTTCCCTCGGGGGCTCCCTGTCTGAGGTCCCATCAAACACAATTAAAATCTCCAAAGAGGAGAAATTCAGTTCCGATATAGGGAGTTGCTGCCTTCAAAACTGCCGGGTAGAAATCAGCATACTCTAGGCTGGGGGCATAAACGTTAATAATGCAGATCTCTTTGCCCTCCCACCTGCCAAACACAATGACATATCGCCCCTCTGGGTCAAGTACATGCTGGAAATGGTGAAATGGAACTCCAGGCGCCACCCAGACAAGTGCCCCACGTGCGAAGCCTGAGTATGATGTGGCGTACAACTGTCCCCTCCACCGCTTACGAAGACTCAGTATTGAATTTCCCCAGACATGTGTTTCCTGAAGTCCTTCTATTGCTACGTTATATCTCTTCAGAAATGCATATATTCTACGGTGCTTATCTAGGGCAGCTAGCCCCCGGACATTCCAGCTAAGAAATCGTAATGTCTGTGCTGTCATAGTGTCATTGTAAAAAGCTATTGACATCGACAACCTCCCAGAGCAAATCACCTCCTCGAGGGGGGCCCAAATCCATGTACTATGGCATACTACGTCGTGACCAGTAAACTTCCCCAACAAATAAACCAACTCCCAAAAGTCAAACAATGCAATTCCTTCCCCCTACCCCCGGGCAGTAGTAAAAGTTCACATGTGCAATGAAGAATCCACATTAGAAACAGTACACACCGCCCCAAACCTCCCCCACCCCCTCATTCCCCCCAAACTTGAAATGTCTCCATGACCTTTCTGGGGCCGAGGCCCAGGACAGCCTTATTCAACATATCAATATAAACAATTAAATCAAATGCTGTGCAAGAGAACAGGGTGAGGCACGAGATTGCTCTCAAACTACCTCAGCGGACCTGGGTTCTAGAGAGAGTGTCACCATTCCGGCAGCCACTCATTTTATAAAATTGCTAAATATTCACCTGAATGGCTTCCAACCCATGTATATTAGAGGAAGTAAGAGGAGATAAAAAAAGAAATATTTCAAAACCCCGCTTCCCAGACATTGTAATTCAATGTACCTCCTAGGACCACACAATATCGGATACATGAGGACAACTTATCTGCAAAGTTCAGTTGTCGATGCACAGTTCAAGGAGAGGGTCATTCACAACCGTTGCCTGGCCCCTCATCGTCTCGCACAAGATCTGGTGTCGGCGCCACAGAGTCCAGAACCACCTCAGAATCCGAAGCGTGTAGGGTTCCATCTCGACAGGCCGTGACACGGCCTAGGCTCATTGTTCTCTTTTTCAGTTTCTGACGGGTGAACTGTCTACGACCTCCCAATGTGGACTGTAAGGAGGGAGTCTCCCCAAAACTCATAGAGGGCACCAACTGTCGACTTTCCGGGGCCCTTGCATCCAACCAGTATCTCTCCTCTGCGGAGAAAAAAAATAGGACACGGCCCTCACTCACCACCAGATGTTTTGCTGGGAACATAAGACTGTATTTAAAATTCTGATCCCGAAGGCGGTGCTTGATGGCCACGAAGGTCTTCCTCTGCTCCTGAACACGCTGCGCATAATCCGGATACACTGAGATAGAGTGGCCTTCGAAGAAGAATCGTCAGCCCCTGGAGAGAGCTGAAGCAAAAGGTCCCGATCCCTAAAATTAAACAACTTTGCAATGATGGCCCAAGGGGCATATCAGGTCTCGGGGGGCCACCAACGCCCGATGCGCTCTTTCCACACTGAAGAACTTTGATAACTGTGTAGGGGCCATCTCTTGGCTAATCCAATTCTCCAGGAACATGTCAACCGCAGGACCCTCCGCCTTTTCCGGGAAACCCACAAAACGCAGATTTCCCCGTCGGGACCACCCTTCAGCATCTTCGGCTTGGTCATCAAGCTTAATCACTTGACGTCTTAACTCCACTACTGTGGCGCTAAGGCTTTTCACTTCTTCTATCAGCCCATCGGTATCTTTCTCCGTGACTGTCACTCTGTCGGAAACCTTCCGAAGATCACATCGCAGGAGATTAACGTCGATAGCCACTGCATCAATCTTCCAAATCATCTCATCTCTAGTGGACTGGACGGCAGGCAGTACATCCATCAGTGTCGGTGCCTCCTCAGCTCCACACTCCGCAGCACTTCTGTCTATTCCAGGGTTCTCATCAGCTTCGTCAGGACCATGGGAGTCTGGCTGGTCATAGTTCAGTATGTTACTCGCTTGCAAATTCACTGGCTTGGCTTCCCCATGGCTCATAGAGGATTATACAGGAACGCCCTTTAAATAACACCATCCACTGGGGGAACAGCCAAAGCACCTCTACCAGGAGCAACAAGCTCTGCTCAACCACGAGTGGTCCTCAACTCCAGCCGGTTATATTCCCCATGGACCTCTCCAGGACCCTCTGTCTCGTTTTCAAACCACAAGGTTGGGACCTCAAATTGTCTCGTTCACTGCCCAGACCGTCCCCCACCAGACACCTCAGGTATTTGCTGCCCTGGGCTCGCGCTTTCCTAGGGTGCGCCCATCCTTTAACCTGCACCACACGATTCTCACCACCTGTAGCAGCCATCAGTGTGTTCCCCTAAGTATGCTGTTGGCATCCCTTTAGTAGACTTCACAGCTCACATTGTCCCAGGCATATACAGGGATTGCATCTTGTGACAGGTATAACTCGCTTCTGCTATCCAGTATACATGATGCACCTCCTAATTGTGCCGAAATGGGGAAGTACAGTTGGCCTTTAGTCTCAACCCACAACTGGGCTAAGACCGCAGCAGAATAATGCTGGGGGAGTCTGACCAGTACTCACTAGTACCCAGTGCTGTGCTGGTATGTTGCTATTGGTGGGTGGGTTGGAGCCGGGCGCCCGCCTCTGTCACTTCGTTTCTCCGGTCTCCACTCAGGGGATCAACTCACCAGGCAGTTACATCTGAGGTCCAGGCAGCGTCCCCCCTACCCTCTGGGTTTCGGTCGGAGGTGCCCCACCACCTGGACTCGTATGGGAGAGGCTCTCACCCTCTACCCACGTCAGGTCCGGACCACTTCACAGCAGGCTTCAGTCCTCAGGAGCAGCACCTCTCCCGACAGCCCCCGTACAGGGGCAGAGTCTGAAGAATTCTTACGCTTCTCATCGCAGGGCTCCGCTGCAGGGCTCCAGTGGCCCACTGGTGTCTCAGCTTCCGCCTCGACGCAGCTCCAGGATCAAGACCTCCACCCCGAAGCTCTGAACTCGCTCTTCACACCTCAGCAAGTCCTATGGACGAGTCTCAGGGACCCCCGGGCACTCGGCTCTTCCACTGCTCCATGTCTCGGGTTCCCTCAGGTCAAGATGGCACTCCTACGCAGTCTGGGTAGTCCCGCTGCTCTGGGCAATTCAGAGTTATATTCACCTCTGCAGCAACAAACAGAAAATGCACGGGGGTCCGCTTTAAATCAGGATGCCATCCGGGATCGATATGAAGCAAGGATAACGCAGGATTGTACATTACATCGGGCAGCCGCACGGAGCTCGTCTAAGACATGTCTATGCAGCCATGATGTCAGGCCGTGCCCCATTACTGAAGCTTATAGGTGCCGTGCTGAATTTCATTTTGTTACATTTTTTAGTTCATTGATTCATTGTGATCATCCTCTTCTCTATTGAGTTTGGTAAGTAATGTAAGCGTTATGATGCATGCTATTTGTTTTGTATTTGTATGTTAAGCCGGGGGTCACAAGAAATTTCACGCACCGGGTACAACCTGACCTTGCTATACCACTGGACATGAACATTCAGTATATTTAAGTAGTGCAAAAGTGTCATACATCATTTAGTTACATTTATCAAACACTTAAATCATAGTCTTAGAAAATCAAGGGGCACAAATAGAAAAGGAAAGATTTGATATTAAAAGCCGTGTCAAAATTCCATTAATTAATCTTTTATCAAAGAAGTTAGACCTTCCTAGATTCATGAGTATGCAATATGCAACAAGGGAGATGTGAAACATTTTAACTGAATATCAGGAAATCCAATATGTACCTCTATAGTTGTTCTTTCAAAGTTCTGGAGTTGGAAAGTGGGAAGTCAATTTGCCCGCATTAAATTGATTCACATACTTTTTTTCTTTCAATAAACACTAGAAGGTAAGAAGCAAGGTCCAGAGCTAAAAAAAAACACAAAAATCAGTTATACGGACACTTTAATAAGGGCAAGTTGGCCGGTTATTGATAAAGGTACATCTTTCTAAAATTCAGAATCTCTTTAATCTTATGTATCAAAGGAGTAAAATGTAAGTTATATACTTCATCTAAATTTTCTGAAAAAAGGAAAGTTGCTTCCAAATGATATTTTATGATATCGGCTATAATTTAATTCCAAACCAGAGAGAATAACTGCAGTTGGATTACTAAACAGTGAAATTGGAACTTCTTACAATTGACCTTATACCTCCCACATTCTGTAAAGTGTTCATTGATATCACATAATGCTTTAATTGTTTGTGTTTCTGCTTTTAGATGGAGTGCAATATTGTTGCATCAAATTTTATGGGAGTCATACTGCTAATTGGAGATATATTTTTATTGTATTTACAAATTAGTTCCAGCAGGGACACATGAAAAACTACAAATAATAGTTGTGAGATCGGGCACCTGTGATGCATTCCTATTGACTTTGATGTGTTGGCCATTTCTGCAGTGTTAGTGTCTTGACACATTTAGGTGATTAGACTTGTGAAATGTGGAGGAATATTATGAATTGAAAAAACAAAAAACAAAGAACCTCCAGCTCACTAGGGTGAATGCCTTTTCTAGGAGAAGAATTAAAGCTGTTTTTTCCAAAATGTATTTAAACATTTTTGTAGTACAGAGTCAATATACATATATGTTATTTTTAAAGTGAAACACATGTTCTCTATGAACTTACATATGCTACGCTATATTCAATTTACATTCACAGGACATTCAAGGGGTGGCTGGTGTTAATGGGCAGAAAGGGCATCACCCTTCAACCCTGAGGGGATAGCAAGAACAGAAGAAAACAAGAATTTGCATTGCAATAGGTCTCGTATTTTTTTAGAGTTCGAGCTACGGTGTTGTAATGGAAATGTTTTTTTATGTATGTGGGAGAGAGCGTGCAGGTGAGAAAGTGATAGAAAGCGAGAAAGACATGCTATATAGAAACAGTTAGAGTTATTGGCATATATAAGTGAGAAGTAGAGTGAAGAGAGAGAGAATGAGATAGTGACTGAAAGAGAGTTAGAGAAAGGTAGAGTTAGAGAGAGACAGAGAGAGGGAGAGAGAAACAGAGAAAGAGAGAGAGACAGAGAGAGAGAGAGAGGGATAGAGTGTTCAGAGGTAGGTTGTTAAAGTTGGAGAGATAACAGTGTGATAGAGTAAAGAGAGAGAAATATATCCTGTGATTCTGGACAAATCACTTAATCACCCCATGCCAAACGTTCACATGAATCTCAATATGCCTTGTTAACGAGGCCCTAAGTTTATTAATTGGAAAAGGAGTTGAAGTAACTGGAACAGATAAAGGTATTGCAGGAGCACATTTGTCTTTATTATGTTAATGCAACCCAACCAGTAACTGAAGGGTCTTTGGTGTCTTGCTAGATCTACTAGGACTTTACATTTCACTGCTGCATACCATCCGTCCACTGAACTTTCACAATATCTTCACCCCCTTAGACAAAAGGAAACTACAAGGTTAGCATTTTGAGACATCCATGAAACCAGAGCATTCTAGTGAAGACAAAACCATTGCACCCTATGCTAAGATGAACCCAAGCATGATGTGGTCAGTTGTAGAATCAAGGTACACTGTTAAACACGTGATGCTACAGTCAGTAATCCCGGAGGACTGACAAATCATGTGCAGTCAAAGACAATTACTAATGTTAATGTGAACCGAGTTGGGTGAAAGCCAATTTTATTATAGACGATACACAGCCGTCCCTTGCCAAAAAACTATATTTGCCGTTTAGGCATGGTACACTTCCCCTACGTTAGATAAAAAATTGGTTCCCTGAGCAATAGCAAGATATATGTCTCTATGTTATACAATGACATTTCCAAACATAAGTTCATGCAAAATAACGTCCAGTATTGGTCCACAATATTTATTTTCAGATTCTGTAGTTTCTCTTGGAAGACTTGTTTATACACAAATTCCGTTCTTAGATCGTACAGCCAACATGTGTTTCGTCTATGGTAACATTTTCCAAAAGACTTCCTCAGGGCTGTAATAGACAGGTATACAATCTAATTACCATCTACCACATTTCTCTAAAAAGATTAAACTTAACCTCCACCAAAGGGGGAAAAAATGGGAAAATGGAAACGGAGAAATAAGAGAAGTCCCCGAAATGTGTATATAGCATACCAACCACCAATTAGTAGATTGTACATAATACATGATTTTTCATTAAAAAAATCATATCATAAGCCAACAAGCTATTTTCATCGACAAATATTATGTTTGATTACTTTGAGACAATGATACACTCTGGCGTGATTCTGTCAGACACTGAAAAAACCCCATACTTTAGGGCTATAAAAAAAAAAAAAACTACTAACCTTAAGCAACAAATACAATATAGGAAAATCCTTAAATCATTCGTATCTCCATAGAATCTAAATAAGAAGCTTCCCCTACGTGCTGTCACTTATAAGTCGGGGGGCAGTTCCACTAAAGATTGTCCGACTTGTAATAACTGTACGGAGACTGACCTACATGTACTGCTTTTTTGCCCAGCATATAAGGAAGTAAGACACTGCTGGTTACGACAGCTGTGTAGGAATCTTGGAACTTCCCAATGTTCACAGGCTTTTAGGATCCTCAAATATGATAGTAGTATGCCTATTGCATATTCAGTGTCCCGCTATCTGTTTTCAATGTGGTGTGTACGCCGAGCAATACTAAAGATAGAGCAAGCTCAATCAACTCAACTTAATTCCTCATTATGACCCGAGGTTCCGCCTTTTTAATATATGACTTTGTATGGCATGGCTGAGATACTTGTATTTTTTTTACGATATTTATTATACCTTACAACTTTTGTATTGTTCAAATATTTTTTATGGGTATGCTCACTTAATGTTGGAAAAGCTGTTCTGATTGTACTGTATTTTTAAATGTTTTAATTGTGCTTTTATGGCCTTATCAGGCCACAATAAAGAATCTCTTAACTTGACTTGAAAGCCAATGATACAGAGGGTGTAATTTCAATCAAACAGCTTGGGGTCTTATAAGTCATGTTCATGTGCAGTTTTTCTCAGACACAGAAAACCAGCCAGGCCACCGGTTGCTGATGATTCTAAAGAGGTAATTAATTCTGTTCCCACACAGAGCAAATATACAGCGTTTAATCGATACACAGTGTAGGCATATGAATGCACACTCTACTGTATACATCAGAAAGCCTCATCTGACAACGAGGGAAAGTAACTAAAACATTCTATTTCACGGCAGTACCCATACAAATTTTATTTGGCTGTTGATGGCATTTTAGAATGTTAATTCTTTTGAAGTTACCACCATTTGCAACATATTATAAATTGAGGGTGAGCAGTAGAACAAACAAACTTCAATCAATCAATCAATGGGTATGTATAGCGCGGCTACTCACCCGTGAGGACCTCAAGGTGCTGAAGGTGAGGGAGGCCTGCTAATCCGTCTAGGTGTGGAGGTTCATTTGCAGAGCCAGGTCTTGAGATCCTTCCTGAATTGGGTCAAAGACGCAGAGTGCCTGAGGTGGAGGGGCAGGGTGTTCCAGGTCTTGGTGGTGAGGTAGTAGAAGGATCTTCCTCCAGGTCTGCTCTTGTGGATCTGTGGGACGGAGGCCAGGTCAGGTTGGGTGAAGCACAGTTGTCTGGCAGGTGTGTGGAAAGTGAGGCTGTGGTTCAGATATTCTGGTTCTGCATCGTGGAGAGCCTGGTAGGCATGTGTGATGAGTTTGTAAGGTGATTCTCTTGTTGATTAGGAGTTAGTGGAGTTGTCTGAGGTTTTGTGTCATGTGGCTGCGGCGTTTTGTACATTCTGTAGTTTCCTGGGTTGTTTCTGGGTGACGCTGGCATTGAGTGCGTTGCTGTAGTCATGGGTGACCGTCTTTCTGGATTCCGTGGGGATTTCAAAACAGATGGAGTGTATGGAAACAGGATGAGGATACTGTGTTGATTTGGCGGTTCATTGTGAGCGTAGAGTTGAGTATGATGGCAAGGTTGGGTGTGTGGTCCATAGGGGTGGGAAGGTTTCCAAGTGCGGTGGGCCACTAGGAGTTGTCCAAGTCTGACAGGGTGGATCCCAGGATGAGTACATCAGTCTTGTCCGAGTTGATCTTGAGGCAGCTGCCTTTCTTCCAGGTAACAATAGCATTAATTCCTTTGTTTAAGTTGATTATGGCGGCTGTGGGTTCGTTGATGAGGGAGATAATCAGCTGGATGCCATCTGCGTAGGAGGCAATGTTGTGTCCTTGGCTTCTGATGAAGGCTGCTAGTGGGTCCATGAAGATGTTGAAAAGGTTTGGGCTCAGGGATGAGCCCTGTGGCACTCCAGAGCTGATCTCTATAGTTTCGGAGAGGAATGGGGATAGTCTGACTCGCTGTCTTCCGCCAGTCAGGAAGAAGGAGATCCAGTCCAGTGCCTTGTTATAGATGCCAGTTATACACAAGAAGAGGTTGTGCCCATTTAACACACCCACACTAGGCCTCAAATATATAAAATATATATAAAAAGCCTTAACATTGGACATCCAATTGGGTTCCAGCACTGATCACTAATGGTAAGGGTAGAACCCGCCCCAAAAAATGTTTTTTAGGGGTAAAAGGAATAATTTTGCATAAAGAATTAAAACATTGTCTTTGTTATAATATTTTTGAAGTGTTTGATCTAGTCCTGGTCCTGAGGAGAACCCAAAAAGATGTTGAGGGTTTCAAAATGCGTTGACCCAGCTAGTTGGATAAGACATTAAGTTGTATAGACTACAAGCAGCCAACAAACATGGCAATCCGCCTGTTGTTCCATTCAATCCCAACTAGCTTGTAATGGCAGGATTCACATTTTGACTAGTGTATAAATCTGTTGACCGCCATTCTTTTCAACTTGAAATGAAGTATAGGTCTGCCTATCAATTTTTATGTTTGTGTATTCACATGTTTTTCATTTTGTATTCATTCTTGTGATTATGTATGTTTTATATATGTCTTGAACCGGTGTTCTTTCATGTATGACATGTTTGAAATGTCCATGGCTCTTTTTTCCAAAGAAGTAAAGTAAAAATTGAAGGTGAATTAAATCACTGACAGGCACATGCATCAAGCACAAAACCGGTCGCAAACGGGCAGATTCTCAGAATCTGCCCCTTTGCGACCGGTATTTTTGCATTTGGGATGCATCATCCCAAATGCACAAATCGCTATTTAAGGAATCTCAAAATAGCGATTCCTTAAATAACGATAGCATTTAAGGAATCCTTAATTGAGATTCCTTAAATGCAATGCATTACAGTTTTAAAAATAGCGATTTCGCTATTAGCGTGAGCAAATTACCATGAGGCAGGACTTCATGGTAATTTGCGAAAACTTAGAAAAATGCACTTCTACATTTTTCTAAGTTTCATGTTGCGCACACACATGCCCTTAGAGCATGTGTGTATGCAACATATGTGCAGAGTTAACATACATGGGTGCAATAGGGTGTCATTTTGACACCCTTGCACCATCGAAATTGCGGGAGCAATTTGCGAGTACCTACTGGTACTCGCAAATTGCTCCCGCAATCTCTAATTTATTCCTATGGGCCTGGAGGCCCATAGGAATGAATGGGAAGACATTCCTTAATTTCGACTCGCAATTTGCTAGTCGCAATTAAGGAATTTGTGGGAATCGCTATTTTTTTAGCGATTCCTACATGCATAGGGTTTTGCTATTCCTTAATTGCGATTCCTTAATAATCGCAATTAAGGAATCGCAAAACCCTATGATGATGCATGTGCCTGTAAGACCACTAAATCCACTAAATCCAATAAAGTGGTCCTGTTTTTTGTAGTTTTCAAAAGAACCGTAGCACCCATACACCGTATAGTTCTGTTATATTGTTATGGATGCTGGCGTCATGGAGTCTCGTGATTAGGGTGCTGTGGGAGACGGTGTTGAAGGCAGTCGAGAGGTCCAGTAGGATGAGGGCTGCGTTTTTGCCCCAGTTGAGGAGGGAGCGGATGTCATTGGTGGCGGTGAGGAGTGTGGCCTCGGTGCTGTGGTTGCTTTGGTAGCCAGATTGAGAGGTGTCCAACATCGTTCTCTTTGATGAACTCTGAGAGTTGGGCATTGATAGCCTTCAGAATGATCTTAGTTGGGAAGGGAAGGAGGGAGATGGGTCTGAAGTTCATGCAGTCTTTTGGGTTGGCAGACGCTTTCTTCAGCAGGAGGTTGATTTCTGTGTGTTTCCAGTCATCGAGGGAGGTGGCAATTCTGATGGAGCATCTAGCCACCGAAGATAAGGCAGACATTTGGATGCACTTCAGAGAGATGGTGTTTTCTAAAGTATAACCTGGGACTCTCTTCAGAAGATAGAAAAGAGCCATAGGATGATCCTATTCTGTCCTATTCTGCCATATGTTGAGGAGACTAAGGATTGTGCAGGGTACAATTATCTCCTTAGGAACACCTAAATGAACATTGCACCAAGCACATTAATACCTCACCCATGACTGGTACAATCACTGTGCTTTTAACACTCTCAGGTTCCACATCCCAGCTCTATCATGGTAACTTCCCCTGTAAAGGCAACCACCACTGCATCAGCCAAGAAGTGTTGGGCCTACAATCCTTCCTCTCCTTCTCAAAGCTGTCAACACAATCATGAAAACATATACCCTCAATAGTAGTCTCTTACAAATTTTAACTCTAGCTGACTACAAATTCTACTGATTCCACTACCTTTCTCTTTCCAACCTTTGTTTTGCCAAAATATTCTAGAATGCCAGATGAAGAGATTTGACGTGTGTTACTATGACTTATGTGTGATCTCTTATAACTAAAGCAATGCATACAAAAACAATAAAGGCAATTGCCAATAATCAATGTCTGCTGTGAATAGGTTTGACTGGAATTTATTTAATGTTATAAATTACATTGTAGACCATTTCCTATTGTTTTTTCAAAACAGTTTTGAAATGCTTTGAGATTAGACTCCATCAAGCAAGACTACTCAAGAAGCATATCAACTATATACAATGAGGAGTCCTAAAAAAATCACAACTGGTCTTGGCAGCCAATAACACATTCTCAAAACTGTTCAACAACATCCACAATGTTTTGATTCAAGGCATTGTTCTGAGATTTTGCTTGCAATCACTGTCACTAAAAAGTGGGGGTAGTGAGAATAGCAACGGACTTTCAATACACGTTAAGCAAGTTTTGAACATGCTTACCAAAAAGCTAATAAAAACTAAAATTAAAATAAGTGGCACAATATGGAAAAACGTGCTTTGCCAAAACTTCTCCTTTTGGCTTGCTGCAAAGGTCACAACCTTGATGACAAGTGTATGGTGTATCATCACTAGTAAAATGTATTTTCAGCTGCAGATTAGGAATACTTTAAAACTCATTTATTTATTTCCATACTACACACAATGCACACTATCAGAACGAAATAATACAATGTTTCAACTCTGTTTCACTCTAATAAATCATGTAATTTGATGCTGCTTTTCTTTCCCTACTCAATCATAGACAAAAACAGAGGCTTCAGAAAAAAGTGATGCAAAATGTTCCATCAATCGAATATGTAATTCATGATGCACTTTTATGAATACTCGCCTTGGCACCACTCACAATATTTCAAAGCATTAAAGGCTAGGAGTTTGGCTGCATACTGCAAAGATAAGACATATGTACGTTTTACAAACATGATTCCACATTGTTGTCACGTTTAAAACAGAAATCAGGGTAGGAGTGAAAGGCAAGCATGTATTAGTTCCTAGGCGTGCAAATGGATAGCTGCTGAGCCTGTAGAATAGAAATATTTTTTACCAACGAGAGAGAGAAACAAGATATTCAGAAACCAATCCAAGGTCATTACGCTTTCATCCTCTACTATTTCCTTCTATGTGACTGGCTGCGAGCACCTAGGTGCCACTGCAAAGTTTTGCCCCCCCCCCCCCTATATGTAATTGCGGAACAGAAGACTTCTGTTACAAGAGATAACAAGCAGGGAGCTCACATGACCCAGCCATTCCATTTGCTGCAGGTAGTTCAGGAATGCAGGTGGCCACGCTGAGTGCAGGCAAGAACTAGCTATAAATTAACCAGAACGGAGGAGAGGCCATCACAGCTATACAGTGTGATGGCCAACAAAAATATTCTCTGAGTGAAAACTCCAGGAAAGGAACTCAGCACACAATGGAGGGACATTTCGACAAATGCACCAATAATTAGCCATCATTTTTAAATGCCACACATACAACCAATAGAAACTGAGAGGTGTGCTAAAAGTCCATAGAGATATACAACAGGTCTGGCAGACAGCGCAAAGCGCTGTTGAGGCTTGACCTAAAAACAGCAAGCTGCTCAAAAGAAATCACTACTTGCTGCTCTCATATTTATAATGGGGGCAGCTATAATGTACTTTGCAGGCATCCTACTTTGCACGTTCCATCTGGGTGAAGTCTTCTGCAGGCACAAGCTACAGCAGTGACATCATGGCAGACGGTGTTCAGAGTTAAAATGCCATGGATAAGCTTGCTGTGCAGGTGCTTACAAAATAGTCCTGGGAGAAGTTAACAGAACTCTTTCATTTCAATTGCAGGGGGCGAGGTAGGTTGATAAGGAGGATGAGGTAATGGGTGGTAACAATTCAATAGTTATCATGAAATGGGCTGTCTGGCCGCTCTCTTCATTTCTCTCTGTCATATGCTTCCACTTTATGTTGCTGATGCTCAGCATCATACCAGAGAACCCGCTAGTTTCTGAGAAGTGCTGGTACTCTACCTCTCAAAATAAAAACATTTCTGTACTCCACAGTACCAGCCCATTTAAAGCACTGGTCTGCATATAACTTGTCATAGACCTTGTGCTTATTTCTGAAGTGAAATACTGCATACGATCTAGTGGCGGATGACTACACAGTCAGTCAATGAACAGTGCCTGGTTTGCAAGTCTTGTCTGTGGGGCTAAGAATAAGTCCAAGAACAGGTAGCACAGAGAAGCACTTAAGGGCAACTTCAATGTGCTTACATTCAGGGTACTGCTTTTAATATTTGTGATGCACGTGCACAGTTTCTTCACACTAATTTAGCATTGCTACAGACAGAACAAGGAACAAAACTGTTGTGCATCACTTCTTGTGGCTGCCTTTTTTTTCGTGCCATTAAAATGGAGTCTGTGAGATATGCTTGCTATATGCATGAGGTCCAAGAATATTTTCTTAAAGGTGATAGTACCTGAGGGCGATCCTTTAGTAAACACTGTAGCGGCTCGTGGAGGTAGTGCTGCAGGGTGGCGGGGAGGGGAGGGGCAGGGTGGGGGGTAGTATACTCTGGCTCACGGCCGACCGGAGTAATGTAAATAAGTAAATAAATGAAACGAATTTCATTGCGCCCGCTGCATCGCCATTTGCGTGTCACATAGCCTTTTCAAAAATCAAAATAAGTGTCTTTTTTAACATGCACAGGCATTTCACCTCAGTGTCAGAATGATTAAAACACTGTATTGAGTGCCATTTTTTAAAAGTGGAAGTTTTTAAACATAAACCTACTAGAAACGTTCAGCCTTCCCCTTACCACAATGCCCTTAGTGAACTAAGAGACAAGTCAGGGGCCATGTGCATCCTATATGTGGTCTAGATTCTTCTTGCTTCTTCAACAAATTCTTTAACAAAATTTGCTTTAAAATGCACCCTTTGCCCCTTTCTCTTTCAGAACATTCTCAGCAGTAGAATCCCCCCCAACTGCCTTAAGTCAGTTGCGTTCACTTGATAAGTCAAAATCAAACTCGCCCCTAACTATTATGCCTCACCACTTTGAAATGTGACCCGCCACCAGTTGGACATATATTCCATTTTACAATTGCCCCCCCTTCTTTCCTTGCTGCCTGCTTAACATTTAACATTACATTTTCGGACCACGAGCAAGTAGTTGTATAGTTGTTTCCTCATCAGATTATAAAACTTCAGAAGAGAATTGCTGCTATATGATTTGGGCCCATTCTGTGGAATTGTTGATTCTTTATACATCTGCAAAAGAGTTCCCAGACTCTTATATCAGGCCCCGCACCCTCCCTTCACCACTGTACAAACGCTCCCCCTGGTACATTTTAAGTTGGGGGATTAAGTCCCCTTGAATACTAAGGGTCCCTGGGGGCCAACTAGCCCACCAGGGTACCTCCAGTAAGCGCCACAGAGCTGCGTTACAGAAAGGTGGTCCAAGGCCATGCCCCTTTTTACACCACTCTGCAAATGCGTAACTCCTGGCCTCGGGGACCCCATCCTCCGGGGCCTGGACTCACTGTTGGGGACCGTGGGGGGAGCCCCAATGCCCCCACAGTACTACTGGCTTCCCTCCTCCTGCGGGAGCTGGCATGTCAGCAGCTCCCCTTGCTCAAATGCAATCCTGCTTTACTTCCTTGAAGTGGGAGCAGGTTTTCCTGCTCTCGCTTCAAGGAAGCAAAGCAGAGTTTGCTCTGACAGAGCGGGAGCCCTCCCTGCCATAGCAAACAGCAATGTCCCGGGAGTGGGCACCCTGGGACATTGCAGGAGCCGGCCCTTGGGGGTGGTGGTCCCCAGGGCCATCAAGGGCTCCAGGAAGGGGGCCTTGTGGCACCCCGCCCTCCATTTTCAAAGCCTCCGGGGAGGTGGTGGTCCCTGGGGGTCCACTACAGACCCCCAAATTTGAATATTAAGTGCCCCAGGGAGGTGGTGGTCCCTGGGGCAGTGTGGGGTGGCTTGAGCACCCCCATACTAATTATTTATAGCCCCGAGGAGATGGCGGTCCCCGGGGCTTGGGGGGCCTGTGAGGCTCCCTGCACATTTACACAAATGATCAGGGGAGGTGGCGTGTGGGGAGCGTTAAGACACCCCACACATTTATTAAGGAAGCTCCGGGGAGGTGGCGGTCCCCAGGGCTGCGGGGGCCTCTGCGGGCCCCGCAACATGCCAGGGGCTTTCAAAAACAAAGAGCGGGAGCCTGCTCTTTGTTTCTTTTTTTCTTGGCCAGATTTGTGACCCCAGCGCAAATTTGGCCGATTGTTGTAAAAAACAAATGCTTTTTTTGAGCTTGGGGATCCTTGTGGGACCCCCTGAGCAGGCCTAGGGGGTCAGGCTGCTTCTACCCTGCCCCCTTCTCTTGATTTTCAACCTCTTTTTCACTGTTTTCTTGTGACTCGGTTCTACTGAGCTACAAGATGGCTGCCAACACTTCCTGGTTTGGAGTGTTGGCAGCAAATTAGAATGAAGCTCGTTCTTGGGAGGGTTTGCGAGTCCTCCTCGGTGCTCAGATATCGATATATTATTTTTTTTATTTCTCAGGAACTACTGAACGGATTTACACCATTTAAAAAAGGGCTCTTTCTGAACCAAGAGCTACGTTTTTTCCAAATTTGGTGTAATTCCGTTCAGCCGTTCGGGCTGTAGCTTTGTCTAAAGATTCCTCACGGAAATTAACATGGGAAAAATGCATTTTGGCACCCCCTTTTTTCTTGGTTCCTGCTTGACGAATCTCCTCAAAACTTTCAAGACAGAAGCTGACCGGAGCTAGCCACTAGTTTTAAAAATTTCGCGAAGACTTGTCAAGTGACGCCAAAGTTATTGGGAAAACAAAAAACGCTTTTTGAATAGAAACGAGGTCCGAACTATAACTACCTACCGGCGACCGCCAGTGGGTAATACATATATATATATATATATATATATATATATATATATATATATATATATATATATATATATATATATATATATATATATATATATATATATATATATATAACTATATGATCTATGGCATTTGAGATGTCATCAGTGATGTCATGAGTGATGTCACTGACCATGTCATGAGTGATGTAATATGTGACGTCATCAGCAGTGCATTGCGGGCGCGCGAGTTATAGTTAGCTGAACTAACTATAACGGGGGAATTTCAATGGTTTTGTACAAGTGAAAAGTCCAGCTAACTATAACACCCCTGAAACCTATGGTTTTTTCAGTGAATTTCTGAGGTTTTTTAAATGTTAATTACTAACTATAACGTGCCTGAAACCTATGGTTTTTTCTGTGAATTTCATTGGTTTTTTAAATGCTAATTTCTAACTATGCCTACAGAGATAGGACATGTGAAGAAAGAAGAAAAAATGCACAGAAAGAAAAAAAGAAGTGCAGAAAGAAGCAACAGAAGTCCTCAAAGACGAAGAAAAGTGCAGGAAGAAGGATAACGTGCAGAAAGAACAAAAAGAAGAGCAGAAAGAATCCTTGTTGCAAAATCATCCTGTACCCTCAACTTTTTCAGACGGATACTGGTGGTAACTGAGTCTGACTAACAAGTCCTAGAGCCAGTGCTATGTTAAAAGACACTTAGAATACAGTGAAAACACCTACATACACTAGGGAACATTATGCGTTGGGGTCCCCCTGTGATTAGCATGACCTCCTCTGTAAGCCCCTAGTATATAATAGGGCAGGGGGGTTAAAACTACCTCTTAAAACTGGCCACAGGGCGTTTTGGCACACGTTAACTCAGGCCCCGTCCCCTCCCTTCACCACTGTGTAAACACGCCCTGTGTCCGTTTTTAGTTGGGAGATTAAGTTCAATTGAATCCTGAGGGTCCCTAGGGTCCAACTAGCCCATTAGGTACCTCCAGCAAGTGCCATAGAGCTGCGTTGCAGAGAGGTGTAAAAAGTGGCACGGCCTGGACCACCTCTCTGCAATGCAGCTCAGTGGCGCTTACTGGAAGCACTTGGTGGGATAGTTAGCCCCCAGGGGCCCTCAGTATTGAAGGGAAATTATATCCCCAATTTAAAACGTGCCATAGTGCGTGTTTGCACACGTCACCTCAGGCCCCGTCCGCTCCCTTCACCACTGTGTAAACGCGCCCTGTGGCTGTTCTAAGTTGAGAGATTAAGTCCCTTTGAATCCTAAGGGTCCCTAGGGTCAAACTAGACCACTATGTACCTCCAGTAAGCGCCACAGAGCTGCGTTTCAGAGAGGTGTAAAAAGGGGCTTGGCCTCAGAACACCTGTCTGCAGCGCAGCTCCCTGGCGCGTACTGGAGATGCCTGTTGGGGGAGCGTTTGCAGAGTGCTGCACGGAGGGGGCATGGCCTCCGGCACGATGCCAGTCTTTTATTTATTTTAATTTTTTAAGAAGGGGGGCTGTGTGGTTCCCCTTCTTATTCTAATTTATTGGCCCTGATGACCCCATCCCCCAGGGCCTGTCTCCTAATTATATTTTTTTGACCCCAATCCCCAGGGCCGGCCACTGTTTTTTATTATTTAAAAAAAATATATATTTATAGACACACCTAGGACATGCTGGACAAACCGTACGTACCTATCACCATGACGATTTGCGTGATATTCATTAAAAGGCGACTATGCATGCAATGAAGCCACGTGGAATGTATTTACACCACTAGTGAAGCTCTGACATGTCTGATGCCCTACGGTGCCTAATCCCAGTAGACACCCTTGTCGTTTATTTATACAAACATGGGTAGCTATTGACGGGCATATTTAATACACATGCACACCAAGCCATTCAAAGGGGATTCGACAAAAATTCGACCAAAACTATGCACGAAACCCCCCTCACGGTTAATAAAACACACATCCACTGCCGGATGTGTAATACTTTTTATTTAACTTTCTGGAAAGGGGACGAACATCACTTGAGAGTCACAGCGCGCTCCTGACAGAGCCCAATGCTGTGTTACACCCACCATTGCCTGCCGAGTGCCACACACCTCTGTGTTGTATTCCGCTAGCTAGTGCATATGCTATGACACTCTCTAGCCCAAGTGCACTGTAACACCACCCCGTGAATATGTCATGCCACACTTGTCTTCGCACGGGTTATATTGCCCCATCTAACGTGCCTTCCTCGATGCCTATGTTATAACGCACAGTGCTATGCCATACATATTACAATCTGGGATCCATATCTTTGTCACAGTGCATATGCAACGTTACACTCCCCAGCACATATTTTATATTACAACTTTAGAGACTAGTTAGGTTACACAACACTGCCCTGTGCATATTACACTCCAAGGCGCATATCGCATAGCACGCGCTAGTGCCTGTGCTATCTTGTGCTCTCCAATGAATCTGTCATTGCGCACAATGTATTGCATATTATATTTCACGCCCGGTTCATCTTATATCACACTTTTTGGTGCATAGTTTATACCATACACTATATCTAGTTTTCATTTTCAATTGTGCTCTCAGGACTATGTTCTATATAACACTGTGTTCACCTACCCTTTTCACGGGCATTACATTTTGCGATAGGGGGTGGAGGTTCAGGGGGTGTTTCTGCCAAGTGAGCCCAGAGTCACAGTCACAAATGTCCTCTTCTTCCTGAATAAAAGTGAGATTATGCTGCATACTTGTTCATATTTTAAGTAGTTCGCACAGACACAATGTTTTAAAAACAATAAAGTTCCTAATACCCGCCTTCTCTGAACAGTTAGCTTGCTGCCCCATCCCCCTCCTCCCTATCCTCTGTTGTGTGAATCCATGGACTAGCCTCCTCCCTCCTGCCATGCATGGTCTGATGTTCTGCCACTGCTCTCAATTTAGTATGATGTACCAGTCCACTCGTCCTGCCCTCCATTGCCCAATTCTATGCCCCATCATTGACCTCCTGCTTAAACTCTGTGCTTAGCTTGCTGCCCCTATTCTCCTTCCCCCTGCCCTCCGATGTCTTTGTGCATGCCCCTGCTCCATCCTTTTTGCCCACCATGTCCCATGGACCTGCCACTCCTATCTACTCTGAGTGTTCTGTTGAGCTGCCACTCCCCTCCCACCTGCCTAGCATTGTCAGATGACTGTAACCTGTCCCTGCCACCTCCACCCTGCCTGTCCACATGCCATGCCCCTATCCTCTTCCTCCTGTCCTACATGGTCCATTGTACTGCCACACCCTTCTGCCCTCCCTGGTCTGTTGTGCTGCAACTGCTCATCCTGCCTGCCCCGTGTGGTCTGTTGTGAGGCCCCTTCCCCTGAACTTTCTTGTCTGTGCACCCTCCCTTCTATTCTCCATCGTCCTTTGTGCATGCCCCTGCACCCTCCTTCTTGCCGATCATAGCCATTGTGCTGCCATGGCCCCTCCCACCTTCCCTGTGTGGTCAGTTAGCTGCCCCTGACCCCCTCCCACCTTCCCTCCATGGTCTGTGTGTATGCCATCAGAGTCTCACTGTTGCTCTTCATGGTGTGTCTTGCTTCTAGTGCCCATTCTGCCTGACCTCCATGGCTATCTTGCTGCTCCTGCCCTGCCCCCTTGCCCCCAGCCCTCTGTTTACATGTGCAGACCCCTACTCCCTCCCTCCTGGCTTGTCTGTTCCATTGTAATGCCCCTGATCCGTCCCTCCTGCCCTTTATGGTCTGTTATGCTGCAGCTTTCTCTCCTGTCTGTCCATTATCGTCAGCTAGCTACCATTGCCTCTTGCCCCTCTGTTCTCTGTTGTCCATGTGCATGGTCCTGTCTAAGGGTGGGCGTAGTTCGCGAAGTAGCACTTCGCGAAGCTACGCAAAGTGAAGTTCGCACTACGCGAGCTACGCGTAGCACTTCGCGAACTGCGAAGTAACATGTTCGCACTGTGCAAGATGTTGTTTTCAATGATTGCACAGTGCGGACAAGCAACCGGCACTGTGCAATCATTGAAAATGGCATCTTGCACAGTGCGAGCTGTAGTTTTCTGCTGCTCGAGTAGATTTTTCCTCGAGCTGCAGCTTTCTCAACGCGAACTGGTAGTTTCTCATCGCGAGCGGTCGCGAGCATACGCGACCCCTCGCAATGAGAAACCTGACCTTCTCGCGTTGGGAATCTCGCCGGGAGGTTTATTTTCCATGCTCGCGATCGCGAACAAGGAAAAAGTCTCGCCAGGATGTCATTTTGCTTGCTCGCGGTCGCCAACTTGACGTTGAGGACCGCGAGCAAGCAAAAAATGACCGCAGCACTACGCAACACTACGCTACGCGTGTTCGCACTGTGCTACGTGCAGTTCGCGTAGTGCGAAGTAGCGCGAACTTCGCAAACTACGCGAGCGTAGCGTAGTGCTTCGCCCAGGCCTAGTCCTGTCCCCTCCCTCTTGCTTTCTATGGATTGTTGTGCTGCACTCCCATCCTGCATGCCCTGTGTGGTGTATTGTGCTGCTGCAAACCCTGATGCCTGCCCTGCAGGGTCAGTTTGGTGCACCACTCCATGTCCCTCCTGTCCTCTGTTATCCAAGTCCATGTCCCTATCCCATTTCCTTCCATGATCCAATGTACCATACTTGCGAACATTTTGAACTTGGTAAGAGGGAGATTTTGAAAAAAAACTGGGGTATTGATTTTCCCCTTTGAGTTACATTGAAAAAGAGGAGATTGTAGACAGGAGACAGATCAAATAAAGCCCATTTGAGCTTAAAAACATTGGACGTTTCCTGGCTGAATCGGATCTGTTGGCATGTATGGTTGTACTACCATTGCCTCTTCCTTCTGCCCACAATGGTCTATTACATTGCCACAGCCTCTCTTGCAAGTCCTGTATTGTTGGTTTGTTGCCCCTGCCCCCCTTTCCACTGCCCTCCATAGTCTGTTGTGCTTCCACGGCCCTTCCTGCCTGCTCAGTGTGGTTAAATTGTTGCCTTTGCACCCTCCTCCCAGCCTACAATTTTCAGAGTCCGTGCCCCTGGCCTCTGCCTCTCAACAGTATCCTAATGAACAACTAGATTGCTAACATTCTATATTTATTACAAAAGTGTGGAACGCCTGACATCATTTTGATGTAATCAAAACTGTAATACCTAGAGCATTTCCTTTAGAAATTAGATATATGAGAGGGTCTTATTGGCATCAAAATTATGGTTAGTGCTCTAAAAGACTAAAATAAGGACATATTTTCTGAGTTTTCAAATAGCGACAAAGCACTTTTAAATTATTTGTTATCTTTATGTTTTTTTATCCAGTTGACCACTTGATTAAATGTTGCACTTAGGGGAGAGGATGTGGTGTTACTTCCAGAGCTGCAGACTTTGCAACTGGGGAACCAGGTTGAAGTTTCTGCTTCAGCTCGACATTCTGTGATTCTGGTCAAATCACTTAGTCTCCCCATGTCTACAACCAAAATGAATTTGTTCTTGTGTGATGTAATCAATGCTCATGTAAAGCACTCCAATACCTGACAAGTCTGCACTATATAACACTGCAAAAACACAAAATAATAGGTGTTTTGCACACTTCTGTCATTGGGCTATATTTAGGCTACATCTGGGTGATTTTGGGCTACATTTGGGCTCTTTTGTCTCCGGTGGCCATCTTGGGAGATTTATTTGTTATGAAGTTTCCTAATTTCCTCATGTACTGTAGTCTCCTCAGTAGGAAATCCTTTCAGTTTTTTACTTTGATTCCATCATGAAGGTATTCAGATATGTCACACATTTGCCATAAATTCTGAATGTTAGCACTCTAGTTCCTCATTAGATCACTGTAGTAAAACTACTGTTCACCATGGAAGTCTGCTCCTGGTATTAAAAGTGCATGTTTCAGTCTGCATGTCAGAATATTTTAATGAAATAGAAGAGGATTTGAGAAGTCACTCAAAATGTGCCCTCATTTTCTTTCTTCAGCATTAATCATAATTTCTAAGGCAAAATGAACCCCCTCATTGTGTTCCTTTTTAAATTAAATGTTTTAAGTGTTACCAGTTAATTCCAATCAAGATGGCTTCAGGTGTGCCATACTTTTGTCATAATGAAGACAGTAAGCGCTCTAGTTGTTTTTAAGAACATTCTGGGACATTCTGTCATTGGGCTATACTTGGGCTACATCTGGGTGATATTTGGGATACATTTGGGCTCTTTTGTCTCTGGTGGCCATCGTGGGAGACTTATTTGTTATTTGTTATGAAGTTTCCTAATCTCATTTACTGCAGTCTCCTCAGTAGGAAATACTTTCAGTTTTTTACTTTGATTCCATCAAGAAGGCATTCAGATGTGTCACACATTTGCCATAAATTCAGAATGTTAGCACTCTTTTTGCTCATTAGATCACTGTTGTAAAGCTACTGCTCACCAGGGAAAACTGCTACTGGTATTAAAAGTGCATGTGTCAGTCTGCATGTCAGAATTTTTTAATGAAATAGAAGAGGATTTGAGAAGTCACTCAAAATGTGCCCTAATTTTTCTTTCTGCAGCACTAATCATACTTCTTATGGAAAAATGAACCCCCTCATTTTGTTCCTTTTTAAATTAAATGTTTTAAGAGTTACCACTTTAATCCAAGCAAGATGGCTTCAGGTGTGCCATACCTTTATCATAAGTAGGACTGTTAGCGCTCTAGTAGTTCTTTGGAACACTCTGGGAAGCTGCAGTAGAACACAAAGGAATCAACTGACAGTCTCTGCCCTTGTTGGATGTACATGTTTTACTGAGAATGTCAGACTTAATTCTCACATGACTGAGAAAGATAATGTGAATTTACAGAAAATAAGCTCTCAGTTTAGCTTATAGATCACCTTCCAAACCTCTGTGGTAAAAGCATGAGAAAATATTTTTCTCTCAATCATGATATCCCAGCAGAAGGCTTTTTCACATGGTGAAATCACCTTAGAACATACCACAATTCCTAAAATGAGTATGGTACCATCAACAAATGATTTATAATGTAACTAAAGTCTTAAAACCTTCTATTAACTTTAATGCTTTTTAATGAGGTGCTATCATGTATATTGGTCCCAAGATGGCTGCCAACACTTCTTGGATGAAGTGCTGACAGCCAATCAGATCTCAGGATGAGATGTGTGGTTAGGCTATGCCCACATATATATATGCTTTTAAATGCTATTTTCTCAGGAAATACTGAACAGATTTACATCAGACCTGCAAAAGGCACTTCCTTGACCTTATGGCTACCTCTCTGCCAAATTTCAAGTAATTCTGTTCAGCCGTTCGGGCTGTAGCTGTGTCTAAAGGTCTTATGAAAAACTGCATAGGGAAAAAGCGTTTTGGGATCCCCCTTTTTTCTCGGCCCCTGTTTGACGAATCACCCCAAGACTTTCAGGGTAGGAGCTGAACGGAGCGCCCCATTAGTTTTGAAAATTTCGCGAGGATTCGTCAACTGGCGCCAAAGTTATTCAAAATAGAATTTTGAGATTTCCTATGGAAACTAGGTTGGAACTATAACTATCTACTGGCGACCGCCAGTAGATAATATAACTATATACGCTATATACTAGTATATGACATCAAGATTGACTCAAAGCCACTGAATATTATTTGCGGATGAAACCCATGAAGTATACAGAACATAATGGCATGTTACTAGATATGATGGATGACTGCCTTACAAAGAATATCTTTGTGTTTGAGAACAAACTATTTCAACGGGAACAAGGGACAGCCATGGGCCCCTAGTTATGCCAATATACATCTAGGCTGGGGGGAGGAGCAGGTGCTTGGGGGACCCACATTGAATCGATGGATGGATAAGATTCTTTTATGGCTAAGGTATATTGTTGACATCTTTGGGCTAGGGCAGGGCATGGAGATGGAAGTGGGTGAATTTATCAATGACCTTAATGTAAATGATTTAAATTTGAATTTTGTGGTGCATAAAAGTACAACATCGGTAGACTTTTTAGGCATGCAAATAATGGTGGAAGGGGAGAAACTGGAGGCAACTATTTTTAGAAAGACTATGACAGGGAATACAATCGTGCATGCTAGAAGTGCACACCCTGCCCCGTTAAATAAGAAGTATTCCCTCTGGAGAATTTTATAGAGCTAGGAGAGTGTGCAGCTCACAAAGGGAATATGACAGAGTAGAAAAAGAAATGAAATCTCGCTTTTTACAAAGAGGGTACTCATCTAAACAACTAGAAGCAGCTTCTAAAAAATCCAGAGGAATAAAAAGGAAAAGATACTTTTTGAACTGTCAAAAACAGATAAGAAGAGAAGGAATAAAGAACAGAAAGTCACTCATAGATTCATTACAACATATAACAAAGAGCATTTGAGAGTACGACAAATTTTACAAAAGCACTGACACTTTATTAGACATGATCCAATAATAGGACACCAGGTTGCTAGGAATCCACAGATTACTTATAGAAATGCGAAATCTTTAAGGGATTATCTATTTAAGAGCAACAGCCTAGGAATAATGCAACAACATACCTGACTTCAACAAAAAGAAGGGTTTGAAAAATGGTTGAAGTGCAAGGCCTGTTTACATGTAGAAAACATTACAGCTTTTAAGACAGTTTTTAATAAAACTTTAAAGGTAAAAGGATTTTTAACATGTAAATCAGATTTTATTGCGTATATTTTAAAGTGCCCATGCAATAAGATTTATTTCGGCAGTACAACTCTCCTAGTACATAAAAGAATCTTTCAGCACAGAAGAGCAATAGTGAACAAAGATCCCAGCTACCCAATAGTCAAACATTTTAATCAAGGAACATTCCAGTAATCCAGCTACACTGAGATATAGCTGCATAGCACAGGTGCCCAAGAGGAGCAGAGGTGGAGACAGGGAGAAAGAGGTACGTAAACTTCAAACATACCTCATCCTAGAGTTGGATAGCAAAGAACCAAACAGTTTCAACGTGGGTGAGGAGCTGTATACCTGTCTTTATTGAGCCTCCTGCAGCCCTTATAGAGCACTCACCAGAAGAGCAAGAAAAGAATGTAAATAGATTTTGTAAGAAAAGAAGTGGACAACAAGGCACTTTTAGATCACTTTTTAATAGAGGGAATTATGTGTATTTTTCACTTTTTAGCTTGGGTTTTAGGTGAACTTTTACTCTATGCAAAGACAGTGCGATAAGCAGATAAAAATACTATCTAAGTAAAGTAAATTTGCCTTAATTGACACCTAAAGTATATTTGGATATACTGTAGTGTAATGAGGAGATACCGTTTAGATTTATGAAGCGCTTTAAGAGGAAGTTATTTGCACTTTATATTAGCACATTGTCACTTTTTGCACCATAGCACTTTAGAAAGACCTCGGAGTAGCAAATTAGCCATAAACACTTAGGGATTTCCCGAAATGTGAGAAAAAAAATGGTAACAAATTCATTTTAAAGAAGACAGAGGCATTTGTTGAAGACCTGTATTTAATTAGCATTTAAACACCAGTCACTTTATAGAAAGTGTACAATGGAAGTTTGGGCTGAAATGCATAATTAATTGCTAATATGTTACTTCACAAAGAGGTCTTTAGAACAATGTTAATGCCATAGAAAATGGGCACTTGCCCATAGAATACGAATGTAAATAGAAATATACATACATGAAAAACCATTGAATCAAATTGAAAAATGTAAAGGTTTTATAGGCTTTTAAGTGAGAAAAAATCTCGATTCAATTGATATCGTATGGTACAAACTTGTCTAAAGATGGCGCTCATTGTTTGTGAATAGAACTAGTGCAATGGATTGAATTTGTCCACTTTCTATGTTAATTGGGAATCGTAAAGGTACATAAATGAAAAAAAGTCAAATGCTCACCATTGTGAACAAGGCTGCATCTGGCAGCCGGAGCACGTGGATGTTAAATCGCTCTAAGTTGGAATAAACCGCAGTGATTGAACCTCAGGAGTGCCATTGTCATCTTTCTAGGCTGAGGTGAAACTGTTCATATATATATTCTTGTTGGAATAAAATCTTTCTATGCCAAATTCTCATGCAGTCGGTACCTGTCTATGGATGTTGCCAGGATTGGAAAAATAAATATCTATATCTATATATATATAGACTCCATCCTCCACTGGTACTCTCCACTGTACTGCCTTTTGAATAGGCACAAAACATTTGGGATGATTAGAGAGAGTTTATTGAGGTAACAGGAACTACCCCTGAAAGCACCAGCCACTCTCCACAGCAACTGCTTCTCTCTCTGCTTTACATTCTAGAACAGCATCAGAGAGGACAGGTTGCCAGGGAGCAGAAGGCATTCCAAAGGTATGACATAGAAATACAAAGATGACATAGAATATAACAGATCTCCCCTTTTAAGTAAATTTCCAAACAGGAATAGAAAACATTATGAAAATATGAAATCATCATATCTTTTAGGCATCATTCTGACGCGTCCAGAACCATCCCTGATTCTAGGTGAGGGCACATCCCCTGAGCAAGAATCAGCCTCATGTGCATCATCATCCCGCTGGACCTTCAATGACATCGCCACTTCAGTACCAGTGCATGGCCTCACTTTTCTGGTGTTCCACCATTTGCCACCTGACACTTTACACAATTACCCTTCATAAGAACAACTCTTTTGGGGCACGACCATTTCGAACAACCCTTTCTTACCTTGTCACCCAAAAACCCTCTCACAAACATTCCCTCAGTGAAAAGAGGCTTGGGTTTCACAACCTTCTTATTGTGCCTTTGACAATAAGCTTTTTGGTACTTACCCACTCTACATTGTACATCCTTTAAATCAAAGTCACATTTCCCTGCTCTGTTCATCCAAGCTGGTACCGCTACAGAGCATGGTATTCTGCCCTTAAGTAAAGAAAAAGGTGTCTCCTTAGTCACTGAATGGGAGGTGGTGCAATATGACCATAACATATCCTTGACCTGTCACTTCCAGCACTCGCCACTCATGCACGCTAGTTGGACACACTCCACCAGAACCCTGTTAAAGCGCTCAACTAGACCGTTTCCCCTGGGATGACAGACAGGGGTTCTAGTATGTTTGATACCCCATCTGACTAAAAAACGTTCAAATTCCTCTGAAGCAAATTGGGGGCCATTATCTGTGACAATCTCAGTAGGGCAACCTTCTCTCCTGAAAATGTCCTCACAAAAAGAAATGACTCCACTGGATTTGACCTCCCTCACAAACGCTACCACCGGCCACTTAGAAAAATAGTCGACCATGATTATGGCAAACCTTTCACTCACATTCAAGGTATCAAACGGTCCACAAATATCAATAGCAAGTTTATCTCAATGACCCTTGGGTATAGGTGAAGAAATTATGGTAGTTTCCTGGGAAGAATGAGTCTTATCACTACATGCACACACTATGCACTCACAAACATATCTATCAATTTGGATAAATCCAACGTGGTGAAATACACACCCCCCCTTTACGCTTGCTAACATCTCACTAATGCAGGAAAGAGGATGTCGGTCAATCCAGATGTTGTCATTCAAGTCTCTCAAGTCTATGCACATCCTAATATTACCAGTTGGTTTCTTGGCTAAAACAATTGGACTCAACCATTCAGATGCCTCAATGGACTTGATCACCCCTCCTTGCAAAGCCTCTGCAATTCATCCCTAAGTTTGTCTCTCAACATTAACAGGACATTTCTAACTTTGTGTATCTTGGATACTGCATTCTCCTTCAATATAATTCAGTGTTTGAATTGTTTTAAACATCCCAATTGTTTCCTAAACAATTCAGGAAATTTGGTAACCCATTCTATAGTGTCCACAGATGATGTCAAAAGTACCTGTTGCGGATGATTAGGATCCAACACAATGTTAAGAGCCAACTGTTCCTTCCAACGCAAAAGAGATCTCCCTTTGTTTACAATATACAGTTTGGCTGTAGTTTTTCAGTCCAAAAGCACATTTCTGTTTCAACATAACCCAGAGCAGGTAATTTGTCTCTGCAATACCCTTCAGGAATGACATCAGTGGGATGTAAACCATCTAGCTTGCCACCCAAACCTTCCCAAATGGATTTATCGATGATGGTGAATGGAGAACAATAATCCGCCCAGACCTGTACATCCTTGCCCTTAATTTTGATTACACATTTGGGAGGACGATAACTATCATACTTTCCCCCTTCACACTTAAGAACTTGGTTGGTCTCTATCACCATCACCTCCACATTGTCGTCATCACTCTCACATGAAACATCTTCTCTTTCAGATGGTTCTATCTCTTTTACCAAATTGACTGACTTAGAAGGAGCAGGAGATTCAGAGGTTTACACAATCTCGCAAATTGACCGAACCTTCTACATTTGTAACATCTACTTTTAACAACCAGACAGTGATTGGCATCCGTAGTGTGTCTTGAACTACCACACCTGAAACATGACTTGGACTTACATTTTACTACTTCAGGTTTCTTATCAGATGTTACTTTCTTATTAACACCGTTCTTGATGTTATGAACTGGTTCTTCTTGACTAACTTTATTAGAAACAGTGCTCAACTCCTTCACATATCTATAAGTATTCTCCATTCTCTTAGTCACTAACAAAGTTTTTTCTAGAGTATGATCTTTCATGGCAAGTAATTTTTCTTGAATTTTAACAGATATTCTATTGATTAGTTGATCCCTAATTATTTCATCTCTCATGTCTCTAAACTTACAAGTGACAGTCAACATCCTTAAATTAGCTACATATTGCTCAATGGACTCTCCTGGTGACTGTGTGCGAGAAAATAATTTATGTCTTTCTACCACTACAGTGACTTTCTTTCCAAAATTCTTTTCTAAGGCCTTCAAAGCAATTTCATACACATCAATATTGCTTTCACCTGCTCCGCCAGCCTCACCTTCAGTATTCTCCTCAACACTAATTGCCTCAATCATGGAAAAGGTTTTTAAAACATTCCTGCCCTCTAATCCTAAAACATTTTAAGGATCGCTAATTTCTTCTTTGACACATATACATCTCCACCTATGGCATCTAAATACATTTCAAATGTCTCCTTCCAGTTTTCCCAAGCCATACAATGTTGGCCTGGACTTTGTAGAAAGAATTGGTGGGGCAGGAATGCCTTGTGCTGTCATAATTAAGATATATTAGTTCCTCTGCGTGCAGTTGAAGTTTTCAAGTAACTGCAAATTCACAGATAAATTGATGACACTGTCTACAGCACTGTTTAAATTTGACGCTAGTAAAAGTCACTGTCTGAACGCTTTATGTAAAAGAAATCAGGATTGATTCTTCAACATGATAGTTGAAGACTGGAAACCATGTCTAATAGCGAAAGGTGTGCATGTCACCAATACAAAGCGTGTAAATAACGCCAAGGACACGCTTAAAATGAGGACAACGCGAATGTTAAAACACTTACACTCGACCACTGAGATTAACACACAGAGTCCTGGTGTGCATCTCACCAGAGTTTCATACACCCAAAATGGCGGCACGTTTCTTGCGCATAACGTGCGTGACCGCTGGGATAAACACGCAGATTCCTGGTGTGCGTGTCACCGGAGTTTCATACACTCAAAATGGTGGCACGTTTCTTACGCACACAACGTGCGTGAAGCATGCATGTCAGGACGTCCACCTGACTCCAAGATGGCATCGCGTCTTCACAGCACGTCAGAGAAAGAACTCTTGGGGAGCTACATTCAAATATCCACAAGGCGTGGAAAGTCAAAAGGCACGTTGCACTTCTGATGGTTGCATCCACAGGTAAACCTTAAAGTTTTCAGGGGTCGCTTACAGTCCACAAATGGTTCTTCTTCCAGCAGTGATGACTGGAACGCCCTCCACAGCTAGTAGCCTTCTACCAAGGGTATCCCATCCTCGTCGCCAGTTTTGAAGAGGCACAACACATTTGGGATGATTAGAGAGAGTATATTGAGGTAACAGGAAAGACCCCTGAAAGCACCAGCCGTTTTCCACAGCAACTGCTTCTCTCTCTGCTTTACATTCTAGAACAGCATCAGAGAGGACAGTTTGCCAGGGAGCAGAAGGCATTCCAAAGTTATGACATAGAAATACAAAGAGGACATAGACATGCATGGGAAGAATATAACACTTCCCTTCTCTGTACGCTCGTCTCCACCTTGTAGTTGTGATGTAAAGACTCCACTAGTGCTGTACATGCACTCTCCACCCTCTACATTTGATCTCTACTCTGGACAGCTACTCTTCACATCTGCTCTCCAACCTATACAATCGCACATCACATCTGTTCTCCACCTTGCAAATACTCTCCACATTTGCCATCCACAGTTCAACTTATATTGACACTCCTCAACTGTATTCCTACCCTGTACATAATGCTATCCACCTGTCAGATATGCTCTCCAGACTCCATATACTCTCTCCACCAAGTACTTCTGTCCTCACCCTCCTCCTACTCTTTCCACTCTTCGCCCTGTACTTCTACTGTGCATGGTCTAAACCTTTTCCTCCGTAATTTTCTCCAGACTACCTTGCCATATCTTCCATGCAGTTTTACATCCCCTTTTAATCATGTAAATGTCCATATCTGCTATCAAGTTTCTTTACCATACCATATATTCAATTCCCCCAGTCATCTAATTTCTACTAGGTTACTCTACACATCATTCCTCTGCTCTCAACCTTGGCTCTTGCTCTTCATCGTCCATGAGGAAACTTCAACATCCATAATCTTTTCCTCCCTTCACTTGCACACTTCACTTCCATTTTCCTCCCTCTGGATCTGCCCTTTATATCTGTTATTCACCTTTCACATCCTTCTAAATCCTTTGCATCCACTACAAGCTCCATATACTCCTCCTGCCCTGTACATTTGCTCTCCATGTCTACTTTATCTATTCTCTGCATACCACTTCATATCACTATGCACTACATCCACTCTTCCTTCCCTGTAAACTGCCATTAACATTTATCATTTACTGTACTCTTTGCCCGCTTAATTCTCTCTCCATGCATTAAATCACATCTTTGCCCTGTATTCCATCCTCCACATAATTTCTACTGGTAAATATGTACTTCACTCCACTCTATATGAATAGTCCATCCTTCAAAACTATCCTCTACGTCCACTCGACTTCTTCGACATGAACCCTCCATATCTATTGAACATCCACTGACTCTCCATCTCTGTCGATCTCTAGATTCCACAAGCACTCTTCATTCTTTTTCTTGAAACTGGTACCTCTTCATGTGCTGGCAAAACCTGCTCAGCACATCACACTTTACACCATATCCCAAAACTTCTATCCACATCTGCTTCCTTGCTTCCTACCCATCACATTTACTCTATGACCTCCACAACTGCACTACATGCTGCACACCTGGTTTCTGCCCTCCAAATCCACTCTCCAAAGTGTACATGCACTTTGCACCCTTCACTCGAGCTTTCCATTATGTTTTTTATTTTTTTATTTTTTTTTATTGAATCATCATCAAAGTTGCAACACTACTCATACAAGATTCAGAAAAACAGGACAAAGAGAGAAAAATATATATATATATCATACAGATAATATATACAGATTCAGATCCTATCCTATTACAGGGGCTCGACAAATAAATCTATCGAACAATCAGGATCTAGTTATCCCTCCATCCTTAACTTCCATTCAGCGATTGGTGCCCAGATTAACTTTCCCATTTGCTTTAACTTCCATCCCCTTTTATCATACAAAGCCTTCTCTAAGGTATATATGGCCAGCAGCCGCGACATCCACTGTTGAAACACAGGCGTATTCTGATCTTTCCATGAGGACGCTATACACAGCCGACTTAAATTCATAGCCAGGAATATAAACTCTTGAAAGGCTACCTCCGTGCCTTCCCTTACCACCCCTAAAACCATATCTTCATTTGTTAAACTAATAGAGATCCCGAGTGCTCTATCCATAAATTGTTCTATGGTCCGTTTAAAAGGATCTAGCTTAGGGCAGGCAGCAAACATATGTATTGTATCTGCCTGCGTGCTCTGACACCTTGGGCAGGTTATACCGCTTGTTCCCCCCCACCGAGCTATCCTATAAGGCGTGTGATATAATTCAAAGAAGGTCTTATAGTATTGGGTTTGCAAGTTTGCTACTCTTAATATTGTGTTTGCTAGTTTTAGCGATTTTTCATTCTCATTCTCTATTAAATGTAACTTTATTCTCAATTTCTCAAATACTTTTGCCCGGTCATACTCTTTATACTGGCACAGTGCTTCATATAACTGGGTTATTGTACAGCCCCCACCATTTCTCATTAGCTTCATTATTTCCTCTCTCTTATAGTGCATATTGCCTGCTTGTTTTTTGGATAATGCTGATCTAATCTGCAGATATTTAAAAAAATCTTTGCTCTCTATATTGTATGCTTGTTGTATTTTATCGAAAGCCATCATGCCTGTGCTATCAATGATATCTCCGATAATTTTGACCCCTAAGCTATCCCAGCGTTTCATTACTAAATCATGAAACACTCCTGGTAAAGGCAGGTTCTTATACAAGGTGGTGTCGAAATTCATTCTTCCCATATAATTTTTTTTCCGAACCATGGACCATACTGAACCGGCTCCACCAAGTGTTTTAAATCTAGTTTTTTCATAGTAATTTGGGTCGTAGCACATTAACGATCCTTTAGAGCCCTCCAATATTAGCTCATATATATCTGGGATATCATCATTGTCTCTCCACTTATCTCCAGCAATGCTCTAATATACTGTAGAGCAGCGGCCAGATAGTAAGCCTTAAAATCAGGGGTTGCTAAGCATCCCCTTTTTCTAGAAAGTGAGAGAAATGTTATAGCCCTGCGTGTTTTGCCTTTTGCCCATATAAAACAGTTAGAGATGCCAACGAGTTCTTTGAACCAGTTATTGCCAAATTTTAGAGGTATGGTACGAAAAAAATACAATACTTTGGGCAAAAATAGCATTTTTATTACATTAGACCAACCTATTGTTGTTAGATGTAAGTTGTTCATTCTGTCTGAATTTTCTTTAGCTTTCTTAATCACGGGGCCTAAGTTTTTTTCCACGATCTTCGTTATTTCTGCTGTTATAGTGATTCCAAGATAAGTTGCTCCCTCTGTTACTCGGCCATCTGCTATTTCTACATAGTCATTTACAATAATCTGGGTTTTTCCCCCATTTAATTTATACCCCGACAAATGCCCAAAGGTTTTTGCTTCCGTCTCTATTTCAGCTATTGCGGTAATGGGATCAGATGTTGTAATAGCTAAATCATCCGCATACCCCAGTATTTTTGTGGCGTAGCCATTTAATATATCGGAAGAATTCTTCTATTAAACTCTATTCTCCTTATAAATGAATCAATATAGATAGCAAAGAGTAGCGGGGAGCAGGTACACCCTTGTCTAGTCCCACGCTAGACCTCGATCACGTCACTCTGTTCCCCCATTATTCTAAGTCTGATCGTGTTCTTTCTATACAAGGCTTTCAAGGCCTCAATACAGCCCCTCCCAATGTTTACTTTATGTAATGCTACCCATAGGAAGCCCCACGAGACCCTATCAAACGCTTTTTCGGCATCAAGTAATATCAGAGCCATAGGGTCTCGTGAGGTTGCCGTGCCATCGAACAAAGTACAGACCCTCCTTATATGATCCTCCGTACCCCTCCCAGGTATAAACCCATGTTGTCGCGGGGAGACAATCTTGCCAACAGTCATACTCAGCCGGTTAGCTAACATCTTAGAATACATTTTTAAATCGCTGTTCAAGAGGCTTATTGGTCTATAAGACCCAGGGTAATTAGGGGGTTTATGGTTTTTTTAGAAAAACCACCATCGTTGCCTCCCCCCAAGAGCTTGGATGTACTGCCCCCCCTTGTACTGAGACCATTAGCCTGAAAATATCTGCCTCTAGAATATGCAGAATTTTTTTATAAAACTCAAGTGGAATTAGATCCGCTCCTACTGCTTTTCCGGCAGGGAGATCTTTGACCGCTGTTTGTATTTCTTCAAATGTGATACATGATTCCAGATCATTTTTGTTCTCTGTTGCGAGTCTCTCAACTAAGGATGTCTCTAAATAATGCTCAATCTCGACACTATTAGACCCAAGATCAGTAGAATATATTGTTTGATAGAAGTCATGAAATACTGTGCAGATCTCTTTAGGCGTTGTAGCTATGACACCTACACCGGAGATCAGCTTTTTTATATCTCCCTTCGTAGCTGCTTGTCGAGTTCTGATTGCAAGGAGGCGTCCAATTTGCTCGCTAAACTCATATTGATCTTGTCTCCAAGCAATATACTTCCCTGCAGCTCTTGATGCTAAAATTTCCCCAGCTGCTGCCTTGGCTATAAATAATCTCTGTTCAATTTCTGCCAAGTCGTTTTTAATGCTAATTGCTTTGGTTAATTCCTCTTCTAGAACAGCAACAGCTCTAATTTTTCCGTGTATCTCTTCCCTTTCAATTCTATTCCGCTTGACAGAGAAGCTAATGGTCTCTCCCCTGATGCCTGCTTTCATGGCGTCCCATACAACGGCTGGTAGAGCAGAGCCCCTATTTACCTCAAGAAACTCCCTAAGCCAATCTTCCATATGCTTGATATACTTAGTATCTAATAACAATGCCCTCTCAAAGGTCCAGCTTCTTCTTTCCCTTTGGGCATTAAGCCCTGCGATATCAAGGATTAGGGGGTTATGATCTGACATCATCCTCGACAATCTAGACATTTTAGTAATAGAGATTAGCGAGGGTGAAGTCAGAAAATAATCTAGCCGTGCTGCCCTCTTATGTGGTACTGAATAATAGGTGCTGCCTCCACCCAAAGGATTGTCTTGTTCCCACCTGTCAATCAACCCATTATCTTGCATTAATTGTACCAAACCTCTATGGCTTTTTCTCTTTCTTCCTTCAAACTTATCGGGATCATTTAGCCATAAGCCGTCTAATCCATTTATGTTCAAATCCCCACACAGAATTATTGGGAGAGGCCAGCCAGTTAGCTGAGTGTTAATGTGATTTAGCGTTTCTGGATCATCTCCTGTTGGTGCATAAACAGAGCATAGCATGAAATTATACCCCTGTGTTTGACATTCAGCCAAAGCCCTGCGTCCATATTTGTCTGCCTGCTGCCTGGTTGATAAAATCGTATTTGCACGTACTAATATAGCCACCCGCGAGTTCTGGCCCCTTGTTTTGTGCATGTTAGCAATTGGAATCCCAGTTGTTCCAATAGATGTTTCTGGGAAAACTCTATATGCGTTTCTTGCAGACACAAGATATCTGCTTGAACAATTTTTAAATATTCTTTCAAGTCTCTGCGTTTCTTGGCATTATTTAGCCCACAGATATTGATAGTAGCTATCCGCATAGTTTTTGTTTTATTCTGCTATTTTTCCTCTTGTGCATACAATGTTGTGTTGGCTTGTTACTTGATGATGATTCTTTTTCCCCCTCTCTCTTCCCTCCCCCGCTTCCCCCTGTGCCCCCCTAACCCCCTCTCTCAGCAAACCCCCCCCCTCCTAATGAAGCAAGTAGACCTAACGTCTCTGTGATGGAGTCTGGTCGTCAGCCTCCCTATCCCTTTTTTTTTTCCCCCGACGCTCTTTTCCACTCTCTCCTCCCCCTGTACCATGTATCCTCCCCTCATTCCCGCTGGTATGCAATATGTGATATACAATGTGCAGTAGATGCCAGTAGATGCCAGTCCTATCTATTAACAAAAAAAAACCAGAACTATTTTACATTTTACATCTGGAGAACTTCACTGGGTAGGAGTAATCACAGGTACAGCTTTTAAATAATCCATATAAGCCTTTGCTTGTATTTCAGATGTATAAATTCTGGAGTTATTTTGATGTATTATTTTTAGTTTTGCAGGATTCATTAGATAGGCTTGTAAGCCCAGCTGTTGGCAGGGTGCAATCAATTCCCTCAATCTCCACCGCCTCTCCTCTGTAATGTGACAATAATCAGGAGTGGTGAAAAAGGACTGCGACTCGAATGAGCGCTTAGCATTAGGGCGGACTTTAGAGTAGACCTCTTCCCTTAGCAAAAAACTGCCAAAATATACCAAAATCGCTCTTGGTCTCTGAATACCATCCTGAGCTCTCAGCTGGTTCTTCTTTCTGGCTATTGGAAACCGATGTGCCCTTAGAAGCTCTTTTTCCCAGTCCCAATGATTTAGTTCAGGGAATGCTCCTTTCATAAGCTTTAACACGTAGGCCTGGATGTTAACGCCTTCAGCTCCTTCATCAATACCAATAATTCTGAGATTGTTTCGCTGCTGTCGATTTTCTATGTCCTCTAGCTTCCACTGGACATCTATATATTGTTTCTTGAACCCATCTATTTTGCCTAGGTTTTTAGCTTGACAATCCTCTACCAGGCTTATACGACCCTCTAGCTGTGCAACCCTTGCATTTGTATCTGTGCATATCTTTGCTATTTTTTTGATAGCACCCTGTAAGTTTTTGGTCACCAATCTGCTTTTTTTCCCCTCCGTCTTTATATCATCTTGAACTTGTTTTATAGAGTCTAATATCAACTGTAACGTAGGGGCTTCTATAGTTGCTCCTCCTTGTGGAGTTTGTTCAGAATAAACTGTACGAGTGGTCGAATAATCCCATTTCAATACATTATCTCCGTTACTGTCGCTCACTCGCCTTTGACCAGTAATAGCTTTCTCTTTTGAATGTGTGTCTCTTTGCCTTTTTGATAGCCTTTTCCTTCTTATAACTGTTCCTTTCTCCTTTAGCGATTCTCTGACCTCTTCCTGATTAGAGCTGAAGCTAGAGCTCTCGCTGATGTTCGTATCCCCGTCAGTGCTCTTTTCTGCTCCCCTATCAAGATCCGAGGGGGTTCCTAGTGACCCATCCGTCACTGAGAAAAAATTGTCAACAATATCCTGTGTATCCTCTAGGCCACTAGGACTGCTACTAGCTACGGCCTCTTGAACCAATCTGTCCGTTGTTCCCAGGGCCTAGCTGACCGCTTCCACCAAGTTAGCCTCACCGATACACTGGCCCCCCTGTGAGGCTCCATATCGATGCGTGCGCCCCTCTGGCAGTGCGTGGGGTATGACTGGTGACCCTGGGATATTTCCATGGCTATCTTGAATGTAATTTATTTGATCCGGTTTCTCCCTAGCTTCCATTATTTCCCCCCATTGTGTTTCTGTAGTGGTCAGGACGTACTGGGGCGATCCTGACTCTGACTGTACATCACCATTCTCCCTGAGGTCGCTAGCTCCTGCATCACTGATTATCTTTGTATTTTCCTTTACCTTTAAATTAGTTGCTGCCACTGGGGAAAAAAAACCCGTAATATTTTTTGAACTACCAGTATTAATCATTGACAATTTCTTCCCTGCTCTAGTACAGCTCCGGGCTGCAGCGTCATCGGTTTTCTGAGCACTGTTACCCCCCCCTCTCTCACCTGGGGTGATGGCCTTCCCAGTGTCTTTCCCGATAGCTTTCGAGACAGGTTTAGATTGAGTTGGCAATCTTACTGGGAGCTTTACTGCTGCTACCGATATCTCTGTTGATTGCTGCTCTGATTCAGGGACTTTCCCTTTTCCAGTCCTCGCGGATTTCGAAGCCATCTTTATCCACGATAGCTTCCAGCAGTTCTTCCAGCTCGTCCCGCTCGCCTCTGTTACACTGGCTTCTGTTTCTGCTCTTGGTTCTTTTTTCGAAGCTCGGTTAGTCGGGCTGCGGTATCGGTTTCTCCGAGCTCCGCGACCTCCGTTGACTTCACTTTCGTTTTGCTCCACGGCACCTGAAACACTCTCCCGGAGTTGCCGCCACCGCCGCAGCTGCTGAAGCCGTAGCTCTTCAACCAGTTTCACCGCACCAGACAAGAGTTCAACCATTAGGCTCTCGGCAACCTCCAGGAGATCAGCACCAACACCAAGGATTAGTTCCATTAATGGTTCGTCGGGATTAGGGCATTATTTTCTAATGTTATGCTACAGGGATAGGGAGCGATCTCCAGTTGCTGCTAACCAGACGCCATCTTGCCCCCTAGCCTATTGTCGAACGCGTCTCCCACTTACCCTTCACATTTACTCTATGCCCTCCACAATTGCACTACATGCTGCACACCTGGTTTTCGCCCTCCAAATCCACTCTCCAAAGTGTACATGCACTTTGCACCCTTCACTCGAGCTTTCCATTATGTACATCTGCCTTTTACCCACAAGATGCACTCACCATCCTTTATAACCACTCTCAACTGTCCACACCCACTTTACATATGCATTCTCCACAGTATCTTACAACATCTGCATTACAGGCTCTGCCTACTCAAGTACTCAGTAAATCTGCAATCCATGGTCCACATCCTCCCCCTGCATTCCACATTCACTCTCCAAGCCCCACTCACCCAACTCTCTACCATTGTCACCTGCATCACCCTATGAATGTGTGCTGTGCCTTGTACAAGTGCTCTCTGCCTTGTACCTTTGCTGGCCATACACTTATTTAATGTTCCATGTGGGATTTCCCTATCCAGGGGTGCGCTCCACACTTCATGTGTACTTTCTCCTCAGCATCCATTGTCCTCCTTGTCTTATCTTTTTGCCGATGTGAGTAGAGTGGCGTGGTGGGGCATGTGGTAAAGGAAGGTCTGAGTAGAAGTGAAGGGAGAATAGAAAATCAAGGCAAGAGCAGGTTATGATGGACCTCTCAGGCCCTAGTTAGTGTGTGGGGAAAAGGGGGGTCAACATGTTTCATGCCAATTACAGTCTGTAGGAAAGTAGGATATGTTTCTTATGATTACTCCCTACTTTTTGCTAAATGTGATTCTGTTTTTGAGTAGTCTGACTGGGATCCTGCTAATCAGGGTCCCAGTCTATCTGCTTTCTTCCTAAACTGTTATGTGATGTAATTAGGTACTCTCCAGATTGGATAATGGGGTACCCCTGTCAGTCTCTAGTATATGGTACCTATGTACCCAGGGCATACGTACCCCAGAGGCCTCCCATGGGCTAAGCATGTATTATGCCACCCATGAGAGGCCATGCAAAATGGAACTACAGGCCTGCCAGTGCAGCCTGTGTAAGTTGGTGCATATCTAAGGGTCACTACACTTAAAACCTATAAGTCACCCCTATAGCAGGCCTTAACAATCCTGAAGGCAGGGTGCTTGGTTCTAAGTGAGAGGGTGCCACTGCATGTGCAGGACACCCCTGCAGACTACGGAGTCCATTCTCCTGGGTTGTTAGTGCAGCAGTCATTTGCAACATATAGAGTGGCATTATGCGATCGTGTGATGACCAACTCTAAAATGTTTGAAAGCAACCCTATTGTGTTTGGTGTCAAACATTGTGGAATCATCCCCCCGGTAAATGCTGTGGGAGGTACGATTCCACCCCTCAGAAGTGAGCTTCGTTGGGTCCCTGTTGTTCCTGGTACCAGCCTTCTAGTCCCTGGCAGCACAAAATGGTTGTTGCCGACCAGAGACACATTTCTTCCCTCTTGCTGCTGAGTCAAGCTTGAGCAGCGGAAAGCAGAACAATAGGCATCCTGTCACATGGAGGTTTTACCACCTCCCAGACAGGATTTAGTGTATTAGGGCTGGGTGGGTGCGCTTTCCAGCTACCGAAAGTCTGCATGAGGGGCACATTTGGTGTCCCTGTGCATAGTCCAGTTCAAACCAGTCCTGGGAGCTGTTGGCTCCTGCTCTGGCCTGAAACTGGACAAAGGACATGGGAGTAACCTCCCCACTGTCCAGACCCTCCCCTGGGACGGTCCACTGAATCTGTCCAAGCCTCTCCCGTAGGTACAAAAGAGCTTACCTGGCTGTAGGACCCTAGATTTGACATGGAAAAGGTTCTGAACCAGAAACCACTGAACTTCGAACATCTGGACATTCTGGACTTCGCTGGACTTCGTTTGGGCCCGACTTTGTCTCACTTGACATCCTTTGTGGGACAGCTCGCATCTGGCTCCTGGTCATCCTTCATGTCTCCTGGTCCCTGTGGCTGCTAAGTCAAGAACTCCATCAACGCACCTGAAGCACCCGACATCGGTGGGAATTCGTCTACTGAGCCCCTGGTCACTCCTGAGTCACTCAGACTCTGTCCCCTCTGCTTTCAGGTACTCTTCGACAAGAATCGACCTTTGGATTCCAATGGACACTTTTTTTCCTTCCAGTAGCGGCTCTTCTTCGAAGTCCTCCATTGGTATGGAGGGCGGTTTACGACTCTACTTCAGACCTATGCACCTGGCTTCACTGGGATAGGTAACTCTGGTACAACGGTATCCACAGCTGGGGTGGCTCGCCAACCTTCTAACTTCCACGAGGTTTCTTTGAAGTCCACTGCGAAGGGTCCTTAAACTCTAAAACTTCAATCGGGACGTTCCCATAGAATTGTACAGAGCACTCGGTTGTGTTCCCACACTGCACCCATCCTCCGTGAGGTCCCTACTTGCTCACCTTGGGTGGTTCCTTGGGGTCCCAGCAATTGTACATCCTCTAGACACTGTCTTGACTCGAGTCGTGATTCTTATACCACTATTTTAGTATATGGTTTTGTCTCCCCCTGGAGCCCACTGTGTATTAGTGCTATTTACTATTGTTTCTGTGCTACAGTATTGCGTGCTCTGTGATTATCTTCGTGTAGGAGATACTGTGTCGTACTAGAGAGTGTTATATTAATAAATGCATATATTTATAACTACTGTGTGGTTCTCCTTTCATTCAACCAATACTATAAGGTTGCATTCTGGTAAAACAAGCTGCTTAACATTCCTTCAAGACTAAGACTGAAGGCTGCTCTCCACAGTTACCACTTGGATAGCTTTCTAAGTTTATCTTTGACCTCTTAAATCACCATAAGGGTTGTTTGGACAGGTACAGGTTGCCCACTTTAATTAGTGGACAGCATATGCCAGGCCAACTTCTCATATTGGTGTGCAGCGGTTGGGATTCAAGCCTGCCTTGTTTTACCAGATACATCTTTGTATTGAGTAACTGAAAACCACTAAGTACTAGGTACATATAATAAGATAAGTAAATTCTGCTGAACTTAGAGTTGGGTAAATCAAGGGTCTAGCACACCCTTTCTTCAACCTCAGAGAGTTTAGTTCCCACTAGGTTAGGTAGGTGCAGCACTTCACTACACTTAGTATGCCTAATAAATGAGATGCCAGTGGCTCTCTACCTTCTAGAAACAGTGAGCTTTCATTCCAAGAATTGAAAGCCCTGTGTATCTCTAGAAAGTAGAAGACAGGGAGAAGTGCCAACACTCAACATCTGATAGAGATGTTACTGTTATATGACCTAAGGAAGACCCCTGTGTCAGATGAGCAGGACAGAGTGGGTAGGACAGAAAATGAGGACAGGTCAGGAGGTGACATCTTTTATGACCTGGAATCTAACCCTGACCAGGGAGAACCTGATGGTGCTCACATGGACAACTCAGATCTTCAAGAGGAGGATGGAGGAGGCTATGGAAACCCTCTCTTTACTCCTCTTGGAAGAGTGCAGAGTTTACCAAGGAGATCTAGATCTCCCTAGTCTGGGTTTAATGACTCAGGACAGGCTATAGGGACCTCTGTATCTAGCAGGAGGGACCACTCTTATGATAGGGAATACCAATTGCTTGAACTTGAGAAAGCTGGGCTTAGTCTCAGGCAAGAGCAATTGGCCCTTGACAAAGAGTCCCTAGAAGTCCAGAGAGCTAGAATAAGGTTGGGACTAGAGTCCCATGGTGGCAGCAACAGTGTCCATCGAGTTAAGGAACATTCCTGTGATAAAAGGAAGCTGAGCCAGATTGTCCCTCCCTACCATGTTGGGGATGACATCCATAAGTAGATAACTGCTTTGGAGAGGACCTGTAAAGAGTCCTCAAAAGCAGTGGGCGGCTATCCTGTGGCTCTCCTTTGCTGACAAAGGTAGAGATATGCTCCTCACTGTTAGAGAAGAGGATGCTGACAACTTCTCCATCTTGAAGAGTGATCTCATTGATGTGTTTGGCTTAACCACTGAACAGTACAGGATTTAGTTCAGAGACACCCAGAAGACACAGACTCAGGACTGGGTAGACTTTGTGGATAGTGCCATTAAGGCTCTGGAAGGCTGGTTGCTTAGCAGCAAAGCGAATGATTTCAAGGGATTGTACAGTTTGATTATGAGGGAGCAGATCCTTAATAATTGCCAAAATCAGTTATTGCATCAGTATCTGGTTGACTCTGGTCTGACCTCTCCCCAAAAATTGGGAAAGAAGACAGATAAGCGGGTCAGAACCAGGGTGAAGTAGAAAAACCAGAACAATGGTGGTGACCAAAAGAATCAACGTTCTAAAACACCAGCTAAGGGTGTGGACACGGGTAAAGATCAAACACAGTCTTTATCAGGGCCCCAAAAACCTGCATTTGGGGGGGGGGAGTCACATTCTAACAAACTTAAAGGCAAAAGGAAACCTTGGTGTTATCGCTGTAAACAGAAGACACATTTTCCAAGAGATGCTGATTGTCCAAAAGCCAAGGAGAATCCTCCTACCAGCACTGCCCCTATGGTAACTGCACCCACTAGCACAAGAACAGATGATGCTACAGGGAACAAGGGATTAGTAGGATTAACCTTGGGCTCTGAGATGGGTTCTGGCCTAGACAGAACTCCAGCTTAGGCTTTGATTGCCTGAGATGGTGACATGGATCTTGCCACCTTATTTGTCAGTCCCAGTAACACCAGACTTTAATTAATAGTAAGGAGGCCATGGCATTCAGGGACACAGATGCAAGGGTCACTATGGTAACAGAGAATCTTTTGGCCCTGATCAAATCATACTTGGAGAAATGCACCAAGTGACCAATGCTAACAATGCCATGACTGACCATTCCTTGGCAGTTGTTAATTTCAGCTGGGGAGGGGTAACTGGCCCTAGGAAGGTTGTTGTTAGCTCAGACCTTCCAGTTGAGTGTTTGTTGGGCAATGATTTAGAGTCTTCAGCTTGGGCTGAGGTGTAACTAAGGACTCATGCAGCAATACTGGGCATCACTGCAGATGTGTTTGCTGTGACTAGGTCACAGGCCAAACTGGTTAACACTGAACAGACCCTTGATCCTGAAAACATAGACCAAGAGCCTTCCAAGAGAAAGAGCAGGAGGGGTAAGGCTGTGTTTTCTCCCCAGACTCAGAGTGAAGATCAGTCTCTCGAGGGAGATGATCTTAGTCCCTGTGAAAGAACAGTCCTAGATGAACGTGAGCCTGATCAGGTTGAGTTCTTGGGGACAGGGGGCTCTTGCAGTGCAGACTTGAGTTTGGAGCAACAAACCTGCCCCTATCTTTAACCCCTCAGACAGCAAGCTGCTACTGAGGCTGCTTGGAGTGTCAGTGGATCCCACAAGATCTATTGGGATGAGGGACTTCTATATTCAGAGGGTAGAGACCACAAGCCTGGTGCCACCAGGAGGTTGGTCATACATCTGAAGTTTAGGGGCTTCCAGCACACCTTGGCCGCACATTCCCTTAGCAGGACACCAAGGCCAAAGCAAGACTTGGGACAGGCTTGTCCCTCACTTTCACTGACCTCACATGTCAGAGGACACCAAGGAGTTTTGTTGCTCCTGTACTACCTGTCAAGCCAGTGGTAAGTTAGGTGGTACCACAAAAGCCCCCTCATACGACTAACTGTGGTGGGGGATCCCTTTGAGAAGGTTTAGGATTGATATCATTGGTCCCATGACCCTCCTACAGCATCTGGACACAGTTACATACTAGTGGTGGTGGGCCATGCCACTAATTATCCAGAGACTATACCCCTTAGAACCACCACAGCTCCTGTGGCGGCCTGGGCCCTCCTGGGAATTTTTGTCCAGAGTGGGGTTGCATAAGGAATTCTTAACTGACTGAGGTACACACTTCATGGCAAGTTACATCACTGCAATGTGGAAGGAGTCTGGAGTGAACTATAAGTTCTATATATGAATGAGGGAAGCACTCCTATATTTTAGTCACCTATTTTCAACACTATACAAAATAAATGTTTGTGGCGTGCTACAGTGGTGGCCCATTTGTCTAAACCGTGCCCTTTCTTGAAACCAACCTAACACAGGTCTCAGGGACTTCTCCACTATGCACATTTGCTCAAAGTAGTTACAACTAGGGGTGGGCAGAATTTGCTAAATTCACTTTCGCAAATTATCGCGAAAATGTTAAAAATCTCCGCAAACACGCAGAAATATCGCGAAGATGCGGAAGTTTTTTCCCGCCCGTTCGCGGTATTTTCTGCGTGGTCGCGGCTCGCCAACTTACCAATGCGGTTGTCACGGGTGCGGCCATCTTGTTTTCACTTGTCTCGCGGTGCATGATCGCGAGAAGAAAGACGTGATCGCGCGACAAATGACGTTACTGCGGGCGTGAACTGTCGCGAGACAGCGCAAATGGTTACCAACAATCCAACATCTCGTGGAGAACGCGACCGGATCGGGAAAACTTGTTGGCGAATGCGGGAATTCAGGTAAGTCGATCGCGCGCACGCGAGAATGTATTATTTTACAGCGCGAGCAAGCAAAACATTTCCGGTAAAATGCAGATTGCGGAAATTTTGACATTTTCGCGCTCTCCGCGGAACGCGAAAATGTCAAATTATTGCAATTTCCGCGAGCGGAACGGAATTTTAGCCCAGGCCTAGTTACAACCAATTTTAAATCAATACATACAACAATTTATTCCAGGCTTTTTTTATGTGCTCAATCCTTTCTTGCACTGGCACATTCAAACATCTCAAACTAAAGGCAATCTCAAAAGCTTAACATCAGCTTAAGAAATGTAATTCAATCCTTATGCGATTATGCACAACATCAATTGAAAAGCAGAAAACTTCATAATTCAATCCAATCTTTCATTAAAGCCCAATGCATTTCGGGCCATGGGCCCTTCTTCGGGGGCCTTGGATCTACAAAATATACAAATGTAATCAAGTTATATAACATATTGGTACAGTAAACAATCCAACTGTGCAAGATGATAGTATATACATGAAAAAATACATCCCGACGAGTACAATCATCGGAATTCAACAACATATTCATGATAACCACTTCCCTGTATCTAAGAGTGAATGAAAAAAGTGGACACATTGAACAAAATGAAGAAAGCCAACTAATCAATTCTTACGATTGGAAGAAATCTCTTGCTGTATATACCAGCTCTAATACCAAAAAAACGAGTGTCACTAAAAAAACTACAACAACCATCAGTGTTCCCCCTAGTTATCTGCCACCAGAGGATTATAATGATACCCACCTTGCTCAATCTCTTTAAATGTTCTTCACTGCGATCAAAGACTGCTTGTCAGCGTTCTACAAAACAAAACACACCCACAACTCAACGACTGAACAACAGAGGTATTTCCGAAACCTCCACATCAGCTACTGCGCAAATCTATCCCACTTGTTGCTTTCTGTCACTATCTAGTCTATGGTCCTTCGTTGCAGATGCCGTTTACACTCGATGCGATCTCGTCCTCTTCTGTGAACAGACGCATTTGAACCCCGTACAGCCGGAAGTACACCTAGGCTCAAACCGTTAACACCGACGTAGGACTTCACCGTGCCAAAACTCAGCAGGCGCCAACTTAGAGGAGCTCAAAACTTTCAAGTTTCTGATGTACATTGCTACAAGCCAACCTAAAATTAACCAATGGCCTATGAAGCCTAAGTTCTGGCCGATAAAACCATCGACAATATAATGGGCGCCATCTTAAAAGAATTTTTTAAGGTAACTCCGCTGTACAGATTCGACTGAACTATAACGAGCCAAACTCATTTCTAATGAAACGTCCCTGCAAAATGTGCAAAGAAACCTGGTAGTAGAACATACTATTACTCAACTCTAAGTAGCCTGAATGTCGTTAACTACACAATGACATCGGAATTGCATCACTGCAGTGCAATAGTTAGTGAAAACATAAAGTGACGTACAGGGGAATTAGTATGCATCAAAAATAAGACAAAACACCAACTTAAAAACCATAAATCAGGGAAAGTGGTTGCATATTCACACATTGAGAAACAGTACAACAGCTTGTTAATATAAAACATAGTTGACAAATTATAAAAAGCATGTGTAATCTATGTTTTCATTCATTCCTTTTGGAAATTGTGTATCTAGCTTTCTGATCCAATGGGTTTCCCTTTGCAGCAAGGATCTGGTCAGTTTGTTTCCTGGATTCTGTGCTACTCTTTCAATCACTAGAAATTCTAATTTAGCTATGCTATGTGTAGTCTCTATCCAATGGGCTGCCAAATAGCTGTTTTTTTCTGAGTCCTGATCTTACTTTTATGTTCAGATATGCGTATTTTTATCTTCCGTTCAGTTTTGCCAACGTACAACTTACCACATTTGATACAATAAATTAAATTCAGTGAATTACAGTCTCAATTGTCGAACAATTTTATAGACTCTCCTGTTTGAGGATGATGTAGCTTGGATCCACATATAACGTTGTTGCAGTGTACACAATTAAAACACTTCCTCATTCCTTTATACTCTTGCCTTAAATTCTTTGGAAGAGCCATAAGATGGTTTTATCGGCTAGAACTTAGGCTCCATAGGCCATTGGTTAATTGCAGGATGGCTTGTAGCAACGTATATCCGAAACTTGAAAGTTTTGAGTTCCTCTAAGATGGCGCCTGTTGAGTTTTGGCACAGTGTAGTCCGTCGTCGGTGTAAACTGTTTGAGCCTACGTGTACTTCCAGACTTTTTTTACGCGCTCAATCCTTTCTTGCACTGGCACATTAAAATATTACAAACTCAAGGCAATCTCAAAAGCTTAACATCAGCTTAAGAAATGTAATTCAATCCTTATGCGATTATGTACAACATCAATTGAAAAGCAGAAAACTTTAGATAGATTTATTGTCTTTTGCAACAATCATGACCTGGCTATTAATGTCGATAAGACAAAGTATATGGTGTTGCATAAAAACAAAATAATTAAGAGTAAAGTGTCAATGAGTGATATACCCTTAGAACAAACCGATACATTTACATATTTGGGGATCACTATTGGCAGAAGGTTGACCTGGAAGTCACAAATAGAATTACTTGTACTCAAACATAACCAACTAGCCGGTGCCTTACTGAAAGAACATAGAGCATCGCACACAAAACCGGTGGGGCCTGCCATTGCCCTGTATAAGGGGAAAATTAGAGCATCAATTATATACGGGCGGAGATGTGGGGTTTTGACAATTTATCCCCCCTTGTCATAGCCCAAAACAAGTTCTTGCGCTCATTGACTGCCCTCCCCCAGTTAACGCCCATTCAGCCTTTATTGCTAGATTTTGGTTGTAGGGCGTTCGATGATGATGCTGGATTTAGACATTTCTCTTACTGGAGAAGGTTGTGGACAACACCTGAGTTATTATCCTATGCTAATGCAATCTGGTACATTAAGGACCTGGATAAGCATAGGAAAATAGTTTGGCTCCAATATATCAAAGGTGGATTGTATGACATGGGGCTGGGACACTTGTGGTTGGATCCCAGGGGCAATCAATTTCCTAATAAACTAGATTTTAAAGCCCTATACTGGGAATCCAGGTTAAGGAAATTATGGACAGCGACAAACAGCAGTTCATTATCTGGCCTATTTATGGGTCATAAGTTTATAAGTAGTTTAGAACCTTAATGGAATTTTATTTCTAGAGTTGACCGCAAATTATATCATCAATTTAGAGTGGGGACCCTCCCACTTAATTGTTATAGATATAAATGGAAGGGCGGTTATGACAGGTTCTGTCCAACTTGTGTAACAATGGAAGAGTCAATTACTCACGTTCTGTTTGTGTGTCCTGCTTTTGCTCATCCTAGGCACAAATGGCTTAAGCCGATATGTTCTAATCTAGGTACCATATCGCATAAAATAGCTTTGCGTATTCTGAGAACCAACACTTGAGAGGATATTGTCATCGCAATGGCCAAATTTCTTAGCTGGTCATGGGCTATATGTAGATCCATCGAGAAGAGGATTACTCCTCTTGAACTTCCTGCTCATGATATTTAATTGTAGAAGCGGCTCTGTTCTTAGTTTACATCATTTTTATTATGAAGATGGAAAGACCGATATGTTGATTTAATTCTATTTTAGAAGTGTTTTTATAGGCCGGACCCAGACAGAGATATTTAATAATTATAAGGACATTAGACTTTTTGTCTTTTCTATTTTAACTTCTACATTTTTATCTTGTCTTAAATTGTTGTAGTGTGTCTTTCATGATGTAATAATCGAATAAAGACTTTTTGATGATGATGATGATAAAACATAGTTGACAATTTATAGAAAGCATGTGTAATCTATGTTTTCATTCATTCCTTTTGGATCTTGTGTATCAAGCCTTCTGATCCAATATGTTTCCCTTTGCAGCAAGGATCTGGTCAGATCCTTTCCGGGAATCTGTGCTAGTCTTTCACTCACTAGAAATTGTAATCGGGCTATGCTATGTGGAGCCTCTATCCAATGGGCTGCCAAACAGCGTTTTTTTTCTGAGTCCTGATCTTACTTTTATGTTCAGATATGCGTATTTTTATCTTCCATTCAGTTTTGCCAATGTATAGCTTACCACATTTGATACAATAAATTAAATTCTGTGAATTGCAGTCTGAATTGTGGAGCAATTTTATGGACTCTCCTGTTTGAGGATGATGTAGCTTGGATCCACATATAACATTGTTGGAGTGTACACAATTTAAACACTTGCTCATTCCTTTATACTCTTGCCTTAAATTCTTTGGAAGAGCCACAAGATGATTTTATCGGCCACAACTTAGGCTCCATAGGCCATTGGTTAATTGCAGGTTGGCTTGTAGCAACGCATATCCGAAACTTGAAAGTTTTGAGTTCCTCTAAGATGGCGCCTGTTGATTTTCGGTACGGTGTAGTCCGTCGTCGGTGTTAACGGTTTGAGCCTAGGTGTACTTTTGGCCGTACGGGGTTCAATTGCGTCGGTTCACAGAAGAGGAGGAGATCGCATCGAGTGTAAACTGCATCTGCAACAAAGGACCATAGACTAGATAGTGGCAGAAAGCAACAGGTGAGTTAGATTTGCGCAGTTGACGATGTGGAGCTTTTGGAAAGACCTCAGTTGTTGGTGTGTTTTGTTTTGTAGAACACTGACACGCAGTCTTTGATCGCAGTGAAGAACATTTAAAGAGATTGAGCAAGGTGGGTCTTATTACAATCCTCCGGTGGCAGATAACTAGGCGGAACACTGATGGTTGTTGTAGTTTTTTTAGTGACACTTTTTTGGGGGTTTTAGAGCTGGTATATACAGCAAGAGATTTCTTCCAATTGTAAGTATAGATTAGTTGACTTGTTTAAATAGCATGTCAACCAGCCATCACCACAGTGGTGTTAGTATAGTCAAGACTGAATGTCTGATTGTTTTCTAGAGTTTTATTTTAACTCTTCATTAACATTCACTTATAATTTTGTTTCTTCATTTTGTTCAATGTGTTCACTTTTTTCATTCACTCTTAGATACAGGGAAGTGGTTATCATGAATGTTGTTGAATTCTGAAGATTGTACTCGTTGTGATGTATTTTTTCAAGCATATACCATCGTCTTGCATAGTTGGATTGTTTACTGTACTAATATGTCATATAATTTGATTACATTTGTATATTTTGTAGATCCAAGGCCCCCGAAGAAGGGGCCATGATCCGAAATGCATTGGGCTTCAATGAAATATTGAATTGAATTATGAAGTTTTCTGCTTTTCAATTGATGTTGTACACAATTGTATAAGGATTGAATAACATTTCTTAAGCTGATGTTAAGCTTTTGAGATTGCCTTGAGTTTTTGATGTTTGAATGTGCCAGTGCAAGAAAGGATTGAGCGCATAAAAAAGTCTGAAATAAATTTTTATATGTATTGATATTCATCAAAATAATCGGTTGTAACTACTTTGAGCAAATGTGCATAGTGGACAAGTCCATGAGACTTGTGTTAGGTTGGTGAACTATAAGTTCACCACACCCTATCACCCACAATGCAATGGGTTAGTTGAATGTTTCAGCAAAACCCTCAAGGGCATGATCATGGGCCTCCGAGAAAAGCTTAGGTGAAAATGGGATGTTGTATTGCCCTGCCTTCTCTTTGCCTACAGAGAGGTCCCACAAAAGGGGGTTGGCTACAGCCCTTTTAAACTTCCGTTTGAGCATCCAGTTAGGGGTTCCTTGTGTTTGGTGAAGGAAGGATGGAAGTTGCCTCTAAAACCTCCTAAACAAGACATAGTGGACTATGTACTTAGTCTCCGCTCCAGGATGGCTGAATACATGAAGAAGGCCAGTAAAGCCTTCGAGGAAAGTCAAGAAAGGCAAAAAGATTGGCATGATCAAAAGGCTGTGCTGACTGCTACTTGGAGGACCTTGGTACTCCCAGGAGCCACCACAGGATGCTCCATGTGAACAGGGTCAAGCCATACATAGACAGGGCTAACATGGGCTTGCTCATGGCAACTGATGAGGGACAGGAAGAAGAGAGTTACCCTCTCCCTGATCTCCTCTCTCAGAACCCTGATTATGGGTCAGTTGATGGTGTAGCTTTGGCAGGCAGCCTCACTGACCAACAGCAGATTGATTGCAGGAATGTCCTCAATCAATATAGGCACATATTCTCTCTGACTCGTAGTCAGACCACCTGGTGTACCCATGAAGTGGACACAAGTGAGAGTCTACCTGTTAAAAATAAAACAATTCAGACAGACTGGCCATGTCAGAGATTGCATCAGGACTGAAGTCCAAAAGATGCTAAAGTTGGGAGTTATTGAGCCCTCAGATAGCTCCTAGGCTAGTCCCGTGGTCTTGGTACCAAACCCTCACACCCAGGCTGGTAATAGAGAGATGAGGTTTTGTGTTGACTACAGGGGACTCAATGCAGTCACTAGGACTGATGCTCACCCAATTCCAAGGGCAGATGACTTAATTGACACTTTGGCCTCAGCCAAATTCTTGAGTACATTTAACCTTACTGCTGGCTATAGACAAATCAGACTAGCTGCGGATGCTAAACCAAAAACAGCATTTTCAACCCCTAGAGGACATTATCAATTTATTGTAATGCCCTTTATTTGAAGAATGCACCTGCCCCTTTCCAAAGGCTGGTGAATAAAGTCCTTACAGGCCTGAAAGCCAATAGTGCTGCTTATCTTGATGATATAGCTGTCTTGAAGCTCCACCTGGGAGGATCACCTGGTCCACCTAAAGAATGTTTTGGAGGCTCTGCAGAAAGCAGGCCTCACTATCAAGGCTAGTAAGTGCCAGCAAGGTTCTATACCTGGGCCACCTTCTGGGTGGAGGGCAGCTTTAACCATTACGGAGCAAAATCCAGACCATCAAGGACTTGGTTGCTCCAACTACCCATACTCAGGTCAGAGCTCTCTTTGGCCTGACTGGGTACTACAGAAGATTTGTGAAAGGATATGGGTCTATAGTGACTCCCTTGAATGATATTACATCAACAAGAATGCCCAAGAAGGATCAGTGGACAGTTAGCTGCCAGAAGGCATTTGATGATCCATAGCAGGCCATGTGCACTGCTCCTATTCTGCAGAGCACTGACTACTCCAAGCAATTTATTGTCTTAACAGTTGCATCTGAGTTGGGGGTAGAGGCTGTGTTGTCACAATTTAATGCAGAGGGTCAGGATCAACCAGTAGCTTTTATCAGCAGAAGGTTGACCCCCAGAGAGAAACGTTGGTCAGCTATAGAGAGGGAAGCATTTGCTGTGGTATTGGCCCTGAAGAAGCTGAGACCATACCTGTTTGGCACTCACTTCTTTGTTCAGATAGACCATAGGCCCCTCCTATGGCTAAAACAGATGAAGGGTGAAAACCGCAAACGTTTGAGGTGGTCCATTTCCCTACAGGGGATGGACAGTACAGTGGAACATAGACCTGGGAGTAACCATGCCAATGTAGATGGACTCTCCAGATATCTCCATTTAGAAAATGAAGACTCAACTTGGCAAGGTTAGTCTCATCTCCTTATGTTGGGGGGTTGTGTTCGAAAGTAGGATCTGCTTATTACGGTTACCCCCCACTTTTTGCAAAATGCGATACTATTTTTAACTAGTCTGACTGGGATCCTGCTAATCAGGACCGCAGTCTATCTGCCTTTTCCCTAAACTGTTATGTTATGTACTTAGGTACACTCCAGATTCAATACTGGGGTACCCTTGCAAGTCCCTAGTATATGGTATTCATGTACCCAGGGCATAGGTACCCCAGAGGCCTCCCATGGGCTGAAGCATGTTTTATGCCACCCATGAGAGGCCATGCAAAATGGAACTACTGGCCTGCCATTTCAGCCTGTGTAAGTTGGTGCATGCACCACTTACTTAAGATATAGGTGTTTGACTTGGCATCTTTTGGCATGTTTCCCCTGTCATTTTGCCCTCTGACCTCCCGGTTTTGACTCTGTTTTTGCTGGTTTATTGTCTCTGCGCACATTCTCACTGCTGTTCAGTGTTAAAGTGCAAGTGCTCCTGCTGTAAATTATGTTATGGATTGGTGTTTCCATGATTGGCATATTTTATTTACTGGTGAGGCCCTAGTACAGTTCACTGAGAGTGCCAGGGCTGGTAAATCAAATGCTGCTAGTGGACTTGCAGCACTAGTTGTGCCACCCACAGATTAAGCCTTAAAAGGTAACTCAGACCTGCTGCCGCAGAGTCTGTGCGCAGTTTGAAACTGCCAGGTCGACCTGGCAAGTGCACCTACCTGCCAGATCCCAGCCTTCCCTTTTTCTACATGTGAGTCACCCCTAAGGTAGACCCAAGGTACCCCTGTGGGCAGGGTGCTGTGTATGTTTAAGGTAGGACATGTACTGATGTGTGTGACATGTCCTGGTGGTGAATTACAGTATATTTTGTTTTTCACCATTGCAGGGCTGCCTGTTCCCATAGGACAGAATGGGGAGTTTGTTTGTACCATCTTATAAACATAACTACCCCTGGGAACAAAGTAGAAAAAAAAAGTTAGTATGTCGGGACTCAGAATGTTAAAATTCATCTTTTAGTGAAGATGATTTTTACATTCTGTGTTTGAAAATACCACTTTTAGAAAATAGGTATTTTCTTGCTTAGTCATCCTGTGTGCCTCTGCTGGGGTTGTGGATTAACTCTCTGGCTTTGAGATGACAGGGGCTGGAGAGGGGTAGTGGCTCCAGAGAGCCTGATGGGTCAGACCTGGGCTGGAAAGACCTGGGCCTCATTTAGAGTAGTGGGAGGAGATTTCCTTGCACCACAATGGGCCTAGTCTGCCTTGCACAATGCTGTCTCCTCCCCTTCCAGGAAGCTGCACCAGTGAGGACAGAACTGGTTGGGCTGGGTACAGACACTCTCTGCCTTCAGAGAAAAAAGGAGTTGGTGGTATAAATATTGGGACCCAGACCCCAGAAACTTTGAACTCTTTTGGACCAAGAAGACTGCCAAGAAGAAGAGCTGGAGAAGCTGTTTGAAGGAACTGCCACTATGATGTATGCTTTGTTGTGTTGGCCTGCAGTGCCTGCTTCTGTCATGGGCAGTGAAAGGACTGGACTAGAACTTTCTGCAATCTCTTTTTGAGAGTTTCTCCAAGGGCTTGAAGTAGAGCTTGCCCCCTGTTCAAGAAGTCTCAGGAACAGCAAAGACTTCAAGTTCTTCTGCCTTTAACACTTGAGTCTGGGCGTTTTTTGCTGCAACAGAAGAAAAAGCAACCCGACGTCGTCTACGATGCCGCTGCTGGCTCCGTGTGCTAAAAGCACCGCAGAGGGCACCGCCGCAATGCCGCACCGCAACCCTGGTCTCACCGACGACGCCATCTGACACTGCCACCTAGCCGCTGCTTGCACTTCGACCTGTGAGCACCACACTTCACACTGCCTCGCTTCACGCCGCCGCCTTGGTATACCCAATCACACCACTTCACACCGACATCGACGCCACTGCTTACACAGTGGTTTGAGGGCATCTCTCATAAGTTACACGACACACTACCCTCATCCTGCACCGCACCCTTGTCCTACCGACGCCAGCACCATCGACTCCAGTTCATCAGCTGATGACAGCGCTTCAGCAACAACGCCGCCCCATCCCTGCCAGCACCGCGACGAGCATCGCATCACTTTGCTCTGCAGCGCTGGTCTCATCGACGCCGCTGGACAACCGCCACTGAGCCACTGCCTGCACCGCGACCTAAGGTCACGCACGCCGCTCCGCTGCCCTTCACACAGCAGCATCCAACAACTGCCGACGCTGGCGCTCCCGACTTCAATTGAGAGGAGTTCTGTCTGCAACGCGTGTGACTTCAAGGTCCCGACGACACCTGCACTAACCTCCAGAACCGACGCCTGCGGACAGCGTGCTTTCGGAGCTCAACGAGAGGTCACCGACGCCATGCATTTCTACAGGTACTAGTTTGCGGGTCTTCCCGACATGTAGCTGGCCCGCGATGCCGCAGTCAGTTAGAACTGTTTGGATTTGTTGTTCACAATGCCGTGATAGCCCCAGATGGAGCTATTGACTTCAAGGAATTGTTTTTCAAGTTTATTTTGTTAACTGAAGATTTCTAAGTACTGTATTGTGGATTTCTATTGTTTTTGGTCTTGTCGTAAGTATTGGATATTTTGCTAAACTGATGTGGTGTGCTTTTGTATTGCTTACACTGTATTACTCTTGGTTATGTGCAAATGCTTTATACACTGCCTCTAAGATAAGCCTGACTGCTCATGCCAAGCTACCAAGAGGGTGAGCAGGGGTTATTATAGTAGTGTATCTCCACTATCCTGACTAGGAAGAAGGGTCCCTACTTGGACAAAGGTGCATGCACGTGCGAATTAGAGACCCCCATTTCTACCATTGGTTGTCAGTGGTGAGGATAGGACTTGTGTTTGCACTTGACTTACAGTGATTGGTGTGCACTACTACCATATCACAGACCATAACCAGACACATACATTTTTTACTGGTCTATTTTTGTGATCCTATCATTTTGGAACTTTAACTTCCTACTGCATCATGCCTGACACATCAACATCATCACTTGCATCCCTAGAGGTGGTCTTTGAGGAGGACAGGCTGGAAGCCTACAACATCAAAGAGTTGAAAGCTATTTGTAAAAACCTAAAGGTCCAAGTCAGAGGCCTCATCAGGAAGCAGGAGCTAAAAAAGGCGCTGAGGGCCTGGTAGCATCCAGACATGCCAGTGAGCAGTCTGGAAATCTTAGTGGGAGGGCGGAGGAGCCCACTCCTAGGGTAGATGTGCTGTTGGGAGGGGTGAGGTCCCTCCCAGCCAGGTAGCAGTGGTTTGTCCCCAGAGGAGCAGGAGGACAGAAGGCTAGCTATCAGACATAAAATAGAGCTTGAGAGGCTCAAGATGGAGTCACAAAGTATGCAATTAGACCATGAGCTTGGGCTCACGCAGGTGAAATTGAGGAGCAAGTCCAGCACGGTTGGTGGCAGCAACTCTTGTGCAGTCAGATAGAATTATGCACATCCCCAAGAATGTAGATGAAGAATTCAAGAAGGGGGATGACATTCAAAGGTGGTTTCAAGGGTATGAGTCATCTATTCACATGAATGGAGGGCAGGGTTGTGGCCTCTCTTTCCAGAAGAAACAAGGGATACCCTGATAGCTTTGTGTACGGGGAAGATCCTCACCTATGATGACATGAAGGATGCTCTCCTCACTAGGTATGGACTCACTCCTGACAAGTACAGGGATTAGTTTAGGGCCAGTAAGAAAACTGATGCCAACACTTGGTTGGACGGTATAGATTCTTTTTGCAGGTCACAGGATGGCTGAGTGAAGGGCAGTAATGTAACAGATTTTCAGGGCGTCTACAATTTGATTGCATGGGAGCACTTGTCTAGTTTATGTTTTGCAGAGCTGTGCCAGCACTTGGTTGATAGTAAGCTGACTGACCCCAGGAAGCTTGCTATGGAGGCGGACCGCTGGTTGAGAACCAGGGTCCACAAGAAAGCATTTGGGGAAGACTCAGCCAAAGGTGGGCCGGTTCCCCAGAAGAAAAGTGGGGGGACAAGAGTAAACAGAGGAGTTCTCTAAATGGCCCCAACCTAACAGCCGGGGTCAAGGTTCCTATCCCCCAGGAGATAAGAAACAAGGGGTCTCTTCAGGAAAGCCTACTGAGACCGGCCTCCGCAAGTGTTTGTTATGTGACCAGGTGGGTCACTTGAAGGGAGATTCTAAGTGTCCCAAGAGAGTACAGCAACACACTGGTGGGTAGTCCAAGGTGTTGGCTAGTGTAGCGCTTGGGGAGTAGGGGTGCCCACAGGAGGGTGGGTATCCCGCAGCAATGACCCTCGTCTCACTAGGGGACAGTGAGGTGGTCCCAGGAAACCAGATGCCCCCTAACGCAAAGAAATAGATGTAGGAGAATAGGATCTGCTTCACATGGTTACCCCCACTTCTTGGTGCTGTAACACTGTTTTTCGACTTTAGTCTGGCTGGGGCCCTGCTATTCAGGACCCCAACCTAGCTGCCTCCTCTCTAAATTGATTCCATGTACCTTAGGTGCATCACAGATTGGATTCTGAGGTGCCCTTATAAGTCCCTAGTATATAGTATACTATGTACCTAGGGCATAGGTACCCCAGAGGCCTACCAGGGTCTGAAGCATGGATTATGCCACCCCTGGAAAGCCCTCCAAAATGACACCACAGGTCTGCTACTGCAGCCTGGGTAAGGTGGTGCATGCACCCCTTACTGAGATATAGGTTCACTATATCCGACCTAACAGTGCACATAGAAACCTATCAGTCCTCCCTATGGCAGGCCTGATCAATCCTGCAGGTAGGGTACTTGGTTATATGTGAGAGGGTGCCCAGGCATGAGCTGATCCCCTCTGTAGCCTTCGTAATCTATCCTCCGGGGTCGTCAGTAGTGCAGCCTAACCATATACTCTTAGGTGCATTATAACTAAAACAGTTAATGCTAACTTTGGACTGACTGCATTGGAAACATGTTGTGTTTGGTGTCAAACACCCTGGAATCATGCCCCCACATCACTTCCTGATGTGAGAACATGATCCCACCCTTCTAGAGGGAGAGAAATGACAGCACCGGCATACCCGGTACCAACTTCAGGGCCCTGGCATCACAAAATGGATGCTGCAGCCACAGACACGGGTCTGGCCTCCTGCTGCTGACCGAAACTCCAGCAGGGGAGGCCTGGACAATAGGTTTCCTGTCACAGGAACGTGTAATCACCTCCCATACAGGCTTATGTGTATTGGGGCTGGGTGGGAGCACTCTCAGAGTGCTTTGAAGTCCTGCACTGGGGGCACATTTGGTGTCCCTGTGCATAGTCCAGCTCAAAACGGTTCAGGGGCTTCCAGCCCCTGCTCTGGTGTGAAACTGGACAAAGGAAATAGGTGTAGCCACCCCTCTTTCCAAACCCTCCCATAGGTGGGTCCCCAGAGCTAGTCCAACCCCTTCCTTAGGTATAAGTAAGGAACCCCTGGCAACAGGAGTTTAGATATCCCTGGACGAAACTCTGAAGCTGAATCCTGGAACTTTGACACTCTACTCAAGACTAGAGGGCTGAAGAAATCTCCCTTGGGGTCAAGTAGTGACTCCCTTGCTTGGCAGGCACCAAAGAAGCATTTTGCCGGTCTGCATCTCCGAAGCTCCCGCCGGACTCTGAAGTATTTGCAGCCCTGGAAAAGGATTTCCAGACATCTCAGAGGCCGACCCGAGTCCCCAGCAAAGCTGAGACCCGCAGCCCTCGTGAGTAACGTGGAACCAGAACTCCTGGTCACTGTGCACTTTTGCAAGTGCATTGACTTCTCGGCGTTTCTTGAAGTCGTGCTTGGGGTTACTTGTAGCCCCCACCTCGAGCAGAGAATCCACCAAAGATTGTCGGCCTAGTCACCCCGAGTGACCGGTGGGCCACCATTTTGTGATTCCTCTCGAGGTCCCTTTGCGATCCCTGGTCCATCGACTGGTAGGGTCCCTGTGAAGGTAACTTTGATTTTCCATGGGCTTCTCTGGTTGCTCCAGACGTGCCCTGACTCCCTACCAAGTGGTGAGTCCCTCAGACCTTGCTGGTCTGCACCGAAGCATCTTTCTCCTTTCTGCGTGGTTTGCTGTTGCCAAGAATTGTTGTGTCCAATCCAGGCACCGATGCTGTAGCACTCAACATACTTTGTGGGACAGCTCAAATCCAGCTCCAGGTTGTCCTCGACACCTCCTAGTCCTCGTGGCTGAAGAGTCAAGCTTCACCTCCTTCACCTGAAATCACCCGACATCGGTGGGCATTCGCCTATCGTGCTCCTGGTCACTGGCTAGTGACCCAGACTCTGTCCCCTCTGCTTTCAGGTTCTTCTCAACTTCGATCCAGGCTTGGATCTCTTCGGACACTTCGCATCTTCCTGGCAGCAGCACTTCTTTGCCAGCTCCCATTGAAAACAACGACGCGACCCGACACCATTTGACACCTATGCACCTGGCTTCCCTGGGTGAGGTAACTCGAGTACTCTTGTGCTCTCGTGGGTGTTGACCCTAGAACTTCCTAAGTCCCAAAGAATTTGGTCCAGACTCATTTCTAAGTGTCCCTAATCTTTAAGAATCTAACCGCGACTTTCCCCATAGTTGCTAACGGGAGCTCGCGGCTGTGTTCTCACACTGCACACGGCCCCCGTGGGTCCCTTGTGTCACTACCTTGGGTGGTTCCTTGGGCTCCCAGCAATTCTACAGGCTCTAGGCCTTGTGTCTAGTTAAGTCGTGGTTCTTATACCATTATTTTAGTATATGGTTTGGCTCGCCCCAGGGCCTAACGTGTATTTGTGCTATTTTACTGTACTATTTGAAGTGTAACTTATGTGTTTTGACCTCTAGCCTCATAAAGAGTCTAGTAGGGTGTGTTTAGAAATAAATACATATATTTTATGTATATATCTGGTGTGGTTGCCTTTCATTTAGCCATTCAAGAGATTATAGACTGGTAAAACAAGCTGCTTTACATTCCTTCAAGACTTAGCCTGAAGGCTGCTCTCCATAGCTACCACTAGGATAGCTTTCAATAAAGGTTGTCTTTAACCTATCGTCAATAAGGGGTTGTTTGGACTGGTGCAAGGTGCCCACTATAAGTAGTGGCCAGCATATTCCAGGCCAACTTCTTACAATACAGTCCCTGGGTGACCATCAATGGGAAAAGGGTAGAGGCTCTCAGAGATACTGGTGCCAGTGTGACCTCAGTCCGGTGTTACCTGGTCTCTGAGGAGTAGGTAGTTGCCGAGACATTCCACAAAGTAGTTGCTTTGGACAACTCAGAGTGCCAGTGTCTGGTGGCGCAGGTTCCCTTTGAGTGGGGGTGGTCTCAGATCCCTTAAGGGTGGTTGTGAGCCCTACCATGCCTATAGATTGTCTCCTAGGTAACGACCTGGAGCAGTCCTTGTGGAAGGATGTTGAGCTCAGGTCTCACTTGGAGATGCTTGGGTTGCCAGAGTGGCATGCATGTCCAATCGGTCAATGGAGGCCAGAAAGGGTGATCAGAAGGACCTGGAGCATGAAACAGTGGCCTAGGTTCCTGCCAAGAGAAAGGGCAGGGGGAGCGGGAAACCAGCCCATGAAGTTACCACGGACCGGGAGGAAGCTGACCTTGAGGGTGATGTTCCAGTGCCTACAGGGGAACAGGTAGCTGAACTGGGGGACATCACCGAGCTGACCCATTGGCAGGAAGAAGGTGGTCCCAACAGGCAAGTCTTCTGCAGGGAGCAGAAGGAGTGCCCTTCTCTGGAGGGTCTACGGTGGCTGGCTGCAAACCAGGCAGCTGGTGATCAGTCTGGTTCTACTGGGAGAACGGTCTCCTGTATAGCGAGCCTAAGGTTGCTGAGCCTGGGTCAATCCGTTTTCTGGTGGTACCCCAGCGCTTCAGGACCTTCTTACTGGGTCTGGCTGATGATGTGCCTTTGGCAGGACATTTGGGGTGGGACAAGACCTTTGACAGGCTTGACACCCACTTCTCCTGGCCCCAAATGCAAAGGCAGTCAGATGGACATTGCAGGTCTTGCCAAACTTGCCAGGCAAGTGGTAAGAGTGGGCGGAAGGTCAAAGCTCCTCTCCAACCTTTTCCAGTTGTTGGAACCCCTTTTGAAAGGGTAGGGATGGACATTGTGGGGCCACTGGATCCCAAGACAGCCATGGGCAACAGGTACATCCTGGTCTTGGTGGACCATGTCACCCGGTACCCAGAGGCAATTCCTCTCAGGACAACGACAGCGCCAGTGGTGGGCCGGGCAGTAATGGGGATCTTTCCCCACATGGGTTTTCCCAGAGAGGTGGTTTCCTACCGTGGAACCAATTTCATATTGAAGTATATGGCATCCCTGTGGAAGGAGTGTGGTGTTACCTATAAGTTCACCACTCCTTACCACCACAACGTAATGGTTTGGTGGAAAGATTCACCAAACCTTGAAGGTCATGTTTAAGAGTCTACCAGAACCCATTAGGCATAAGTGGGACGTCCTCTTGCCATGCCTTCTCTTTGCATACAGGGAGGTGCCTCAAAAGTCTCTTGGCTTCAGTCCCTTTGAGCTCCTGTATGGTCTCCCTGTGAGAGGACCTCTGAATTTAGTGAAGGAAGGCTGGGAGGCAGCTCCCAGGAAAACACCCCAGGATGTGTTTAGTTACATGCTGGCCTTCAGAAACCAAACTGCCCGCTTCAGGAAACTTGCTCAGGTGAACCTGGAAGCAAGCCAGAAAGAAATGAAAAAGTGATATTACCAGAATGCCACTCTGGTTAAATTTTAACCTGGGCAATAAGTGTGGGTCATGGCTCCAGTGGAACCTTGTGGTTTGCAGGAAGAGTGGACTGGCCCTATTGAGGTGGTGGAGCACAAAAGTGATGTCACCTACCTGGTGAATTTGCAGACCCCCTGGAACCCTTTGAGGGTTCTCCATATGAACCGCCTCAAGCCCCACTTTGAGAGGTCCAAAGTGAGCATGCTCTTGATGAGATGGAAGAGGAGAGTGAGCCTCTTCCTGACCTCCTGTCCCCAAAGGGGCACGATGCATCAGTGGAAGGTGTGATCCTCCCCGTACACTGACCCCATAGCAGCAGAGTGACTGTCACCAGTTGTTGGGACAGTTTTCTCCACTGTTCTCTCTGACCCCAGGTGTTACTCACTGATATACCCGTGATGTGGACACTGGTGACAGACCTCCTGTAAAACACAAGATTTACAGGTTGACTGATCGGGTCAGGATCAGCATTAAGGAGGATGTCTCTAAGAAGTTGGCATTAGGCATGATAGAGCCCTCCAGCAGTCCTTGGGCCAGCCCAATGGTCTTGGTCCCAAAGACTGCTGTACCCGGTGCCACTCCAGACCTGCGGTTTGTGTGGACTACCGTGGGCTCAATGCCATCACCAGGACTGACGCACACCCCTCCCCCAGAGCTTATGAGCTCATTGATCCGTTGGGAGCTGCCAGGTTCCTCAGCACATGTGATTTAATATCTGGGTACCGGTAGATTGCCTTAACCGATGGGGCCAAGGAGAGGTCAGCATTCTCAACCTCAGAAGGACATTACCAGTTCCGGGTGATGCCTTTTGGGTTGAAGAATGCCCCTATCACCTTTCAGAGGTTGGTCAACCAAGTGTTGGCTGAACTGGAGGATTTCAGTGCCCCCTACCTAACTGAGATTACAGTGTTTAGTTCCAGCTGAGAAGAACACTTGCAGCACATCAGGAAAGTGTTGAGGGCTCTGCAGAGGGCAGGCCTCACGATCAAGCCCAGTAAGTTCCAGATCAGGCAGGGTTCTATGGTGTACTTGGGACACAAGGTAGGAAGGGGCCAGGTGGTACCCCTACAGCCCAAGATTGACACCATTCTGGCCTGGGAGCCCCCCAAGACCCAGACAGAGGTGAAAGCATTTTTAGGTCTCACCGGTTACTAGAGGAGATTTGTTAAGGGCTTTGGCACCAATGTTGCCCCCTTAACAGAGCTGACTTCCAGGAAGCAGCCCAAGAAGGTGATCTGGACTGAGTCCTGCCAGAAGGCTTTTGATGCCCTGAAGGCAGCCATATGCACAGCGCCTGTGCTCAAGGCACCTGACTTCACCAAGGTATTCATTGTGCAGACTGATGCTTCAGAGCATGGTGTGGGAGCGGTGCTCTCACAACTAAACAAAGAGGGCCTAGACCAGCCTGTACTCTTCCTTAGCAGGAGACTACCCCCAGGGAACAGAGGTGGAGTGCCATAAAAAGGGAGACTTTTGCTGTGGTCTGGGCACTGAAGAAGCTGAGACCCTACCTGTTTAGAACTCACTTCTGAGTTCAGACAGACCACAGGCCCCTCAGATGGTTTATCCAAATGAGGGGGGGGAATCTAAAACTGTTGAGGTGGTCCATCTCCCTACAGGGAATGGACTTTATGGTGAAAAACACCACCCTGGCACAGAACATGCCAATGCAGATGGTCTGTCCAGGTTCTTCCGCATTTGTGAAGAGAACTCCCAGGAGGTTGGGTAGTTCTCCCTACTTTCAGCTGGAGCGAAAATGTGTTAGACTTGGCATCTTTTGGCGTGTTTCCACTGTCTTTTTGCTTTCTGACCTCCCGGTTTTGTCTTTGTTTTTGCTGGTTTAGTATCTTTTCACACTTTTTCACTGCTGTTCAGTGTTAAAGTGCAAGTTCTCCTGTTGTAAATTATGTTATGGATTGGTGTTTCCATGACTGGCATATGTGATGTACTGGTGAGGCCCTAGTACAGTGCACTGAGAGTGCCAGGGCTGGTAAATCAAATGCTACTAGTGTGCTTGCAGCACTAGTTGTGCCACCCACAGAAGTAGGCCTGAAAAGGTAACTCAGACCTGCTGCCGTAGCATCTGTGCTCAGTTGGTAACTGCCATGTCGACCTGGCAAGTGCACCCACTTGCCAGGTCCCAGCCTTCCCTTTTTCTACATGTCAGTCACCCCTAAGGTAGACCCAATGTACCCCTGTGGGCAGGGTACTGTCTAAGTTAAAGGTAGGGCATGTACTGATGTGTGTGAAATGTTCTGGTGGTGAATTACAGTGTATTTCGTTTTTCACCATTGAAGGCTGCATGTTCCCATAGGACAGAATCGGAAGTTTGTTTGTACCATCTTATAAACATAACTACCCTTGAGAACAAGGTAGAAAAATGAGGTTTAGTATGTCTGGACGCAGAATGTTAAAATGCATCTTTTAGTGAAGATGATTTCTACATTCTGTTTGAAAATACCACTTATAGAAAGTAGGTATTTTCTTGCTTAGCCAACCAGTGTGCCTCTGCTGGGGTTGTGGATTGACTGTCTGGCTTTGGGATGACAGAGGCTGGAGAGAGCAGTGGCTCCAGAGAACCTGCTGGGTCAGGGCTGGGCTGAATAGACCTGGGCTGCATTTAGAGTAGTAAGAGGAGATTTCCTTGCACCTGAATGAGCCTGGTCCGCCTTGCACAATGCCTTCTCAACCCCCTGCTAGGAAGCTGCACCAATGATGACAGAACTGGTTTGGGCTGGGTACAGACACACTCTGTCTTCAGAGAAGAAAGGATTTTGTGGTATAAATTTCGGGGCCCTGACCACAGAATTTTAGAACTATTTTGGATTAAGAAGACTGCCAAGAAGAAGAGGTGGAAAAGCTGTGAGGACGAACTGCCACTTTGCTGTGTTGGCCTGCAGTGGCTGCTTCTGTCTTGGGCAGTGAAAGGACTGAACTTAAACTTTCTGCAATCTCTTTTTGTGAGTTTCTCAGAGGGCTTGAGGTAGAGCTTGCCCCCTGTTCAAGAAGTCTCAGTAACAGCAAAGACTTCAAGTTCGTCTGCACTCAGCACTGGGGACTGTGTGTTTTTTGCTGCAACAGAAGAAAAAGCAACCCGATGCCGCCTACTTTGCCGCTACCAACTCTGTGTCCTGAAGGCACCGCAGAGGGCACTGCCGCAGCGCCGCACCACAACCCTGGTCTCACCGACGATGCCAACTAATGCCGCCAAAGAGCTACTGCATGCACCGTGACCTGTGGACACCGCACTTCGCACCGCCTTGCTTCACGGCGTCGCCCTGGTATCCCCGATGATGCCGCTGCACACTGACATCGCCGCTGCTGCTTGCACCGTGGTTCAAGGCCACCTCTCGTAAGTTACACGACTCACCGCCCTCATCATGCAGCGCAGCCTTGGCCTACCGACACCTGCAAACACAAGGAGATGATGGACGGAGCGCTGAAACTTTTCTGACACTCACCCCCAGTCACAGATCTGTGTTGAATCCATCGTGATTCTTTAGCTCACTTCGCCACCTCAGTTCAGACCCCGCTATATGCAAATCAGTCTTGACCCTGTGCCTCATGGGAACAGATATGTATTGTGGTTCTGGACCAGAGGTGAGATATATACACTGTAGAAGAGTTGTGACTCTTTTTAGCGGTCTCCGGTGTGTCTGGAGTAGTCCCTTTACCATGAGACAGTAGCACTGTGGGTGTTGACATCTTGGCTTTTTTGAGGTCTTGAAGATTGTAAATTGTCTATCTCCCCTTGTTTTGCTACTGACCACCACAGTAAATATGTTTTTTTATTGATCTGATAATACATTAATTTATTTATTGTTGTATATAGATTTTTTGGTAAGGTGTGTGATTTGTTGAGGGATTGGCAGAACCGAGTTATAAGTGTGCAGTGTAGCTATGGCACGTCTGAGAATAATGTAGTGCTGTATGCCCCGTGTAGTTTTATGACTGCGTTGGATAGCTCCCCTGTAGGTTCCCAGAATACGGCTGATTGGTATCCACTTGGCCTCCATGAGAGTGGGGCAGATTTTAGGCTGGATAGTACTTAGAAATAGTTCTGAGTCTCTTAAGTACGAACGCCTGGGACATCACAAATGCTGATCGCAATTGGCCACAGGGTGGTAGTCTTTTGGACATTTTGTGAAAATAATAAAGTTCAGCATGCTCTGTAGGTTAAAAGATACACTTTATAGATGCTCCCTTACCCTTACGGTCGTGCATGATATGTATTGCTACCCCCTTGAGTCTGGAGAAGGGGGCGTGTATTTTTGTTGACGGAACGTAGTTATACGTGTGCGGCTTTCCGCACATGCGTCTGGGACACTGGGGAGAGTAGACTACTCCTGTACGAAGTTGGTTGCAAAGGGGCTGATATACCTGCAGCAGCTCGTGAGTCTAGGTAGTATCTAAGGAGACCATGCTGCGACATTTTAAGGTAAGAGCCCAGTTGCTTACTTGGGGGGCAGGGTCCACGCCGCCGGTGTGCGGTCACTTGAACTCCCATTGGAGCACTCGAGTTGTTAGTAATGGGGCTTGTGGCTTTCTCCCTATCGGAACGGAAAGTGCCCGATTGTGTGCAGACCTTGTGGTTGGGACTCTGGGTCCGGTTTAAGGATATTTTGTTGTGTGAGACACCACCAACAGGATTTTTGTAAGTTACCTCAATAGGGATGTTTGGCTTGGGCATAAGGGCGGTCGCATCCTCCTTGGTGTTGAGGTTGCTCACTGTAAGATATGATTCTATCTCAGCAGGTGCAGATGCACGGTTGCGTCTATCTGGAGATGTGAAGTGGTTCATGCTCAACCTAAGTAGGTTTGTGTAGAGGTGTGTTAACTTGGGAATTGGGCAGGTCTTACATGTAGATTCCATGCTTCATAGCACTGACATGAAGAACGGTCATTGTAGATGAGAGGCTTGCTGGTTTTGATTAGTATCAATATGTTGGTGGTTCTAATGGATGTATCACCTCGACTTCTCTTTTAACTGTCCTATATCCTTCGGTGGTGGTCACCCAATGCTTGAGTCTATTTCCCGGCATGTGCATGTGTTTATGCAGGGTAATACATGGCATCTTGTTCATGATGAGAACAAAGTGTATAGGTTTTAACCTGTGCTATATTGTTTTGTAGGTAGTATTCATGTTGAATTGTGTTACCCTTGTCCTGAGGAGGCCTGACTCAGTGGGCTGAACTGTGTCCATCTAAACTGAAATATGATTTTTTAATATTTTATACATGCTATCTAAGTGATTGAGTAGAGAGGGAGTTTTTCTCTGTGTAGGTAGTTTGCCACTTGCATTACCTCCCCCTGGATTGCTCTGATACTTGCATCTGTGTGCAACCGGGTTAAAATGGATGGGTACTACAAAAGAGTTTGAACAATTTATGGTTTTGATTATGTGTTTGTCTATATATACTGTTTTTTGCTTTTATAAGATTTGTAACTGTGCAGATACCCATATCTATCATAAAGTAAAGATATGCTAAAAGAATTGAGGACTCCCTCATGAGTCTTTTAAATAGTTGACAAGTTAGATTTGGGGACATGGCTCCCATGCATGAGACTAATTTATTTGTATTTTGGCCATAGTCACTTGTGCATATTTATCTCTGGACCTCTTTTGTGTTCTTCCACTTTGTTCTTGCCCAGATGCTGCCATGAGGGATTAGGGCATAACCTGTTTTTTGTGATTCATGGGAACAGTCAAGCCTGAACTGCCAAGCCAGGTCTCCTCTGAACCAAAAACAAGCATCCTGCGACCGGTTTCTGGGTAACACCCTGCGCCATCGACTCCAGTTCATCAGCTGACGACAGCACTTCAGCAACAATGACACCGCTGTTTGCATCGTAACCTGCCAGCACCGCGACGAGCAATGCATCACTTCGCACTGCAGCCCTGATCTCATCGACGCTGCTGGATGACCGTCACTGAGCCGCTCCCTGCACTGCGACCTGAGGGCACCGCATGCCGCACCGCTGCACTTCGCACAGCAGCACCTGACGCCTGCCAACGCCGGCGCTCCCGACTTTAACCGCGAGGAGTTTGATCTGCAACGAGTGTGACTTCAAGGGCCCGGCAACTCCTGCACTGACCTCCAGAACCAACGGCTTCGGACACTGTGCTTTTGGAGCTCAACGAGAGGTCGCTGACACCCTGCATTTCTAAAGGTACTGTTTTGCAGGTCTTCCGGACATTGTAGCTGGTACACAATGCCGCGGTAAGCCAGAACTGTTTGGATTTGTTGTTCACGACGCTGTGATAGCCCCAGACGGAGCTACCGACTTCAAGGAACTGTTTTTCAAGTTTATTTTGATAACTGAAAATTTCCAAGTTCTGTATTGTGGATTTTTATCGTTTTTGGTCTTGTCTTAAGTACAGTAAAATATTGTATATTTTGCCGAATTGGTATGGTGTCCTTTTATAGTGCCTTCCCTGTATTACTGTTTGTTATGTGCAAATGCTTTACACACTGCCTCGGAGAAAAGTTGACTGCTTGTGCCAAGCTACCAAGGGGGTGGGTAGGGGTTATTTCAGGAATGTAACTCCCTTATCCTGACTAGGAAGAAAGGTTCCTACTTGTACAAAGGTAGAAGCCCATGCCAACTAGAGACCCCTATTTCTAACAATAGGTTTACTATATCTAGGGGTCAATATACTTAAAACCTAAAAGTCACCCCTTTAGCAGGCCTTAACAATCCTGAAGGCAGGGTGCTTGGTTCTAAGGAAGAGGGAGCCAATGCATGTGCAGGACACCCCTGCCATCTACAGAGTCCATTCTCCCGGGTTGTTAGTGCAGCAGCCATTTACGACATATAGGATGGCATTATGCGACTGCGTGATGACCAACTCTAAAATGGCTGAAATCAACCCTATTGTGTTTGGTGTCAAACATTGTGGAATCATACCCCGGTAACTGATGTGGGAGGTATGATTCCACCCCTCAGAAGCGAGCTTCGTTAGGTCCCTGGTGTTCCCCATACCAGCCTTCTGGTCTTGGCAACAGAAAATGGTTGCTGTTGACCAGAGACACATTTCTGTCCTCCTGTTGCTGAGCCAAGCTCGAGCAGGGGAACGCAGAGCAATAGGCATCCTGATACAGGGAGGTGTGACCACCTTCTAGACACGATTTAGTGTATTAGTGCTGGGTGGGTGTGCTTGCCAGCGACTGAATGTCTACATGAGGGGCACATTGGTGTCCCTGTGCATAGTCCAGTTCAAAGCAGTCCTGGGAGCCATTGGCTCCTGCTCTGGCACAAAACGGGACAAAGGACATGGGAGTAACCTCCCCACTGTCCAGACCCTCCCCTGGGAGGGTCCCCTGAATCTGTCCAACCCTCTCCCTTGGGTACAAAAGGGCTTACCTGGCTGTAGGACCCTAGATCCGATGTGGACAAGATTCTGAACCAGAAACCACTGAATTTCAACCGTCTGGACACTCTGAACTTTGCTGGACTTCATTTGGGCCCGACTTCTTCTCCCTCTCAGCCTGAAGCATTGTCTGTGCCTGTGCATGATACAGGCTCCATGCAGGACCTGTGGAGCATTAAGGACAACTGAAGAAATCTCCCTTGGAGTGAAGGAGTCACATCCCTGCATCTGCAGGCACCACATCTCAACTGACCCATCTGCTGCTCCTGAGCACCTATGGACTCCGAAGGCTCCAGCAACACAGGATGTAGGTTCCTACATCCTGTGAGGTCTGAGCTGCCCTCTTTCCAAATTTGAGGCCAGTATCCATAGTTGGGGCTGCAATATCCATACCCCTGTTCATCGCATTCATTTGCAAGTGCATATGCTTGTTTGTGTTTGCTGAGCAAGTGCATTGGGCTCCAAGTAGCCTCAACCTCTGACACTATCTACTACCAAGAACTCTGACCTCCTTGCACCGAGTGCTCCGTGGGCTGCTGTTTGGTGAAATTGCTTGAGGTCCTCTCACGACTCCTGTGCCTCTGGCCTGTTGGTCCAATTCAGAGTCAACTTTGCTTTTCATTGACTCTTCTGGTTGCTCCAGGCCTGCCCTGACTCTGCTGTGTTTGATGAGTCTCCTGGACCTTGCTTCCGTGACCTTCTACATGGGTTGCCGTTGCCAAGGCTTGTTGGTGCTCCCGCCAGAAAGCGACCCCTCAGAACTTGACATCCTTCCTGGGACCGCACGCATCCAGTACCTGGTCATCCTCAAAATCCCTTGGCCCCGTGGATGTAGATTCAAGAACTCTATCAACGCACCAGAAGCACCCGACATCAGTGGGCATTTATATAACGAGCCCCTGGTCACTCTGCTTTCAGGTACTCTTCGACCAGAATCCACCTTTGGATTCCAACAGACACTTTTCTTCCTTCCAACAGCAGCTCTTCCTCGAAGTCCTCCACTTGGGTTTGATGGCGATTTCCAATGCCACTTCAGACTTATACACCCAGCTTCCCTGGGATAGGTAACTCAGGTACTACGCTATCCACAGGTGGGGTGACTCTCCAACCTCCTAACTTCTATGCAGTTTCTTCGAAGCCTACTGGTAAGGGTCCTTGAACTCTAAAACATCAACCGTGACTTTCCTATAGAATTGTACGGAGCACACGCTTATGTTCCCACACTGCACCCATCCTCCATGGGGTCTTACTTACTCACCTTGGGTGGTTCCTTGGGGTCCCAGTGATTCTATGTCCTCTAGACACTGTCTTGACTCGAGTCGTGATTCTTATACCACTATTTTAGTAAATGGAGCCCATTGTGCATTAGTGCTATTTACTATTGTTTCTGTGCTACAGTGTTGTGTGCTTTGTGATTATCTCCGTATAGGAGATACTGTGTCATACTAGAGAGTGTTATATTAATAAATACACATTTTTATAACTACTGTGTGATTCTCCTTTCATTTAAGCAATACTTTAAGGTTGCATGCTGGTAAAACAAGCTGCTTAACATTCCTTCAAGTCTAAGCCTGAAGGCTGCTCTCCACAGCTACCCCTTGGATAGCTTTCTAAGGTTATCTTTGACCTCTTAAATCGCCATATCGGTTGTTTGAACTGGTACAGTGTGCCAACTTTAATTAGTGAAAAATTGAATAAGGAGCACTCCTGTTTATGCTTGACTAAACTACTTTTTAAAATGTTCTGAAACGGTGCTGAGGTACTGAATCCGCTGTCACTGCGGATGTGTAAACATGAATAAACTCAAATTAGTATAGATCCTTGATAAGTAACGTAATGCAGTTATGTATTTAGTTATACAACTACAAGTACGGTTATCAAATCATCATTTTGACATTGCTGTTGAGACAATTGTGGGGTACATCATATTAATCATTCTTAATAGAGTGTACAGTAGTCATGAAATAATAACATTGAAAACAATAAAGCAATAATGCTGTTTTTCTCATATCGTTGGTCGACGTGCCCAATGCATTTCGGGATCTTAAATCCCTTCGTCAGGGGCAAACCTGGAATAAATATTAAAATGGTAAATAATTCCTGCTATATGTATAGGTGCTTATTAGATGCTGTGATGGTGGGTGTTAGCATTGAATGATGATATTCATGCGTTGTTCAAGTTGGTAACTGGTGCATGTCTGTGCTGCCAGGATGGTGAATCACGTGACACCCAACGTGTTGGTGACTGTTAAAGCTAGTAACAAAATAAGAAGTAGAGACAATGTAAGAGAACCAAGACTGACTTTAGTTCGCTAGTGATGTGACTAAGATGCTGGATAAACAAGTAATACCAAAAGTGCAGATGGGAACAGAAATGGACAGCAGGGTGACTGGAGATGAAGGAAGATAACAGACTCGCTGACCTTGTTGGCGCGGTGCAGGAGATAATAAAATGGACCAGAACGGTCATTCGGACAATTACTCAAAAAACCTGTGCGGAAATATGGCAATGAGTATACAAAAAAAAGCCTAGGAGACATAATGCCTCTAATACTGAAGGACGCTTACCTTTAATCAAGAGGTGTGGAGTTGGGACAAAACGCTTGTGGAGTAAGATTCCGTGCAGAAAAGAGACGCCGATGGTAGGAGGTCGAATAAAGGTATGTAAGTCTTCGGGGAGCAATAGCATTCGCCTATGGAAGATACGCGGGTGGTTAACGCTACACATACGAACAAATTATATCTATGAAAACGCGTCATGACCCTAGAAGCGAGAAGCTTACCTAATGTAATTGTGTGAATGTACTCGGAACGGGGGTATCCCGACAACGTATTACAAGACTGTCTCACACGAGCACAACAGCTTGACAGAAAAGAGTTACTGCAACAATCTACCAGACAATCATCAGACGGTTTAGTTTTTGTATCCAAATTCACCACAGCGTCAAAACCTGTACGAGACATCATCTACTCCAGATGGGAGATGCTAGCATCTGAAGATGACTTCAACAATTTATTTGCCACCAAACCACTGTTTGCATACACACGGGGCAAAACGTTGAAAACATTACTATCAACTCCTTCCCCTATCCTGTCTACCTTGAAGTTTAAAGGTACAAGGAAGTGCAGCAATTGCATTCACTGCAACAATGTCATCAGTGGTAACGTGTTAACTCATCCATCCTCTGGCAAACCCATAAACCTCAGACACTCATGTGATTGTAATTCGATGAACTTCATCTACTGTGTCAAATGCCCCTGCGGCAAAGCCTACATAGGCAAAACGGAAAGAAAAATCAAGGTTAGAATTACCGAACACAAAAGTAAAATCAGGAATCGCAGCACCACCTCTCCGCTAGCTACTCACTGGAATGAATCGCATCATGCCATATCACAACTCAGATTTAAGATTGTCGAATCTGTTAAACCCACACCGGGAGTAGATACTACACAAAAACTTCTTCAAAGAGAAATTTACTGGATTAAATTTCTTAACACTATGATTCCATCCGTCCTTAATGACCGGATTGACATGAGTTGTTTTCTGTAGAACTTTTTTCCACCAGACTCTCTGATCCATAAACCCCTTTAATACAACGGGATCCATATCAATCTTCCTAAAAATGTAGATTTACTTAGTGAGTTTTAGATACACTCACACACCTTTTCAGGCAGTACTGCCTGAAACACTAATCAAATCTACTGTACTGTTTGTGCCAGACTGAATGATCTAATTTTATGGTAATCACGTGGATTTTCTTTGGTAAAACTGTATTCACACTCACACCTTACATTTGAATGTATTTTTATTTTATCTCTTTCCTTTTAATCTTGCCACTGCACACAGCACCACACAGCACTCGTTTTATTTTTTGTTTTATTTTTCATTGTCCTTTTTGTTCTACTGTTTTCACCATCCAACTAATTGTTCTTCACAACACAGCCTTCAGTATTAGACGCATTATGTCTCCTAGGCTTTTTTTTTGTATACTCATTGCCATATTTCCGCACAGGTTTTTTGAGCAATTTTCCGAATGACCTTTCTGGTCCATTTTATTATCTCCTGCACCGCGCCACCAAGGTGAGCGAGTCTGTTATCTTCCTTCATCTCCAGTCACCCTGCTGTCCATTTCTGTTCCCATCTGCACTTTTGGTATTACTTGTTTGTCCAGCATCTTAGTCACATCACTAGCGAACTAAAGTCAGTCTTGGTTCACTTACATTGTCTCTACTTCTTCTTTTGTTACTAACTTTAACAGTCACCAACACGTTGGGTGTCACGTTTTTCACTATTTTTCTACATTTGATTCACCATCCTGGCAGCACACACATGCACCAGTTACCAACCTGAACAACGCATGAATATCATCATTCAATGCTAACACCCACCATCACAGCATCTAATAAGCACCTATACATATAGCAGGAATTATTTACCATTTTAATATTTATTCCAGGTTGGCCCCTGACAAAGGGATTTAAGATCCTGAAATGCATTGGGCACTTCGACCAACGATATGAGAAAAACAGCATTATTGCTTTATTGTTTTCAATGTTATTATTTCATGACCACTGTACACTCTATTAAGAATGATTAATATGATGTACCCCACAATTGTCTCAACAGCAATGTCAAAATGATGATTTGATAACCGTACTTGTACTTGTACTTGTATAACTAAATACATAACTGCATTACGTTACTTATCAAGGATTTGTACTAATTTGAGTTTATTCATTTGTGAAATTGTGTTTTTGGAGATTTACCCAACTAGTGAACAGTGCGAGGCACAAAGTGGGTTCGCCCACCTTATCTTTTCACTTTAATTAGTGGACAGCATATACCAGGCCAACTTCTCACACAGTCCAAAGGATCACTGCATTTCATCAGGACCAAGGGATTCTTATCTACCCATTTAGGGATGGTGGGTGTATTCATATGTGTAGTACCATACCTTAGAAAACTGTAGCTTATAACATAGTATGCCTTATATTGTAATGCATTGTACTTTCTGTGCAGAACTAGAAAGAGAGACAAATGACAACAAGATTAAAAATGCTGGTGCAAGTTGGGGTCCGCCAAGATATACAGTAACTGGCTGATACAGTAAGTTGTCATTCAGTGTGTACAAAAACTTGCTGGGTGCCGCACTTGCCGATTTCATTTAAAAAACGTAAAGACAAGCTAGTAGTACACTCATGCAGCTGGTTAGTGGGCATGGATGCAATAGAAAAAAATCACAAAAGTACCGACACAAGAGTTGGTGAAGTACCCTGGCGCTTGCCTGCATGATAACACGCCAATGTGGTGGCTTAGGAAGCAGACTGGTGGCAGGAACTTACCTAATCGTGCAGGCAAATGGCCTCGGTCGTTTGGGTCAGGAGAGTCGCACAATAGCATACCAGAGAACCAGTGGGAGAAGATATATCATCAACCTGAATATGGACTCAAGATTGTCTGGTTATGAGTGGACAAGCGGGGGGGGGGAATGGTTAGGTAAGGGAAAAGGTAAATAGATCGGTAGTTGCCGGTCGGCGGGGCCCAAAAATGTATGGTTGTGGACAGAGTGAAAAGACGACGTGGAGTAAACAAGTAAGTTGAAGTTTCTTTATTGATCCTTGACAACTTCCAAGGTAAAAGGCCGGTCAGAGCTGACAGCAAAACCAACAGCCGTCCTGACCATTCCACATGCCACCATTCCAATATAGAACTGGTAGTCATTGTGGCATGTGCATGAGTTAAAGCTATACAGAACCCAGCACATCTTTTCCCTTACAACATTGAGAAAAGAATAGCTATGCAGAATACATACAATTGAAAAATAAACCAAAACACAACAAAAGAGCATATGCATGAACTTCAACCAGCATCATGACTAAAAATGCATCAAGATTTAGCATTTCCTTGAACCAAACAGGCAGTCTCATCTTCTCTTACAGAAGCATTAGAACTTGGCTCACTATGAATGATGGCACTGGGGACACTTTGAGAAGTGGAAGTCATGCTTTGGTCACAAACAAATCTATGTTTGGATAACCTTTCCATATTCTACCATTTTCCATCATTAAGTTTAACGGATCTACCTCTCAAGGCAATGATTTGTATTAGCAAGGAAATTTGGATTGACCTTTGGCAACAAAACCAGGAACTCTCACTTTAACCCAATCCCCATCTTTAAAAACAACTTGTTTTCTTCCTTTAATTGGTCCATTAGTAACATACTTGTTCTGAGCTTTGTTACAACTGTTTTTCACTAACTCAGGTTTCACATTAGAAACATTTAAATCCCGCATCCGGGGTCTAACCAATTTAGTGGATCTAACCTGCCCTTTAATAATGCAAAAGGAGAAACTTTGGTGACAGCATTGAGAGTGGTACGTAAAGCCCACAGCAAATTTACTAGTTCTTTTTTCTAGTTCAAACTATTGGCAATGGACAATTGAATGTTATTTTTTATGACCCTGTTACAGCGCTCCACTAAACCATTGCAGAGGTGTTGATATAAGGAAGTAGTTATATGTTTGATGCGCCAATGACACAAAAACTCTTGAAATTCCTTAGACATGAACATGAATCCCATACTTGTCGCTAATGAAAGGAGGACGTGGAGTTAACAGGTAAGTTGAAGTTTCTTTATTAATCCATGACAAATTTCAAGGTAAACAACCGGTCGGAGCAGACAGCAAAACCAACTGACGTCCTGACCATTCCATATGCCACCATTCCAACATGGAACTGGTAGTCATGGTAGCATGTGCATGAGTTAAAGCTATACAGAACCCAACACAGAGGCCTTGGATTTTTGATATTTAAGGAGAGTTCCTCTGGTGACATCGAAGGTCCAAGGCCATTTCGAGTCCACCTGCAGGGAGGATGGCTGGAGTGATCGATAAATATTGATTGCGGGGTCCTTGGATGAGGAAACGCATAGACCAGAAGATTGCGGGATATGCCTCGAGGGATGCAGAAAGTTGTGTTCAGGTTCACTGGAGGCCTCGTTTTCGGCTTTGTGGCTTGGCAGGGTGGGGTGAAAATTGTCAACAAAGCAAGTTTCTCTGCTGCGTGCAGGTATTCAAGCAAGTGACTTAATCGCAAGTTGGGATGCCGGCGAAGTATGGTCCGTCCTTGGAGTAAAACACAAAGAATACAGTACTTCCAGCAGGATGAGCTCAATTTTCTTGCAGACCTACCCCTCATCCTGTTGTAACGGGAGGTGCAGTGCCCCGAGGCGGAAGGGAGTGTAAGTCAGGCTGGATGGCGTGCATGCACAGAGGCTGGATTGGAGATACTGTGTGGTGTCAAAGTATGGGCATCATGTTGTATGCAGCATCGTACCGAGCTCGAGTCATTAAAAGAGTAGATCACAATCAGTTATGATGGCTAATAACACGTAGGAAGGGTTTCCCTGGCTTGAAAAGCATCAGCCTAGATGAATGAGTCAAGAAATTCTTTGGGATAGGAGAGGCTGTCTTAGACTCGGGAATGGGCACCCTCTTTGAATGATGAGAGCAGCATGCCTGAGAGTGAGTAGGACACAGAATGAGTTTATCTGAGTAAAAACACACTCAGGCTAAGCGAGGTCTCAAGTCACTCACGAGGGATATCAAGGATTCTACCGGGTCTTCTTGGGGTAAGACTCCTTGTCAACCTGTCTAACAATAAACCCAATAACAGGGAGACATGCACTTGGTGAGATTGGGTACTTATGCTTCTGTGGTGGGGTCATATCAGATAGATCATAGTGACACCTCCCCCCATGGTATATCATCATTTAGTCCAGTGTGGTGTGTGGAGAGGTGGTAAATCCATTGTTGTTCTTTATAGAAAAGGTTGTCCTTATATATGTGTGTATGGGCTTCTAGGACTGTCCAGTGTAGGTCATCCGGGGTCTGTCTAGATTCTGTGCAGTGAGTACTCAACTTTGTTGTAGCTCTGCTACACCTCATGTTGCTACGGTGTTCTATGATTCCTGTTTTTACAGCCCTAGTTGTCATTCCTATGTAGCATTTATTACACATTATCATATAAATACAGTTTTTGGTATTGCAATTCGTGTGAGATTTGTGGGCCCAGATGTCAGTAGGACCAAGTGGAATTTCTTTAGAGGGTGGTGTCAGTGGGCCTAAACTGCAAGAGCCACAGGGATAGTGACCTGTCACTGGAGGGAGGCCCCAAAGAGATGGTTGAGGTACAGGTCTCTTAGTGAGTGCCTCTCTCCAGCCTTCACATGCCCTCTCCACTGTCCATATTCTATGCACTCAGTACTTCCCTCTTCACCCTCCATGTGCTCTTTCCATGCTTCACATTCACTTCAAATGCACTTCCACTCTGTACATTCACTGTCCATGGTCCAAACCCTTGCCTGAGTATCTTTTCTCCACACACCGAAACCATATCTTATAAGTAAGCTCTACATCCTAGTTCCACCACACGTGTCCACACTGCACAACCCCCATCCTCTCTCTATGTTACACTTTAAATCTCCATATCTCCTGTCTAAGCTCCTTCACCATACTGTCTATTTGATCTCCCCCAACCATCCACTTTCCACCAGGTACCTCTACATATCTGCCCTCCACTGTCGACCTCCATACAAGCTCTTTATCTTCAATGTGGAAACTCCAATATCTACAGGCACGTTCCTCCCTTCACTTGCACACTCCACTCTACATCTTTTGTTCTCCCTCTAAATCTGTTCTTCATATTACACATCTTATCTGAGCACTTTCCGTTAACTCTGCAATGTCCATGTGCTCATTTTCCTTTTTCCATTTGCTTTCCATGTTTGCTTTATCCATTCTACGCCTATCACTTGCATTCTCTACACACTACTTCCATACTTCCATTCTGCTCTACATCTTGTCTCCAACCTATCTACGACTGTTCATGCCATCTGCTGATAACCCTTCACCGGCTACGCCCCCTATGTATATAGTCTCCACCATCTAAACCGGCCTCTACATCTACTGTAGACCTTGATATGAGCCCTTAATAACTGCTGAACATCCACTGACTCGCCACCTCCAGCCTCCCCAAATACTCAATTTTTCTTGAAACTGCTGTCTGCTGAAATGCTAGCCAAATCTGTTTGCACACAACAATGACTTGCCATATGCATACACGTCTATCCAACTTTCTACTGTTCCACTGTCCACAAACGCTACTCGTGACTGCTCTGCAAATTCAATCTTAATACTCCACTTAGTCTGTTGCTCTCTGTTCTTCCGCACTCCACATCCCCATCTCATGTCTGTTCCCCTCGCTAAATATCTGTGAGAATATCTTCTCACCTTGTAGGCTATCTTTATTATCATCCTCCCTTAAGAACATCTACTTAAGCCAATTCTTGACTCTTACCACCACTTAAAGAGAGGTACTTTAAATACTATTTGGTAACACCCTCTATTCAGAGATAGGTACTAGCATTACTTATTCTCACCTTTCATTCATTACAACCACGCAACACACAAACACCCAAAGCCATTCACAATACCTTGATTACCTAACCTGTTCACACTTTGTACCCTTAACCATGCATCACCAATCAATCAACGCAAAGTAAATTTGGACATCACTTATAATCACTGAATAGGGAAAATGCACACCAGTCTCCAGCACCCACTGACGAGTCACTCATTACCTTTCTTTTTAACCTACTCTCACTTACATGAAAAGTATTTGTAAGTGATTTTGTATCTCACTACTTCATTTTCCCACATGAACTCAGTAACTTGCACATCCACTCACTCGCAATTCACCAACCCTTCACCTAAAACCATTCACAATAAAACTCATTTCTGTTACTCTGTCCCCCTGAGAATATTGCCCACTTGCACAGCTCCTAAATCATGATGTCCACTGATAACGCTTAATAACACCCTCTCACCCGTAAATCGTCTACCACTTTCACAGCCAGTTACCTATTACTGCTTAGACAGCCAGCAAGAACCAAAAGAAGAGATGCTAAATACGATTGAGATAAGTTGCCTAAATTCATTGTGGTAGGTTTTTCTGGTCTTCTCTCAATCAAAGATTACTGGAAGTGTAAACAATATTCAGTATCCAGTAAGTAAATGTATTTGTATTTAGCATTATTGCTGCGATTCAGAGAAAAGTGGTAGTACTTCAGTAAGGAATGTGGCAATACCATTTCCATTCACTGAAACCTAGTCAATACAGCTTGAAACGGATGTGACAAAGGAAAATACCCTCACCTCATGTTATTCACCATTAAAATTTACATTCGCAGTAATTGCAATTAGTGGTTCCTGAGAAAAGAGGTGGTATTGTAGTATTACCACAATAGTATTTCAGACAGGTACCTGACATTTAGCAATTGAGGGCCTTTGTGTTTCTGTTTACCATCTCACTCTAGTGCTGTAAAGGTCTAGATGAATGACCTTGGGAGGAATACCTATCAATTACAGGAAGGTAGATCAAAGTAATTATTGTGGAATCCTTTTGAAGTAGGTAAAAACTATCCAGAGGTCCTTGTAGGAGAGTAGGATCTGCTTCACATGGGTACCCCCACTTTTTGCTGGTGTTTCACTGTTTTTCGACCTTAGTCTGGCTGTGGCCCTGCTAATCAGGACCACAGCCTAGCTGTTTCCTCTCTAAAATGGTTTGCATGTACATTAGGTACATATCTAATTGTAAGGGTAAGGGTGTGCTTGCACCACTTAGAGTGGTATAGGCTACCTATATCCACACCTATATACAGACACATATAAACCTATAAGCCACTCCTATGACAGGCCTTGACAATCCTGAAGGCAGAGTGCTTGGTTTTATGTGAGAGGGTGCTCAAGCATGAGCTGAACCCCTCTGCAGCTTTCGTAAATACTTCCTTATGGCTGTTCTGTGATACAGCCATATCATATACTCTTAAGTGCATTATAACCTCGCGGTAAATGCTAACTTTGGAATGGCTGCATCAAAACATGTCGTGTTTGGTGTCAAACGCTTTGGAATACTACACCCCCCCGCCAGTTCTGGCGGCGGGGGTAGCATTCCACCCTTCTAGAGGGAGAGACATGTTCACACTGGCTAAACCCGGTAGGACTTTCCTGATCCCTGGCATCACAAAATGGATGCCTCTGCCACAGACACGGGTCTGGCCTCCTGTTGCTGACCAAAACTCTGGCAGGGGAGGCCTGGACAATAGGTTTCATGTCAAAGGGAGGTGTCACCACCTCCCCAGACAGGCATAAGTGAATTGGGGCTGGGCGGGAGCACTCTCTGGTGCTTTGAAGTCCTGCACTGGGGGCACGCTTGCTGTCCCTGTGCATAGCCCAGTTCAAACCGGTTGCTGGGGCTACCTGCCCCTGCTCTGGTGCGAAACTGGACAAAGGAAATGGGTGTAACCACCCCTCCTTCCAGGCCCACCCATAGGTGGGGCCTTAGAGTTAGTCCATCCCCTAAACTTACTATAAGTATAGGAATCCAGTCACTAGGGCTTCAGATTACCTTGGACGAAACTCTGCATCATATATCCTGGACCTTCGACGTTCTATCCTGACTAGAAGACTGAAGAAATCTCCCTTGGGGTCAAGGAGTGACTCCCCTGCTTGGCAGGCACCAAAGAGGCAACTGACCAGTCTGCATCGCTGAAGCTCCTGCTGGACACTGAAGTCTTTGCATCACCAGAGTTAGATTTCCAAACTTCCCCGAGGCTACCCTGAGTCCACAGCAAAGCTGAGGCCCATGGATATCGTGGGTGACGTGGAACCGTGACCCCTGGACACCGTGAACATTTGCAGCAACACTATCTTCCTGGTTCTCCTTGAAGTTGTGCTATGGGCTCCGAGTAGCCCCAGCCTTGAGCACTTCCTGCACCGAAGATTGTTGGCCTCCACTCCACGAGTGACCCGTGGGCCAGCTTCAAGTGTGACCTCTAGAGGCCCCTTCGCGATCACTAGCCCGTTAGCTAGCAGTTCCCCAATAAGGCAACTCCTTTTCTACTTGTGCTTTTTGGATTGCTCCAGATGTGCCCTGACTTACCCTTGCTGGGTGAGTCCCTCAGACCTTGCTGGTCTGCACCGCAGTCCTTTCTCTGAATTCCAGTGACTTGCCGTTGCCAAGGCTTGTTCGGTCCATTCTGGTCACTGACACCGCAGCACTTGACAGACTTTGTGGGACAGCTCGAATCCGCCTAGTGGACTTTGTCGACGCCTCCTGGACCTCGTGGCTGAAGAGTCAAAACACCCATCAACTCACCTGAAGCACCCGACATCTGTGGGCATTGGTCCATCCTGCCCTTGGTCACTGGCAAGTGACCCAGACTCTGTCCCCTCTGCTTTCAGGTTCCTTCCATCCTAGATCTGGGCTTGGATCTCTTCGGACACTTCTCCTCTTCATGGCACCAGCAGTTCTTTGCAGGCTTCCATTGAAATCGATGACGCGACCCGACACCAAAAGACACCTATGCACCTGGCTTTCCTGGGTGAGGTAACTCGAGTACTCCGGTGATCCCGTGGGTGCTAGCCCTAGAACTTCTTAAGTTCAAAAGGGTTCGATTTTATCGTTTGCGAAATGACACACATAGCCATTATAAGCTATATGTATAATGTTCTTCATATAAAAGTAAAAGACTGTCTCTGTAGAATGACTAGTACATTTCAAAACTGTGAAAGTCATCAATAAAGTATGTAAAAAAACTAAAACGTTCAAAAAGGTTTGGTCTTGACTCGATTAGAAGTGTCCCTAATCTTTAAATTTCCAACCGCGACATTGCCCATAGAAGATAACGGGAACCCGCGGTTGTGTTTACACACTGCATACAGTCCCCGTGGGTCCCCTGTGTCACTACCTTTGGTGGTTCCTTGGGGTCCCAGTGATTCTACAGGCTATAGGCCTAGTGTCTATTCCAGTCGTGGTTCTTATACCACTTTTTTGGTATATGGTTTGGTACGCCCCTAGGGCCCAAACGTGTATTTGTGGTATTACTGATAATTGCTGACCTGTAAACAAAGTACTTCGAACTCCAGTCTCAGAAAGAGACTAGAGGGGTGTGTTTTATATAAAATACATATATTTTGAATATATACGTGGTGTGGTTGTCTTTTCATTTGATCATTCAAGAGATTGGTAAAACAAGCTGCTTTACATCCCTTCAAGACTTAGCCTGAAGGCTGCTCTCCATAGCTACCACTAGGATAGCTTTCAATAAAGGTTGTCTTTAACCTATCACCATAAGGGGTTGTTTGGACTGATACAAGGTGTCACACTGGAACTAGTGGATAGCATATATCAGGCAACCTTCTCACAGTCCTTACAGAGTAATAGTGAAGTAATGCCAACACACCCTGACATACTCATGAAGCCACTGTGTAGTTATGTGAATGCATACTGAAGTAGTCATGAAATCGTTGTGAAGTAGTCTGGTTCCATCTCCTAGCAGTCATTGAGTCATTGTGAAGTAATCTGCCCCCATCCACTAGTTCTCACAGAATCACCCTGGAGTAATCTTCTGTCATCCTGTTTTTTGTCATGGAGGGATATAAAATTACCGCCGTTTTTGCGTCCATTTTCGGGCGAAAAGCGGCAATAATTTTATCGCCTAATTAGCAAGGTCACGCTGTCGTGTGAAACCTTGCATTAGCGCCCGGATTCTTAACGCCCAGCTTTGCATCTCTAATGAGATGCAAAGTGGGCGTTCCAGACCTGACATGACTGGAGAAATGTCGCTAAGCGACATTTCTCCTATCATCAAGCCCCAAGCTATGAAGCATAGCCGCAAGAAAAGTAGCGATAACCCCTGTTATCACTACTTTCCTTACGCCTGCTTCAGGACTGACTTAGCCATGATATCCTATGGAAGGTGGATATCATGGCTAAGTATGTGAGGCCCTATCATCAAGCTAACGCCAAACTTCGTGAGATTATCACTGGGTTTCCAGCGATAATCTCACGTTTGGCAGTTAGCTCTAGGGTTTTTATCGCTTTTGAGATAAGCGTTGCTAATAGCACGCTATCTCAGCGATAAAAATCCACGTTCGCCGGCGATAATTATCCTAGCGCTAAGTGCGCTAGGATAATTATCGCTGGTTGTTGCTGATATGCCCCGTGATTTCTTGTAGTACAGCGTAAAGAGCTCTCGAAGAGTCAGAAACCATGAGCAGCCGCACCTGAACCAGTCAGTAGCCAGGGAAGACTCCATCCAAGATGACAACCTGCACCATCGCAACCAAACTCTACGTTGCCTCTAATTAAACCTAAACACTATTGTAAAAAAGCAGCACGAGCATTTAAAGCTACATGGCAATGCAACATCTCCCTTTCACTTAAACCAAAAAAAGCAAATAAGATTGTAATACAAAATAAACTTCGTTCAACTTAAACTCTTTGTATCTCGAAGGTAAAACAATTTTCTCTTAAGTCTGTTCCTTGCAAAACTGTGAACAGCCAACATAGTCATTCCCGTACATGCATTAGTGTCTTCATGAGATAACACAGCTTCTGGTAACTCCCCTTGACCACCCACATTTGCTTCAGAAGCACCTTGAAGTGAACTGCCTGACACATTTCTTGTTCAGGACCAACTAAGGATCTATAAACAAAATTGCCAACAATCCTGGAATTTTGCCCTCTCTTGTGATCACCTTCATTTCCACCAATAACCACACCAGTATCACGCTCGCACTCGCCACAACCCCCAAATTGCAAAGTCACACAACTACAAGCTAATTCATCAGTACATTGCTAGCGTCCTCAATAATTTATTTTTGAAAGGGTTTGAATTTGACTAAGGAAACCGTTTTCCAACATCCACGACCCTTGAGTAGTACTGCAGAGCGAGTTACTCTGATAACCTGTACAGGAACAGAAAATGTTGATTCTCCTCTGCTTATCTTCCTTGGTTTTTTAACCAACACACACTCTCCGACTGAAAAATAATGTATATACATAGAGGAAGATGCATCCTTAATTATATACTTGCTTGTAAAAGGTTTCCTGACACAATCATCACTACTACCATGTTCTTGTATGTTCCTTTGAAAAGATACATTACTGCTCCAAGTAGGATTAAGAACAGTTTTAGCTTCTCTACCTTTTAACAAAACAAAAGGACAAAACCCTGTAACTGAATGAGGAGTGTTTAAATAACTCCACATTTAGGTTTGCAGCCAAAGTGGTCTGAATCCTTTCTTTGAAAAGTCTGTTACATCTTTCGACCAAACCATTGGCAGCTGGAAAATAGAGAGGAGTGTTTTCATGCTTGATACTATGTCTACACAAGAATTCCCTAATTTTCTCTGAAACAAAATGAGTGCCTTTATCAGAGACCAAAATATTTGGACTTCCTTCCATAGCAAACACTTTTTATCCAGAAATCGAATAGCAACATCTGTTGTTGGGCTGGACACAAAATCATAAACTAGCCACTTAGAATAATTATCTACAAGGACAATGCGAAATTTCATATCGCTGGGCAACTTGTGATATGGACCTGAAAAATCAATAGTCAATTTACTCGATGGTTTTTCTGGAAAAGGATTCGTTCCAGTTTCACACTTGTTTACTTTCCAGTGTTTATCAGAAGTTAAGCATTCTGGACACTTGTTTACATACTGCTGCATGGATGTGTCCATACCTGGCCGCCAGTAATATTTGTGGAGCAACTTTATGGTGGCTGTCATGCCAGGATGTCCAGAATGCTCATTAGACAATAATCTAAGTCTTAAAGTTGCGGGTGGTATGAATAAACATTGTCTGGTTACCAAACCATTCTCCACTGATAACTCAGCAGAAACCTGCTGAAATGGCTCGAGGTGAGTGTTCAAATTTCTTACATATGATCATTTACTTAAAATGTATTCCTTAACTTCAGCTAATACCGCATCATTATTAGAATGCTGAATCCACTCATCCTTAGTAATAGTACTAAACAAATGAGTTACAGCATCAACGACTAAAACAACACACTCCTGATCACAAATCACATCCTTCTCTCCATGTCATTCAAGTGGCATATGTGATAAGCAATCTGCTCTGTAATTCTTACCACTTGGAATGTACTTCACATCAAATGTGTACTCTTGCAATTTAGATAACAAACGTCCCAATCTAGAAGAAGCAGCAACAGTACCTTTACCAGACATTAGAGATAAATGGTGGTGTTAGAAATGGGGGTCTCTAGTTGGCAGAGGTAGGTACCTTTGTCCAAATAGGGGCGCTTGCTTCTAGTCAGGGGAAGGGGCATATACTCCTAAAATAATCCCTGCTCACCCCCTTGGTAGCTTGGCACGAGCAGACAGGCTTATCTCAGAGGCAGTGTTTAAAGCATTTGTGAACACATACAGTAATACAGTGAAAACACTACAAATGCACACCATACCAGTTTAGAAAAATAAATAAACTTTATCTAAACCAAAACAAGACCAAACGACAAACGTCCACAGTACAGTTATCAAGTTATCTTCAAAAATAGGTTATTCACTCAAATAAAGCTTGTAGCAATAAATAACTCCACTTTGAGTTATTACATCGTGACAGAAGAAATCACAAAGTACAGCGCCGACTGCGAGGTGCGCGACGTTGGGCCCGGAGTCAAACAGACCTACAAAGAACATTACCTTGGAATTGATGAAGCAAAGACAGTTTACGGTGTCAGGGAGTTGCGGCTTCATTGGCACTGCGCGGCGTCTGTTCCGTACAACCCCATGGGAGGTGTAGACTCTGTTCCTTACTGCAGCTCAGGGTAGTCGAGATGACTGTTCCTTAATGTGTTGGGGTTGTGACGTCACGATGGTGTCGAAACCACTGTTCCTTACGATGGCGCGTTGTCGATGGATTCAGGGAGTCACCCACGTTGAGGATCGGCTCCGCGATGATGAAGTCAGCTTCGGAGTCGATGCGGCACAGCAGCAGGTGTTGGGCCCACGTCACAAGTTGGAGCAGCGCTCACGGCTTCGGGCAGGTTATGGTGTCGCTCGCTGGCGTTGATGTGGCACGGCGGCCAGTGCCGGGTCTACTTCACAAGTCGGAGCAGCGCTCATGGCTTCGGTACAGATTACAGCGTCGCTCGCCGGCGTCGTTCTTGCAAATCCCTACTGTAGCAGATAAAACAGCAGTTCTAAATGCAGGCAGACAGAAGGGGTCAAGTCTTTGTGTTCCTGAGACTTCAGAACAGGAGGCAAGCTCAGTTTCAAGCCCTTGGAGATCTTTTCTTCAAGCAGGTGACAAAGCAAAACAGCAAAGTCCTTTTTCTCCTTTCCTTGGCAGCAAGCAGCCACTGCAGGCCAACCCCAGACAGCAACCATCACAGGGGCAGCATTCCCCTTCAGCTTCTCCGGCTCTTCTCCTTGGCAAAGTTGCCTCTTGATTTCTCAGAAGTGATTTAAAAGTCTGGGGTCTGAGTCTGACTATTTATACACACAAATCCATTGTTCTCTGGAGGCAGAGAGTGTCTGTACCCAGACAAAACCAGTTCTGTCTTCACTGGTGCAGCTTCCTGGCAGGAGGTGGAGACAGCATTTTTGATGGCAGACCAGGCCCATTTTGGTGTAAAGGAAATCTCCTCCCCCTACTCCAAATGCAACCCAGGTCTATTCAGCCCAGCCCTGACTTGTCAGACTTCTGGAGCCACAGCCCTCTCCAGCCCCCTGTCATCCAAACGCCAGACATGCAATACACAAACCTAGCAGAGGCACACTGGATGGTGAGGCAAGAAAATACCCGCTTTCTAAAAGTGGTATTTTCAAACACAGAATGTAAAAATCACCCTCGCTAAAATATGTACTTTAACATTCTGAGTTCAGGCATACTAAACCTTTCTTTTCTATCTTGTTCCCAGGGTCAGTTATGTTGATAAGATGTTATAAACAAACTACCCATTCTGTCCTATGGGAACAGATAGCCTTGCAATAGTGAAAAACGAAATTGACAGTATTTCACTATCAGGACATGCCACACACAACAGGGCATGCCCAACCTTTCACATACAATATACCCTGGCCACAGGAGTACCTTGGGCCTACCTTAGGGCTGACTAACATGAAGAAAAGGCAAGGTTTGGAGACTGCCAAGTGTGTGCACTTGCCAAGTCAACATGGCAGTCCCAGACGGCACACAGGCTCTGTAATGGCAGGCCTGAGTCACATTTTACAAGCTACTTCTGTGGGTGGCACAATCAGTGCTGCAAGTCCACCAGCAGCATTTGATTTACAGGCCCTGGGCACACATGGTGCCCTGTACTAGGGTCCGAAAAGTAAATCAAATCAGCCAACCATGGAATCGCTAATCCATCATAACAATTTACAAAGGGAGCACTTGCACTTTGGCACAGAACAGCAGTGGCAAAGTGCCCAAAGCATCTAGGCCAGCAAAAACATATGAGGCAACAGCAAACAAATGGAAGGGAGACCCATGCCAATGGTGCCAAGTCTAACACGTGTCCCCTTCAGCTGAAATGGGGGAGAACTACCCACCCACTTGGGAGTTCTCTTAACTAAGGCGGAAAAATCTGGACAGACCATCAGCATTGGCGTGTTCTGTACCAGCGCGGTGTTCCACCGTAAAGTCCATCCCCTGTAAAGAAATGGACCCCCTCAACAGTTTTGGCTTCTCACCCCTCATCTGCATCAACCATCTGATGGGTCTGTGGTCTGTCTGAACCCTGAAGTGAGTCCCAAACAAGTATGGTCTCAACTTCAAATGTGTTCCCGTGGAAGTAACCGCCTACTAATGAAGGCTACGGGTTTGCCTAGGCCCTCTTCTATCAACTGTGGGAGCACAGCCCCCACACCATGCTCTGAAGCGTCTGTCTGCACAATGAATTCCCTTGAGAAGTTGGGTGCCTGAAGCACGGGCGCCGTGCACATGACAGATTTAAGTGCATCAAAAGCTCTCTGGCAGGCACCAGTCCAGTTCATTTTCTTGGGCTGCTTCCTGGAAGTGAGCTCTGTCAAGGATGCAACAATGCTGCCACACCACTTGACAAACACCCTGTAATACCCTGTGAGTCCCAAAAAGGCTCTCACCTCTGTCTGGGTCTTGGGGGGTTCCCAAGCCACGATGGTATCAATCTTGGGCTGTAGGGGCGCCACCAGGCCGCTCCCAACCTGGTGCCCCAAGTACACCACAGAACCCTGCCCGATCTAGCACTTGCCTTGATCGTGAGGCCTGACTTCCAAAGTGCCTTAAACACTTCATAGAGGTGGTGCAGATGTTCCTCACAAGTGGCACTGAACACTGCAATGTCATCCAGGTAGGAGGCACTGAAATCTTCCAGTCCAGCCAACACCTGGTTGACCAACCTCTGAAAGGTGGCAGGGGCATTCTTCACCCCAAAGGGCATCATCCGGAATTGGTAGTGCCCATCTGGTATGGAGAATGCTGACCTCTCTCTTGTCCCATCAGTCAAGGTGATCTGCCAGTACCCAGAGGTTAAGTCAAACGTACTGAGGTACCGAGCAGCCCCCAACCGATCGATGAGCTCATCCGCTCTGGGGATGGGGTGCGCCTCAGTCCTGGTGACTCAATTGAATCCTCAGTAGTTTACACAGAGCCGGAGTTCTGATGTGGCACCGGGTGCGGCAGCCTTTGGGACCAAGACCACTGGGCTGGCTCAAGGGCTGTTTGAGGACTCAATCACCGCTAGAGCTAACATCTTGGAGACCTCCTCCGTGATTGCAAGCTCTGACCCTGTCAGTCACTCTGTAAATCTTATGTTTTACTGGAGGACTGTCCTCAATGTCCACATCATGGACGCACCACTGAGTGATACCGAGGGTCAGGGAGAACAGGTCAGAAAACAGTCCCAGCAGTTGGCGACAGTCACTCTGCTGCTCAGGGGTCAGGGAGGCAGAGAGGTTCACACCGTCCACTGACCCATCTTGCTCTGTCACAGACAGGAGGTCAGGAAGAGGCTCAGTCTCCTCTTCCATCCCAGCATCTGTTGCTAGGAGCATGCCAACTTCGGGCCTCTCCAAGTGGGGCTTCAGACGGTTCACATGTAGGACTGGCAAAGGGCTCCTAGGAGACTGTAAGTCCACCAAGTAGGTGATGCTGCTCTTGTGAGTTGTCAGCGGCAATTACCGGGTAGAATGTGTTAGGGACCACCTGCTTTAAGACACCAGCTGACAACTGACAGCTGTCACACTGGCTCTGGTGTCTCTCAGATCCTCCACTCTATCGCCATTGATGGTCACCCACTGCCTGTACTTTTTAGTGTTATTAGGCAGATGAGTCCTTGGACTCTCTCACTGTCTCCTAAAGAGACCAGGGACATCTCTGCGGGACCCCACCGACCTTGGGCACCCTACTCCTCCACCAAGGCTACACAAGCCAGTTCCGGGGGTGGTGCACCAGTGGGTGCAGTGATCAATGTGTTGGGACACTTGGGACTTCCTTGGAAGTGGCCCGCCTGACCATAGCTAAAACAGGTCTTGGGGCCCTTCTGCACAGGCTTACCTGGCGGGACCCATGGTCTTTTTTCAGCGGGAGGCTGGGAACCCTTACCTTGGTTCCCTTGGGGATTACTTTGGGGTCCTTTTTGGAAATCCTTCTGTTTACCCTTGTCCCCCCACTCTTCTGCTGGGGACCCTGCCCACCTTTGGCAGAGTCTCCCACAAGACCCTTGTGGACCCTGGTACTGACCGAGCGGTCCCCCTCCACAGCAAGCTTCCTGGAGTCAGTCAGCTTACGGTCAATCAGGTACTGGTGTAGCTCTGGAAAACAACTACTGGACAAGTGCTCCAATGCCACCAAATCATAGAACGCTTGAAGATTATTTACCTTGCTACCCTTCACCCAATCATCCAATGCTCTGCCAAAAAAAGACACATATTTCACCCAGGTGCTAGACTCCAGCTTCTTGCAGTTTCTAAATTTCTGTCTATAAGGCTCTGGGGTCAACCCATACCTGGCTACTAAGGCTTCCTTCAATCAATCAGGAAACTGTAAGCGCGCTACTCACCCATGGGGGTCTCAAGGCATAGGACATCTGATCCTCAGTGGGCAATGCTAGTAAGGTGTCCCTTCCTTCACCCATAAAGTGGCTCCACAACCCCACTCCCCAATCTTTCTCAGGGACCCAGTGGGACTTCATCGCTAACTCATAGGCCTTAAACCACTGCCCAATGTCCTCATGCTTCATGAACTCCTTAATTACATCATTGGGAATATATACTTTTTCTTCTACAGGCACTGATGGTGTGCTGCCACCAGAGGGAGTGATCTCCAAGCTCTTTGCTTTCAGCTCCAGCTCCCTCAACACTCTCTCATGCTCTAAAAGCATCTTCTTTTACTCCATGGCCAATTTATTGCACTCCAACTCCAAACTCTTATTGTCTAAGTCACCCTGGCTCCCCAGTTTGAGCTTTTTTAAAAAAAACTTTTTAGTCCTCATACCACCATTGTTTGCAAAGTCAAGCCTGATACCCGACCTGGACAGCCCAAGGCTATTTGCAATTTAACATAAAGTCCTGCGATCCAGTCCAACCAGTTTCCTGGTTTCTGGTCTCATGCATGTATAATCATAGGACGACTGGGATTAAGTTCTTACTGTTCCATTCCAACTCAAAAAATCATCCCAGATCTTACTACACGGTCCACCCTCAATTTCTATGTCTATTTTGCAAATAGGTTTAACCACCTGAGGTCAATCAAAACTCAGAGGTGGTGCAGAGTCCATCCATCTCTTGCAGATCTCTCTTCTAGCAGGGAGAATCAGATAGAAAAGTAAGCCCCGCTTATTTGCCGATAAGGACGAAGTTGGCTGGTCTTCCAGCCCTACTGTTATCAGCGTTAGACTCATTTTTAAATTGATCTGAAGGATTTGGTTAATTACTTTCTCGACCTTAAGCCAATACTCCTGTAGCTGGGGGCATTCAAAAAGCATATGTCGGTCATCAGCACTTAGCATACCACATCTATGGCATCTTGGAGCTGGGGCTGATGTAAATTTTGCCAGTTTCTTGGGGGTCCAATAGAGCCTACTAGCTGTAAAGAAGTGATTTCTCTTCAGATTTGCTGGTTTAACCACCTTATAGAGTAGTTTAAAAGAAAGTTGACAGACTCTCTGCGTGTCCGTCATCTGAATTACACCATCCCAGATCTCACATGGTGGTTTTAGCTTCTTATCTTCCGAGAGCACAAGAGTCCAGTACCAATCATTGTCTTCCTTACTTCTAGGGGCCTCATTTAGCAATTTTTTTTCAAATTCCCAGACTCCGCCAATCTCCCTTCTGTTGCCGAGCTAAGTCCTTACTGCTCCTCATGATTGACCCCACTTGTCACATTATTTGGCAGATACTACGAATGTTGAGTGGATGTAATATTTACCTATATGTTACTATTGTTCCCTTCCGGAGATGCTGAAAGTGTCAATATCACAGCCCCTAGTATGGCATATCACATTTGTATGCACTGGCAGGATGATTGTTACTAGATCTGTTTGTATTATGCTTTATTGTAACCAAATTGTACACCATATGTTCATTTTACGATTTGAGATGTGGCATCTTGCTTCTTGTATGTACTGATAAAGCATCATAAATAAAACATTAAAAAAAAAATCTCCCTTCTGTTGGCCTCCACCCAAGATAGCAACTGCAGGTATTTGAATCTTGAGAGGGAATCACCCGTCTTCGCCATCAAGATTTTCCATGGCACCACCTCGTTCTTCACCAGCAGATCCACCCACAGTTCAATTCCCGCCCTCCTTAATGGGATACTTAACTGGTCTTGAGGGCACTCTGGCATGCCTGGTGAGTCCCATATTGGTGCACCACCCAAGAAGTAATCAACTCCTGGTATATTCCTGATCCCTACCCATTGGTAAGTGCTGCCTTAAGCGTCTTCAGCCTGACTTTTAAAAAAATATTCCTTGCCCCAAACTTATAAAGAAACCCTTTTGTGGCCCACTCATTAATCATTTCCTCCAATAGCCCACCCCATTCCAGGGCCCCCGGTTTACCTAGAAGGATTCTACAGTTTTTGAACTGAAAGGCCATGCAGTATATTCTTAAATCCGTAAGTGCCAGCCCACCTTTTTCCAATTTACACCTTAATTCTTTCCAGGACAGCCTTACTCCCTTAGCTGCCCAGACAAAACTACCCAATTTACCCTGTAGTTTATCAATCATGCCTTTAGGGAAAGTGAGAGGGATACAATTAAAGAGAAAAGTCAACTTGGGTTGTAGTACCATTTATTTAGATTTACTCTTCCGTATAATGACAAGGGTAAATTCTTCCATCTGGCAAGTGTTTTGTCAATTTCCTTTGCTACCCTTTCTAAATTAAGCTGAGGGATTCCCTCTAATGAATTGATGATGCCTATTCCAAGGTATCTGATCTCTCTCTGAACACCTCCCTTCCAATCTGGGATATTCCAACACAGTACCCCAGTGTTTTCGCTATTTACCAAATAACCCGATAACACCCGAACTCTTTAGCTAATGATTCCACCCCACGAATCGCGATCTGCCGTGAAGATTACAAGATCATTCACATACATTGCGATTTTCTTTTTATATGTACCTGCACTGAAAGCGATTACCTGATCATCTTGGCGAAGCACCTGGGCAAATGGTTCGATATACATATTGAACAATAATGGTGAGATGGGGCACCCCTGTCGCGTCCCTCTAAGAATCAGGAAACTCTTAGTAAGAGAGCCATTTAGAAGGCTCCTAGCTGTTGAACCGTGATATAAGGGTTTAAGTGTTATAAAGCGTGGCCCGAACCCCATAACCTCCGATACTTCACATAGTTATTCCCAACAAACACGGTCAAAAGCCTCGGCGGCATCGAATGTAACTACCGCCAAGGAAACCGACCTTGATAGAGCTAGATCTATACTCCCAATTAGTTTCTGAGTCAATTCATGGATTTGCCTCCCAGGGATAAATCCCTTCTGATCCATATGGATAAGCTGAGGAGCTAATTTAGCCAACCTGCCCGCTAAAATGATAACAAAGATTTTATAGTCTGCGTTTAGCAGGGATAATGGTCGGTATGACTCTCCTTTCCCAGGATTCTTGGCTGGTTTTAAGATCAGGACTATGGAGGCTTCTCGCCATTAATCTGGGACCTGCATCTCCCCGAGTATACCATGTTGAACAGGTTTTCACAAACAGGGAGGACTTCCTCTAGTAAAATTGTACACACTTCAGAGAGAACAGTATCTAAGGCAGCAACCTGCCCATTCTTAGTTCTTTTAATTGCCCCCCTAATCTCTTCCTGAGTAATTAGTGCGTCCATCATTTTTTCCCCTTCACCATTCAGTGCAAGGAGTACCAGTGTCCTAAGCCAACTTTTGAGCTGTTGAGGGTCTGGAGTAATGTCTTTCCTATATAACTGCAAGAAGAGTGCCACTACATGGTTCTGCATATCTTCCCAGTTTTCAAACACCTCCCCTACCGGCCCCCTCAGCTCCTTGATCTTATTCCAAGTTCTTTCAACCCTGGACTTCCAGGCCAGCAAAGCCCCTGCTCTATCTCCACATTCAAATTCCCTCCCGTTTACAGCCTGCCACCTTGCCTTACACTTTAACTCCATCCTAATCTTATATTTTAGTTGGGCCTCTTCTAACCTTCTTACCATCCCCTCCCTTTCTTCTCCTGCACTTATAGAATGTAAGGCTTCCTCGAGATTTCCCACTTCCCTTTCCATATTTAAGAATTCTTCCCTCTCTTTTCTGCTTTTAGCAAAACCAAGACTTTTTATGACCCCCCTTGTATATGCCTTAAAGGCATCCCACACTATTCCAGGGGAGGCAGTATCTTTATTATTCATATAGTATTCTGATGCGGCCTTTTTTTCAAGGCAGTCACCACTCCCTCATCTAGGAGAAGGGCACACTTTATTGTCCATCTCTTATTGGGCTGCGGTCCTGGGGCCTGTAATGTCATAATAACCACTGAATGATCCAAGATGTGGGTAGGAAGATGTTCAATCTTGTTGATATTGGATGCAAAGCCTCTATCGGCCAAAAAATAATTTAATCTTGAGAAGTGATGATATTTGTTACTGTGATAGGTATACCCTCTCGCCTTCCTTTTCAGATGCCTCCAAAAATCTACTAAACCAAGATCCTGCATCAAACTTTTCAAGGCATGCCTCATTCTGGGAACTGGGGCATTATCCTTCCATGTAGATCGGTCCATTACAGGGTCCAACAATACATTAAAAACCCTGCCCACAATCGCAGGAACAGAAATGTCTACCAATCTTAGTTCCAGCTCTATAATATACTGTGGATCATCCTTAATTGGTTCATAAAAGCCGGCGCATATGAACTCACTATCTGCCCATTTCATACGAGCTAGGGCCCATCTACCTGAACTATCTGTGCGTGAGGACTTGAGCTCAATCCCACTGCCTCTTCTAATTAAAATTGCAATACCCTTGCAACATTGTGCTGGGTCAGGGACTATGAGATTCTGGACCCAACCACACCTGCTAAACAGTTCCTTACTTTTGTTTGCTAACAAGTGTGTCTCCTGTAAAATCATAATATGTGCCTGGCTATCTTCCAGGTACCTCAGCACCACCCTCTGTCTGGATTTTGACCTAAGGCTGTTCACATTCCATGTAAGTATATTGACACTAACAGTTCTGGCCATAATACTTCCTCTCTGACCCCACCTACTGCTTCCTTGCTAACTCATTAAAACTCTCCCAAATAGGTGAGTCTGAGGACTTTTTTTAGTTTTTTTAACCCACTACTCCCCGCCCGTGCCCCTCCTCCACCATCCCACCCCTTCCCCCTAGACCAGCCCTGGGGAACCCTCCCTATCTTTTTAGGCATAACAATGCCTAGTGGGCGCACCATTAGGGAAATTCAAACTTGTTCAAAATAGAAAAGAGATCATACTGTCACATTGATCCTATGTTGATCACTCAGCCATATCTCCCCTCTTCTTAATCACATCAATTAATGACTCAACATCTTCAACTGAATGGAAATTGTGCATTTGATTGTCCTACATAATATGCAACATTGCGGGGAATTTTAGTTGGACCTTAGCTCCAAGCTTCCGTAGATCCTCCATCTTATTTCCTAGCTCCCATTGCCTCTGTTCTGTGGATTTGCATAGGTCAGACCTGACTAGAAATGAGTAGGGGTGGGCAGAATTTGCAAAATTCGCTTTCGCAAACTATCGCGAAAATTTTGAAAATCTCCGCACACACGCCAGAAATATCGCGAAGACGCAGAAGTTTTTTTCCCGCCTGTTCGCGGTATTTTTTGCATGATCACGGCTCGCCAAGTTACCCATGCGGTTGCCCACGGGCGCGGCCATCTTGTTTTCACTTCTTCCGCTCTTCCGCGATGCTTATTTCCTGTTCCGGGTAATGCAATGCATGCTCGCGCCCGTTCGCGGTAGATATTTCCTGTTCGCGAACGCTTTTACTTGATCGCGTTGCTTTTTGCTTGCTCGGGGAGAAAATATCGCGCAAACTTGCGCACATGGTCGCAATGGGCGCGGCTACCTTGTTTTTCACTCTATTGCATGGTTCTGGGGCCTGATTTTGAATCCTCCCTGCAGCTTTTCAATCCTTTGTTTGAAGCCACTTTTTTTTTATCTTTTTTATTTATTATTTCTCTAACTATTTTCCTGCTTCTATATTTTAGTTTTTTGTCTACTATTTTTTTGTTTTTTAGCTACTTTTTCACTCTTTCTATTGCCTGCTATTTATTTCCTTTACTTCCTTTTTTAATTTTCTTACCTTTTCTTTCCCTCCCCTTCCCAGAACCATGTCAAAGGGTAGGGCTCGTCGCAGCCAGAGCCGCGACCGCCTTCCTTGTGGAAGGCGGCGCCCACAAGGGGTGCAGGCACGGGCCTTATTTGGGGAGGTGGAGTTGGCTGCACTCATTTTCTTTGTGCAGCACCACCTCCCCTCAACCCTGGCAGCAGGTGGCAGGCCTGGGTCCGGGTACGGCCTCCGGGATCGTCGACAGCGGTGGGGGAAGGTGTGCCGGGCAGTGTTGCGCTGCTCTGGGGTCCGGCGCACCCAGGCGCAGTTGACGCACCGGTGGTCCGACATCCTGGACCGTGAGCAGGACCTGCTGGACCTGCTAGGAGTGGAGGTCCCGGGTCTTGGTGAGTAACTATTTAATTATTACTATTTTGTGTCTGTTCTTCTGCTCTGTGTTATATTGCGAATGTCTTTTTTTTCTTCCAACCAGCTAGAATGTTGCTGCTTACATTCCAGGTTAATTACGTTTAAAAGTCTTCTGTGATTGTTATGACACAGGTGATCCTCTGCGCTACTACTAATCTTACTTGTTTGCAACTTTGCGTTTGCGCTCGCTTAGCGTGATTCTGTAAGAGTTTATTTTAGAGAAATTAAGTTACGTAATGCTACAGTGACTCTAGTCCTTACTTTGTCCTGTCACTAAGAGATAGGGGCGGATTGATACTTAGGTTTAGGTACTTCTCTTGCGGGTGTTAAAATTCCGATTCTAATGTTCGCGGATGACATGCTTTTAATTGCCAAGTCCCCGAGTGGTCTACAGCGGGCATTAGGTATCTTTGAGAATTTCTGTGTGGAACGTGGACTTGAAATAAATGTAAAGAAAACAAAGTTCATGGCTTTTAATCCCGACAGACATTTTAAAAACTCATTTTTATTGTTTAACCAATCCTTAGAACAAGTACAGGCTTTTACTTATCTAGGGGTTAATATCCAAAATAATCTTAAGTGGACACTGCAGAAGGAATTGGCAGCTTTAAAACATAGACAGCTCACTGGAGTAATAAGTGGCGAATTTAAGAAATCATTAACAAAACCAATTAAGCCTGTGCTCCAGGTCTACAGTGCCAAAGCAGTTAGCGCATCATTATATGGAGTTGAATTGTGGGGCTTCGAGAGCTTGTCCCCCTTAACCATCTCAGAGAACAGGTTCTTTCGAGGCATTACATCACTTCCCCAGAGTACGCCTTTAGTTCCTCTTAGGCATGATCTGGGGAAGAGCTCTATTGTAGATATAGCTAGATTACGTCCAATTTTATATTGGCGCAGACTGTGGACAACCCCGGCATTAGCCCAGTATGCAGCGGGTTTCATGGATGTTTTGTCCATGGTTGGATCTCATAATATTGGGTGGTTTAAGGAACTTAGAAAATCTCTTGAGGCGTTGGGTATGAGTGATTTATGGGTGAAGCCCTCAGATGTACCTTTCCCGACAAAAACCCTATTGAAAGAAAAGTACTGGGAGTTGAATAATACAAAGATAGTGACTGATTGTAGAACCCCTTCTATAACTGATGACTTTCTGAATATAAAATCTGTCCCAAGGTTGGAGCCCTTTTGGGACCTTGTTAATAAAGTATTAGACAGAAAGTTGTATTTTCAGTTGCGGGTGGGATCTTTGCCCTTGAATTCTTTCACTGCCCGGTGGTCTAGTAATGCCAAGAGCCAAGCTAATTTATGCCCATTTTGTAAGTCTCAAGATGAAACAATAAGTCATATGCTTTTTGTATGTCCCGCTTATCTATCTCCAAGGCGGGTGTGGTTGAGACCAATTTGCAAACAATTGGGCATTAGGCAAAGTGGTGAGGCAAGGAGGATCCTATGTACTAGCACACCGGTTATTGTTGTAGCTGTGGCAACATTTCTAGGATGGGTGTGGATTATAAGAAATCGCAGCATCCGAGAATGATGTGCTAGCTGCCCCTGGATGTGTATTTGTATTTACCCTGAGTATGGCTGTAACATGTATCTTTTAACTCATGTATAAATTTTAAGGATTGCTTTTTTAACTCTAATTTTAAGTAAGCTGTTTTCTGGGGTCTTTATGTGATTATGAATTGTACACATGTTGATTCTGTACTTGTTTATTTTTTTATTGCTTTTATGACAAATGTCGAATAAAACTGTTTTGGATTGGATTGGATTGGATTACTTTGTATGAGTTTGTAATTTTTTAGTGGTATGCATGATGCCCCCTAAGTTACGTCATGTGCTGCTAGTACGCCAGTCTTTATTAGAACCTTTTCTAGTTTGTTCAATGAGTGGTGGTAATTGGCTTAGCACTAGCAGAACATCAGCATTAATCAATCAACCCAAAATTTGGTGTATACAAAAAATGTAGTCATGTGTCCTCCATTTGACCATATCCATTGTTGAGGACTAAAAGAAGTGGAAATGCATACTTAATGTACAATTGGCACGCCTGGAATAGGTGGGCTAGGTCGGGTGGTACGTCGTACTTAGGCTTAGTTGTAACTTAGTATTCTGGAATCAGAATGGAAGACCGGATTACTGTTGGTAAATAGTAATTTAAGTACTACTTGTTGACCAGATGAGATTGGTTAATTTAGTTATTGCAATTGTTGTTTACATAAGTGTTTATGACCGTGCTTTAAAAATATTGTATTTGTTTGACACCATCCATCAATGTTTGTCTCTTTCTTATATCTTTCCTGTTCATCATCACCCAGGGGCAGGCAGACAGGGAGTGGGAAGTCGGCGGGAGAACACCACCACCAGGAGGACACCAACGAGGGCTCCTCTGCTGGCCCCAGTAAGTCTTCTTGTTTTTAATAATATTTCTTATTCCATAACTTTTACTGCACCATATTTTTCACAAACTATTGTTTCAGTTTCCCAATGCTATTTTTTACCAACAATTATCCTTCGATCTGTACGGTTTCAAAAATCTTGTTATCCCTGCCTCTACTATGATGACTCTCTGTACTACTACTACTATCAGTCTGTCTGTACTGTAGTAGCTAAGCTTGCCCAGTTGGCCAGTGCCACTCTTTATTTGAAAGGTTGTAAATACAACTCAGATTCACCAGTAGCTCCAGCCATTGAGTCCAGTCCTTTGGGTCATCCTCTTGTACTACTTCTAGTCTTATTGATCTTGAGTCTTTGTTAATCTTGAGGCTTTGACAATTCACAGCAACAAATGCCCAACCAGATTTATTACTATTTTGATATGATAGCCTATAGGACATACTACTACTGTTGTAGGGATCTTGCACATACAGACTAAGCCTGGGCAAAGCACTACGCTACGCTCACGTAGTTTGCGAAGTTCGCGCTACACGAACTGCACGTAGCACAGTGCGAACACGCGTAGCGTAGTGTTGCGTAGTGCTGCGGTCATTTTTTGCTTGCTCGCAGTCCTCAACGTCAAGTTGCCGACCGCGAGCAAGCAAAATGACATCCCAGCGAGACTTTTTCCTTGTTCGCGATCAGCAACTTCAAGTTGGCGATCGCGAGCATGGAAAATAAACCTCCCGGCGAGATTCCCAATGTGAGGAGGTCAGGTTTCTCATTGGAGTGGTCACGTATGCTCGCGACCGCTCGCGATGAGAAACTACCAGTTCGCGTTGAGAAAGCTGAAGCTCGAATAAAAATCTACTCGAGCAGCAGAAAACTACAGCTCGCACTGTGCAAGATGCCATTTTCAATGATTGCACAGTGCCGGTTGCTTGTCCGCACTGTGCAATCATTGAAAACGACATCTGGCACAGTGCGAACAAGGTACTACGCAGTTCGCGAAGTGCTACGCGTAGCTCGCGTAGTGCGAACTTCACTTTGCGTAGCTTCGCGAAGTGCTACTTCGCAAACTACGCCCAGGCCTACCTGACCTTTGCACGAGAAAATAGGATGTTGGTGATGGTAGGTTGGACCTTCCACACACACCTCAATCAGAAATTCAGAACCCACCACAATCCCCTGCTCGACTATAGTACTGTCTTGTCATAACTATTAGGTCTCCGAACCCTCCCCCCAAGATGCCCAACAAGTAGACAACCCAGAACATAACACATCCAACCTCTCAGTCGTGGAAGCAATGCACATGCACACCCTTCCTTTAATTTGCTCACTCGTGTAAGTTAGTCCACACCACATACCCCCAAGTCTATGTAAGTTCAAAATATTTATTTTGAATTGAGAAGCTCTGTACATTGTTCTATTATAATGCAGCACCAACCGGAAAATCAATAACATTAAAACAATAAACATTGTTAGACTTACTTACAGTTGGGAATTAAATCATGATAACTGAACAGTGGTGGAATTTAAGGCAGCACCACTATCCCCTAGGAATTTAGTTTATATAAATTTATAAATGAAGATCTCTGAGTGAAGGGACCCCTCACCTTTGAAGAACCTAGTACTGGTTGTTGTTGCATCATTCATAAGCTCTGCAAAGCTCTGGTTCGTAGAAGAGAATCTTCCGTCTGTAATGCGAAAAATGAAATGGTGCGCGTTAGTATATTGCAACTTGCAAGCATTTCTCAGCCGTACCAAAAAGTGTAGCATTTATGGATAAGCAACATGGACTAACAGTACACCAGTACTTCATAAAAAAGTGGCTTGTTAATGTTTTTGTTGACCGCTCGTACGCAGCGCGTAGAAAGTAGCAGTGTGAGGCAGGTCATGTGGGCTCAAAGGTGTCTTATACAAAAAGCTGCAAGGTAACGTCACATATGCAAAAATAAAAGACACAAAGGTAAAATGGTTGCATGGCTCGGGCTAACTAAGCAAAGGCTAGAATGACGCTAGGGGGGACCATATAGACTATTAGTGTCTACTCTACTACTACCTGATTTGTACTAGTGATGTATGTTAGCATTAACTCATTTTTCAATCTTGCTACTGACCAATAGGGGGAGGTGTATATGACGCCTAATAAATGTGTAATGTTTTCTAGGCACACTACCGATCACCATTGCCGGGGCCAGCGAAGGCGGCACGGAGGGACAGGATGCGGCAGTTGCTGCAGATACCGACAATGGAGCGCAGGGGGAGTGCCAGCACCAGTGGCATGCGGTGGTAAGTTAGATTCATAATCCTTAACTATTGTTGACAGTACACTCACTGCAAGGGTGTACTGTATGTGTACTGCACTGTTGAGACTTAGGGCCCCATTAGGATGGCGGGCAGATTGCCCTCGCCGGGCCGGCAGTAGTCACCGCCGACCCCGCAGGTGCAAACCTCCCGCCCTCCCTGTAGAAAAGAGTCAGACCCCCCACATGTCGACCTGGCGGAAAAGTGTTCAATATGGTGGTGGTGTCTCTCTGAACACACCACCAGCCATATAATCTGCATTTTGGAATGCCTTAGTGTGGCGGCATTGCCGGCCGCCAGGGAAAGGCATGCAGAGTATGCTTGGGGGCCCCCATGGAGGGTACCTATGCTATGGTACCCCCCTGCCTTTCAAAGCAAAACGTGACAGGCTCCGCGCGGGGCCTGTCATGTTGTGCTTGGAAAACCACAACATGTATTTTTAGCATTGCTTTGGGCACCGCCCACCAGAATGCAAAATAAACAGGATGCGCCCGCCACTGTGCCGGGCGCATCCTCCTAATTGTCCCCATGGGACCACCCCCCTTTTTAGCGTGAGGATGGCGGGCGGACAAAGTCCATCCGCCATCCGATGTCATAAGTAAGTATGAGTTGTTGTGAACGTTTGAAGAGTGAACTAGACTAGAATCCCTTTAATTGGAATAGGGGCGGGAGTATTGAGTAACCAATGGCCTCATCTCTCTGATTTCAACTCCGCTTTGAAAGTTTTATGGAGAAGAGCACCTGGTGCACTGTTCAACTAAAAAGTGAAAGACGGGGGGAAGCAAGAAGGACGGGCGAGATTTAAAATGTTATGTACTGTGCTTTATAGTGCTACTCTACCATGCCACTATGTGTATAAATAATTAACTTGTCTTACTGTTTTTCTAAGAGTACATTTTACAATTGTCTTGTTTTTTTCTTTTTGATACACAGCTTCTCCTAAAGTCAATCGGAAGGAGTTGGCCGCCAAGGCACAGCGCCGGAAGCTGGAGGCAATCCAGAAGGAATATCGGCGGCTGATGGTCTAGGCAGAGGAGGAGGAGGAGACTGCAGCAGCACTTGAAGCCTCCTCGAGTGCCCCCGGGCCCCAGCCACCGCCCTCCAGCAGTATAGCGCCACAGTCTGGCGGCTGCCCGCTGCCACCGCAATGCTATCTCTGGTGCCCCCCCACTGTGGCTGCAACTGCCACACCCTCAGACGCTGCGTCGCCCGTCTAGAGGAGCAGATGCGTGTCCTCCTTCAATCCCGCCCCACACCTTAGTCCCTGTCTTCTGCCCCTTTTTTAATTCTTGTTTGGGTGGGTGGGAACTGATTTGGGCATTGGGTTTTTGCTTTTTGGACTAGTATTTTCTGGACTTTCCTACGGACATTGGTTGGGGTTAGGGAGGGGGGGTGGGTCAGCTTTTGTGGGTTTTTAGTTTATTTTCGTTAGGGTCAATTAAATATATTTTTCTACGTTACTTGCAATGTTGTTAATGTTTTGTAGGTGGGGTTACTGTTTTACATCACACTGTTTCCTTGCTGGTGCAGGGCCACCCATAGCCAGTGTTTGATTTAAATAATTGGCTGACTGTGTAAGACACAAACAGATATGTGCGACACCTCTCACTGATTGACTTGTCCTACTAGTACTTTCAGTCTCTCCTCTAGTCTATGCATTCTTTATCTGGACTCAAAGGGGTGTGTGAAATTGAATTCATTGAAAACATGTCCATTATTAATTCTACCTCCCCCAAACTTATCTTACCTTTGCTTGATGTTTAACTTAGGCACAGCAATGGCTGCATGGTGAAGATGGTTTCCTTTTTCTAACATGCCATGATTGGGGTGGTGGTGGTAGTATAGTAGTAGTAGTAGACACTGGCAGGGCAGCAGCATTTGCAAAAAAAGAAAATGAGACAGTCAATCGCCTTTGAGAGACTGTTCGAGGAGTAGTAGAATGAAGTACAGTACAGACCTTACTGAGCAACAATAATATGCTAAAATATTTTACAACAAAACATAATGGTGGTTGGGATAGCCTACTAGACAGAGTTACAAACTATAGTTGTGTCGAGTCACTTGACTAGGCCTACAGCCTAACAGTTAGTGCTGTCTATGAGGAATGACAACAAACAAATCCAATCAATGCCGGCAATTAATGTTGAGGTATATGTTCCTTTGTTAAATAAAATCACCTCTAAAATATACTACTCATGGGTGGGCAAGCAGAAGACGATCATCGCTCTGCCTTGAAATTGAAGTACTGTTGCTTTTGCCACATCCGCCCCAGCAAGCGTGTGACTAAGTATTGGTGTACATTTAACCTCGACAATAAGTCACACAGCCCGGGGGAAGAGGGTTAGGGTTTGTTGAATGGATGGGAAGGGGGTTGGGGAAAGGTTTGACATTGAAAAACAGTATGCATGGACAAGCAAACAACAATCTTTTAAGACAACCATATCCATATGTTAAGGGAGAAAAAGGAAATGGATGCATGATGATGAGAGACCCGGATTACATACACTTCTTGTTCTGTTGTTCCGGCCTTAATACTTTTACAGATAGGAAATAGAAATTTTAAATATTGGTAGGGAAGAATCGTAAACAGAGAGCAATCCTAATGATGATAATAACAACAACAAGAACACACTGTTGTAAAGAGTGTAGACAAAAAAATGATTCAAATTATTTAAAAGAAGATGAAAGTTGATACTGTTACTGTGTTATCCTGGTCAAATATGTGGACTGGATTTGCATCTCGGCATTCATCTTGGTCCTCTCGTCCATCAATCTTGGGTGTCGCCACTCGCCACTGCCCGGCTGGAATTTTTTTTTGATTTATTGGTAAGGTAAGTGCGCATTGTAATGTTTTCCCAAGTATAGGACAAGGCTGGCCTGTAATTGTAGATGGAAAACAAAGGGGATATTGAGAAACAAAGATGAAACAAATGCACAAGTTATGGTGTAGTGCTGTGCAACAAGAACACTTTCTGAGGTGGCATGTATGCATCATCTCTACTCTAGTCTGTTTCCAACATTGACCTTCAACAATAACAGGAGAGAGCAGGCCCACAGTGACAGGCCTGACGGCACGTTGCTTAGCAGTAGCAGTAGCACATCCTACGTTTAGTCTTTAGAGTACTTTTTTTTTTTAAAGAGTTGGACGAAGGTAAAGCACATCATCCATTCCAAACATAGCATTTTACAGTTTAAGTTAGTAAATCAATGCACCGCAGTCATCCCACCGCTACACTCGACTCCACTTCTACACAGACATTTGGGTCTGCTGTGTTTGTTGTTGTTGTGTTTACCTTTAGGCTTTTAAGTTTTATGCCACTCATGAAACGTCCTCCTGACTTGTTATTATTCCATCAATCATCTCCGATACTTGTACTGACTGACTGTGAAGATCGGCCTGCAGTAAAAGTAAAATTGTTACTGCACAACAAAAGTAGAAATATTATTGACTTGAGTCACTCTTTAGTGTGTACAGTAAGATTACTAGTACACTTTGACTTCACTTCGTGCACAACAAACAAACAACGAAAACACAAACACCAATCGCTCAGAGTCAGGTGTCCAATGCATGCCATTAATTGTCATTACCTGTTCCTTCTCATCTTAAGTTAACGGGCCGTCTATTTCACCATCACGGTGCTGTTGTCAATCATACTCAGTGCGCAGATTGAGTCCCCTTCCTGTATTGAATTAAAAGCAATGTATCAAGCTGCAGGAGAAGTACAAATTTCTTATTTGCAAGAAGGGGAAAATTCACCTTGAGTTAAGTTTAGTGGGTACTGTAGAAAGATGATTAGTGCACAATGACATAACTTCATGCACAACAAACACAAGAAAATCACAGTTTGCGACTCTGCGTCCAATGCATGGCATCAATCATTACCTGTTCCAACTCATTTTCAGTTAATGGGCAGTCTCTCTCGGCTCTGAAAGGAGGATAGCTATAGTAGTCATCTGATTCATACTCCACTTCTTTTGGCTGGACTAGGAAAGTTTTAATTTTTTCTTCTATTTCCCATCATCCAATCATCATTCATGGGGGCAATGGATTTGGGCGGGAGATTCAGTATGATGGAGCGGAGGAGCTGGATTCGGAGGACTGTACTGTCAAATTGCAGACACCTGAAACTTGTACATTAAATAAGAAGAGTAGAAGACGGTGGTAATGGATTTGTTGTGATTCACAAGTTTGTAACCGGAACGACAGACACACAAATAAAGGGGGAAAAAAGGGAGGAAGACAGTAAGTGCAAGCCTAATTGTCAGGGAAGGATAGCTCATGCTCAATCTCTGGAGGTTCAGCCAGTAGTAGGTAATCATGTGACACACTACTTCCGTCACATGAGCCGCTGTCCTTATCTTCCTCCATTGCTTCATGTAATGTGTAATTCGGTGGTATGAAGTGCTGATTTATTTTGATCATTGTTAATCTCTCCACGTTTTTGGGCGAGAGCCTGGTCCTTTTCAATGTTACAATGGAGCCAGCAGCACTGAAAACACGTTCGGAAGAGACACTTGCGACAGGGCAAGCCAGATAGCTTATTGCCAGCCTGTGAGCAGTGGCCATTCAGACCTTTTCCTATACCAATACTGCAATGGGTTTTGATCAATGTACACCTCTGTTGGGTCGTCCAGATAGGCCTGGACCATCCGCTCAATGTTCAGGGGTGCTGCTGGTAAGCTTTCGGGCTTTTTTCTCTGTGCATCAGCACTGTGCTTATTAATGCCTAACTGTACATACCAATCGTCTAACGATTCTACTGGGCCTAATGATCCAGTTATTGTTGCTGTTGTCGATAGTGATGGTGAGTGTTGTGATCCAAATGCACTGCCCTCAGCCGACGAAGTTGCACTTGATCCTGCATGCCCTGCTGCTGTACTTCTTGTGGGTTGATCTTGCGGGCGTTTAATTAGCAGCCGATTGTTTACCCAACTTACTGGCTGCCTCAGCTATACAAGTTTTGTAGCGGGAAACATCAATCTCTGAAAAAGCTAAGAAAGTCTTCAGTCCAAATTTTGCACGTGGATCCAGAATTGTGGCACAAATTGAATGTTGTTGTAACAAAATTTTATTTTCTATCCTTGTATTTTCAGCTAAGCGACGGGCTAAGCTGTCCACCAAGTCATAGGCTTACCTTTGGTCCTCTACACCTTTGTATGATTCAGACACCTTCTTCAGCTGATGCTCTAGCATTTGCAATAATGGGATAGCTTGGCCCATTGCACAATCCTCCTTGCTGACTTCACATGTGAAGACCTCAAAAGGACGAAGCATCTCAGTCAGGCATTTAATTAGGCTCCATTGCTCCATCTCAAGGTTCATGCCTTTAACAGTAGCATCCCCTCTTTTCCAGACATATTCATGGAGTGACCTGTACTGCTCATACAGACGATCAAGCATGTAATACATTGAGTTCCAACGTGTTGCCACCTCCTGGATCAGTGCCTTGACTGGCATCCTATTTTCAAGTTGGATGATCCTCAGCTGCTTCCGAGCTATAAAAGAATGGCTGAAATGAGTGCATATTCTTCGGCAGATGGGCAGTAAGTTGCTGACTATGGGTTCTTATTTCAGAAAGTCTTGAACAATAATGTTTATGCAGTGCGCCAAACACGGAACCCTGAAATAGGAACCAAGATCCATGGCCTTAAGTACATTACTGCCATTGTCTGTGGCAACAAAACCAATACTAAGCCCTCTTGGGCACAGCCATTCAAAAACCTTGCTTTGAAACTCTTGCAAAATGTTTACAGCCGTATGAGATTTCTCCATTGCGAACATGGCTACAGTTGCATGTTTCCGAGTACCTTTAAAAATCGCAGATAGTGCACCTCGTGCAGATAGCTTATCTATAACCCCACAAAAGAGACCCAGTGTGCAGTGATGCACATGTAATCTGTGGCTTGGCAACTGGTCCACATGTCTGTTGTCAGGTGGATATTGTGAACAGCACTCTGCTGCAAAGCTTGTCCAACCAATTCCAGCACATCATGATGTAGTGCCGGAACAGCATTTCTTGCGAAATAGGACCGGCTGGGAACCTTCCATTTGGGGCAGATGGCTGACACAAATTCAAGGAAACCCACCCCTTCCACAAATGAAAAAGGAAGAAGGTCCAGCGCTAACATTTTAGCCAGCTTCACAAACCGTGCCGTTGGGTGGTTGCGTTGGAACTGCCTCTCCAACCTAAGCATGCTCTCAATGGTAGGCTGGATTACTTTCCTTTGTGGTGCTGTTGTTTTCATTAACCCACTTAGGCTCAACGACACAGTTTGTCTCATTGCGGTAATCAGTCGCCTTGGTGTCTCAGCCTGACTCTGAGTATGGCTCTTACTGCGGTGCCACTCAGATGTTACTGAGGAGGATGTGGGCGGTACCACTGCACTACTGGGGACAGGGCTAGAAATGCCTCCCTCTTCTTGACCTTCCACCGCAATATCGCTCCCCGATTCTTCCTGACCAACTTCAATGGGTTGAGTTTTTCTACTTTCTTTTTACTGAAGTAGGTGATTCTCCCACACGATAGTGTGGTGTATTCTGAGATGACTTGCTTGGCCTCTGGTACCATAGTTTGTACCAAGCTTACCCCGCCGAACACCTTGTCGACAAATTGAGCAGATAGCAACGTTCTCCTCCTTGGTGCTAACAGAAAACAAGTCCCAAACTGGGGAGGAGAACTTTCTGGCACTGGTGGATGTACCACTTTCAATACCAGATTAACTGGAGGGTGTGCTTGGAATGTGACCCGGTGCAGCTACACTGTGACTTTTACTACCACTACCTACTGAGATGGTTGAGCTGGATGTAGGTCCCTGCCGGGCCTTGGAAAATATGGCAGCTGGAGGTAGTGGTGGTGTAACCTGTGTTGGTGATATCCGTGCTACATCCCGCTCAGTAGCAGCCTTTCTGGATAGGGTCAGAATGTTGGTCTCCAATCCTTTTGGGGCAGGAGTGATGTGCATGATGACTGGATCGTCTTCATCAACATCACCATCACCCCCCTCTTCTACATCTATCTCCATAGCTCTAAGTTTTTCTGGGACCTTCCTTTTCAGAAGCATTGTCTTGTGGCGTGCATCACTCTCAGACTGAGCTGGTGGATGCCAAGTGGCATCACGATCATCAGAAGCGGGGCTTCAAGAAGAAGATGATGGACTAAGCCTCCTTTTCCTTGCTGGTGGTCTGGAAGACAATAGATCTTCTGAAACAGTGGCTTGACTTTGCTCTACTTTGTCTGCAGGAAGCTCGATTTCCTGAAATGCCCCTACGTCAGGAGCAACAACTACTACGGTGGGCTGTTGTTGCGGCTGCTGCTGTTCTTGTTGCTGCTGCTGCTGTTCTTGTTGCGGCTGCTGCTGTTCTTGTTGCGCCTGCACACTTATCTGCTGAGTTTGCGCCTGCATTGATTGTGTACTACTTTGCGATAATGACATTTCAACATCGCTGCTCGTTAGTAGACTGGCTACCTCTGCGACACTAAAGCCCTTGGGCCTAGGTTGGTGGGGTTGGACCGCTGGTGCTGAGGTGCTGCTCCCAGCTTGGTTCCCGGACAACGCCGCTGCAGGCGTAACTTTTTTGGTGCCAAAAAAAACATTGGCCGGCACACCACCAGTCGTGGTTAATGGCACTTCCTTTTTCTATTCCTTCTTCTCACCGGCAACTTTCTTGTACTGGACCTGGTACCTTTCTTTGGGGCCATCTTCTTCAGATGTCAGGCAGGATGCAGATGCACAACAAGTTCTGGTCACACGTGGACGTGATGCGTAGCAGGACTTCTGTCTGGCTGGCAGTACAACGGGTAGCCGGGTGATGCTGATGACACCTTCTCCTCTGGCTTTTTGTGCACCTAAAAGCAAATAAGACAGGAGAAGAACATCAGTGAAATGTTGCATTTGTTGTTGTGGTTCAGTTACTTACTACTGTACTAGTGCAAACAAAAGATATAGTCTAGCCATTTATGACTTTTTTTCAACAAGGGCTATGTTATACTACTGTGTAGTGTACAGTCACACACTACACTCTCAGGAAGGATAGGAAAATTAATAAGAACCACCAAAATAAAAATGTAATGGAAGTGGGGTGGACCCTATTTGCCATTAAATTATTTGAGCATCTCAGCATCCATGGAGCTGCTGCTGGCAAAGGGGGTGGATGGATGGAAGCCGTAAGCCAATAGGGAAACCATGCAGGCCTATATGGCAAAAGCAGGACACTAATAACTCCCAACACAAAAAAAAGGCCACCAGCCACATGGACACTCACAAATCACAAACAGGGGGCCTGGGAAACACCAGGAGCTGACAAAAGGCCTATAAAAGCCAGGTAAAGAATGCATGCTAAAGCACACTGCTCTGCCTTTTTAATGCAACAAAATGCAAATACGAACATTCACAGGCCCCAAAAAGGTCTGCAGGGTGCATGCATTGCACACCAACACACAACAAAAGCATGTCTTTAAGACAACCAACATCAGGAAGCCCACCGCAAATAAACACACTTGCCAAAACAATTCAATGCCATCCATGCCCTAAATGATGTCTAAATTCAACATACCTCACAGAAATCACTTGATTAATAAAGCTGTGGCTACCTTCTCTGATCCTACTGGATGAAAGCAGGCCTGTTGGCAGACAAGGCCAGGCAAGCTTGCAGGCCTAGGCTTCAAAATGGCCACCAGCCACATGGCCAGGCCCAACAACATCAGAAAGCCCACCCCAAAAAAACACAGTTCCCAACTAAATCCAATGCCATCCATGCCCTAAATGATGTCTAAAGGCAACAGACCACACAGAAAAGACTTTATTAATTAAGCTGTGGCTACCTGCACTGATCCTACTGGATGAAAGCAGGCCTGTTGGCAGACAAGGCCAGGCAAGCTTGCAGGCCTAGGCTTCAAAATGGCCACCAGCCACATGGCCAGGCCCAACAACATCAGAAAGCCCACCCCAAAAAAACACACTTCCCCAACTCAATCCAATGCCACCCATGCCCTAAATGATGTCTAAATTCACCAGACCACACAGAAAACACTTGATTAATAAAGCTGTGGTACCTGCTCTGATCCTACTGGATGAAAGCAGGCCTGTTGGCAGACAAGGCCAGGCAAGCTTGCAGGCCTAGGCTTCAAAATGGCTACATGGGCAGGCCTAACAACATCAGAAAGCCCACCCCAAAAAAACACATTTCCCAACTAAATCCAATGCCATCCAGGCCCTAAATGATGCTTGGAAATGAAATACATTAAAAAAACACCAAAGGAACAGTTGCTTCATCATGCACACACACCCATTAGGCCATGACTAGCACGGGCCTACTACTGACTACTACCACCCACAACATTTAAAAAAAAAAGGAATGATGATAGTTACCAAAAATAAATTGTAGTTACAACAACTGCAATGCCCACAATCAAACAGACACAACAACCACTTACTTGTAAAATATCCAATTAAAAAATCCTCAAATCCAATTGCAATGATGCAGCCGATAAAAAGAGTGATTTTTCCAGCTCAAAATCCAAAGGCAGAATGAGCAGGAGATGGACAAAGCACTGGGAGGAGCCTGCTGGACAGGAACAGGAAGTTGGAGATTCTGTGGCACCTCCTCCCTCTCCCCACCTTTTAAAAAAAAAGGACTCATTGCACAAAAAAGGACAGCCAAATGTCAATCTGAGGAGTTGTTTTGATCCAAATTCATCATTTGCAGAAGGTTTCATGCTGCTAGAGCTGATATTCTTCTCCAAATTGAAAATTTTACATGTTCGAATTCTCGAGCTTCACATTACTTCCGCCGGATGTCGATGGCGTGTCCAAAATGACTTGATCGCGTTCTCTTGCTCCCTGTCGCGTTGGATATGACATGTTCAGGGTCTCTTTCTCCTTTTCGCGTTCGATTAGACGTGCCCGCGTCCTCACGCTCTCGCTCGAGGTGGAGAATGACGTGTTCGAGATCTCAATCTTCTCATACTCTTGCGGTGCATGATCGCGAGAAGAAAGACGTGATCGTGGGGCAAATGACGTGATCGCACGACAAATGACGTTAATGCGGGCACGAACTGTCGCGAGACAGCACAAAATGGCTACCAACAATCCAACATCTCGTGGAGAACGCGACCGGGCTGGGAAAACTTGTCGGCGAACGCGGGGATTCAGGTAAGGCGATTGCGCGCATGCGAGAATGTATTTTTTACAGCGCAAGCAAGAAAAAAATTACCGGTTAGATGCGGATTGCGGAAATTTTGACATTTTCGCGCTTTCTGCGGAACGCGAAAATTACAAATTATCGCAATTTCCGCGAGCGGAACGGAATTTTGGCCCAGGCCTTGAAATGAGTAACCATCTACTAAGTTTGGATTGTTTTTAGGGTCCCGCTAAGAATCTCCTCTTTGATGGTATAGGAGAGGAAATTCACAAGTATCTTCCTGGGTTTAACCCTTTTGGGGGTTGCAACGGAAAGGCTCTCTGTGAGCTCTTCGTGCTCAAAGTTTATATCCTTCTTATTCTTCAGGATCGTGTTCCGTAACAACTTGATTATAAAGGCATACATGTCCGACCCCTCCTCGGCTTCTGGGATGTTCAGAAATCTCAAATTATTCCTTCAGGAATGATTTTCCAATCTCTCAAGATCTTCCCTTAAAGTTTGATTTTGCTTGGCCCTCAGATGCATTCTTTGTCACATCCTGCTTTACCATAACCACCTCTTCCTCTAACTTCTTAGTACGGAGGGTGACTTCATCTAGTTTTTGGGTTAGCTCCAAGCAGGAGGCTTGTATACCTACCTGATTTGCTTCTGAGACTTCGAAGCAGTGCTTAATTTTGTTTTTCAGGCTCAGTAGAATACATGCAAAATCCTCTGAGTTTCCCTGGGTCGTTGCAAAATGTGCCACTTCCACACATCTCTGACTATAGCCATTGTCAGATTGTTCTGACACTCCTGGGACATCCGTTAGTGCCAACACATCAAACCTGTTACTAGCAGGAATTGTAACAACTTCTTCTTTGTGTGTCGCTGAATTTTGGCTGGGCTCAATCTGTTTTGGGGATGTATCACAGCTATTTGTGTTCTTATTTATGCTTGTTGCATTTTCCTCTCAATTATCTCGGGTGCTAAGAATGTCTGCACCCATATTTGGGACTGCACCACCCAAGCCATCTTTCTGCATACTGATTTAAGTGAGGGAGTGATTTTGATTTTGATGGGTACGTTTGTAATTTTATTTTTATTCCCACTATTTTTAGCTGGTGATTTTCCTTCTCCTCTGCTCTGGAGGCTCGCTACACCTTGCCGACCTCGCCTCCCCTTAGCGATAATTTTAGCTCCTTGTGCTGACCCTGGGGGTGAGTCTGACAAAACAGATCGAAAATTCGCCTTACCTCCTCCAGTGTTCCTAGTCCTCAGAGTATACCTGGAGGGTTTGTCTCCAGTCTCACCTTCCTTGGTAGTGCCTGTCTCCATATGCAAGAAGTCCCCCACTCTCATACCCAGCTCTCTCCACATCCGTGCTGCCAGCGCAGATTCCCGGTCTCCAGCAGTCTTCTCCGTTTTCTCAGAGAACTGCTGGCGACCTCGACTTGTTCTGACTCTGCCCCCAGTACAGCCACCCGCCTCCCTGGAGCGTAGGAGCTTTCTCGCCGCCTCCTTCCACCGCGTCCCCGGGGAACAACAATCAATCAATTGGCTCCCAGTAGGACCGCCTATTTCCCATGAAGGGACCCGCAGGTCCGGCATCCCATAAAAATTGGTAAATCCTTGTTGTGTACTCTCCTCCTCCCGTCAGCAGCTTTCTTCTCATGGTTGTATTTTCCCTAATGGCACCCACGACCGCGACCGTCTAGCCCACAGCCGCCATGTTCCCCATATCTCATGCACTCTGCTTTTCTCCCTGTCCTCCAACTCATCTGAAGACAGGTCCCTTCAAGACACACTGTTGCCTTCCCTGGGAGGCACTCCCCCTCCAGTTAGGCCCACTAGCCCATCCTGCTGCCCTTCTAAATTCTCCCCCTCCACCATAGGATCCTCAGTGTGTCCACTGACATTCCTTGCTTCCAGCCAGGCCCTCAGCACCTTTCCTGGCAAAGCCTCTCACGGAGATTTTTAATTATTTACAGATGGTTTTAAGTTGTGGCACAGTGTAGGTATCAACCCTCTCCTCTTCAAATTCAATATCCACAGATGTAATGGATCCTGCTTTGCTCATGGTGAAAATTGGCAGTTCTCAAGATGCAATGCAAAAAATTCCAAGGAAAAACTCTTGAAAGATGTATGTGGTTGCATAATGGTCTGCACTCACTAGTAGTGTACACCAGTCACTGTATGTAAATCACAAATGCAAGTCCAGGATCCTCACTGCTGACCACCAATGTTAGAAATGGGAGGGCCCGATTCACAGAACAAACTTAAGACAAAATCCTAAACTTAGTACCATTTTGGTATTCACAGAATGCACTTCTGGTATTCACAGAATGAACTTACTACTTTTGCGATTCACAGAATAAACGTACTACTTTTGCTATTCACAGAATGGATTTACGACTACTAACTTTACGTCCGCACTCGGGCCGGAAATTCCGGCCCGGAGGCGGAGCTTCCGCCCCGGAGGTGGGGCTTCCGGCCCGGAGGCGGAGCTTCTGGCCCGGAGGCGGAGCTTCTGGCCCAGAGGTGGAGATTTTGGTCATGGTTAAATCTCCGCCACTGGCCGGAATCCCCACCTCCGGGCCGGAAGCTCCGCCTCTGGCCCGGAAGCCCTGCCTCCGGGCCGGAAGCCCCGCCTCCGGGCCAGAAGCTCCGCCTTCGGGCCGGGATTTCCGGCCCGAGTGCGGACGTAAAGTTAGTAGTCGTAAATCCATTCTGTGAATAGCAAAAGTAGTAAGTTTATTCTGTGAATCGCAAAAGTAGTAAGTTTATTCTGTGAATACCAGAAGTAGTAAGTGCATTCTATGAATACCAAAATGGTACTAAGTTTAGGATTTTGTCTTAAGTTAATTCTGTGAATCGGGCCCATCGTCTCTAGTTGGCAGAGGTAGGTAACTTTGTTCCAATAGGGGCCCTTGCTTCTAGTCAGGGTAAGGGTGTGGAAATCGAACATAATTGATGTTAGCATGAGCTGAAGGCATCTTGATTGTGGCATCCATTTTGTTAAGCCGTGTGATTCTTCTGTTATCATTCACTGTTGCTTGACTTTCTATTCTGCTCGAGTCATCAGCTTTAGTTAACTCCTTCTATTCTAAGCTCAAGCAATGTATGAGCTCAGAGAGGTCTGTAGCTGCTAGAATGCACCTGTTTGAAAATGTAACTGTCCATCTGTACTGCTCGATTTTCCCGGCCTTCTTGTGTTGTAGAGTGATTAATATGACTTCAGTCTCTTTCCATCCAAGTCTAAGGATTAGAGTAGTGAGTAGAGCCTATTTATTAGACACTTTGACACGATCCTGTGCTCCTCCCCATAGATCAGGGCTTACATACATAGCCTAGGGGATAGATTCGTTAGTATTAAGGATAACCTGTCCTATAGTGAGGGTATTTCATGGAGTCGTGCTGAATTCAGGCCTGGTAGGCCTCAGACAGGAGAGACTCCATCTTTCTTTCTGCTCCGGCAGCTTGGGACATTTCTAGGTGAAGGGTGATGTTTTAGTTATGAGGTGTTATTCGCTCGGAGAGAACCGGTTCAGGCCGGCCCTTATCGAAGGAGTGTATTTTTCCCCTGCCGAAGACACTACATCAGGCCGGCCGGCTGGGAACGTGTCCTTGGCACGGGGAGGTACAGGAATTTGGTGGGCGGCAGGTTTCGGGCTGGAATTTTCCATGAGAGAATGCACCTCTATATTAGTGAAAGTCTGAGTTAGATATGGGCACTTGCTTCTAGTCCATAGGCGGCACTTGGCCGTTAGCAGAAAAGCTACTACTTATTTCAGGGAAGACAGATGACGAACTTGAATCTAAAGAGAAGAGAGTAGCCGGTGAGGAAGAGGTTCCAGTGACTCGGAGAGGGAGAAGGGAGTAGATCCGCGACTGCGGAGGTGTGACTTCCAGGCGAAGCCGAGGCACAGACGAGAAGGGAACCTAGATGACCATTGAGCACAGGCTACATACGACTAAGGTGATGTCGACCCCTTTCTATTGAAGTGTGTAACTTAACCTTTTACTTTCCTTGCAGGTTGTATATATGATGTATTCTGTGAGTGTGCATGTGGCACTTAAATAAAGTATTTAGCTTGTCGTGAGTTAGCATGTGTTGTGTATCATTGTATAGGAGGATAGCCTATTCTTCTAGTCAGATTTAACTTGACATGAACAGATGTTAATCCTGATCAGGTAAGTGGTAACTGAATGAGGGAGAAAAGAGCCCCTCGAACTAAAGAACAGGTTGTGCTCAACTAATAGTCTTTGTGTGATCTGATACATAGTAATCCCGATTCCCCTGTCGTGTACTACGGTAATAATAGGATGAGCTCGTGCTAAGGCTGCCGTCTGGGTAGGAAGTTCTGGGTCTGCCTGAGACCGCGAGACTGTGGCTGCCGTCTGGGTAGGAAGTTCTGGGTCTGCCTGAGACCGCGAGACTGTGGCTGCCGCCTGGGTAGGAAGTTCTGGGTCTGCCTGAGACCGCGAGACTGTGGCTGCCATCTGGGTAGGAAGTTCTGGGTCTGCCTGAGACCGCGAGACTGTGGCTGCCGTCTGGGTAGGAAGTTCTGGGTCTGCCTGAGACCGCGAGACTGTGGCTGCCGTCTGGGTAGGAGGTTCTGGGTCTGCCTGAGACCGCGAGACTGTGGCTGCCGTCTGGGTAGGAAGTTCTGGGTCTGCCTGAGACCGCGAGACTGTGGCTGCCGTCTGGGTAGGAAGTTCTGGGTCTGCCTGAGACCGCGAGACTGTGGCTACCATCTGGGTAGGAAGTTCTGGGTCTGCCTGAGACCGCGAGACTGTGGCTGCCGTCTGGGTAGGAAGTTCTGGGTCTGCCTGAGACCGCGAGACTGTAGCTGCCGTCTGGGTAGGAGGTTCTGGGTCTGTCTGAGACCGCGAGGCTGTGAGGTCTTGATATATATATATATATAATAGGAATTCCCTGTCCTTAGGTGGTACATATATATGTGTGGTTATTTAGGTGTAAAAAGGCCCTAGGGAGGGGGTAACGTTCTGGTTTGGGTTAGAAAGGCTCTGTTGAGCGGGTTCCACCTGATCCGAAAACCCAAGCAGAACACCATCATGTCTTACTGATGTAAGCAGTTGTGTTTCACCTCCCACTTCACTGACTAAGTGTAATCCATCTGCCCATGTTTGTCGATAACTATTTCTGTGAAGAACTGTACCTTCTATTTGAGCCTCCATGCTTACTCTGCAACAAACTAAGAATATAAGACCCATGGTCTACTTATTCAAGTCACTACCTCCTAGAACACTTGAGGGTGTTATATGGATGTAGTCCCACTCATGAGTGAATAAACTTGTTCTTTGAATTCCAGCATCAGTGCCAATCTCTTCTTTGTTGGTTTAAGGACCTGTGGACAGATAAGGGTGTACACCCGCACCGGTGGGCCCCTAAAGAGGCTAATTTCCACAGTTTGGCGCCCGACTCGTGGGGCTCATCGGAGACGTGGCCGCCCAAAGGAGTGGTCTTGACAGAGGAATGGAATATTGCTGAGAAAGTACCCTGCATGAGGAGACCTTGGTCTTTGCAGACCGAAGTGACTTTTCCGATTTTTCTGATCTGACCCTCCGGGTGGTGGCCGGTCCAACTGAGATTTCCTTTGGTGCACGTTTTTGCAGTGACCATTAGGTCAACCAAGAGATTGGCAGTTGGAGGCTGGAGACTTTTGTATGGTAAAGTCGCTGAAGCCACACTATTCATTTTGGATTTGCTTGGCCAAGATTCTGGTTTTGTTTGTTTGTTTATTTATTGCAATAAATAAAGGCAGGTAATGCGGGGATTTTTCTCCTTAGGATATTTGTTTGAAAAGGAATACTTGGAAGAACATGCCTGCATTTAGTAAAAATCATAAGAGGTGATACGGAGCGCTCTTGAGTGTTCCGCCAGGCCAATTGGTAATTCGGTCTCTTCTTGCAAAGTCTTGGGGGTTTTACCCTATCTTGTATGGGTGGGTCTGTGGACCCCTGTAATAGGCATGCCTTCTGGAATAGGTATGATTTGGTAAAGACACAGAGTGTTTGCGAACACTCTGCAAGACCAACTGGTAATTCGGCGTATTTTGGAAAAGGTCTGGGGCTAGAGCCTGTCTTCTTGAACATGGCACGGTCTTTGGGCTGTTTACTTGTCTTGCTGCAGTCTATGGACTGCTTTTTGAGAGCTCTTTTGTTTGTAAATATGATTTACAATTGGTTTGGTTTGAGTGCAGTCTGTGGGCTGCCTTTTGTTTTTGCACTGGTGTTGATTTGTGGTTTGATTGTGTGTTTGAGTGTCTATGAAGTTTGTGGACTGACACCGGTGGTAATGCGTGTGAAGTACTTGTTTGAGTGAGTAGCGACTGTGCTCTTTGTGTAAGAATGGCTTGCCTCAGCAAGCTGTGTTGTGTGTTATGAGTGTGGGGCCCCTTCTTGAAAATGTCCAGAATGAGCTCAATTTGGTTTGTTGTCGTCATTGTGTTCTGCAGATGCCATTGGGAGAATTACACTTTAAATTTTGAAGAATGCATAAATAATAATACATAAATAAAAATATGGTTTGATCAGAAATACTTGTAACAATGTACATTCGTTTTTACATAGGAAAAGGGCAACTTTTGAAAAATGTAAAGAAGAATGCGCGTTTAACTTAAACAGTGCTGTGTATTTCTGTACTTAGAAAGACACGTATTTTAAAAGTGCATGTAGGAATGTGCTCTCTTTCTCTATGACAAAGAAGTGGGGAGATACCAGAGCGGACGAAGGAGGGTTTATTTCTGGCAGGCTTGCTCTGGCACTTCGACCTTGGTAGACATTCCGAAGGAGGAGGCCAGAGTGCAGAGAGAGAGGGGAGGCTCTGCTTATTATTTTTGGCAAAAGACTAGGCAGGTTCTATGAAGCCATAAGAGAGAAGAAGGGACAGTTGCGTCTGTGGGACATGTGCAGTTCCTAACACAGAGAGAAGCTTTGCCATGCACGCAGAATAATGGTTTAAATTTAAGGTTGCTGTGCCAGATGAGGAGACAATAAAATAAAGTTTACATTAATGCACCATCAAGTTAAACAGCACAATAAGCTAAAGGAATTGGTAGTTAGTCATTGGATTAATATTTTCTCGTTAGCTCAATGTGCTTGTACAGCAAAATTTACAAAGTGGTACAGTCCAATAGTATTGGACATGGCCTCCTTGGTGTGGTTTCCCCTAGTTATTTACCTCCTACAAGTCTGTTCGTGCCCAGCTGCCAAAGGGGGTAAGTATTGTCGACAGGAGGTCACCTGCTGAGGTTACCTACTGTCAAAGGGGGGTTGGAGACTAGCACCTGGGCAAATTAAGGGTAAGCCAAATTAAGTAACACACTGTTTTTTTGATTTTTGTGCTTGGTATATGTATTATTGTGTCTTTTTATCTTGGTTTATGTGTCTATTATGTGTAATATTGTGAGCTATTCTGCGTGGAAAGTACGCAGGGCAGCTTGTTGTTGTGTACTCTCTCTCTCTCTCTCTCCTGCCTGTCTGAGCTGTCTAGGAATGGCCCATGAGACAATCGGTTGGCTCGCTTTAGTCATTCATTTCACAGGATGCTGTGAATATGTTTTTGAATAAATATAGACAAAGCACCTCACCGGTGCAAGTCTAATTGGCTATTAAAGTAATACTGTTTGAACAAATTGTTAGAATTAACAAAATGAATAAATAAATACGCCATGTTACTACCCCTCTATTTTGTAAACTGATAACATTTGAATGGGATAAGGATGAAAGGATGGGTAGATTAGACTGATGTTCCCTTATTTGACCTTTAAGGGGAACTATATATCGGTGGTTTTTGTTACAAATTCCCAGGTGGCAAAACCATTATTGTTGTTATTGCAGCACTACATAAGTTGCAGAGGCATACCGAGTCCCTCATAAGTTAGCCTATGTAATCGAGCTGACAGCCCTTGCTAGAGCTGGTGAATAGGTTTCTCCCCTGAAATTCCTGAATATGATATTACATGGCCCGGATCATGAAAAGTATGATGCACATGGTTCACAATGCTAGGAAAGATGCCCATATGCCCTTACCACACATTTCTAAGAACAAAATGTTCTTTGCTTGTTTCTTGTCTGCCAGAATGTTCTGCTAGAAAATTCATGTACATATTAGGTTATGTTTAATTTATCAGTTATTCATGTAATATGGATCTCTGTTACATTCACAGTTTTAGAGTTTCCCGCTAAACCTATAATATTAGAGCATGGTCATAAGCGCAAAACATGGTTGTTCTTATGCAAGGAAAATAATTTTAGAGGTGTCTGCAGTTTTGCACAATAGTGAAGGTTCACAAAGCGGAAGCTGTATCGTGATTTCTATGACTTATAAGTACAAGTTTGTTAAAAGAATAGTTGGTTTTAAATTCCTTTTTTTTAGGTTCTTCAGAAGAATAATATAGGGGCATTTCTGAAATTTAATATCCTATTTTTATTGATTATTTGTATGTTCTGTTCACTAACAGATATCTGCTGCCCTACAACCATTGCCAGAGGGGCCAGGATATCAGATCCAACCAGGGGACTAAGTGCAAGTCTAATTTGGAGCCAAGGTGAAGGGACCCAGCGCAGGTGTTGCTGGCCACTATAACAGCGGTGAAGGTGGAAGGCCGGAAGAAACGTGTACCCCTACCACTGTTGGATAATTCTCGGGTGAAAGACGGGGTCACAAATCAGGACGGAGAGCTGATTCCTTGCTTTGTTTCTTTTTTTTATGCCTAGCTAAGAGAAGCACAGAGTGATAACAAGAGCAAGGATGTTTGTCCTGAGGGGACCCCCTCTGAAACAAGGGTTGTTTCAGATACTCCAGTTTCTGTGCATCAGGCCTCTGAGTCCCGGCCCCCAAGTGAATGCAAGTCTGAACCTTTGTTTGCTGATAAGGAGGTGCCTGGGCACACTAGGTACAATCTGCGGCCCCGACGAAAGAGCAGTGCGCCAGCAGGGCAACACAGGAGTTAGGGAAGGACTAGAGTTTAGGGTACCGGTGCTGTGTCTTTGGTGCCTGTTAGAGTGAAAAATGGCCTGATGCCCTGCCCTTAGCATTGCTTTCCAATAGATCGATACCCTACACTCAATCTGGCCTTACACCATATGAGGATGTTTTTGGCAGACCCATGAATATTTGGGGGGTCCCAAAGCCACGCCGTATACATGATGTTCCCCAGGTGTTGATGAGTGTCTACTTGTCACAGTTGACTGACAGCTTGCTTTCTATTCATCAACAGGTCCGAGAAGCTCTTCCAGACAGGTCGCAAGGTGATGGTCATGATCTGTGGCCCAGTGACCAGGTGATGGTGAAGGTGTTCCAGAGGTCGAGCAGCCTGGAACCTTGGTGGCGCGGACATGAGCAAGTTCTTCTGACGACCCGAACTGCAGTCTGACTGACCAATCGGAAGAACTGGGTCCATTCTACCCAATGCAAGAGAGTGCAGTTCGCCTTGGTGGATTCTGCTGCGCTGAAAGATCACCGCGATATCCTGGACACCAAGAGAGGCCGAGCTGCATCACTTGAAGGATCTGAGGAAGTCTTCCCGGACCACACGATTCCTGGTACATCTTGATATCAGCTGCAGTCCCGGAAGAAAGACACTTTGTTACTGAAAAAGACTGTTTGAGCCACTGTCCTGGGTTAGTGAAAGTCTGAGTAGCAAAGGGGGGGACTCTTTTAGTGATACTCATCTCCACCTCAGTGAAGAAACCAACGGCTGCCCAGGACCTTAGGGCACCATCTGTTTTTCAACATCGAAATGAATATGCCTACGGAGAAGAAATCAACTGCTGCAAGAGTCTGTGATCGAAAGACTATGTTCATTATTGCACTCACTTTGATTATTGTTCTGATCGCTGTAATAACATGGGTTGTAGAGGGAGTAGTTCCTTCTCGAAATCTACTGACTGCTACTACTCCTGTCCCCATTGAACACCACTACTTCACTCTTCCTTATCATGAGAAAAAGCACAGAATGTCCTATCTCAACAATACGTTCATTCAGATGTTGCATCACACCCACAATGCTACGAACACTACCAACTGTTGGGTGTGTGGAATGATGCCAGCCCACCAGAAAAAGGGAGGAACGCCCTTTATTCCTCTGCCGTTTTCACAGAATGGCTCCTGCAGAGCCTGGTTTGCACTGCTATGGGCTACTCATGTTGCTAATATTACTGACTTTGGTGTAGGAGAAGTTAATGCTCACCTAAATAAAGTATGTTACCCTGATGAAGAAGAAGATCCATAAGCTAAAGGAACTGTATGGGAAATGGAGGAGTATCGCCGAGGAAATTCCTCCACACACTATGTTTTCCCTAACACTCGAACTGCCAAGGGTAATGGACCTCCTGTTATAGCTCCTCAGGATCGACAGGGGTGTCAATCCTGAGGAGGATCGACACCCCATTGTCGATCCTCCTCATCACCGAATAAATCATCGTCATTAATTAAGGGTTCAAATGCTCTATTAAATCACCCACAATGACAATATTATTATTTAAAGAGTGGGTGTCAAGCAGAGTGGTTAGAGCAACTAGAACATCAGACCTCCCCCCCTTATTACTCCGGACATAAACATTATAGATATCCAATCTACCTAATTTGTCTAGATCCAATCTGATTAATTGGATATCTTGGTTTTTGGTATCAACAACTTTAATAACCAGCTTTAAACACTGGCGAACCCATATTGTTAGGCCTCCCATGGGTCTTCCCCTAGGGCCCTTTGAAGCCGGCACAGAGTAATTCAGATATCCCTGAACAAAACAGGGTTCACATGACCAAGTTTCCTGGAATATGCATAGATCATGGTTATTAACAAAACAGATCCAATCTACGGATTCCAGTTTGGAAGTCAACCCCGGCGATATTCCAGGAGAATAAACTCCCCGTAATTCCCTGGGGGTAAATCGGGCAATTAGCTGTTAATAAAAGATCGGAGACGGTTGAATACTTAGAACAAATATCTGAAATTACTTCCTGTTGTGGATTTCTTATCTCATTGATAAAAAGAAATGGGTCAGACAATGGCTCAGAGGGACTCATTAACATGGCCTAATTGTTATTAAGTCAATCTACATCTTCGAGGTTAGCTAACACCTCAAAACGATTTCTCATTGAAATCAAAGCATTAGATTGAGTACAACGTGGAGCTCCAAAATTAGAGGTGGAGACTGGCCTAGGTCTAGGGAAAAAATAAGTTAATTCCCAAGTAGTAATAAAGGAGCTCCTATGATTTGTATGCCAGTTTAAGATGTGATTGACGGCTCTGGGGTCCCTAAAGTTGATCAGAATAATGTCCCCATTTATGTTTTTTGGAGTATTACCCAGCCATGGTAGACGCCTAACGTGTAAAATTTCCCCGTTAATATACGAGGGGAGAGGACGGTTTTGTCCTAACCAATGAATAACCTTATTTTTTAGTTGTGAATATCCCTCTATAGCTTCGTCCTTCAAGGTGGGAACACCCGCAAGCACCACTACAAGAGGAACAGCTTCTGGTGGAAGATTAATAGAGAAAGATCCACGCATCTTAGCCATAGGAACCAAGTTGCAGGTCTTTCTATCAAGCAATGCATCCCCTTGTGGTGGAGTATTTCCTCCTCGGCAAGCTCTATCCTTATTTGACTGGATTGACTTGGGAATATTAGCTCTTCCTGCGTGATTATTCGTTATATTATCTGTACTGCAGTCCCCTTGAATAGCTTTCTGATGTAGAGGTAGAGTAGAAGGTGATACCGCAGGAACGGAAACAGTAGTAAGCGGCCTTTTTGGCTTTACAGGATTCTTACATGGGTCCCCTTTACCACCCATTAGAGATTCTACTTTCGCCAGCCTTTTTTCAATGCTTTTTAAACTGTCAACAATTGGTAGCATGTGAGTTTTAAATAATTTGTCTATGTTACCCATTAATTCAGCAATCGTAATGTCATTTACAGAACAGGATACCGAGGTACCAGGGAGGGATAAGTTATTAGTACCATTGATGGGGCCTTTGTCAATGTGAGCCAAGACAGATTCATAGCTGGATATATTTCTATTTTTATTTTTATGGGCCTCAGAATCCAGCTTCCTCCTTTTCCTAGATAATGGGCCAGATGATTTAGGTACCCCAGGGTAAATAACATTTTGGGATAAGGGTGCCATTACTTGTAAATCCTTCAATACAACTGGTTCACTAATTACCTCAATAGGAGTAGATAAAATAGGAGAAGACAGATCTTTAGATGAATCAACCATAATTGAGTTACCAGGGAGTGATAAAATGTCGTTGTTGTCCGGAAGATATGAAATATCATGGTGAGAGAGGGCACTTTTATCAGATGAAGTTACATCATGAGGAGAGGTTGAAGTTAAGGACATATTTTTTATATGCTCTATGAAACTACGACGCCTCACCCTTAATTCGGCAAGGGTAATTTCTCGGTCTAACCCAGAATTAACTTTCAATAGATAACCGTCAAGGGTACCCTTATTAGATTTGTTGGTCATGATAATAAAAGTAGTAATACACAACCCCTATGAATCAAGTGTACAAGTGCTTAGACGCAACAATAAAATGACAATAAAAAGCACAAAACGTGCAATAGCCACTAATAGTAGCAACCACACAAAAACAGTACCAGCAAGAGTCAAGAGGGTGAGCCCGGCCCGAGCCTCCATCGGCTCCTGAGGGCTACAGAGGGCCCACCCTTTGCCAGGGCTTAGCCCGGCGCGTCCCCGTGCGCGTCCCGCGATGCGGTGTCAGCGTTCAAATTTAAGCGCCTCCAGGTGCGAATCAGCGTCCGGCGGTTTCCGGGTCCGCCGCTAAGGCCGCTGGGCAATGAAGTCCGTCTCCGCACAGCGGCTCCACACAGGCAGAAGCGGCGACACTAGGACAGGGAGCACGGCGCCACACCAGACCCAGAGGACGAAAGAGGATACAGGCAGCGGTGAGTACAACAGTGTAGGCTCTAGGAAGAGTTCACCCGCTCTGTCAGTGTCAGCGTTCAAATTTAAGCGCCTCCAGGCGCGAAACAGCGTCCGGCGGTTTCCGGGTCCGCCGCTAAGGCCGCTGGGCAATGAAGTCCGTCTCCGCACAGCAGCTCCACACAGGCAGAAGCGGCGACACTAGGACAGGGAGCACGGCGCCACACCAGACCCAGAGGACGAAAGAGGATACAGGCAGCGGTGAGTACAACAGTGTAGGCTCTAGGAAGAGTTCGAGATGCGTTTTTAATTTCTCCACAGCCCAGGCACACGCTAAAGTCAAAACCAAAGAGGATGATGGCAGGCTTGCTCTGGCACTTCGACCTTGGTAGACATTCCGAAGGAGGAGGCCAGAGTGCAGAGAGAGAGGGGAGGCTCTGCTTATTATTTTTGGCAAAAGACTAGGCAGGTTCTATGAAGCCATAAGAGAGAAGAAGGGACAGTTGCGTCTGTGGGACATGTGCAGTTCCTAACACAGAGAGAAGCTCTGCCATGCACGCAGAATAATGGTTTAAATTTAAGGTTGCTGTGCCAGATGAGGAGACAATAAAATAAAGTTTACATTAATGCACCATCAAGTTAAACAGCACAATAAGCTAAAGGAATTGGTAGTTAGTCATTGGATTAATATTTTCTCGTTAGCTCAATGTGCTTGTACAGCAAAATTTACAAAGTGGTACAGTCCAATAGTATTGGACATGGCCTCCTTGGTGTGGTTTCCCCTAGTTATTTACCTCCTACAAGTCTGTTCTTGCCCAGCTGCCAAAGGGGGTAAGTATTGTCGACAGGAGGTCACCTGCTGAGGTTACCTACTGTCAAAGGGGGGTTGGAGACTAGCATCTGGGCAAATTAAGGGTAAGCCAAATTAAGTAACACACTGTTTTTTTGATTTTTGTGCTTGGTATATGTATTATTGTGTCTTTTTATCTTGGTTTATGTGTCTATTATGTGTAATATTGTGAGCTATTCTGCGTGGAAAGTACGCAGGGCAGCTTGTTGTTGTGTACTCTCTCTCTCTCTCTCTCCTGCCTGTCTGAGCTGTCTAGGAATGGCCCATGAGACAATCGGTTGGCTCGCTTTAGTCATTCATTTCACAGGATGCTGTGAATATGTTTTTGAATAAATATAGACAAAGCACCTCACCGGTGCAAGTCTAATTGGCTATTAAAGTAATACTGTTTGAACAAATTGTTAGAATTAACAAAATGAATAAATAAATACGCCATGTTACTACCCCTCTATTTTGTAAACTGATAACATTTGAATGGGATAAGGATGAAAGGATGGGTAGATTAGACTGATGTTCCCTTATTTGACCTTTAAGGGGAACTATATATCGGTGGTTTTTGTTACAAATTCCCAGGTGGCAAAACCATTATTGTTGTTATTGCAGCACTACATAAGTTGCAGAGGCATACCGAGTCCCTCATAAGTTAGCCTATGTAATCGAGCTGACAGCCCTTGCTAGAGCTGGTGAATAGGTTTCTCCCCTGAAATTCCTGAATATGATATTACATGGCCCGGATCATGAAAAGTATGATGCACATGGTTCACAATGCTAGGAAAGATGCTCATATGCCCTTACCACACATTTCTAAGAACAAAATGTTCTTTGCTTGTTTCTTGTCTGCCAGAATGTTCTGCTAGAAAATTCATGTACATATTAGGTTATGTTTAATTTATCAGTTATTCATGTAATATGGATCTCTGTTACATTCACAGTTTTAGAGTTTCCCGCTAAACCTATAATATTAGAGCATGGTCATAAGCGCAAAACATGGTTGTTCTTATGCAAGGAAAATAATTTTAGAGGTGTCTGCAGTTTTGCACAATAGTGAAGGTTCACAAAGCGGAAGCTGTATCGTGATTTCTATGACTTATAAGTACAAGTTTGTTAAAAGAATAGTTGGTTTTAAATTCCTTTTTTTTAGGTTCTTCAGAAGAATAATATAGGGGCATTTCTGAAATTTAATATCCTATTTTTATTGATTATTTGTATGTTCTGTTCACTAACAGATATCTGCTGCCCTACAACCATTGCCAGAGGGGCCAGGATATCAGATCCAACCAGGGGACTAAGTGCAAGTCTAATTTGGAGCCAAGGTGAAGGGACCCAGCGCAGGTGTTGCTGGCCACTATAACAGCGGTGAAGGTGGAAGGCCGGAAGAAACGTGTACCCCTACCACTGTTGGATAATTCTCGGGTGAAAGACGGGGTCACAAATCAGGACGGAGAGCTGATTCCTTGCTTTGTTTCTTTTTTTTATGCCTAGCTAAGAGAAGCACAGAGTGATAACAAGAGCAAGGATGTTTGTCCTGAGGGGACCCCCTCTGAAACAAGGGTTGTTTCAGATACTCCAGTTTCTGTGCATCAGGCCTCTGAGTCCCGGCCCCCAAGTGAATGCAAGTCTGAACCTTTGTTTGCTGATAAGGAGGTGCCTGGGCACACTAGGTACAATCTGCGGCCCCGACGAAAGAGCAGTGCGCCAGCAGGGCAACACAGGAGTTAGGGAAGGACTAGAGTTTAGGGTACCGGTGCTGTGTCTTTGGTGCCTGTTAGAGTGAAAAATGGCCTGATGCCCTGCCCTTAGCATTGCTTTCCAATAGATCGATACCCTACACTCAATCTGGCCTTACACCATATGAGGATGTTTTTGGCAGACCCATGAATATTTGGGGGGTCCCAAAGCCACGCCGTATACATGATGTTCCCCAGGTGTTGATGAGTGTCTACTTGTCACAGTTGACTGACAGCTTGCTTTCTATTCATCAACAGGTCCGAGAAGCTCTTCCAGACAGGTCGCAAGGTGATGGTCATGATCTGTGGCCCAGTGACCAGGTGATGGTGAAGGTGTTCCAGAGGTCGAGCAGCCTGGAACCTTGGTGGCGCGGACATGAGCAAGTTCTTCTGACGACCCGAACTGCAGTCTGACTGACCAATCGGAAGAACTGGGTCCATTCTACCCAATGCAAGAGAGTGCAGTTCGCCTTGGTGGATTCTGCTGCGCTGAAAGATCACCGCGATATCCTGGACACCAAGAGAGGCCGAGCTGCATCACTTGAAGGATCTGAGGAAGTCTTCCCGGACCACACGATTCCTGGTACATCTTGATATCAGCTGCAGTCCCGGAAGAAAGACACTTTGTTACTGAAAAAGACTGTTTGAGCCACTGTCCTGGGTTAGTGAAAGTCTGAGTAGCAAAGGGGGGGACTCTTTTAGTGATACTCATCTCCACCTCAGTGAAGAAACCAACGGCTGCCCAGGACCTTAGGGCACCATCTGTTTTTCAACATCGAAATGAATATGCCTACGGAGAAGAAATCAACTGCTGCAAGAGTCTGTGATCGAAAGACTATGTTCATTATTGCACTCACTTTGATTATTGTTCTGATCGCTGTAATAACATGGGTTGTAGAGGGAGTAGTTCCTTCTCGAAATCTACTGACTGCTACTACTCCTGTCCCCATTGAACACCACTACTTCACTCTTCCTTATCATGAGAAAAAGCACAGAATGTCCTATCTCAACAATACGTTCATTCAGATGTTGCATCACACCCACAATGCTACGAACACTACCAACTGTTGGGTGTGTGGAATGATGCCAGCCCACCAGAAAAAGGGAGGAACGCCCTTTATTCCTCTGCCGTTTTCACAGAATGGCTCCTGCAGAGCCTGGTTTGCACTGCTGTGGGCTACTCATGTTGCTAATATTACTGACTTTGGTGTAGGAGAAGTTAATGCTCACCTAAATAAAGTATGTTACCCTGATGAAGAAGAAGATCCATAAGCTAAAGGAACTGTATGGGAAATGGAGGAGTATCGCCGAGGAAATTCCTCCACACACTATGTTTTCCCTAACACTCGAACTGCCAAGGGTAATGGACCTCCTGTTATAGCTCCTCAGGATCGACAGGGGTGTCAATCCTGAGGAGGATCGACACCCCATTGTCGATCCTCCTCATCACCGAATAAATCATCGTCATTAATTAAGGGTTCAAATGCTCTATTAAATCACCCACAATGACAATATTATTATTTAAAGAGTGGGTGTCAAGCAGAGTGGTTAGAGCAACTAGAACATCAGACCTCCCCCCCTTATTACTCCGGACATAAACATTATAGATATCCAATCTACCTAATTTGTCTAGATCCAATCTGATTAATTGGATATCTTGGTTTTTGGTATCAACAACTTTAATAACCAGCTTTAAACACTGGCGAACCCATATTGTTAGGCCTCCCATGGGTCTTCCCCTAGGGCCCTTTGAAGCCGGCACAGAGTAATTCAGATATCCCTGAACAAAACAGGGTTCCCATGACCAAGTTTCCTGGAATATGCATAGATCATGGTTATTAACAAAACAGATCCAATCTACGGATTCCAGTTTGGAAGTCAACCCCGGCGATATTCCAGGAGAATAAACTCCCCGTAATTCCCTGGGGGTAAATCGGGCAATTAGCTGTTAATAGAAGATCGGAGACGGTTGAATACTTAGAACAAATATCTGAAATTACTTCCTGTTGTGGATTTCTTATCTCATTGATAAAAAGAAATGGGTCAGACAATGGCTCAGAGGGACTCATTAACATGGCCTAATTGTTATTAAGTCAATCTACATCTTCGAGGTTAGCTAACACCTCAAAACGATTTCTCATTGAAATCAAAGCATTAGATTGAGTACAACGTGGAGCTCCAAAATTAGAGGTGGAGACTGGCCTAGGTCTAGGGAAAAAATAAGTTAATTCCCAAGTAGTAATAAAGGAGCTCCTATGATTTGTATGCCAGTTTAAGATGTGATTGACGGCTCTGGGGTCCCTAAAGTTGATCAGAATAATGTCCCCATTTATGTTTTTTGGAGTATTACCCAGCCATGGTAGACGCCTAACGTGTAAAATTTCCCCGTTAATATACGAGGGGAGAGGACGGTTTTGTCCTAACCAATGAATAACCTTATTTTTTAGTTGTGAATATCCCTCTATAGCTTCGTCCTTCAAGGTGGGAACACCCGCAAGCACCACTACAAGAGGAACAGCTTCTGGTGGAAGATTAATAGAGAAAGATCCACGCATCTTAGCCATAGGAACCAAGTTGCAGGTCTTTCTATCAAGCAATGCATCCCCTTGTGGTGGAGTATTTCCTCCTCGGCAAGCTCTATCCTTATTTGACTGGATTGACTTGGGAATATTAGCTCTTCCTGCGTGATTATTCGTTATATTATCTGTACTGCAGTCCCCTTGAATAGCTTTCTGATGTAGAGGTAGAGTAGAAGGTGATACCGCAGGAACGGAAACAGTAGTAAGCGGCCTTTTTGGCTTTACAGGATTCTTACATGGGTCCCCTTTACCACCCATTAGAGATTCTACTTTCGCCAGCCTTTTTTCAATGCTTTTTAAACTGTCAACAATTGGTAGCATGTGAGTTTTAAATAATTTGTCTATGTTACCCATTAATTCAGCAATCGTAATGTCATTTACAGAACAGGATACCGAGGTACCAGGGAGGGATAAGTTATTAGTACCATTGATGGGGCCTTTGTCAATGTGAGCCAAGACAGATTCATAGCTGGATATATTTCTATTTTTATTTTTATGGGCCTCAGAATCCAGCTTCCTCCTTTTCCTAGATAATGGGCCAGATGATTTAGGTACCCCAGGGTAAATAACATTTTGGGATAAGGGTGCCATTACTTGTAAATCCTTCAATACAACTGGTTCACTAATTACCTCAATAGGAGTAGATAAAATAGGAGAAGACAGATCTTTAGATGAATCAACCATAATTGAGTTACCAGGGAGTGATAAAATGTCGTTGTTGTCCGGAAGATATGAAATATCATGGTGAGAGAGGGCACTTTTATCAGATGAAGTTACATCATGAGGAGAGGTTGAAGTTAAGGACATATTTTTTATATGCTCTATGAAACTACGACGCCTCACCCTTAATTCGGCAAGGGTAATTTCTCGGTCTAACCCAGAATTAACTTTCAATAGATAACCGTCAAGGGTACCCTTATTAGATTTGTTGGTCATGATAATAAAAGTAGTAATACACAACCCCTATGAATCAAGTGTACAAGTGCTTAGACGCAACAATAAAATGACAATAAAAAGCACAAAACGTGCAATAGCCACTAATAGTAGCAACCACACAAAAACAGTACCAGCAAGAGTCAAGAGGGTGAGCCCGGCCCGAGCCTCCATCGGCTCCTGAGGGCTACAGAGGGCCCACCCTTTGCCAGGGCTTAGCCCGGCGCGTCCCCGTGCGCGTCCCGCGATGCGGTGTCAGCGTTCAAATTTAAGCGCCTCCAGGTGCGAATCAGCGTCCGGCGGTTTCCGGGTCCGCCGCTAAGGCCGCTGGGCAATGAAGTCCGTCTCCGCACAGCGGCTCCACACAGGCAGAAGCGGCGACACTAGGACAGGGAGCACGGCGCCACACCAGACCCAGAGGACGAAAGAGGATACAGGCAGCGGTGAGTACAACAGTGTAGGCTCTAGGAAGAGTTCACCCGCTCTGTCAGTGTCAGCGTTCAAATTTAAGCGCCTCCAGGCGCGAAACAGCGTCCGGCGGTTTCCGGGTCCGCCGCTAAGGCCGCTGGGCAATGAAGTCCGTCTCCGCACAGCAGCTCCACACAGGCAGAAGCGGCGACACTAGGACAGGGAGCACGGCGCCACACCAGACCCAGAGGACGAAAGAGGATACAGGCAGCGGTGAGTACAACAGTGTAGGCTCTAGGAAGAGTTCGAGATGCGTTTTTAATTTCTCCACAGCCCAGGCACACGCTAAAGTCAAAACCAAAGAGGATGATGGCAGGCTTGCTCTGGCACTTCGACCTTGGTAGACATTCCGAAGGAGGAGGCCAGAGTGCAGAGAGAGAGGGGAGGCTCTGCTTATTATTTTTGGCAAAAGACTAGGCAGGTTCTATGAAGCCATAAGAGAGAAGAAGGGACAGTTGCGTCTGTGGGACATGTGCAGTTCCTAACACAGAGAGAAGCTCTGCCATGCACGCAGAATAATGGTTTAAATTTAAGGTTGCTGTGCCAGATGAGGAGACAATAAAATAAAGTTTACATTAATGCACCATCAAGTTAAACAGCACAATAAGCTAAAGGAATTGGTAGTTAGTCATTGGATTAATATTTTCTCGTTAGCTCAATGTGCTTGTACAGCAAAATTTACAAAGTGGTACAGTCCAATAGTATTGGACATGGCCTCCTTGGTGTGGTTTCCCCTAGTTATTTACCTCCTACAAGTCTGTTCTTGCCCAGCTGCCAAAGGGGGTAAGTATTGTCGACAGGAGGTCACCTGCTGAGGTTACCTACTGTCAAAGGGGGGTTGGAGACTAGCACCTGGGCAAATTAAGGGTAAGCCAAATTAAGTAACACACTGTTTTTTTGATTTTTGTGCTTGGTATATGTATTATTGTGTCTTTTTATCTTGGTTTATGTGTCTATTATGTGTAATATTGTGAGCTATTCTGCGTGGAAAGTACGCAGGGCAGCTTGTTGTTGTGTACTCTCTCTCTCTCTCTCTCCTGCCTGTCTGAGCTGTCTAGGAATGGCCCATGAGACAATCGGTTGGCTCGCTTTAGTCATTCATTTCACAGGATGCTGTGAATATGTTTTTGAATAAATATAGACAAAGCACCTCACCGGTGCAAGTCTAATTGGCTATTAAAGTAATACTGTTTGAACAAATTGTTAGAATTAACAAAATGAATAAATAAATACGCCATGTTACTACCCCTCTATTTTGTAAACTGATAACATTTGAATGGGATAAGGATGAAAGGATGGGTAGATTAGACTGATGTTCCCTTATTTGACCTTTAAGGGGAACTATATATCGGTGGTTTTTGTTACAAATTCCCAGGTGGCAAAACCATTATTGTTGTTATTGCAGCACTACATAAGTTGCAGAGGCATACCGAGTCCCTCATAAGTTAGCCTATGTAATCGAGCTGACAGCCCTTGCTAGAGCTGGTGAATAGGTTTCTCCCCTGAAATTCCTGAATATGATATTACATGGCCCGGATCATGAAAAGTATGATGCACATGGTTCACAATGCTAGGAAAGATGCCCATATGCCCTTACCACACATTTCTAAGAACAAAATGTTCTTTGCTTGTTTCTTGTCTGCCAGAATGTTCTGCTAGAAAATTCATGTACATATTAGGTTATGTTTAATTTATCAGTTATTCAAGTAATATGGATCTCTGTTACATTCACAGTTTTAGAGTTTCCCGCTAAACCTATAATATTAGAGCATGGTCATAAGCGCAAAACATGGTTGTTCTTATGCAAGGAAAATAATTTTAGAGGTGTCTGCAGTTTTGCACAATAGTGAAGGTTCACAAAGCGGAAGCTGTATCGTGATTTCTATGACTTATAAGTACAAGTTTGTTAAAAGAATAGTTGGTTTTAAATTCCTTTTTTTTAGGTTCTTCAGAAGAATAATATAGGGGCATTTCTGAAATTTAATATCCTATTTTTATTGATTATTTGTATGTTCTATTCACTAACAGATATCTGCTGCCCTACAACCATTGCCAGAGGGGCCAGGATATCAGATCCAACCAGGGGACTAAGTGCAAGTCTAATTTGGAGCCAAGGTGAAGGGACCCAGCGCAGGTGTTGCTGGCCACTATAACAGCGGTGAAGGTGGAAGGCCGGAAGAAACGTGTACCCCTACCACTGTTGGATAATTCTCGGGTGAAAGACGGGGTCACAAATCAGGACGGAGAGCTGATTCCTTGCTTTGTTTCTTTTTTTTATGCCTAGCTAAGAGAAGCACAGAGTGATAACAAGAGCAAGGATGTTTGTCCTGAGGGGACCCCCTCTGAAACAAGGGTTGTTTCAGATACTCCAGTTTCTGTGCATCAGGCCTCTGAGTCCCGGCCCCCAAGTGAATGCAAGTCTGAACCTTTGTTTGCTGATAAGGAGGTGCCTGGGCACACTAGGTACAATCTGCGGCCCCGACGAAAGAGCAGTGCGCCAGCAGGGCAACACAGGAGTTAGGGAAGGACTAGAGTTTAGGGTACCGGTGCTGTGTCTTTGGTGCCTGTTAGAGTGAAAAATGGCCTGATGCCCTGCCCTTAGCATTGCTTTCCAATAGATCGATACCCTACACTCAATCTGGCCTTACACCATATGAGGATGTTTTTGGCAGACCCATGAATATTTGGGGGGTCCCAAAGCCACGCCGTATACATGATGTTCCCCAGGTGTTGATGAGTGTCTACTTGTCACAGTTGACTGACAGCTTGCTTTCTATTCATCAACAGGTCCGAGAAGCTCTTCCAGACAGGTCGCAAGGTGATGGTCATGATCTGTGGCCCAGTGACCAGGTGATGGTGAAGGTGTTCCAGAGGTCGAGCAGCCTGGAACCTTGGTGGCGCGGACATGAGCAAGTTCTTCTGACGACCCGAACTGCAGTCTGACTGACCAATCGGAAGAACTGGGTCCATTCTACCCAATGCAAGAGAGTGCAGTTCGCCTTGGTGGATTCTGCTGCGCTGAAAGATCACCGCGATATCCTGGACACCAAGAGAGGCCGAGCTGCATCACTTGAAGGATCTGAGGAAGTCTTCCCGGACCACACGATTCCTGGTACATCTTGATATCAGCTGCAGTCCCGGAAGAAAGACACTTTGTTACTGAAAAAGGCTGTTTGAGCCACTGTCCTGGGTTAGTGAAAGTCTGAGTAGCAAAGGGGGGGACTCTTTTAGTGATACTCATCTCCACCTCAGTGAAGAAACCAACGGCTGCCCAGGACCTTAGGGCACCATCTGTTTTTCAACATCGAAATGAATATGCCTACGGAGAAGAAATCAACTGCTGCAAGAGTCTGTGATCGAAAGACTATGTTCATTATTGCACTCACTTTGATTATTGTTCTGATCGCTGTAATAACATGGGTTGTAGAGGGAGTAGTTCCTTCTCGAAATCTACTGACTGCTACTACTCCTGTCCCCATTGAACACCACTACTTCACTCTTCCTTATCATGAGAAAAAGCACAGAATGTCCTATCTCAACAATACGTTCATTCAGATGTTGCATCACACCCACAATGCTACGAACACTACCAACTGTTGGGTGTGTGGAATGATGCCAGCCCACCAGAAAAAGGGAGGAACGCCCTTTATTCCTCTGCCGTTTTCACAGAATGGCTCCTGCAGAGCCTGGTTTGCACTGCTGTGGGCTACTCATGTTGCTAATATTACTGACTTTGGAGTAGGAGAAGTTAATGCTCACCTAAATAAAGTATGTTACCCTGATGAAGAAGAAGATCCATAAGCTAAAGGAACTGTATGGGAAATGGAGGAGTATCGCCGAGGAAATTCCTCCACACACTATGTTTTCCCTAACACTCGAACTGCCAAGGGTAATGGACCTCCTGTTATAGCTGTTACTAGAGCTCGAGCAGACCTTTGTGTGAACAGCATTGGTAGTAGTTCTGTGGGGAAGAATGATTGTACTGTGGTGTTAAATATTACTGGAGCAAACAATAGCAGTTTTTTGTCATCACACAACATCTATTTTATTTGTGGAAATAAGGGATATTACTTTCTACCTATTGGTAGGTCGGGTACATGTTTTGTGTCCTTTTTGCTACCACCTGTGTTCTTAGCACCTGCATCCTGCCATAAAGACTATAAACTGTACAATGACATTTCCAAGAGCCGATTTAAGAGGACAATAAATCATGATGAGGTGGATCAAACTGATACTGCATTGCAGCAGTACGTTGACTTAAATTTGTGACTGTTCTTCTTTGTTGGTGTGGCCTTAAATAGCAGAAAGATAAGACGCTTGACACGTCTTGTAGAGGCTGTAACCAATCAGACAGCCATGTCACTTGGAAATATCACAGAAGAACTACAAATTGTAAGAATTGTGGTGCTCCAAAACAGGATGGTCCACGACGTGGTTCTGGCCGACCGTGGTGAAGCATGCTGCATCATCGGGAGCAGTTGTGTCTACATCCCTGACCAAGCTCCTTCAGTTCTTGAAGCAATTTCTAAGCTGCATAAAATAGCCACTGAAATCCATCAGGATTCAGGAACATGGACTTTGACTGGATGGATGAGGACTATCAGGCACATGCATCATCATAGGGTTTTGCGATTCCTTAATAGCGATTATTAAGGAATCGCAATTAAGGAATAGCAAAACCCTATGCATGTAGGAATCGCTAAAGAAATAGCGATTCCCACAAATTCCTTAATTGCGACTAGCAAATTGCGAGTCGCAATTAAGGAATGTCTTCCCATTCATTCCTATGGGCCTCCAGGCCCATAGGAATGAATTAGAGATTGCGGGAGCAATTTGCGAGTACCAGTAGGTACTCGCAAATTGCTCCCGCAATTTCGATGGTGCAAGGGTGTCAAAATGACACCCTATTGCACCCATGTATGTTCACTCTGCACAAATGTTGCATACACACATGCTCTAAGGGCATGTGTGTGGGCAACATGAAACTTAGAAAAATGCAAATAAGTGCATTTTTCTAAGTTTTCGCAAATTACCATGAGGTCCAGCCTCATGGTAATTTGCTCACGCTAATAGCGAAATCGCTATTTTTTAAACTGTAATGCATTGCATTTAAGGAATCTCAATTAGGGATTCCTTAAATGCAATCGCTATTTAAGGAATCCCAATTTTGAGATTCCTTAAATAGCGATTTTTGCATTTGGGATGATGCATCCCAAATGCAAAAATACCGGGAGCAAAGGGTCAGATTCTGAGAATCTGCCCGTTTGCGACCGGTATTTTACTTGATGCATGTGCCTGTATGTTTACTGCTTGGAGCTGGGAGTTATTATCAGCTCTATGTATATTTGTTGTGATACTTTTTTTCCTTCTGCTTATGTATCCAATGTGGCCCAATGCTCTGTTCCCTTTGTGCTTCCACCTGTACCTCATGTATACCAGCTCAACAAAATGCTAAGAATGTAAATGCACAAATAGTAACAGACCAGAGAAATTAGTGAGTTAATGATGATTGAAGTCCATGATATCTTCCATGCTCCTTCTAAATCATAGAGATGTCTTCAGCATATGCTAAAAGAGCCGTCTGTGGAAATGGAAAATATTTGCTGTTAGCATGGGCTGAAGCCATCTTGGTTGTGGCATCTATTTTGTTAAGCCATGTGATTCTTCGATCTTCACTGTTGCTTGCCGTTCTATACTGCTTGAGTCATCAGCTTTAATTAACTCTTCTATTCTAAGCTCAAGCAAAGTATGAGCTCAGAGAGGCCTGTAGCTGCTAGAATGCACCTGTTTGAAAATGAAACTGTCCATCCTGTCTTACTGATGTAAGCAGTTCTGTTTTCCTTTCCACTTTGCTGACTAAGTGATATCCATCTGCCCATGTTTGTCGATAACTATTTCCGTGAAGAACTGTACCTTCTATTTGAGTCTCCATGCTTACTCTACAACAACCTCAGTATAAAAGACCCATGGTCTGCATATTCAAGTCATTACCTCCTGGAACACTTGAGGGAGTTTGATGGATGTGGTCTCACTCATGAGTGAATAAACTTGTTCTTTGAATTCCAGCCTCAGTGCCAATCTCTTCTTTGTTGATTTAAGGACCTGTGGACAGATAAGGGTGAAATCCTGCACCGGTGGGCCCCTAAAAAGGCTAATTTCCACAAGGGAGATACACTCCTAAAATAACAACTGCTCACCCCCTTGACGAAGCAAAGACAGTTCATGGTGTCGGAGAGGTGTGGCTTCACTGGCGCTGCGTGACGTCTGTTCCGTACAACCCCAGGGGAGGTGTCGACTCTGTTCCTTACTGCGATGATGAAGTCGACTTCGGTGTTGATGCGGTACAGCAGCATGCATCGGGCCCACGTCACAAGTCAGAGCAGTGCTTTGGGCAGGTTAAGGTGTCACTCGCTGGCATCGATGTGACACTGCAGCCTCCATCAGGTCTACTTTGCAAGTCGGAGCTGCGCTCACGGCTTCGGTGCAGATTACGGCATCACTCGCAGGCGTCGGTGTTGCAATTTCCTTCTGTAGCAGCTAAAACAGAAGTTCTAGATGCAGGCAGACAGAAGGGGTGACTTCTTTCTTTTCCTGAGACTTCAGAACCGGAGGCAAGCTCGGTTTCAAGCCCTTGGAGATCTTTTCTTCAAGCAGGTGACAAAGCAAAAGAGCAAAGTACTTTTTCTCCTTTCCTTGGCAGCAAGCAGTCACTGCAGGCCAACCCCAGACAGCAAACAGCACAGGGGAAGTATTCCTCCTCAGCTTCTCCGGCTGTTCTTCTTGGCAAAGGTTTCCTCTTGATTTCCGAGAAGTGATCTAAAAGTCTGGGGTCTGGGTCCCACTTTTTATACACTCAAATCCTTTGTTCACTGAAGGCAGAGAGTGTCTGTACCCAGCCAAAACCAGTTCTGTCTTCACTGGTGCAGCTTCCTGGCAGGAGGTGGAGACTGCATTGTTGAAGGCAGACCAGGCCCATTCAGGTGAAAAGGAAATCTCCACCCCCTACTCCTAATGCAACCCAGGTCTATTCAGCCCAGCCCTGACTCATCAGACTTTTGGAGCCACAGTCCTCTCCAGCCCACTGTCATCCAAAAGCCAGACATGCAATACACAAACCTAGCAGAGGCACACTGGATGGTTAAAGCAAACACAAGGAGATGATGGACGGAGTGCTGATACTTTTCAAACTCTCCCCCCCAGTCACAGATCTGGGTTGAATCGATCATCATTCTTTAGCTCACTGTGCCACCCCAGTTCCCGAAACAGCTATATTCAAATCAGTCTTGACCCTGTGCCTCATGAGCTAGCCTGGTGGAAGAAGGGTGACATACCCTGAAACCGGTCCCAGGATGCTTGTTTCTGGTCCAGGGAGGACCTGGCCTGGCAGTTCGGTCTGGACTGTTCCCTAGGGGCACGGGGTCAAGACTGATTTGCATATGGCTGTGTCCAAACTGGGGTGGCGTAGTGGGCAAAAGAATGATGGATTTAACCCAGATCTTTTGACTGGGGGAGAATTTTTGCATTATCCACATTCCGTCCATCATTTGTTTGCTGTAACACACTGGATGGTTAGGCAAGAAAATACCCACTTTCTAAAAGTAGTATTTTCAAACACAGAGGTGCCGATTCCGATCCGGGTCAGAAAGCACTCTGACCGAGTCGGATCTGGAGTGTTTTCCAACCGAGCCCGATCCCTACAGTCCGACCGAGCGAGTACGATGCGCACGTATGCTGCCAGACTCGGTTTGGACGGACTCCCATAGAAGTCAATGGGATCCACATGCGCTCCCATTGACTGAATGGGTACGTCTCGAACAAGTGCGCCACCTACAGTGGGTACGCGTCGGTGCCATCCGTGCCATCAATGCCTGTGTGGGGGAGACCCATGGGTCTCCCCCTGTGTGCGAGTCGTACGGCTGTGGGTGTCAGGGTGTCTGACGCGGACCCCCGAAGTCCGACTCAGGAGCTTTTGTGAGCCGGACGGTCCGACTCGGTCGAGCTGTCCGATTCGAACATCGTATTCGTTTGGTCGAGAATCGTCTTCATTGCGTGCGTCGGTTTGCGTGCGACCATGTCAGATGGATCGGGTGAGAGCTGGGAACGAGTCGGTTGGAGAATTCGCGCATCTTCGCATCATACTTCGTCGTCCAGACCCGTGTACTGATCGGTCGGAAAAGAAGCATCGGAACCGGATCTGCTAGGGCCAAACCCAATTCGGTGCCCTTCCGACCGAGAACGGAATCGGCCCCATAATGTAAAAATCACCCTCACTAAAAGATGCAGTTTAACATTCTGAGTTCAGGCATACTAAACATTTCTTTTCTATCTTGTTTCAAAGGTCAGTTACGTTTATAAGATGTTATAAACAAACTACCCATTCTGTCCTATGGGAACAGACAACCTTGCAATAGTGAAAAACGAAATTGGCAGTATTTCACTATTATGACATGTCACACACAACAGGGCATGTCCTACCTTTCACATACAATGCACCCTGCCCATAGGGCGCCTTGGGCCTACATTAGGGGTGACTAACATGCAGAAAAGGGAAGGTTTCGGGACTGGCAAGTATGTGCACTTGTCAAGTCAAAATGCCAGTCCCAGACTGCACACATGCACTGCAATGGCAGGCCTGAGTCGCATTTTACAAGCTACTTCCGTGGGTGGCACAATCAGTGCTGCAAGCCCACCAGCAGCATTTGATTTACAGGCCCTGGGCACACATGGTGCACTGTACTAGGGTCTGACGAGTAAATCAAATCAGCCAATCATGAAATCACTAATCCATCACAACAATTTACAAAGGGAGCACTTGCACTTTGGCACTAAACAGCAGTGGGAAAGTGCCCAAAGCTTCTAAACCAGCAAAAACATATGAGGCAACATCAAAAAAATGGAAGGGAGACCCGCGCCAATGGTGCTAAGTTTTACAAGTGGCTTATGATCTATATACTGATCAAAATTTCCCCCAAAGATACGTTTTTTCAAGTCAAGTCAAGTATGCTTTATTCGAATATCATTCATAAAAGCAGAAATACAATTACAATAAGCAATCTCATACAATATTTAAAAATAAGATTAAATTATGATCAAAAGATCAAATACAAAGCATACATGTACAATTTTTGTCTTAATCATGACCCTATAAAACGTACTGTTCTTTTGGTGGTAAATAATTTAAGTTTAAAAGGCAGAAGAGAGTAGTTGAATAAAAATACTTTTAAAACCATAATATAGAAATGGAAGTGCAGAAAAAATGATATAGGAGAGAATAATCAAAAGACTAGCAGTCTCTCCCTAATCATGAGAATAGTCAATAGACTAGCAGTCTCTGTCTAATCAACCACGCCCAGCCTAAATATTTTGCAGTGGCTACTGAAATCCATGGCAGAGTACTGGTACATATAATACGCAGGGCCAGGTTACCACTGGTTGTTCCTAGATTTTTACACATCGGGGACATCCAGTTACGCCTTGGGACCGCGTAGAACTTACAGGCAAATAGAAAATGACCAATAGTTTCTTTACTGATACCACAAGCAGGGCATCCGTCACAAGATCCCCCTTCCCACTTAGATGTCAAGAATTTAAGTGGAAGTGCACCTGCTCTCAGTTGGAAAAGAAGCTTTCTTTCCATAGGCCTTGTTATAATGTCCCAATATGGTTCTAGACAAGGATACATCTTGGCCTCTAGGAACTCTCCGGTCATAGAGCCGGCACTCGAGCTATTATATTCTTTAAAGTGCTTTTAGATGGGAAACTGGCTCTCGCCGGATCATCCCAAAGTGAGCACAGGCCAAGCTCAGACAGGGATGTCCTAAGTGATTTTAGCCATCCTATTTTGTGATAAACATCGGACCTTATAATGTCTAAAAAAACCATATGCATAATGAGAAAGGACAGGAGTCGTCCATAACCTGCGCCAATACAGGATGGGGCGAAGTTGTACCAAATCTGAGATTGCTTTTCTACCCAGATCATATTTAAGGGGCATCAATGGGGTACTTTTAGGGACACCTGTTATTGCCCTAAAATATGTGTTCTCTGAGGATTGAAGGGCAGCAACCTTCTCAAAGCCCCAGAGCTCTGCACCGTATAAAGCGGAGCCTAGAGCTTTTGCTTCATACACCTGTAAAACAGGTTTTACAGGTTTGGTCAATGATTTTCTATGCTCTGTACAAATGGCACCTGCCAATTGCCTATGTCTGAGTGTAGCAATGTCAACATGATGCCGCCAGTTCATCTTGCTAGATATATGAATACCCAGATATGTAAAGGTATTCACAACTTCTAGCGGGCGATCATTTAAAATAATTTTAGATTTAAAGCTACGGTGGGGGTTGAATATCATAAGCTTTGTTTTGGCAATATTAACCTCTAGTCCATACTCCCCACAGAATTCGTCAAAAATAGGCAAGGCACACTGCAAACCACTAGGAGTTTTAGATAGGATGAGCGTGTCATCTGCAAAAATTAAATTATTAGTCCCAGCTAAAAAAGGAGCGTCCACTTGTGCGGAAGTCATGCGAGCAACAACATCATTAATGTATAAGGTAAAAAGGACAGGAGCCATCGAACAGCCCTGCCGGACTCCCCTCTCTACAGGGAAGTCCGAAGTTACCGAACCGAGTCCTCCCCACTGAATTCTGGCATAGTTAGATTCGTGTAGCCTCATTATCAAAGATAATAAATCGCTAGGAAGACCCTGCTTGTTTAGGGCCATCCAAAGCTTAGATCGGAGGACAAGATCGAAAGCGGCCCGTAGATCGACAAAGGCCGCATACAAGCTTCCTTTGCCCAACACCACCGTCTTCCATTGTAACAGGGTGAAACGGAAAACCTGATCCACCGTGCTTGTGGACCGTCGAAAGCCAGCCTGGAATGATGAAAGAACATTAGTCTCATCCACCCAATCCAGGAGCCTATTGACGATCACACGTCCCACGACCTTTTGAATGGTATCTATGAGGCTTATTGGCCTGTAATTACCCGGAAGAGATCGATCACCTTTCTTAAAGATGGGAATGATAACTGCACCCTGCCAGGATTTTGGTACCGCAGCACCCAAAGCAATGGCATTAATAAGAAGATGGATATACTGGCACCAGCGCTCCTTGTCATTTAAAAATAGATCGGCTGGCACACCATCAAGACCGGGGGCACGTCCACAGGCAACCGTATTCAGGGCCGATAAAATTTCAGCTATACCAAAGAGATTCACTTTTGGGAGGTCTACACTGAATTCCTGGGCCATGTTATCATTATTTGGTGCAGCATACTGGTTTTTAAAGAATTTTATCCATTCTTCTTCAGGCACGTTGTTATGTGGGGACTCGGGAAAGCCAGGTTTTCCCCATCTAACAATGTGCCAAAATAGCCGGGAGTCCCTACTGTCACTGGCTGCCTTTAGCTCAGTCCAGTGGTGTTCGTCCCAAGCTTTTTTAGCCTTTGATATACTAGTTTTATAGTTCTTTCTAGCGGCTTGAATTGAAGTGGATTACCCCCCCTTGATAGCTGCACCTAAAGCTAATCGTGATTCCCTACATTGTTCATTATACCACTTAGCAGGCTTGGGGACTCTATTACCTTTGTTTTTCACGGGTTTAAGGAAATACTCCTTGATTACACAAAAGAGAGAGTTATGTAATCCTTCAAACTTATCTAAGCCAGAGCTAAGTGGGTTAAGGTGCTCTATAGCTGATATTGCTATGTCCACCTGACCATTGATCTCAGCTATGGCCTGGTGGTCAATTGCTACATTTTCCCACCTTAATCTCCGCATATCATTTGTGGGAACAATCCGGGGAGGAACAGTCGTAAAAAAACATGGGGGTAAGATGGTATAGGACCACCATTTGTGGATGGTGCACAGGGGATTATGATCACTCTCGATCCTTCCTACAACCTCCATGTCACAAATAAGAGGCCATAATTTTAAACTACATAACACATAATCAATTCTACTGTTATGTTGGCCATTGTCAAATGTACTTGACCCATTCCTGTCGCCACTAGTCCTACCATTTAGGGCTCTTAAGCACTTTTCATAACATATAGTATTTAGGCCAATAACATCGGCTGTCCACCGCACAACCGGTGGAAGCTCAAGCTTAGGAACACCCCATTGTCGATCCTCCTCATCACCGAATAAATCATCGTCATTAATTAAGGGTTCAAATGCTCTATTAAAATCACCCACAATGACAATATTATTATTTAAAGAGTGGGTGTCAAGCAGAGTGGTTAGAGCAACCAGAACATCAGACCTCCCCCCCTTATTACTCCAGACATAAACATTATAGATATCCAATCTACCTAATTTGTCTAGATCCAATCTGATTAATTGGATATCTTGGTTTTTGGTATCAACAACTTTAATAACCAGCTTTAAACACTGGCGAACCCATATTGTTAGGCCTCCCATGGGTCTTCCCCTAGGGCCCTTTGAAGCCGGCACAGAGTAATTCAGATATCCCTGAACAAAACAGGGTTCACATGACCAAGTTTCCTGGAATATGCATAGATCATGGTTATTAACAAAACAGATCCAATCTACGGATTCCAGTTTGGAAGTCAACCCCGGCGATATTCCAGGAGAATAAACTCCCCGTAATTCCCTGGGGGTAAATCGGGCAATTAGCTGTTAATAGAAGATCGGAGACGGTTGAATACTTAGAACAAATATCTGAAATTACTTCCTGTTGTGGATTTCTTATCTCATTGATAAAAAGAAATGGGTCAGACAATGGCTCAGAGGGACTCATTAACATGGCCTGGTTGTTATTAAGTCAATCTACATCTTCGAGGTTAGCTAACACCTCAAAACGATTTCTCATTGAAATCAAAGCATTAGATTGAGTACAACGTGGAGCTCCAAAATTAGAGGTGGAGACTGGCCTAGGTCTAGGGAAAAAATAAGTTAATTCCCAAGTAGTAATAAAGGAGCTCCTATGATTTGTATGCCAGTTTAAGATGTGATTGACGGCTCTGGGGTCCCTAAAGTTGATCAGAATAATGTCCCCATTTATGTTTTTTGGAGTATTACCCAGCCATGGTAGACGCCTAACATGTAAAATTTCCCCGTTAATATACGAGGGGAGAGGACGGTTTTGTCCTAACCAATGAATGACCTTATTTTTTAGTTGTGAATATCCCTCTATAGCTTCGTCCTTCAAGGTGGGAACACCCGCAAGCACCACTACAAGAGGAACAGCTTCTGGTGGAAGATTAATAGAGAAAGATCCACGCATCTTAGCCATAGGAACCAAGTTGCAGGTCTTTCTATCAAGCAATGCATCCCCTTGTGGTGGAGTATTTCCTCCTCGGCAAGCTCTATCCTTATTTGACTGGATTGACTTGGGAATATTAGCTCTTCCTGCGTGATTATTCGTTATATTATTTGTACTGCAGTCCCCTTGAATAGCTTTCTGATGTAGAGGTAGAGTAGAAGGTGATACCGCAGGAACGGAAACAGTAGTAAGCGGCATTTTTGGCTTTACAGGATTCTTACATGGGTCCCCTTTACCACCCATTAGAGATTCTACTTTCGCCAGCCTTTTTTCAATGCTTTTTAAACTGTCAACAATTGGTAGCATGTGAGTTTTAAATAATTTGTCTATGTTACCCATTAATTCAGCAATCGTAATGTCATTTACAGAACAGGATACCGAGGTACCAGGGAGGGATAAGTTATTAGTACCATTGATGGGGCCTTTGTCAATGTGAGCCAAGACAGATTCATAGCTGGATATATTTCTATTTTTATTTTTATGGGCCTCAGAATCCAGCTTCCTCCTTTTCCTAGATAATGGGCCAGATGATTTAGGTACCCCAGGGTAAATAACATTTTGGGATAAGGGTGCCATTACTTGTAAATCCTTCAATACAACTGGTTCACTAATTACCTCAATAGGAGTAGATAAAATAGGAGAAGACAGATCTTTAGATGAATCAACCATAATTGAGTTACCAGGGAGTGATAAAATGTCGTTGTTGTCCGGAAGATATGAAATATCATGGTGAGAGAGGGCACTTTTATCAGATGAAGTTACATCATGAGGAGAGGTTGAAGTTAAGGACATATTTTTTATATGCTCTATGAAACTACGACGCCTCGCCCTTAATTCGGCAAGGGTAATTTCTCGGTCTAACCCAGAATTAACTTTCAATAGATAACCGTCAAGGGTACCCTTATTAGATTTGTTGGTCATGATAATAAAAGTAGTAATACACAACCCCTATGAATCAAGTGTACAAGTGCTTAGACGCAACAATAAAATGACAATAAAAAGCACAAAACGTGCAATAGCCACTAATAGTAGCAACCACACAAAAACAGTACCAGCAAGAGTCAAGAGGGTGAGCCCGGCCCGAGCCTCCATCGGCTCCTGAGCGCTACAGAGGGCCCACCCTTTGCCAGGGCTTAGCCCGGCGCGTCCCCGTGCGCGTCCCGCGATGCGGTGTCAGCGTTCAAATTTAAGCGCCTCCAGGTGCGAATCAGCGTCCGGCGGTTTCCGGGTCCGCCGCTAAGGCCGCTGGGCAATGAAGTCCGTCTCCGCACAGCGGCTCCACACAGGCAGAAGCGGCGACACTAGGACAGGGAGCACGGCGCCACACCAGACCCAGAGGACGAAAGAGGATACAGGCAGCGGTGAGTACAACAGTGTAGGCTCTAGGAAGAGTTCACCCGCTCTGTCAGTGTCAGCGTTCAAATTTAAGCGCCTCCAGGTGCGAAACAGCGTCCGGCGGTTTCCGGGTCCGCCGCTAAGGCCGCTGGGCAATGAAGTCCGTCTCCGCACAGCGGCTCCACACAGGCAGAAGCGGCGACACTAGGACAGGGAGCACGTCGCCACACCAGACCCAGAGGACGAAAGAGGATACAGGCAGCGGTGAGTACAACAGTGTAGGCTCTAGGAAGAGTTCACCCGCTCTGTCAGTGTCAGCGTTCAAATTTAAGCGCCTCCAGGCGCGAAACAGCGTCCGGCGGCTTCCGGGTCCGCCGCTAAGGCCGCTGGGCAATGAAGTCCGTCTCCGCACAGCGGCTCCACACAGGCAGAAGCGGCGACACTAGGACAGGGAGCACGGCGCCACACCAGACCCAGAGGACGAAAGAGGATACAGGCAGCGGTGAGTACAACAGTGTAGGCTCTAGGAAGAGTTCACCTGCTCTGTCAGTGTCAGCGTTCAAATTTAAGCGCCTCCAGGCGCGAAACAGCGTCCGGCGGTTTCCGGGTCCGCCGCTAAGGCCGCTGGGCAAAGAAGTCCGTCTCCGCACAGCGGCTCCACACAGGCAGAAGCGGCGACACTAGGACAGGGAGCACGGCGCCACACCAGACCCAGAGGACGAAAGAGGATACAGGCAGCGGTGAGTACAACAGTGTAGGCTCTAGGAAGAGTTCGAGATGCGTTTTTAATTTCTCCACAGCCCAGGCACACGCTAAAGTCAAAACCAAAGAGGATGATGGACGGAGTGTTGAACATTACAAGCACTCACCCCCAGTCAACTGATTTGGGTGTAATCCATCATCATTCTTTAGCTCACACCGCCGCCCCAGTTCAGACATGGCCATATGCAAATCAGCCTGACCCTGTGCCTCATGGGAAGTCCAGCCCGAACTGCCAAGCCATGTCTTCCCTGGACCGGAAACAAGGATCCTGGGACTGGTTTCTGGCTAATCAGCCGTCATCAGTCAGGCTAGCTTGAATCCAGTGGCAAAGTGAGCAAGGGACCCACGTCTGGGCATACCCTGCCAACTTAGGGCGAGCAAAGCAAGACCAAAGGAGATGATGGACGGAATGTTGAACATTGCAAGCACTCACCCCGCTAAAGTCTCTCTCTCTATTGTGCTGTAATGTGTCTCTGACTTACTCAAAGTTCTGGTCCTAAATACTATGGTACGTTCTTTGCCATGAGATGTTTGCATGAGTACAGCTCCTAGACAAACAGAGCTGGCATTAATAATGACTGCACACTTATCAGCCCCATTGAAAGGATGCAAACAGGGGGCAATTTACAATCATATTCTTGATTTTCGAAAATGCTTTATCCTGCAAATATGTCCACAAGAATTTCTCATTCTTTCCTAAGAGACATCTTAGAGGTTCCACAATATGTGAATACCCTTGAACAAATATGTCATAATACTCACTCAGACCTAAAAAGGATTTCAGTGAGTCCTTATCAGTCGGTGCTGGTGCCCTTCGAATATCAGAAATCAAATCCTGTTTAGGCTTAATACCTTCAGATGTAATTGTGTGCCCTAAGTAGTCCAGTTCCTTGACAAGAAATGTGCACTTTTCTTTAGAGACAGACATGCCTTTGCTGCGTAAAATGCTTAATACTTTCTCTAGTACTGGATTATGCTCAACAATATCTCTACCAAAAATCAGGATATCATCCTGAAACGCCTGTACACCCATGACTCCCTTCAATAAAGAATCCCTAAGCTTCTGAAAAACGCTTGCCGTGAACGCTGGTCTGAATGGCAATCCTAAAACTTTGAAGGCACCAAAGGGTGTAACAAACATTGTGAAGTCCTGAGATTTAGGTGCAAGCACTACCTGATTGTACGCTGACTTGAGATTAATTATAGAAAAGAAAGTTGCATCACCAATTGCCATTAACATTTCTTGGATTTTAGGCAAAGCGTGGCAATCCACCACAATGTTGTTATTGAGTGATCTCATATCAGTACACAAATGTAAATTTCCATCCTTTTAGTTTTTTCCAACACTATAGCTGAAGCACATTTAGAAGAATCAAGCAGTTGAATTATGCCATCTTTACACATTTTGTCCAATAGGTTTTTCAATTGATCTCTAATCAAACGAGGAAAAGGCCTAAACTTGTGTTTAACAGGAACTGCATGTTCTTTGAGTTTTATGTCATGGACAACACTTTTGACACAGCCAATTCTATTCTCAAAAACGCTCTTATGCCTACTTAATATGTTATCAATTTCACAAGCATACATATCTTATGGTGATGCAATAGATGCAATTGGCATTTCACCCAGAACATGTGGCCAATCACTACCAAGCTTAAGAATAATACCCATTTTAGCTAAGTCCTTCCAGCCCACCAAATCACAACCTTTCTCTGTAACGTACATTTTAGTCAGCATTTTACGTCGTAAGACACACAAATGCTCCACGAAATAGCCTAACATAACAATATCCTGTCCACCAAAAGCTTTTGGATGGACATCTATGTGTAACAATTCCTTATTAAACTGTTTAACATAGAACGACACATTGGATAAAATAGTGATAGGGGAACCTGAGTCTGCCATGATCTCTAATTTTTTATCACCAATCAAAGCCAAACCAATGGAGTCCTGAACGAAGCACGAGAAATTTCATCAACAGTCAACCCAAGGTTACATATTCAGTCTTCTTGTGTTATGTTCCATATAGGTACCCCAATATAGGCTTAGGTAGTGAATACACCTTTCTCCCACATTCCCCTGATATTACACTAAATAACGGTTCTTAGTACTGACCTTTTAACAAGTTACTGTAATGTCCAAAGATGACATGGGGTTTTCTCCGAAATGCTTAAGCCTCATTCATAGTGCATGAATATTCCTGGAATCACAGCAGGACAACAGGCCTACCATCTCTTGCATAATACCTATGTATAAGGGTCATTCCTTCGGTCATTCTAGTCCGACATGACACAGCTAGGTATAGCCCCAGGGGGTACTACTTTGGGTATATGTACACTATATCTTGCTGAGGTAGTCGGAGGAGAAAAGGACTTCCATGCCGACACACTGACGCAAGACGCTGAGGCTCCTGCACACAGACACTCCAGCTCGCAGTGGTCTGACATCCCTTGTGGGGTGTCCATCTCGAGCGAAGATGGGGTCCCATAGTCTCTCACTTTAGGTAATGGGTTTGGATTTATCCTAGAGGGATTCTTAGCTTTACGCCTCCATACATGCTAGGTACATCTAGTCAGGGTCGCATCGTAGGCGTACGAATTTTACTGTCATTTATGTTATATACTTGCCTGTATTCATTGTTTTAGCCCAATGTTAGAAATCTCCTATCCTTTTACTCTGTTAGTACTTATAATCATTTATATCTGTTACTGTCTAATGGTTCTTTCAGCACACCTATTTTACACGTCCCCATAGTTTATTCTGTGTATCTCTCTGAGACAAAGTGAGCACGAGTGACTGAGCAAAAGTAGTATACTGTTTCCACAATCCCTGATGGGACAGGGTTCTCATGTTCGATAGTTGCCAAGAACTATTCTCTCTTTGGTAAGAGGGACTTCTAGTGGCAGTGTGAGCTAGCTGGTATGCAGGCTAACATACCCGGTAGGGGTGTCTAGAATCAGTCTGACACCAATCATATGGTGTTTGTTGTCTAAACACGCATATTCTATATAGGTTTATAGGGACAACACAACATGGCGCCCCCAACGTTGGTTTGGTACCTATTTAACAGTCAAATCTGAGTAGTTCAGTTGTGCTATTCTCAGAGACCTCTACTCACATTTTTCAGAGACATCTGGCATAGGAAGGGCATTATCCGCCACAGCTGAGTAGGCATATTCTATGGATTGGCTGTAGCTTTATCAAGCTTGAAGGACAAAGTGTTCCTATTGTGCATAAAACCTTTATCTCAATTTCCTTGAAAATCTTTCCTTCTTCAAAACAATGGCTCACGAAAACACTGCTGGGTGGGCTCAGCCTGCTGTACTCAAGGAAGAAGAGAAAGGTGAAATCAACATTTCAGAAAATGTCTGAGCCGCCCTTACTCAAAAGCTAACAGACTACAGAGTCACAACTAGGGGCGGGACAGTAACCTTCGTGATTGAGGCTCCAGAGTCATATAGAAGAGAGGTATTCAATTCATGGGTTAAATTCCCACAAGCAGATGCCCAATCAAATACATTTCATTCTTACACTGAAGATGAAACACCAAATGAATACTGTCCGTATGAGGACATTGAAATTCCGCTCACCTACCAGGAGCACATACACTGATTTAAAGGGGCCCTCCCCCACACAAAAGACAAAGTAAGACTAGGTCCAATCGGAAGAGACGGAGCCACTTGGCCAGTCCATGCCGCTTACACAGTGCATCCAGACATTAACGCAATGCCAATAGCAGACCTACATCTACTTTACAAAGAAATAATGAAACTTTTCAGAAACCTGACACAGACTTCAGCCAACAAGGGCTGCACAAACAAATCAAATTCAGGGTTCTACAACTAAAATACACCACAAACGCTATATACAGTTATTGGTAGAATGCCCACTAAATGTGAGCAGATGCCATTCTGGATAGCTCAAAAAATAACACAGCTAGAGGCAGTATTTCCACACACAAGCCCTCAAGAAAAATACAGAATGCTAACAATCTGCTTGCCAATGGGGATAGCTCCCCAGATAGAGGATTTTACCACTTGGGGTCCAGTTTTCGCTGCCATATATACCAGGACTCATGATATCCCATCATTAGCAGTAATACCTCAAGTTTTAAGACAGATACAAACTGAGAATGGAGCAGAACCTGCTCTGAACTTAGGGATGACATTATTAGGTAATTTGCCCAGCTATCAGCTACAATATTAGCAAATATAAAAAGGTAGGCAACAGCAGTGGCAATACGCAAAAGCCTGAGGGATTTCACTCCTTCACAACAGGAACGTGAATTACCTAAAATTATCACAGACACCTATGCTGAATTAGGTAGAGATAGTTTGAGAGCTAGAGCAACAAAACCTCAACTCATGGGTGATCCTGTAGAGGATAACTTCAAGCAAGCACCTGATTCTTCTGAGAAGAAATGGGATAATAACAACAAAAACCAAAAAAATAGAGAAAATAGATCTCTATCTAGGAGTGGGTCTCCTCAACAGAAGCCCTCTGAAAGGAGATACAACCTTAGGAATAGAGATAACATTAAGAAATCTGACAGGTATCAGGATCTGATACACGTTCCTCTTGTTCCTTTCAGAGTTCACCAAGAGACTCCGAGAGAGAAGAACTGTCAGAACACAGACAAGAAGAGTGTACGAAGTCCAGCGACATGCCACGCACTTCAGATTACACTTCTGAGAAAGAAGAGAAGCCAAAGTCAAAAGCTCAATTTAAAAAGAAGAAAATAGCAAATCTTACAGTTAGACAAGCCCAGAATTCTGAAGACTCAACTACTGAACTGGGAATGGGCTCTGACGATGTTAGACAGCGCAGCAGAAGTAACAATAGCTCGCCAGAATCTGATGTAATTTCTGGTGACAGTGGAGTTGACTGAGCAGATCACGGTGGAAACACCTGATACAAGGGTAAGTGTCCCACATAGGTAACATGAAATAACACTTCCAATGGAGGGGGACAAACCCAGAAAAGTAAAAGGTCTCTTTTGGGAGAACCTGACTCATGGCTATGACCTCCTTTTAGCTGAAAAAGATTAGCCGTCTGAAATTGTTATGGATTGCCCAAAGGGAGAAACAATAATTTTACCAGCTTTTTCTGACAACGTTCCAATTTACTTAAAACATACATGCATGCAGCACAGGGCGGTAGCCCTTGCTCCAGCACTATATCGCAACTATGTTGCGTGGGAGGCTGAGTCACTCCACCATGTAATCTCAGTAAAAACAACACCAACTCCACAGAGACAGTACCCAATTAAACAAGAAGTGAAAATACAGGTCATGGAGATCTTAGATCAACTTGAATACCAAGGTGTAATAGAAACTTGCACCTCTCCAATGAACAGTCCTTTGTTTCCTGTATTGAAGCCCGAGAATTCATATCATCTAGTTTTAGAGTACAGACATCTGAACACATGCACAAAGAAATTTGCAGTAGAGAATGCACACAGTGCCTTATTGATGATTAACATTGTTCAAAAGAAATACAAAACAACACTAGGGGGCCGATTCCAATCCTGTAAAAAGGCAGTACGAATAGTCGTACAGAGCGTTTTCTCCGTACGACTCGTACCAGGTAAACTGATCCTACAACCTAGGAAGTACGATTCGTACAGAAAGCCTTTTTCTGTACGAATCGTACAAAAGACCATACAGCTAAAAAATACCAACGATTCTGATCCGGAACTGCTTGTACGTGACGTCTGTACGTATTTAAGCAGCGTTTTCCGGACCAGCAAGTACGATTCGTCCCGACGTCACTACGTACCACGCTTTGATTACAGGAGCGAAAAACTGCCGGGAAAGCAGAACTCTATGCCACGGAGCCCCGGTACGCGACGTACAGCCATGAACCCCATCGTACGTGTCATCCCGGTCCTCTCGGCCTATGACCTGGTGCACCGCACCCGACGCACAAGCCGCAGAAGGTGAGAACAACACCCAGGGGCCAGGGTGGGGGTGAGGGGCAGGAAACATACCCCATACTCAAACACAAACCTATAATATGGAGGCCATACATTACCACCTGGGACTGGTCACTTGGGGCGCATGTCCAGCAACCCCTGCGTACCGCCACAACGGAAGTGGACGTGTACGGTGCGTACCACACGTACCCCTATGGCACCATGACAACAGTCGTATGGACCGTACCCACACATTCATGCGTGGGTACGGTGCATACCACATGTACCCCTACGGCATCATTACAACAGTGGTACGGACCGTACCCACGCATGAATGCGTGGGTACGGTGCGTACCACACGTACCCCTACGGCACCATTACAACAGTGGTATGGATCGTACCCACGCATGAATGCGTGGGTACGGTGAATACCACACGTACCCCTACGGCCCCATGACTACTCAGGTACGGACCGTACCCACGCATACATGCGTGGGTACGCTGCATACCCCTACGGCCCCCTGACTACTCAGGTACGGACCGTACCCACGCATACATGCGTGGGTACGCTGCGTACCCCTACGGCCCCATGTCTACTCAGGTATGGACCGTACCCACGCATACATGCGTGCGTACGGTGCGTACCCCTACGGTACCATGACAACTCAAGTACGGACCGTACCCACACATACATGCATGGGTATGGTCCGTACCACACGTACCCCGTTACAGCAGCACTAAATTTTGGATACAAGGCGTACACGCGCCAGGAATGTGGGCATAGAGGACTGGCCCAGCATGTTACCTTCATATTGTTGTGTGTGTAGGTCCTGGCCAGCAGTGTACAGCTCCAAGGGGGTGCATGGGTGGGTGCATATGACTCCCAGCAGTGTCCAGGCATATGAGGGGTGGGTGCAGAGGACTCCCAGCAGTGTCCAGACATATGAGGGGTGGGTGCATATCACTACCAGCAGTGCCCAGACATATGAGGGGTGCGTGCAGAGGACTCCAGCAGTGTCCAGGCATATGAGGGGTGGGTGCAGAGGACTCCCAGCAGTGTCCAGACATATGAGGGGTGGGTGCATATCACTACCAACAGTGTCCAGGCATATGAGGGGTGGGTGCAGAGGACTCCAGCAGTGTCCAGGCATATGAGGGGTGGGTGCAGAGGACTCCAGCAGTGCCCAGGAGTATGAGGGGTGGGTGCAGGGGACTCCCAGCAGTGTCCAGGCAAATGAGGGGTGGGTGCAGAGGACTCCAGCAGTGTCAAGGCATATGAGGGGTGGGTGCAGAGGACTCCCAGCAGTGTCCAGACATATAAGGGGTGGGTGCAGAGGACTCCCAGCAGTGTCCCACTCCCAGGAGGATGGATGTCTTTCACAGACTGCATGACACACCACATGTGGGTGTGAGGACATATAACACATGCATACCCACCCATAGCGGATGCAGCACAATACACACCCTGATTTCATGCCAACAGACTGTATAGTCATGGAACTGCATACAAAAATAAGATAGCCAAAGGGAACACACACTGGCACGCACATCCCAGGAGTGATAGGAATGTCCAGGTGCTGGTCCAGCCACCCAGATGTTGTCTCTCATGGAAGGAACAGGGTTCACTGCGACTAGATACAATGCCCACAATTGTGAGTCAGGTGCCCAAATACCCTGTATAACACGTGCCATTTGTGTGTTAGGCCGTGATTACACACATGCATAGTGCTGAAAAGGGGCAATTGCTCCCTGATGCCATTCCTACATACCCAAAACACAAGTACAGTGACTGGCAAGGATGGCACAGACGATTCAGCAGCAGACATCGGTGAGCAGGCATGGCCATTGTTGAAGGGATCCATCACATACAAAGGATATGTTGACACAGGTCAGCACAACAATTGTGCAACTGTTTGCAGAGAGCATTTCAGGTGCCACAGAGGAAGGAGCACTCCTTGGGACAATGTCTCAAAACCAAATGGACACACACTACCAATCAATATTTGCACAGACATTGTGAGGGCACACAGATACCATGGTCCACCTCATGACCATCATACAAAAACATTTCTCGGAACCCTAACACATTACCAGAACACCAACTTCATGAGCCTCATCACCAACATCAAGTACCTGAAATGCAATAGTGTAGAAACTAAAAGAAAAGGCTTTATTCAGCACACAAAAATAATAAATTAAGAAGACACTATTTACAAAGGCCAATGGCCAGTCCATAGTTCTAGTCCAAGGGTGGATGTAGGCGACTGTGTCCACCCCTACCTTGCCTGCACAAAGTCACCTCAAGGTTTGTCGACCAGGGGGGGCATCATCAGTGGGAGTACCAGGCACCCCAGGGACAGGAGTGGGTTGGGTAGGTGTGGTGGGGGCAGGGCTGGACATCTTCACCACAGGGGGTGGGGCAGCGCCAAAGGTGGAGGTGAGATCGGCACTGCACACTGCTGCCAGGGCGTCCAGAGTAACCCCTGCACCTTGAAGAAACCCCAGGGCCAATGGAGGGGGGTGGCCAAGTGATGGGGTGCAGCGCTCTTGGGGGAGGGGGTGGACATGGGGGGGAACTCAACTCCCCTGCCCGGGGACTTCCTCGCACGCTTGCGGGGTGGTGTCACAGTGGGGCTGAGGGACAGATCAGCCATGTAGGTCTCTTTGCGTGACAGTTTGGCTGGGGAGCTAAGGGGAGTGGTTTTGGAGGAAGTGGGTTGTGAGGACGGCAGACTCTGACTGTGGCTGCGTGTCTGCTATTTGCCCCCAGACCCTGTGGGTGTGACTACATCCCCCTGAGTGTGCATGCCAGGAGGTGTGCGCTGTGCCTTTCTTGGGGGTGTGCTGGATGTGTCTGTTGGGGTGTGTGCCTGTGACTGTCTGTGTGTGCGTTGGTCAGGCATTGGAGAGGGCAGTGTGGATGGGTCCGGGGTAGGGGGAGAAGGAGCGCCGCAGGAGAAAAACTGCTTCCGTCAGTGAAGAGTCCATGGACCGCAGAAACCTGCGTTGCTCAGTCATCATTGATGACATGCCCTCCACGAACGACACCAACTGTGTGAGCAGTCTAGTGTGTTCATGGAGGACATGCAGCATCGATGCCTGACCAACCTGCAACTGCCGCAGTGTGTCCACAGACTCTTCACTGAGGGCAGCAGGGGTGACAGGGGCAGGGGCTGTGGTGCCTGGTCTGAAGGAGACACGGTGGGACCCTGCATGGACAGAAGGGACGGGAGCAACTGGGAGGGCGGAGATGGCAATGGAGGGGGTGGGTACAGATGGTGGGATGCTGCCAGTTGTTGTTGCATCCTCCGCCTCCTCAAGGATGTCAGCCTGGGACCCATCGGTGTCGTACATGCCCTCGCCTCCAGACAGGTCCTCCGACTGACTCCCCTCGCCCTCCGTGCCACTGGCTCCTTCTGCCTCCACAGCACTGGTGGCATGGTCACTGTGTCCCTCCTCAAGGTCCATGCAGGTGTCTCCCTCGCTTGTGGATGATGATGCTGTGGGCAAGGAGAAGAAACAAAAAAGCATCAGTCACCTGTATACATCTGACACATGAGCACAAGAACAATTGGTCACAGTGCATATCAGGCAATGCATCATGAGTAACAGCTGGATTACTCCGCACATATGTGAGCCCTGTACTGCCCAGTTGGTAGACCCACCATGCCACTTGGACACCAGGAAAATAAATACACAAAAGGCCACAACTTGAATGAGAAATACACTGAGAAGCTAGTGTCTGTGAACCGGTGAGCACAGCAATACAATGAAGTCATGACACCTCTTGTTTACCATGAAAGAAACAGTAGTGGTGCACTCAAGGTAAACTAACACACCTCAATACTCAAGGTGTCACCACACTCAGAGACCTGTAAGTCCTTTGGAACACAAAACGAACAAATGTTGGTACCTTGGGACTCACAATACTTTACCCAATCTACATGTTTTGAATGTGCCAATTGGCCATTTTGTGAAAAGAACACTCATGTGCCTGCATGCAATATGTCGCACAAGGCAGTGCACACAAAAGTACATTGACACTGTCATTGAAGAAGCTGGCACCTTTTCTGAGGAGCCACTGTTAGAAATAAATGGTGTTGCAGAAAGTACATATACATGGGCCCACGGAGGTCTTGATGTCTTGACACTCACTAGTTTGTATCACCGACAACTAGGAGTCTCACAAAATCAAGACCACCGTAGGAACATGTATATGGAGAATCTGCAACACCATTTATTTAGAACAGTGGCTTTTTTTAAAAGGTGCCAGCGTGTTCCATGAAAGTGGAAATGTCGTTTTGTGTGCACTTCGTTGGTAGACTTTTTTCATGCAGGTACATCAGTGTTCTTAACAAAAATCCTCAAATTTCCACATTTAAAACATGAAGAACTGTTGACAAGTGCTGTGAGTGCCAAGGTACAATTTTTGAAGAGTAACAACTTGAATCATGTCAGTTGTCACCAGGCCATCCGTCACCTGATTACAGAGTTGGCTACACATATGACCTACTGCCTGTCATCTGAAGTGGCACACATGTCCACACCCAGGACAATGCATAAGCTAATGGGCCTGCAATTGGGTGGTAAAAAAGGCCATCTGTACTGTGGGAACACCCTCATGGCAAGCCAGAATGTACACACAGATGTCAGCACACAAAGTCCAAATTGCGTTGCATCAGAACCACACACAGGTGCCAAAAATATATGAGCAGGATTCTTGTAGGTAAAAAAATGCACATGTATGCCTCTCCCGCACCCCCCCCCCAATACCTGAGTCAATGTGATTGATACAGATCAAGAAGTGACACCTCTTATTCAGGGTTACAACAACTGTGCTTGAAAAATTGCTTCATTTACACCACATCACCTCGTGGGGCTGGCAACACATATTTGTGACAAACAACCATCAACAGATTGTTGTGAATAGCCACACAGGCACTGCCCAGTGTGAGTATGCACAAGCAAAATGGTGTATCCCTGTCCAGTGGACACATGTAGCACACATTAGCAAAATACAAACTAGGCCAGGCAACAATGCCACAGAGGCAGACCTATGCAGAACACACAGATAATGTGCACATTGATTAGGAGGCCAGGGTGTCTCAGGGGACTGTAGTGGGCACACTGCTCCGTGGTCCTCGAATGAGCTGACTGTACCATGTTCAACCGTCATGGCACTATGCATATCTCACACTCATGCACATCATGTCTGAGGCCAGAACATTGGTCATGCATTCTGCAAGGGTGTCCAGTTGAAAGCTCACACTCCTATGTTGAGAATCAGCATCAGTGACAACAAATATGGACCCCCAACATAGTGAACAGGTCATGGCACAGGCAAGGTACCAACACAAGTCACAGACCACCCTCCCACATGATGCAGAAAGCAATGTGCACTTAGATGTACTGGCACCTTAGATGACCATGTGCAAATGTGATTACACACACACCAGGGGACACATGTCAAGGAGAGGAAGGGATGAAAAAGAGCCCCAGGTGACATTTAGGAACAGAAAATGCACTGCCCATATGAACTCTGGGAGTGTATTCATGCAAAATAGCACTTCCTAATGCTGGCGACACATAACACAACAAAAAGCCATGTACCTACCCCCTCCTTGCTGCAGTCTCTCCTGTAACTGCCTATCGAGGTCAGGGAAGACCACCGCCAGGACACGTTTCATGTGGTGGGTCAGGCGTCGGCGGCCGCCGTGGGGGCGAGGAGCCGAGAGCTCCAGCTGGACCCGGGCGATCCGCCGGGTCCACCACCAGATGTCCTGCCACCTCTTGTGGACCTGGGGCAGCTGCCGATCACGCTCCCCCGCAGTTCTCATGGCCCTGACGACGTTGGTCCAGATCACCCCCTTCTCGTAGGCAGTTACCTGTCAGGATGACAAAGTGACACAACATCAATACACCTGCTCCATGTCCCAGGGACACACATTAGAACATCTTTGAAATGTTGAACAGGGCATAGGATGCTGACATTAATAGCCTCATTCACAACATGAAATTGGCCTGTGTGCAAGCGCCAATGCAGTACATGGCATTGAAAGTCTACAGGTGGCATGAGGGGTGCAACACACTCAATGAACATGCCACACACTGTGCAGCACATGCAACAGCAGGCTGATGGCAGCACGTGCCATGCAGTGACATGTCCCACTCCACTGACGCACCCTCAGCAGACTAGACAGACACACCTAGTCACAGATCACTCACCTGTCATTTGCAACAGCGGATACAACCCTCACGCTGCACATGTGCCATTTGCCAGTGGGGAGTCACAGGTGTTGTGCTAGCTCTGCAAGTCAGACACGAAGCACGGCTCACTTGTCACATCAGATGGGTAGATCTGTAGCCTCCACCATGCAGCTGTGGTTCAACACTTCACATGGACACTCACCCACATGACAAGGAACATTCACACACATCCATGTCCATGAGGTCGTACACATCATTTTGACACTCTCACGTCAGGTCCACTCAACTCATACACATCTGTGGGTACAGTCACCTGTAACACTGGGGGGACCACTGAATCACCTCAGGACAACAGGAAAAAAAGCCACCAAGGATTTGCCAGGCTGAATGTGTCATGCACTATGCAGTGAAAGTCACTGTAAGCACTATGCAAGTGAGGAGAGCACACAGGAACTACATGATGCTCTGCATGAGCGCCATAAGCATGACCCCCCCCCCCCAGGACACACTCTAAACAACATTGCATGTCAGTCCCACCTGGACACAATATTGACAGTCACACAACAGGTGCATAGGCAAAGGTAGTGGACTCAGCACTCACCTGCTCCCCTGGTCTCCCATACATGTACTGTGGGAGGAGGGCATCCAGCAAGGCCTCATTCTCCTCAAGTGTGAATGGCTGGGCCCTCTCCACAGCACGTGACATGGTCCAGGGAAGCAGAGACAGCAGCAATGTTGTCGACAGGAAAGTTGTGCAGGCAAGTGCCCTCTCATGGGTTCTGGCTGCCTTATATCGGTCTTGCTGAGGGGCATTCATTTTAAGGAGTAAATAGTGATTGGTCAGAATCATTTGCATCTTACGTTTACTCCAATCCCTTTAAACATACACCAGTGACAGCATTTGCATCGTTCAAATTTTGAGCATCATGTCAAGTCAACAACCACTTAGCAACATTGTATTTTGTGGCCAACTGACTTTTCCAGGACACCTGATGGACAAATTTGAACTGAAAACTCTGTCTCCATGACAACCAGCATGCATTTAGGGCCTAATACTTGTCCCTTATGTGTCCCCTATGTAATTTTGAAATCCACACACAGGTACGGTGCATTTCACACGTACCCCTACGGCACCAGTTGCACAGTGCGTTTGACACGTACGTACGCACTAGTAGTACACGTGCGTGTACGCACTGGTAGTACACGTATGTGTACTAAGGTACTACCTTAGTACACGTACGTGTACAACTAGTGCGTACACGTACGTGCACTACCTTCGTACACGTACGTTTACGCACTGGTAGCACACGTACGAGTACGCACTAGTTGTACACGTACGTGTACGCACCAGTTGTACACATACGTGTACTAAGGTAGTACACATACGTGTACTACCTTAGTACACGTACGTGTACTACCAGTGCATATACGTACGTGTACTACCTTAGTACACGTACATGTACTACCAGTGCGTACACGTACGTGTATGCACTGGTAGTACACATACGTGTACGCACTGGTAGTACACGTACGTGTACTACCTTAGTACATGTACGTGTACGCACTGGCAGTACACGTACGTGTACGTACTAGTTGTACACATACGTGTACTACCTTAGTACACGTACGTGTATGCACTAGTTGTACACGTACGTGTACTAAGGTAGTACACGTACGTGTACACACTAGTTGTACACGTACGTGTACGCACTAGTTGCACACGTACGTGTACTAAGGTAGTACACGTGTACAACTAGTGCATACACATACGTGTACTACCAGTGCGTACACGTACGTGTACTACCAGTGCATACACGTACGTGTACAGACTGGTAGTACACGTACGTGTACTAAGGTAGTGCACGTGCGTGTACTACCTTAGTACACGTACGTGTACAACTAGTGCGTACATGTACGTGTACTACCAGTGCGTACACGTACGCATTTCACACTCTTACAATGGTGATACAGGCGTACACATGCCAGGAATGGAGGGCTACGATCGCACATGGATGTTCATCAAGTACTTGTCATTGCATACTTTCATGTGCAGGCCCTAGGTGTGTTAGCCAGTGATATTGCACAGGTCATCTCATCTAGTTGCACAATTGATATGTTCTGACCTGTGGACACATGTCAGGTGTGATGGGGTACGATGTGGCACACATCACCTTGCCACTTGCCACATGTGTGTCTGTAGTCCAACTGTGTCATGCATAGCAGCAGTGGGTGGCACAGTCATCAACACCCGCACCTTTCTCCTGATACCAGGGACAGGGACACTCTATCAACTGACCTGTCATGATCAGCGTGCCTCTTTGGGACAATGTCAGGTGTGTGTCATGTGTTCCCATGAGCTTGATGTCAGTGTCCCGTTAACTGCATCTGCTGTTGGTGCATCCAACAAGTGTCTGTGTGGAGATGGGCATGGAACATATCTACGCACACCATGCCACATGTGGATTCCCACAGCTGTAGGGTCTGTGTGCATCGGACATCATATTTTTCCAGTCATACATGTGTGCGTTGTCTCAATGGCTGTGTCTTTGTGTTGTCACGTGTACCCCTTCATCGCACTGTGTTTGATATGTACATTTGACATTCCATGTGACGTGTGTGTGTGCCTTGCAGTCAGCTGTCTGGATGAGATGACATCCTTCCAATGCAGCTATGTGGTTGTGTGTCACTCCGGTGATATCTCTGGCTGTTCACTCAGACTGTCCACCAAATCATTTCAGGGCATGTCATGTAGACTTGCCAATCAACAGGTGTATCAGGCTTTTTGTAGGAGTGCAAGCATGCTGGCATATGTGTCCTATATGTATTGCACACACCATAGTTACCTGATGTGTATTAGCAGTGTTGCATGTGCTCTGTTCATTGACATTGATGTTGACCAACTCTCAATCTTCATTCTTCCAAACTATGTTTTGCAGGGCACCACCTGTCTCAAGACTAATGCCAGACTTGGCTGCCATGAGGGAACTTGCCTGCATCCGCCGTTACAGATTCACTCAACAGTTGATTGAGGACTTGACAGACAAGCTGGCCCCACACCTCCAACCGCAACACAGGTATCCTACTGCGCTGACCCCCAAGATGAAGGTGATGGCAGCCATACATTTTTTTGCCACAGGTACGTTTCAATTGACCATAGCTGATGTGGGTGGGATGTCACAGACTATGTTCAGCCGTGTCCCGAGTGATGTTTTAGCAGCCATGTTGGAGCACCTTGATGAATTCATCAAATTTCCTACTCCAGAGGAGTTGACAGATGTCAAGGGTGATTTCTATGCCCTGGGTGGGATGCCCCATGTAATTGGGTCCATTGATGGTACACATGTGGCTTTTGTACCACTACAGGCACAGGAACAAGCCTATCACAACCGCAAACATTACCACTCGAAAAATGCCCTTGTGGTGTGTCTTGCTAAAATGCTGATTTCCCATGTCTGTGCACGTTTTCCAGGATCAGCACACGATGCCTACATCATGAGGCGTGGCAGGGTGCCACAAATGATGCTGCGGCTGCACAACGAACGAGCATATCTTGTTGGTGGGTATAGTCTTTTTGTCCTATGTGTTGCGGTATCTTTGTCTCTTACGGCATCTCCTGACACACTTATTTACATGATGTTTCCATGTAGGGGACTGTACTGCTCGATTTTCCCGGCCTTCCGGTGTTGTAGAGCGATCCATATGACTTCAGTCTCTTTCCATCCAAGTCTAAGGACTGGAGTAGTGAATAGGGCCTGTCTATTAGACACTTTTGACACAATCCCGTGCTCCTACCCATAGCTCAGGGCCTACACACATAGCCTAGGGGATAGATTCGGTAGCCTTGAGGATAACTTGCCCTATAGTGAGGGTATTTCATAGAGTTGTGTTGAATTCAGGCCTGGTAGGCCTTAAACGGGAGAGATATTATTCACTTCGACATGATCCTGTGTCCTTCCCCATAGATCAGGGTTTGCATGCATATCCTAGAGGATAGATTCGTTAGCCTTGAGAATAACTTGCCCTATAGTGAGGGTATTTCATAGAGCTGTGTTGAATTCAGGCCTGGTAGGCCTTAAACGGGAGAGATATTATTCCTCCACCGATGTTAGTTATGTTTATTGAATGTATAATAGACTGAAGTCAAGGGTGGAATGTACTGCTCGATTTTCCCGGCCTTCCCGTGTTAAGGGAGGCCTAATGTGACTTCAGTCTCTTTCCATTCAAGTCTAAGGGTTAGAGTAGTGTATAGAGCCTATTTATTAGGCACTTCAACATGATCCTGTGTTCTTCCCCATAGATCAGGGTTTGCATACATATCCTAGGGGATAGATTCGTTAGCATTAGGGGTAATATGTTCTGTAGTAAGGGTATCTAATGGAGCTGTGCTGCATTCAGGCCTGGTAGGCCTTAAACAGGAGAGACTCCATCTTTCCTCCTGCTCTGGCAGCTTGGAAAGTTTCTAGGTCATAGGCAGTGTTTTAGTTAGGAGGTGTTATTCGCTTGGAGAGAACCGGTTCAGGCCGGCCCTTATCGAAGGATTGTATTCTCCTTCATGCTGAAGACACTACAACAGGCCGGCCGGCTGGGAACGTGTCCTTGGCACGGGGAGGTACAGGAATTTGGTGGGCGGCAGGTTTCGAGCTGGAAATTTCCATGAGAGAATGCACATCTATATTAGTGAAAGTCTGAGGCAGACACTTGCACTTGCTTCTAGTCCATAGGCGGCATCTGGCCGTTAGCAGTAAAGCTACTACTTATTCCAGGGAAGACAGATGACGAACCTGAATCTAAAGAGGAGAGAGCAGCTGATGAGGAGGAGGTTCCAGTGACTAGGAGAAAAAGAGAAGGGAGTAGATCTGTGACTACAGAGGTGTGACTTCCAGGCGAAGCCGAGGCGCAGATGGGAAGGGAACCTAGATGACCTTTGAGTACAGGCTGAATATAATCAGGTGATGTTAACCCTTTACTATTAGAGTATACAACTTAACCTTTCACTTTCCTTGCAGGTTGTCTATATATATAATGTATTCTGCGAATGTGCATGTGGCATTTAAATAAAGTATTTAGCTTGTTGTACGTTAGCATGTGTTGTGTACTTTTGTATAGGAGGATAGCCTATTCTTTAGTCAGAGTTGCCTCAAAACGAACAGAGGTTAATCCTGGTCAGGTAAGTGGTAACTGGATGAGGGGAAAAACAAGCCCCTCGAACTAAGAGAACAGGTTGTGCTCAACTAATAGTCTTTGTGTGATCCGATATATGGTAATCCCGATTCCCCTGTCGTGTACCACGGTAATAATAGGATGAGCTTGTGCTAAGGCTGCCGTGTAGGTAGGAGATTCTGGACCTGACTGAGGTCGCGAGACTGTGTGTGTTGCTACCGGATGGGTAGGAGATTCTGGACCTGACTGAGGTCGCGAGACTGTGTGTGTTGCTACCGGATGGGTAGGAGATTCTGGGCCTGACTGAGGCCGCGAGATCGTGTGTGTTGCTACCGGATGGGTAGGAGATTCTGGACCTGACTGAGGTCGCGAGACTGTGTGTGTTGCTACCGGATGGGTAGGAGATTCTGGGCCTGACTGAGGCCGCGAGATCGTGTGTGTTGCTACCGGATGGGTAGGAGATTCTGGACCTGACTGAGGTCGCGAGACTGTGTGTGTTGCTACCGGATGGGTAGGAGATTCTGGACCTGACTGAGGTCGCGAGACTGTGTGTGTCGCTACCGAATGGGTAGGAGATTCTGGGCCTGACTGAGGCCGCGAGATCGTGTGTGTTGCTACCGGATGGGTAGGAGATTCTGGACCTGACTGAGGTCGCGAGACTGTGTGTGTTGCTACCGGATGGGTAGGAGATTCTGGACCTGACTGAGGTCGCGAGACTGTGTGTTTCGCTACCGAATGGGTAGGAGATTCTGGGCCTGACTGAGGCCGCGAGATCGTGTGTGTTGCTACCGGATGGGTAGGAGATTCTGGACCTGACTGAGGTCGCGAGACTGTGGTTGCTGAGATTGTGAGGCTGTGAAGTCTTGGTATAGATATATAATAGGAATTCCCTGTCCTTAGGTGGTACATATATATGTGGTTATTTAGGTGTAAAAAGGCCCTAGGGAGGGGGTAACGTTCTGGTTTGGGTTAAAAAGGCTCTGTGGAGCAGGTTCTATCTGGAGGAAAAACCAAAGCAGAACATTTGGCGTCGTGAACCGTTTACGTATTCTGTGTGCGTTGTGTTGTCCCGTGTTTGCTGCTGGCGTGTGCGTGACTTTGTTTGTATGTTCTTTGTGATATACTGGTGTGTCTAGCCTTTCTTCTTCTTTCTTTTCTTTCTCTTCTTCTCTCTTTTTCGCGATCTGTTCTAAACAATGTACATATGCTTTTAAGTTGCCCGTTGATATTCCCGGCTGGGATTCAATGCCTTGTGAAGCACTAGCGCGGGAGTGGGCTGAGTAATTGGAAGCAGACTGTTACACATCACTTGATTTATTTGAATGGGGGCAGACAGTATGATGTGCTGGCTCGTGAAGTGAGCTCATTGTGCTGATTTAGAATTGGTATGTGTATGTTTCAGCGTGTCTTGTAAAGAGTGCTTATAAATAGCTTGCTACGTGAGGCAGAGAGGGCTGGATCCCTTTCAAGTGTTAGTTAAGGAATGCATATCTACTGTTTTCAGTTGTAAAGTGCATGTAAGATCTCAGAGCATGGCTCTGAAACGTGGGACTCCCTTGAAATTCCAGTCTCCGTAGTTGCAAGGAAGGGTGTTATTCAGCAGGTGATTGATGGCATTTTGGAGAGAGACAGCGGTGTTATTTTCATGTGTTGGTTACCATGCATTACACATGTGGGCATTTGCAATAAGAACGTAGTGAGTTGAAAACGGAGCTGGTTGATGCCCAGTTTGCTAATATATCTTTGACGACTAAATTACACGTGTACCAGGCTGTGAAGTTGTTCACTTTGCCATGCCAGAATGATTCAGGTGTGATAAGTGTAACCGAGAATGCAGGCAAGCTATGAGCTACACAGACGGTTTTAATTGCTTCCTCTGGGAAGCTTTCTCAGCCTGCATGGAATGTGCATGAAAGTAAACAGACTAATGTTGTTGGTTTCACGTTCACCGGTTGCGGACATGAATTACACGTGACGGTGTATGATATATTTTGCTTTAAAAGAGAATTGCAACAATGTGATTTTGGATGTGAACAGCTGATTGTGTACAATAAGTCTAATATGTGGCCACTTCATTAACATGAACATTTATTTCGTAAGGTACTTCTAGAGCAATGTGCCCTTTTTAGTTACAGGAAAGTGCAGGGAATTAATAGGTCGCTTTTAATTTCAGATGCTGGACACATATTGTGCTTTTGCGCCCCAACAAATACTGAACAAAACAGGGTTAGAGGCAATGTGATTTGCCTATGGGAGAGCATTTTCAGATTAAGACATGTGCAGTCTTGCTGGAGGTAAGGAGTGATTACAGCTATTTTTTCCTCTCAGACCTGTAAAGAGTTGTTCTGAATGTGGGTCATTTCACAGCGTCTTTCAGATTGCTGTTTGGGAGTCTTGCAATGAGATCATCCAGCAACGCTGGGCAGGGCTCAGGCTTTCTGTGAAGTCCGAGAAGGAATTCCTACGGGAGGGGTCATCTCATCTCAGCTCCTCTTCTCCGTCAGTAGGGACAGCTTCCTGGACATAACTGTCTGGGAGGCTTGCACAGGCGCAGGCCCCCCCCCCATGAGGTGAGTCGCAGACAGTCCGAGAAAGTTGGCAGGCGTGCAGTTCTCTCCGACCTTGAAGGAGATAAGGTGTGAGCTACAGACAGCCGGAGAAGCCTCTGCTTGTTATCTTTGGCGAGAGGCCATTTAGTGTCCGCGGAGATTTGTGAAGGGGGGCAGCACCTGTGAGGGGTGCAGTGAGAGAAGTGAGAGAAGGAGACTGCCCCAGCCCTTCTTGCGGTGTATTGAAACAGAGGGATTTTTATCAAGACTTTAGAGGCTAAAGCGTTAGTAGTATTATTACACGATTCCCCAGAGTTGGAGGAGACCTATATAGACAGAAATTAAAATATTGTACTTTTGAAAATGTTCTTTGCAAGAAAAGTGATGCTTGTTTCTTTTTCAGATTCGCCCAGTTCTCCGCGTATGAGTGGGACTCCCTTCTCCCGTGTGAGTGGGGCCCTCCCTCTCCCCTCCCCTTCCCTTCCCCCCCCCAAGCCTGGAGTAATACGAGACGGTGGTGGCTGATGCCGGTGGCTATCCAGACTGGACGGGGTCCTCCCTTATCAAGAAGATACAGCTGCTGATGTGTACCGGAGAGCATGATGGCCTGCTTCTTTCAAAGCGAAATGGGATCAGCAAAGTGTAGAACTGTTTCCTTCACGTGCGGCCACCATTATTTGCATGAAGGCGGTGTGTTTTTTCATACTGAAGGACTGTTTTTTTTTTATTAGGGATGGAGATCAATAGAGACGCTTTGCAGCGCTCAGAGTAAATATTTTCTGAGTTAGTGAACAGTAATAACTTGTAGCTGTTGCTACTATGTCTGAGTTTGACAGTGGAGTATCCAGTTTAATCATTAGAAGTATTAGGAGCTTTCAAAAGCTTGATTGATTTATTTTCTGCATCCATTCAACATGTATCCGGATGTCTATGAGCTATTTCTAGCTGCACCTGAATTATGGCTACTACATGTGTTTGGAGAATGCGAACTTTATTTGCTCTACAGTGATTATCACATACCTTTGATGAGTTTTTTGCTGCTTTTCAAGTCATGCTTTGTTTTGAACTATGTATTTTTGTGTAGCAGCTTCAAAATATGAGTTGCTGTTTCAACATGTGCTTTTTAGTAGTTGTGACTTTTAATTTAGACATGTGGTTTTCAATGGTTTTTGCTTTTAAATGCGATATGCAGTACTTTAATGATCATTTTGCTTTTCGGTTATGTAATACAGTTGCTATTTGCTAGATTTTGTTTTTGACATATGTGAATGGTGATGATCAAGGGTCATGGGGTGCAATGTTGTGAATCAGCCACTTGTGGTCTGACACTCTATGGTGACCCTCAACCACCACCATTCTGTACTGACTTAAGTGTGTTCTGCCTTTTAGTGAAATAGTTTTTTCAAGAATAGAAGGTATGGTATGTTGAGGTGCAGTCTTGCGGGTGGTGGTGCACACATGTGCTCAATGTTGTATACTGAGGGATTTAGCGTATAATGTTATTTGGGTTAGGTGAATTATGATTTTGACCTATTGGCTTTGACGTGGTCTAATGTGATTCTGCCTTTTGACTCTACCTTGCTTCAAACTTCTCTGTGTGTGTAAGTTGTGTGGATGAGAATTATTGGTGTTTCTGCTTTGGCAGTCTATAATGCCAAATCTATTGAGAAAATGGCCTGCTGGATGGTCAAATCTATTTATCATACTTCTACAGTCTTATCCGACTTACTATTAGACGCCCAGGGTGAACGTAGAGCCATTTTGCAAAATAGAGCAGCCATTGATTATCTTCTGCTTAAACATGGACATGGCTGCTCAGACTTTGAAGGTCTCTGCTGTTTTAACTTATCTGATCATACACAATCCATTCGTGCACATATAGATAAATTGCATGACCTAACTAATGAAGTTAGGAAACACATTGATCAGGGCTGGTTTGACTGGCTCTTTAATTGGTTGCCAGACATGCATATGCTACGCCACACATTAGGTGGCATTTTGATTGCTCTTGCTGTTTTAATTTCTATCTGTTGTTTTATTCAGTGTATCCCTTCACTGCTTCAATTCTGCACATCTGGTACTAGACATAGATCGGTTAGTTTTGTTTCATATTATTCTTCCACAGATGTTAGTTCTATTTAGTATGTATAATAGACTGAAGTCAAGGGTGGAATGTACTGCTCGATTTTCCCGGCCTTCCGGTGTTGTAGAGCGATCCATATGACTTCAGTCTCTTTCCATCCAAGTCTAAGGACTGGAGTAGTGAATAGGGCCTGTCTATTAGACACTTTTGACACAATCCCGTGCTCCTACCCATAGCTCAGGGCCTACACACATAGCCTAGGGGATAGATTCGGTAGCCTTGAGGATAACTTGCCCTATAGTGAGGGTATTTCATAGAGTTGTGTTGAATTCAGGCCTGGTAGGCCTTAAACGGGAGAGATATTATTCACTTCGACATGATCCTGTGTCCTTCCCCATAGATCAGGGTTTGCATGCATATCCTAGGGGATAGATTCGTTAGCCTTGAGAATAACTTGCCCTATAGTGAGGGTATTTCATAGAGCTGTGTTGAATTCAGGCCTGGTAGGCCTTAAACGGGAGAGATATTATTCCTCCACCGATGTTAGTTATGTTTATTGAATGTATAATAGACTGAAGTCAAGGGTGGAATGTACTGCTCGATTTTCCCGGCCTTCCCGTGTTAAGGGAGGCCTAATGTGACTTCAGTCTCTTTCCATTCAAGTCTAAGGGTTAGAGTAGTGTATAGAGCCTATTTATTAGGCACTTCAACATGATCCTGTGTTCTTCCCCATAGATCAGGGTTTGCATACATATCCTAGGGGATAGATTCGTTAGCATTAGGGGTAATATGTTCTGTAGTAAGGGTATCTAATGGAGCTGTGCTGCATTCAGGCCTGGTAGGCCTTAAACAGGAGAGACTCCATCTTTCCTCCTGCTCTGGCAGCTTGGAAAGTTTCTAGGTCATAGGCAGTGTTTTAGTTAGGAGGTGTTATTCGCTTGGAGAGAACCGGTTCAGGCCGGCCCTTATCGAAGGATTGTATTCTCCTTCATGCTGAAGACACTACAACAGGCCGGCCGGCTGGGAACGTGTCCTTGGCACGGGGAGGTACAGGAATTTGGTGGGCGGCAGGTTTCGAGCTGGAAATTTCCATGAGAGAATGCACATCTATATTAGTGAAAGTCTGAGGCAGACACTTGCACTTGCTTCTAGTCCATAGGCGGCATCTGGCCGTTAGCAGTAAAGCTACTACTTATTCCAGGGAAGACAGATGACGAACCTGAATCTAAAGAGGAGAGAGCAGCTGATGAGGAGGAGGTTCCAGTGACTAGGAGAAAAAGAGAAGGGAGTAGATCTGTGACTACAGAGGTGTGACTTCCAGGCGAAGCCGAGGCGCAGATGGGAAGGGAACCTAGATGACCTTTGAGTACAGGCTGAATATAATCAGGTGATGTTAACCCTTTACTATTAGAGTATACAACTTAACCTTTCACTTTCCTTGCAGGTTGTCTATATATATAATGTATTCTGCGAATGTGCATGTGGCATTTAAATAAAGTATTTAGCTTGTTGTACGTTAGCATGTGTTGTGTACTTTTGTATAGGAGGATAGCCTATTCTTTAGTCAGAGTTGCCTCAAAACGAACAGAGGTTAATCCTGGTCAGGTAAGTGGTAACTGGATGAGGGGGAAAACAAGCCCCTCGAACTAAGAGAACAGGTTGTGCTCAACTAATAGTCTTTGTGTGATCCGATATATGGTAATCCCGATTCCCCTGTCGTGTACCACGGTAATAATAGGATGAGCTCGTGCTAAGGCTGCCGTGTAGGTAGGAGATTCTGGACCTGACTGAGGTCGCGAGACTGTGTGTGTTGCTACCGGATGGGTAGGAGATTCTGGACCTGACTGAGGTCGCGAGACTGTGTGTGTTGCTACCGGATGGGTAGGAGATTCTGGGCCTGACTGAGGCCGCGAGATCGTGTGTGTTGCTACCGGATGGGTAGGAGATTCTGGACCTGACTGAGGTCGCGAGACTGTGTGTGTTGCTACCGGATGGGTAGGAGATTCTGGGCCTGACTGAGGCCGCGAGATCGTGTGTGTTGCTACCGGATGGGTAGGAGATTCTGGACCTGACTGAGGTCGCGAGACTGTGTGTGTTGCTACCGGATGGGTAGGAGATTCTGGACCTGACTGAGGTCGCGAGACTGTGTGTGTCGCTACCGAATGTGTAGGAGATTCTGGGCCTGACTGAGGCCGCGAGATCGTGTGTGTTGCTACCGGATGGGTAGGAGATTCTGGACCTGACTGAGGTCGCGAGACTGTGTGTGTTGCTACCGGATGGGTAGGAGATTCTGGACCTGACTGAGGTCGCGAGACTGTGTGTTTCGCTACCGAATGGGTAGGAGATTCTGGGCCTGACTGAGGCCGCGAGATCGTGTGTGTTGCTACCGGATGGGTAGGAGATTCTGGACCTGACTGAGGTCGCGAGACTGTGGTTGCTGAGATTGTGAGGCTGTGAAGTCTTGGTATAGATATATAATAGGAATTCCCTGTCCTTAGGTGGTACATATATATGTGGTTATTTAGGTGTAAAAAGGCCCTAGGGAGGGGGTAACGTTCTGGTTTGGGTTAAAAAGGCTCTGTGGAGCAGGTTCTATCTGGAGGAAAAACCAAAGCAGAACAGGGACTCTGGCTATCCCAACATGCCATGGCTGATGACACCTCTCCGCAACCCAAGACCAGCTGCAGATCACCGGTACAACAAAGCACACGGGCAGACCAGGCGAGTGATTGAGAGGACGTTTGGACTCCTGAAGAGCCGATTCCGGTGCCTGGACAAGACAGGCGGCTCCCTCCCTTATGCCCCGGAGAAGGTCTGCCAAATCTTCATCGTGTTCTGCATGCTGCACAACATGGCAGTTGAGAAGGCAGTGCCACTCACCCTGGATCCAGATGAGCAGGAGCATCCACCCGTGGAGGATCAAGGGCTTGCTCACGAGGCTAGTGATGAGGAGGGGGATGATATCCGGAGTCAGCTCATACGCAACTTCTTCTCATAATGGTGAGTCACTGGGTATGAGAGTGGAAGCTTGTAGCATTGAGTGGCATGTATTGCAATGTGTGTGTCCAGCTGACTGAATGCCAAGTGACTTGGATGTGTGTTCTGATGTGTCACTCGAGTGATGATGTCATGCAACACAGTTTTGCGGAGAGACTTGATTTGCAATTTACATGTGTCCAAAATTGTTCATGTTTTGTAAATTTCCATGTGTGCGGTGAGAATTGTTTTAGGTGACTTCTCGTGTGTCTGTCATTCCCAGGTATTTTGCGCCTGTTGTCTGCTCGTGTCATCGTTGTCCTCCTGCTATTCCTCGTGAGGATTGCAAGGTGTGCTGAATCAGCGTTCCATGCACGGACATGTGGAAATGTCAGTTTGGGTAAGTATTGCAGCAAGGCTTTTTGGTGGTGGTATAGGTTGGGAATGTGTGGTGACTGCTTCTGTGCATGTTGTGGTACCATGCATACATGTATTCTCACCATGGAGCATATAACATGTAGCATCACTCCCATGACATGATAGTCACCCTTCTTGACAGTCATCTGTAGTGGAGTATGGCGTCTGATGAAGGCATCAATGTGTGTGAACCTTGCCTCTGAAACATTGCAGGTGCTACGGGTGGACATAGTGGGGGACATCACAACAAAATGCTCTATGGGGAATTGCAGCCTCTCCGTGTGCAGCAGGATGTGTTTTACTCATCCCCTTACCTTGTGTGCCAGTTCATTGGGATTGACATCATCCGTGTTGTGAAGGGGGGGTCCAGCGTATGTCCCACATGTTCTGTCAACTGACCTGTGAGTCTGTTAATATGGATGCATATCCCTTTGTGTGTGTATTTGGAATAAAGGTGTTCAGCACAATCCAAAGTGCCTCATCTCGGTCACTGCAGATCTCTTACCAGTTTGCATGCGTCATCTATGGCATAATTGACAAAGATTAAGCATATAAGTGTATGTGTACTTTGGCAACATGCATGCAGTGCTTCATGGCTAATGATCTCTATTGTGAATGAGTACCTGGTTGTGTATGTATTTGTGCAGGTTGCTCCCCACAACGGGACGTGAATGCCTGCTGATGGTGTGTCTCCTTTGCGCATCTCCGCATTTTGTTGCCTGATACAGTGGCTGTAATTTATGGTGATTGATCATACACTTTCTGGGAGTGACCCATGAGTTACCTGACACTCCTTCCTTGACATACACCTGTTGCACAGTGCCTTGCAGACCTCCTTGTCTTTGTGTGTTGATTTTTGCATCATTTTTAACCCCTTCCGCCTGCTGCTGCCTCACCTGCGGCCCCGCCACTCCGAGTGCCCTGATTCTGCAACCCCCACGCCTCAAAAATGCTCTGCCCTTCCCCCTCCACCCATTCGAAATGCAGCCAGCAGAATTTCTGTGCCACTGTAGCCCCAGCGCCGTGCCAAAGGCAGGACCGTCTGCATCTGCAACATGCACATTGCACAACCCTCTAGTCTTTGCATGACCCACCTCACACAACACAGGCTCATGCTGCAGCCACTCTCCAAGCAATGTCCTTGTGACAATCATTCGCTTGCCATCAGGCAACCCCTAAGCACACACACGACACCTTTGCATGCTGAGTGTGCTACTCCAACTGCCTACACAGCGCTGCCCAGCCTACCAGACCCTGTCAGAACAACCAGGTAATGTGCCTCCTACTCCACACCCGCTCCATCCACCAGCACGCCATTGGACTCTGTTACCTCCTCAATACTACAGCCCCACACATCACCTTCATGACAGTAACCTGGACAAAAGCATCCTCAGCACATGACGTCTTCATTGCCATCTCAGACGGATACAAGATCACCCGCAGGGACGCCAACACCAATCCCGGGGGCTGAATTGCTTTTTATTCACAAGTACACCCTCAGAGTCACAAATCCGGGTTCGCAGCAACTCCCTGGCAACCCTCGGAGTAACACTCATCTACAGATCTGCAGGCCTACATCCACAATTCCGCTAAGCCATCAACACGTACATCTGCACACAAGCCCTCACCTCCACAGGCTACATGTGGCTGGGGGCCAGTAACTTCTTGATGGAGGGGAACCACGCCACCATCCATCATTGGTCCATCAACATTTGAATCCACGTCTCCAACAAGCAACACAGTGCCACACACCCCGCTACTGATCCCCCAAAGATGCTTGATGTAAGTTGCCACAGACAAGCTGTGTGGGACACTCAAAACAACACCACCGCCACACCCTGCAAACTCACGCACTGGATCAGCAACTGATCCAACAATCTTGCCACATTGACGGACTTTCCTGTGAAGCACAACAACAGTTAAGGCACCTGGGACAAGGCAGACCTACTGGACTCCTACAGACCTAGCCGGACTCTTGTGCAAACCTTGCAACACAAAGAGACATCATTTTCCTTACAGCCCTGGAAAACACCACACACAGCCATCACCATATCATCAGCAAGGACAAGTGGAGATACTTCAGATAGTGCCGAGACACCCACACACACGACATCAAGGAGCTCATCAGCATTGTGAGTGAACTGACAGCAGATCTCCATCCAAGACACCGCACCATTGCAAGGCAGAACCCATCCCTTGTAACTTTGTACCACTGCAAGCTCATGGCCATACACAACAGCCTTGGCACACAGAGGCAGACAGCACTATTATCCGCTGGACAAACCCCCCTCAGGTCCTGGACTCCCATCAGCAGCAAGTACACAACCGGGATCATGTGCACCATCCACTCTAGCTCTCCGTCAGGCCCCTTCTCACACAACATCTCAACCACATCATTCCCCATCCTTGAAGCCCACGTCCCGCGCGTCATGGATGTCTCCTTTGAGTTTGCCACATTCCATGGGTGCAGGAGGCATGCAGAGCCCCTTCTTAAACAATGGACGGCAGTACCGCAGGATCTCCTGGTACATCACCCTGCTTCCCTACCAAGCAAATGTCATCAGGAAGACACTCAACAAGCAACTGACCAATTTCCTCCATGCAACCAGCTCCAGCCAACCGGCACCAGACTGTTTTCCACAGTAATCACATCACTGCAACCGTCATCATTGCCACCACCAACGACTACTTTGCCCTGCTCAACAATGGTGAGGCCACCACCCTTGACCTCTCAACGCCATTCTACACCATGTGCTACCACACTGTCAGCTCACACATCTCCAACACTGGTATCCATAGGAAGGCCCAGGATTAAATCAGAAAGTAGCTCACCAGCAAGGCCCAGGGAGTCTACCTCCACCCTGCAACATGTAGTAAACTGGGGTCATCTGGCCCATGCCACAGGGCTCTTCTCTCAGCGTGATGATCTTCAATGTCTCCATGACCCCTCTCCTCACCATCACATGCGCACACAACCTCATCATCATCTCGTATGCCATTGACACCCAGCTGCTCCTCAAACTCACCAAAGAGCCAGCCATTGCCAGATCCAAACTTCAAGAAGGCATGAGATCCGTTGATGAATGGCTGAACATCAGCCACCTGAGGCTGGACTTGGACAGGACAGAGGTCATCATCTGAGGATTGTCCCCTTACGGCTGGGTCGACTCCTTGTGTCCCACTGGTCTGTGCACCGCACCAGTACCCAGTGGCCACGCACGCAAGCTGGTGTTCATCATGGACCCATCGCTCACAATTAACATGCAACTCACCACCATCTGTGCCTCAGGAGATAGTTCTCCCACCTCGCAAAACAGACCTGGTACTCCCTCCCCGGGCACATCAACATGACCCATGACCTCTACACCTTCATGTAACTCTTCCAAATTGGTCTGTCTGAGCAATGTAGCAATCCCCTCCTCAGCAGCTTGAGGCCATCACGGGTGAGTATTGGGCTCCATGTCTGTATTTTGTGATACATTGTGACCCATGTGTGTCCTCGACCGGACTCAGATCCACACTCAGGCATACTTCGACATATCCCCACACGTATGGTGTGTACTCATGCTAAATGACTGCAACATTAAATTTCAATTATTAATTTTTTAATTTCTAGCTCTGGGGTGTGATTTGTGCACAGAAAAAGGGGCAATGCAGGGACCATAGAATCCAAAGTTCACAGAGGGAGATGGGATCCTTGGCATTTGAAGTCATCAGAGTCCAGCCCACAGTGTTTGGCATCATTGGTCAGACTGTGACCAGCAAGTCCATGTGGCAGATGATGTCAGTCAATAAGGTGATGCTGTCGCACATGAAGGCCAGGTGCCAGGCCAGGTGACCTGGGAGATGTGGATGGGCCGCTACCTCTCATGGTCTTTTCCGTGGATTACCAACCTTCCTCGCGGGGCCCCCCGATGCAGGCCTTGACGATGCTTGGGACGCTCCGTCCGACGAATCCTCCTCCTCCTCCCTCCCTGTGGCTGGTGCTGGTCTACGCCTGGTGGCACAGGGAGGGTTGTCCATGTTGTCAGCGATCCGACGGAGTGAATGGCTTATGTCCCTTTGCACCGCCAGGAGCTCAGCCAGTCTTGCCTCCATCCGTCCTTGGTGTTGTTGTTGACTGGCGTGTTGCTCGGCCTGCTGGTTTTTGATCTCTGTGAGGGTCACCACTACCTGGCTGATCTCCCTGGTGTCACACCGGTATGCCTCCATGATGTTGTGGATGTGTGACATACCGGTCCCTTCAGCTGGCTGGTCAGGTTCTCGCCTCCGCCTGCCTCCACTCCCACCACCCCTGCCCACACGAGCCTGACCTGCCGTTGTGGGCACATCGGGTCGACGGGACCCCTGAGCGATGGCAGTGGCAGTGTTGTCTGCCTCCTCCTGGGTGCCCGCCGCACCTTGTCCCTCCTTGTCAGACTGGCTCTGTTGTTCACTGCAGGTAGGGCTCCTCGGTGTCTCCTGGGATGTGGCAGGAATGGGGGTGGTGGTTGGCACAGATGTTCCTGAACCAGGTTCTGCTGGGGCTTGGACACCAGAGGGTCCAGGTCAGTCGGGGTCATCTGCGGAGTGTTGAGAGGCGTCGCTGCTGGTGGGATCAGGTTCCTCCCAAGCCTGTGACTGTGATTCTTCACCCCCATTGTTGGGGGGATGTTCATCACGTTGCCCTGAGTGTGAGAGACAGACAATTTAATGCTGTTTCATGCTACATGCATGTTTCATACACATTCAAGTTGGCACTGTTCCTCCAGGTAGTTGTATGTGCCTAGCATTCTCCTATGTTGCGGGTGTCAGATTGATATGTACTCCTGAGTCTTTGACATGTCGATTTGTGGCTTGGGTGCTTCTTCGGCTATGTATTGGTCTTGTTGTGTTACATGTCCATTTCGACAGTGGGCAAATCCATTGCCTGTCCTGGTGGTGTCTGCTTGTGTAAGGGGTGTGTGTGACAGGGCCTGCTGGTGGGTGTAGTGTGATTTGGCACTGGGGCTCCCAGGTGATGTAGCTGTCCCCCCATGGAGCATGCTGCCATGACAGTGAGTGTGAGTTCCTGTCATAGATATCTGACCTTGTTGTCTTGGTGTTTGTGTTTGCACTGGTCACAGGAGGGCCTTGTGCTGCCTACACCAGGGCCAAGTGTGAGCTTTCTTGTCAGTACTTTCCCAATCCTTGTGCATTGCGCATGGTGCATGGGTATGTATCTGGGTCAAATGGGATGAGGGCAATTGTGTCTGATTTAGAATTCAAACATGCGTTTTGTGGCACCCACCCTCCCAGCATACTGGACATCCATTCTTGGGTTGGTGCTTCGTGTAGCATGGGACATAGCATGGCCTTGCTTTCTCAATGGGGCATACACATGTTATTGGCATTCACATTGTGTTTGACTGTGGTTCTGGCCGGTGAGGGCTTGGGGGTAATTGTGTGCATTTGGTGTAGTTGGGGTGTGGATGCCATTACCCCCATGTTACGTAAGTTGTTTGTGTACTCACCAGGCTCTGGAAGTCCTTGAAGTCCATTTACTCCCACCGGCGGAAGCATGGCCATCACCTTCTCCTCCCTGGGATGGTAATGTACTGGTCTGCGGGGCGCACCACCTCCAGTGATGTTGCTCTGGGCGTGGTCTTCATTCATGTTTCTCTTGACCGCCCTCCGCAGATCGTACCACCTGGCTTGGCATTCGGTCCTGGTCCTTCTGATGGGTGAAACAGCATTCACCCTATCGACGATCCTCTGCCACAGGTGTGATTTTTCAGCTATGCTGGTCTGTCTGACCAATGTTCCAAACAGCTGTGGCTCGACTCTGATGACTTCATTGACAAGGATCTCCAGCTCCTCCCTTGTGAATTTTGGATTCTTGTCTGTGGGCATGGTGTGGGGTGAGGGTGTGGATGGTTGTGGGTGTGTGGGTCTGATTGTGACGGTGTGGGTCTGAATGTGGAGAGGGGGTATGTGTGAAGGAGGGTGTGTGAAGGTGTATATGTTAAGGTGGATGGGTGCAGTTGTTTGTGTGTGCTCTGTAGCTGCAGTGAGTCTGTTGCAAAGGCTCATGGTTTGTGTGTGTGGGCCCTTTTTATTGGTCCATTTGTGGGTGGGGCTCAGTTTGAATTTTTGGTGGGTGTGTTATATGGGGTGGTTGTGAGTTTAGCCCTCTGTTTGCCTGTTTGGATGTGTCCAGGTCAGTCCTTTCCATTTTTTTTTCAGTGTAGACGTGTTTTGTGGTGTTGTGCAAGTCGAATAGGCAAACCTTGTGCTGTTGTACAGTGTCCGTGGTTCAGTATGGTACAGGGGTACGAGTTGTACAGCCACACACCCCCATGCGTTGTGGATGTGTACGGTGCGTACACGGACATTGCTATGTACGGTGCGTGCACCCCATTGCTTATGTACAGTGCGGGTGCGTACACCGCCATAGCGTATGTACGGTGCGTACCCGCAACATCCGCCGTACATACGCGCTGTTGGGGGTACGCACCGTACATTCGCACTGGGGGTACGGTGCATACCTATGCGCTGGGGGTACGGTGCATACCTATGCGCTGGGGGTACGGTGCATACCTACGTGCTGGGGGTACGGTGCATACCTATGCACTGGGGGTACGGTGTGTACCTATGCGCTGGGGGTACGCACCGTACATACGCGTTAAGGGTACGCACCGTACATTCGCACTGGGGGTACGCACCATACATTTGCACTGGGGGTACGGTGCGTACCTACGCGCTGGGGGTACAGTGCGTACCTACATGCTGGGGGTACGCACCATACATACGCGCTGGGGATACGCACCGTACATTCGCACTGGGGGTACGCATCGTACATTCGCGCTGGGGGTTCGGTGCATATAAACTTCGCTTCATAGCGGGCAAAGTCATTCCCCGTGTACGGGACGTTTTCCTTACGAATCGTAAATTGGAAAGCAGGCCCGGATCGTACTAGTACGGTCGGACTTCATTTTTATGATTTGTACGGAGAAGTGTCCGGGTCCGTCTCTTACAACTTTTCCCGCTACGATTCGTACGGATCGGGCCGATCCATATGTACTATGTACTACACGGGTCGAACGTGACTTGTACGATTCGTACGGAAAAAAATACGGATACGAGTCGTACAGGAATAAAAAAAAATACAGGATCGGAATCGGCCCCTAGATATCTCAAATGGATTCTTCTGTGAAAATATAGCACCTGAAAGCAGGTATCTAACTGCATTTTCTGCGCTGGGTTCACACCGTCAATTTTCTCGACTGCCCCAAGGGTATAGGAGTAGCGCAGGGTTGTTCAATGCTAGGGTACCAGATTTACTTTAGAAAATGGATGAAGAGGCATTGTCTTAAGTAGATGATATTTATCTGACGGATGATGATTTACAGGATCACTTGACCAGGGTGAGCACCATAATTCTTGGGTTTGCCTCAGAAGGCTATAAATTCAACTTTATAAAAATCGAAAATAGCCCACCTCAATGTCCTATTTTTAGGATAAGAGTTATCAAGTGAAGGAAAAAGCCTTACAAAAAGTGTGCACTGCTCCAACCTCCTAAATCTTTGAAAAAGGTACAATCCATATTGGGATCTATATATTTTGGCAGAACATACATTTTAGATTACGAAGAAAACGTAAAATCTTTCTAGGACTTAAAAATACCTGATTTCTCAATTAGGTATTGGACACAGGAACCCACCTTTGTTTCACAACCTTTGTTTCTTACAAGCTGACATGATAGATTCAAAACTCTTGAAGACACGCTCAAACGTATGCAATCTAGTGATCTGCGTAATAGTCAGTCAATCTGGGTATACTTACCTAACCTTTAATGAAGGCAAAACAGTACCCATAGCATACAAATCACATTTGAAACAAACGCTGAAATGCACTTTGCTTCTACAGAATAAATACTGACAGCAGTACAGACCGCTGTAGTAAGAGAAAGAGCACTGGCTCAGGGGAAACGAATAATTGTTGTAACTCTGGTACCAGCCTTAGAGGCTGCTACAATGGCAAGCATTCCTAATGCTAAAGCCTTACATGCCAGATGGATACAATGGGCTATTTCTCTCACTGCAACGCATGTAGAATACATATATGACCCAAGGTTAAAAACACAAGTATTCCTGCAATATGAACAAGAATATCCTGTACCAAATGAAATAATGCCTCTAGATCAGTATGAATACATTATTGACACTGACGGATCTGCTCAGCCGGCCGTAGAAAGTAAAAAGCAATACAGCGCCGCTTGTGCGATTATAAAAGGTTGTATGCAGGAAGGCAAGTTTCTTCCCAGCGATACGAAGACACAGTCTCTAGGAGACTGCACGACTCAGCTGGCAAAACTAAATGCCCTATTACTCGCATTAATCAATACGGATCGAGAATTCCCCACACTTTTAGTGTGCGATTCTTTTTACTGTGTCCAGTCATACAATGAATATCTTCACTAAGCCTGGGCAAAGCACTACGCTACGCTCGCATATTTGCGAAGTTCGCGCCACTTCGCACTACGCGAATTGCATGTAGCACAGTGCGTACACGCGTAGCGTAGTGTTGGGTAGTGCTGAAGTCATTTTTTGCTTGCTCGCGGTCCTCAAAGTCAAGTTGGCGACCGCGAGCAAGCAAAATGACATCCCGGCGAGACTTTTTCCTTGTTCGCGATCTGCGAAATCAAGTTGGCGATCGCGAGCATGGAAAATAAACCTCCCGGCGAGATTCCCAACGCGAGGAGGTCAGGTTTCTCATTGCGAGTGGTCGTGTATGCTCGTGACCGCTTGCGATGAGAAACTACCAGTTTGCGTTGAGAAAGCTGCAGCTCGAGTAAAAATCTACTCGAGCAGCAGAAAACTACAGCTCGCACTGTGCAAGATGCCATTTTCAATGATTGCACAGTGCCGGTTGCTTGTCCGCACTGTGCAATCATTGAAAACGACATCTGGCACAGTGCGAACAAGGTACTACGCAGTTCGGGAAGTGCTACGCATAGTGCGAACTGCACTTTGCGTAGCTTCGCGAAGTGCTACTTTGCGAACTACGCCCAGGGTTAATCTTCACTAGTAAGTTCAAAATATAACGACTCAAAAGGTGGCACAATTAAGCATAAAATGCTATGGAAACAGGTAGCTGAGTTGAAAAATGAACTATCAAGAGCTCACGTGATACGCACGTTGAGTCATGAACGTGATGGCATTCACGATGAAGGGAATTCATTGACTGATGAAGCTGCAAAGGGGGCAGTACGTACTGCTGCAGTAACTGCAATCACTAGTTCAAAAACGAAAATAGACGGACGGATAATCATAGCTGTCATTGCTTCATGCAAAAACAGCTCAGCCTTACCAAAAGATTTTCCACTCAAGTACTGCTACAAGTTAGTTGCAAACAACATTCTGTATGCTCAGACTCCAGGAGTATGGGATAGAGTAATACCTGTGAGATATACAGGTAAGAAACCTGATTGTAGTGTGCACTGTTCCGAACGAAATAAAAGTTCAAAGTATTGGTTAATAAACAAAAATCTTTGTACCTAGACAAATAATCTGAAAACTTTTCACATATATTTGTTATTATACAGTTTTACATAAAAATAAAACCGTATATGAAATCAACATATTTTTAAAAATGATAATGTCTTTTTGCTGATCGCTTACATTGTAATACAATTGTAAATGAAAACATAGTTTTTTGTGTTGTACATTTATAGAAAACGCAGTATATTCTTATGTCACATTACTCCAAATAACATTTTTCAAAAAATGATGCTTGTTGGTTTTATTGTAACTCGTCGTAATATGCCATTCCTTCAAGATGGCGCTGAACGAAACAGATCGTTCGGTAATATAACAGTATTACACATGGCAGCTGTTACGTTTGTTATTGCGTATCGAACATATGGAGATTTGAATTCCTATGTTATGTTCGGGTAGTTTTGGTGTATATTATTTGCGTGAAGAAACTTCTACAAAATATCAATAGTAAGTTGTTTATCATTTCAAGATGGCGCCCGATTAGAACGCATGCCGGGGAGAAGCGACATATGCATGCCTCTTGCCGTAGGCGTCATCGCTGTCTATGATGGTATATATTGTTAGAGTTGGCAATATCATACCGCCGCTGCCTCACCTGTAATCGGGTGCTGAGAACCTAAAAGGTGCGTACTGACTCTACGAGTCCAAATGCATTCTGAAAGTTACATTCGATTTTCCTGATTGATATACTGACATTGGACTCTACTTGCAGGTCCCCGTACTTCAGGGACATGTGAGCTACACTGTTTGATTTTATGCGGAGCAAATAACTAATAGAAAAAATCGGACTTTTTCGTGGCGAAATATGCTATGATATACGTTAAGAACAGATGAGGTGAGGGAGGAGCCTAGCGCTTGACCAAGATGGCCGCGTGAGCTCAGAGCTCCCGAGACCCTCGCGCCCTCCGTCGACTATCCTGTCTCTAATCCTGTCGGTATGCATGGCATTGTGTGGATGACTTGTCAGGGAGGCGATTGATGCTACCCACGGTCGGATCGCCCACCGGGAACCGGACTTATGCCTGGCGGAAGATTGCGGCCTATCTCCGGGGGATGCCAGGGGCTAGAGTTGGCAGGATGCCCGACTCCTACTTGAACAACAACGGCCAGGCGAGGTGTGAACTGTCAGACGGAGGTCCCCGTGCTTTCACTTTCGCTTTCTCTCCCTTTGTCAGCACTGCCCCTGGAGAGCTCTGGGTGGCTTTATTACCCTATGGACGCTCTGCAGACTACTCTGGCGGCCCACGGCAGAACTGATCACTCCTGATTCCCTTCGTAGAGAGGGACCCGTCCTAACTGAATCGACCTGCTTGGTGTCAACCATGTCGGGCAAAGCAGAAGGGGATCGGCTGAAGGCTAAGTCTACCAGGCAGGGAGCTTATACCCAAGTTAATAGCATGGACCGCTATGCTCTGCAGAAGGGATCACCGAGTGGGTCGAGCCAGGCGCCTGATGCCCAGAAGGAGGACTCGCCTTTGGCCCCGGAGCTCTCACTACAGGATGTCATGGGCGCGCTCGAAGGGATGCAGACTTCGATTGGAAGACAGTTTGAGGCCCTGGCGCATAAGGTGGATGCCATCTTGGTGGATGTCAACCTGATCCGTGCGGACTTGGGCAAAACGAATGAACGGGTTAAGAACCTGGACCTCAAGACCACGGGCCTCACCGATGTTGTTACGGAACTGCAGACCGAGGTTCGTAAGCTGAGGACCGAGAGTGATCTCGCCGCCCGCCGGCTGGAGGATTTTGAGAGCCGGGCCAGGCGCAACAACATGCGCGTCATCGGGGTCCCGGAGTCCTCGGATGAGGCTTCGGTTGACCTGCTTGTTGAGGACTTGGTGCTTAATCATCTGCAGCCTAAGGGTCTTGGAAAGTTCTTTGCGGTGGAAAGGGCCCATAGAGTGCCGGGCGGGAGGCCCAAGGCGGGTGCCCCGCCGAGGCCGATCGTCGCCCGGCTCTTTCACTTTCGAGATCGGGACGCTATCCTGCAAGCATCGAGGGTGACGGGCCCGGTTCCCTTCCAGAACGCGTCGGTGAATTTCTATCCGGACTTCACCCAGCAGGTGCAGAGGCAGAGACAGGGCTTCCTGGGGGTGAAGAGGCGGCTGCGGGAGAGGGATCTGAAGTATGCCATGCTCTTCCCTGCCAGATTGCGTGTGGTGCACGAAGATCGTACATTCTTTTTTGACTCTCCTGTTATGGCCGATGAATGGCTGGACGCTTTGCCCCGGCGACGGACGGGGGATGACATTGCCGAGGACGGAGACAGTGGCCGGGATGGGCAGGGCTGATATCTCGGACCCGGTCTGACTTGATTTGGCTATATTTGAAGACTTGAATAGAGGGCAGTAACTGCGGAGGGTTGCGGGAGGACGAGGGGTGCTCTTTTCCTCCCTCAGGGTACTTTTTGTAGTTTTTTGGTTTTGTAGGGCGACAGGCACACTGCAAGTTGGGGGGGCTTTGTAAGCTGCAGCAGGGGTGCAGGGTGGGGGGTGTTTCTGGGATTTTGGGTTTGTTGTTGGGGGGTTTATTTCTGCAAGGCATGATGTTTATTTCCAGGACTGTTCCATGGTGGCTCTTCGGGTGTGGGGTGGGCCTCTTTCCTTTTGAGGATGGGGGGTAGGGGCTTAAGTGTTATAAGCTGGAATGTTAATGGTTTGGGGGATCGCATTAAGCGTGGGATTGTTTTGCAATTCTTGAAACGGTCACTGCCGGACGTTGCCCTGCTGCAGGAGACGCATCTTATAGGTAATACGTGCTATGCTCTGAATCGGAAGGGTTATAAATTCATAGCACATTCGGGATTCTCTTCTGGGTCCAGGGGTGTGGGCATCCTAGTTAGAGCTTCGTTGCCATTTGAGGTGGACTCCACCATTGTTGATGATAGGGGGAGGTTTGTGGCGGTGGCGGGGCGGTGGGAAGGAAGAACTTTGGTTTTAGTTTCGGTTTATGTCCCGCCGGCCCTGCAGGCCTCCACGTTTAAAGATCTGGGTAGGGCTCTGCTGGATCTCCCGGGGGGAATGCTTGTGGTGGGAGGGGATTTCAACGCTGTTGGCTCCGGCCTGCTGGATAGATACCCGCCCAGAGACACAGGGGGGGCTCAGAAATGGCTTCCAGACTTCCTAGACACGCTTGGCCTGATAGACTGCTGGAGGCTCCGGCACCCCACACAGAGCCAATACACGTTCCACTCCGGGGCACATGGTAGCCTTTCCAGGATTGATTACCTACTCACTCTGGCCGCGCATGCCTCGTTGGTCTCCGAGGCGAGGCACATGGCGCGTGGTATATCTGACCACTCGCCCGTGTGGATCCGGCTGGATCTAGGTCGGGAGGGAGGTGGAAGGGTGGCCCCTATCAACCCGTGGTATTTCCGAGACCCCAAGATGCGCAGCGCACTGGTAAAGAAAGTAGATAATTTTTTCAAGGACAATCAGGGAACCGTGGACTCGGCAGTGTCGCTGTGGGAAGCTTTTAAGACCGTGCTTCGAGGGGAAGCCCTCTCCCTAGTAGTGGCGGCCAAGAGGCGGAGAGATGGCGAGGTTCTGCAGGTGGAGGAGGAGATCGCGGCTCTGGAGGGAGCGATGGAGGAGGAGGTTACAGAGTCCTCACTGCATGAGCTTTGCTTGAAGCAAACTGAGTATAAGGACCTGGTGACGAACGCCGCTAAGACCCTCAGTAGGGAACAGCAGGGCCGTCTGTATGATGTTGGTGACAAGGCAGGGAAACTCCTGGCGTGGCTGGACAAAAAGGAACGGGTCAATAGAGTTGTGCCAGAGTTGACGGGAGAGAGGGGAGAGGCAATTGTGGAACCTGAGAGGATTGTAAGGTGTTTCTCGGATTATTTCTCTAGGGTTTGCGCCTCAGCGTCGGATAGGCCGCCCGAGGACTCGTGTGACCTCCTCCGTGATATCGAGTTGCCCTGCCTCTCCGAAATAGATAGGGACGACTTAGATGGTGACAGAACGGTTGACGAGGTGGCGGGGGCTATCCGCGCGTTAAACTCGGGCAAGGCCTCGGGACCAAACGGCTTGCCGGTCGACCTGTACAAGCTGTTCCCGGATAGGGTCGCCCCTCACCTGCGCGCCATGTTTCTGGAGGCGCGGGGGGGTGGGGCCCTCCCGTTGGATCAGCGATTGGCGACGATTGTGGTTATTCATAAAGAGGGTAAACCCCGAGATAAGTGCGCCTCATATAGACCTATTTCACTTCTTAACGCGGAGCCGAAAATTCTGGCTAAACTCCTGGCGACCCGATTGATTAGGGTACTCGGCGACTTGGTCCACCCGGATCAATCCGGTTTCATCCCGCACCGAAACACAGCGTTAAATCTTAGGCGCCTTCATGGTGTAATCGCCAGGGCGGGCACGCTGCGAGAACCGGCTATTGTGGCGTCTCATGATGCCACGATGTCCTTTGACACGGTGGAGTGGGCATACTTGTGGGCCGTGCTGGCCAAGTTCGGCTTTGGCCGCGGTTTTGTGAGCTGGGTGAGGTTGCTGTACGAGGGGCCGCTTGCGAGTGTGGTGGTGAATGGTCGGGCGTCGACTCCATTTCAGCTGGGGAGGGGTACTCGGCAGGGTTGTCCCCTGTCGCCTTTGTTGTTCTCCCTCGCCCTTGAGCCGCTGGCTGCGTGGATACGTTGGCACCCGGATATACGGGGCCTTCGGTGGTCGCCTGAATACGAGGACCGTATCTCGCTCTATGCCGATGATATCCTGCTGTATCTCGCCTCACCCAAGAAGTCACTTATAGTGGTCTGTGACGTACTCACGTCTTTTGGTAGGAACTCGGGTCTCGTTATCAACTGGAGCAAATCGTACTTGTATGTTCTTAGTGGCGAGGTTCCACCGATCCCTAGAACATGTTCGATACAGGTCGCCCGGCAGGGCTTCGTGTATTTGGGGATCTTTATCTCCATGGACTCTGCTGTGCGCTATGAGAAGAACCTGCTCCCCCCCCCTGGCACGCCTGAGGCGCGATGTTGAAGGTTGGCGGAGGCTGCCGCTCTCCCTCGTTGGGCGTGCGGCCCTGTTCAAAATGATGTCTCTTCCCCGCTTCCTCTACGCCCTCCAGAATACTTTGGACTGGGTACCGGCTAAATACTTTCGGGAGGTCGAAGGCCTCCAACGGACGTTGCTGTGGGATGGGCGGCCGCGAATAGCTATTGCAAAGTTGACGCTTCCGTGGTACGACGGGGGCATCGCGCTCCCAGACATCCGACGGTACTATTGGGCCACACAGCTGAGCGCGATTAACCATGGGTTTTATGGCCCTGCCCTCAGCCCTGGGTATGCCATGGACAGGTGGTTGCTGCGTGGTGGTAACTACTACAGGGCGTTGTACTCGCGGTCTCTAGACTCGTCCCTCACGGGGCCCACTGGTGTGGCAGTGCGTGTGTGGAAGATGGCAACTGACTCGCTGGGCTGGAAGGATAGGCTCACCCTCGCTACCCCGCTGTTTGAATCGGAGAGATTGGGAAGGCTTTGGCATACAAAAGGTTTTGATAAGTGGGACCTGATCGGCATCTCCAGGGTGGGAGATGTGCTGCATAAGGGGAAGGTGAAGTCCTTTGACGAGTTGCAGACTGAGTATGAGCTGGGGCCCTCCGAGTATTTCAGGTATATTCAGGTGCGTCACGCCCTCCGATCAGTCCTCGTAGAGGGTGAGAAGGTGCCTGAGTCCTCTCCTTTGGAGGACCGGGTCCTTGATGGCCATATGCCCGAGAGCACGATCTCGCTCATCTATAAGAAACTGATCAACGTCCGGGCGGACATGCTTCTGGGGCTGAGGGACCAGTGGATTAGGGATGGCCTCGAGTTAGATGATGAGGACTGGCAGTCTGCTGTTTCTTCTCCTAAGGAGGTTGCGATCCCGTCGCGTCTGAGGCTGGTGCAGCTTAAAATACTGCACCGAGTGTATGTGACGGGGCCACGGCTGGTCCACATGGGATTCTCGGAGGACGGCCTGTGCAGGAGGGGATGTGGTATGGTGGGTACTTTCCTGCATATCATTTGGGAATGTGGTGTTATTGTGGAATTCTGGAGGAGAGTCCATGCAGTTATGGGGGAGGTGACGGGCATTGCTGTGCAGCCGGAGGCGCGGTGTTGCCTCCTGAATGTCTGGGGGCCCACTGACCTCGATGAGGCGCAGACCCAATGGGTGACTCTGGGTAACATGGTCGCTAAGAGGGATATCGCGCGATTGTGGGGCTCCTCGGGGCCCCCCACACTGACTGCGTGGAAAGAAAACATGGACTGGAGTATGTTTAGGGAGAAGACGGTCTATTGCTCTAGAGGCCGCCCCCGGAAGTGGCATGCCATCTGGGGGCGGTGGAATCAATACAGGGGGGGAATATGTCTTGCCCCGGATCTGGAACCTCCCGAGGAACAGCTTTCCCCCTGACCTTCTTTCCAGCACAGTATGGTTTATGAACTATTTTGGCCTCTGCTGTCCCCCTTCTTCCTCCTTACACTCTATTGTAACTGGTAGATGAGTGGGGTCCGGCCTCCCCTGGGGGGTTTTCACCATGGGCTTTCAGTGATCTTGCCTTGCTGGGGTTTGTTGTGTGTTTTTGTGGTTACTTAAAATTGAACCTTTGCACTTCTCCTTGCACTGTACTGGGGACGCATCACTGTTTCTAATTATCGATGCTGCCGAACCTCCGGGTTGTCGGCTGAATAGCTGTGTCCTGATTTTAAAATAAAGGTTTTTAAAAAAAAAAAAAGAACAGATGAGGTAAGAGTTCGTTCATGATGGATACGCATAGTTGAGTCACAACATATTCTAGAAAGATAATCAGCTATATTAGGGATTGATTATATTGCATATGTTTTTTGTAGAGAATATCTTCTATTAAAACGTCGAGTTACATCACAGTTGGAACTGATACATGAATACGGGAGGTATGATGGTTTGGTCTTTAAATGAGAGGTGACTTTTGCGTATTGAGAAACCTTGCCCCATGTGCTCCATAACTTATCCTGTTGCTATTCATTTTATTTTATTTCAGATATTTGACCTAATTGAAGTTCAAGGTACTGATCAACTAATTATCTGTGTATTGGGCGCACATTAGATACTAATGGTGGCATGATAATATTCCAAAATATTATTAGACTGGCAATTACTAGAGGATTATGGCATGACATATACACATTAATATAAGGGACACCTTGTTACATTCCTTCATATTTTCCAAATAGGAATCACAGGTCAGTGGAAGAGGTGCATGCACTTATATTGAACACTGAAACTGTTGTTCTTTTGTCCTTTTGTTATGAGCACAGTATGTAGTCCTCATGCATGAGGTTGTCTATGGGCTCACCTTAAATTGTTATTTTGAACTCTTTTATATTACTGGCATTACAATTGTGGTTATTTGTTACTTCCAGCCCTGAGGAAGTCACACGGTTGATTACCATAGCGACGATACGCGTTGGGAATGGAAGACTTTGAAATAAAAGAAGACTTAAAGATCAGGAGCCCTATTGAATTTTGTGTTCATCTTAATAACTCTTACACTATTCATGGACATTGAGTGTGTGCATCAGCACAATTTGTGAAGATGCTTGTTGGTCGTTGCAAAATTAACAATAAGCCCAATGCATTTCGGGACTCACAGGTCCCTTCTACAGGGGTGAAATTCTGTGAGTGAAAATATGAGCGAGGTTATTCCTAATGTTATGGTATTATCGGTGAATATTAGTGTGAACGGATAAAGAAGGTGAAATCCATGTCCAAGAAATATATATCATGCATGTGGACCTGGGGTGTTGTTATCAAAGACGTTAAAGAAAAAAGTTGCAGACCTTAATTCTATTGGTGAATGTGTATGTAGCGAAAAAAGGAAAGGGGAAATGTAAAAGAGGTAGTGTGAAAATTAAACGAGGGAAAAACCAGAAAAAAATATAGTGATAAACGAAAAAGAGAAAGGAAATTAATTATGCGTGTTAATACCTGAAGGATAATCGGGTACCTTTTAAATGTAAATCTGCATGAAGCAGGACTGGTGTGAACCTGCGGGAAGAAAATGGGGTGCATAAATAATGGGCCTGATGTACCATGTATGCCATCATATTAGTAATACTGCTGTTGTAAAAAAATGAATGCATATAAACACTCACCGGGAATGCCGGTGGCGATACGCTAACCGTAGCGATGCTTGATAAATCCGTCCCGAGCTGAATGGTGTCAGGGGGCAGTTACGAGTACCAGATCTATTGTACAAGAAAATTATTAGAGTGAGCCTAACCGTAGAAAAAATATGAGATGAACCCGCAGTGATCAATTCTTAACGTCCATGGTGAAGATGGCTTTATACAATGATGTTTGAGGATTTGCTCGTGAGGAAACACTCTCTAAGCGTGCAACAATGTAGACAAAGGCAAATGCGTTCTATTGGGACCTTACAGGGATCACTGGCTACTAACGTACTTGTGTGGTAAAAAGGCTGTGTGAGAGCCTGATACTATTTATGAGGAATGGTAAATGCGCGCGTACCTCCAGGGGATGATTGCTTACCGTATCTAGTAAGAAAAACCGTGATGAACTGATGAGTACTTCTCGGGAATCGCTCTGTAGTTGGAAAGTGATATGGAATATGGCCGATCGCGTGGTGTGCTAAAAATAGGACTGGCTGATGAATAGATGGTGGTGGAATTATGGGAGATGTAGTGCACACGGAATCATAAGTAGTGCATTAAACAGAACACCTTGAATATTGATGGAGCGGAACAAAATGAAAAATATATGGGTTTTTTTTGTGGTAAAATACTAAGAAAAGAAGGAACTGTGTGAAAATGATCCATGTCTGGAAAGTCTTGATGGGGACAGGGCTAAACCCGTGGATGGTGGGAATTATAGTATTATATATATACTGGGTGCAAACATAATACGTGAAAGGCAAAAAAGAAAGGAACGTATGTTAATGTGTAGTAGTGGAATAAATACTAAAGGATTAGCGATAAGGAATCATGTTCAGGTTTAAAGCATGGTTGCTAAGTATAAAAAGAAATTGAAAAAAGAAACGAACGGAGAATGTTAGTAAATGTAGACATAGACCTATAACAACCAAGATTCCTAGTAATTTGAGATGAATTTTATACAGTAATTGTGTTATAGTCTAAATCATAATCGCTGAATGTTAAAGGAAAAAACAATAAATGCTAGTAGATGTGCCCATCCACCTGTATGGACCAGATTCCTGGTAATTTGAAATGAACTATATACAATAATGGTGTGCTTGAAAGTTTATCAATAAAGTTCAATATTTTCATAGAAAACAAATCATTTCCATTTTATCGTTAAGACCCTTAGGGGTTAAGGTTTGTAAGAAATTGATCCAGTATATTTCTCTTTGTAACAGTTTCTTATTGTAATCGACTCCTTCTTGTTTGGGGACAACCTCAACTATTTGTGCTCTAAGTTGGGATATACTGTGTTTGGCTTCTGCCCAGTGGACAGCTACACTGGCGGTTTTGTTGCCTGTACAAATGGTACTTTTATGTTCGGTAAGCCCTGTCCCCATCAAGACTTTCCAGACATGGATAATTTTCACACTGTTCCTTCTTTTCTTAGTATTTCACCCAAAAAAACCCATATATTTTGCAATTTTTTCTGCTCCATCAATAGTCAAGGTGTTCTGTTTAATACACTACTTATGATTCCGTGTGCACTACATCTCCCATAATTCCACCACCGTCTATTCATCAGCCAGTCCTATTTTTAGCTCACCATAACGTGATCGGCCATATTCCACATCACCTTCCAACTGCCGAGCGATTCCCGAGAAGTACTTATCAGTTCATCACGATTTTTCTTACTAGATACGGTAAGAAATCATCCCCTGGAGGTACACGTGCATTTGCCATTCCTCATAAATAGTATCAGGCTCTCACACAGCCTTTTTACCACAGGCACGTTAGTTGCCAGTGATCCCTGAAAGGTCCCAATAGAATGCATTTGCCTTCGTCTACATTGTTGCCCGCTTAGAGAGTGTTTCCTCACAAACAAATCCTCGAACATCATTGTATAAAGCCATCTTCACCACGGACGGTAAGAATTGATCACTGCGGGTTCATCTCATATTTTTTCTATGGTTAGGCTCACTCTAATAATTTTCTTGACACCATTCAGCTCGGGACGGATTTATCAAGCATCGCTGCAGTTAGCGTATCGCCACCGGCATTCCCGGTGAGTGTTTATATGCATTCATTTTTATTACCACAGCAGTATTACTAATATGATGGCATACATGGTACATCAGGCCCATTATTTATGCACCCCATTTTCTGCCCGCAGTTTCACACCAGTCCTGCTTTATGCAGATTTTCATTTAAAAGGTGCCCGATTATCTTTCAGGTATTAACACGCATTATTAGTTAACTCTCTCTTTTTCGTTTATCACTATATTTATTTCTGGTTTTTTCCCTCGTTTAATTTTCACACTACCTCTTGCACATTTCCCCTTTCCTTTTTTCGCTACATACACATTCACCGATAGAATTAAGGTCTGCAACTTTTTTCTTTAACGCCTTTGATAACAACACCCCAGGTCTACATGTATGATATATATTTCTTGGACATGGATTTCACCTTCTTTATCCGTTCACACTAATATTCACCGATAATACCATAACATTAGGAATAACCATGCTCATATTTTCATCCACAGAATTTTTCCCCTGAAGAAGGGACCTGTGAGTCCCGAAATGCGTTGGGCTTATTGTTAATTTAGCAATGACCAACAAGCATCATTTTTTGAATTTTTTTATTTGGAGTAATGTGACATACGAATATATTGCGTTTTCTATTAATGTACAACACAAAAAACTATGTTTTCATTTTCAATTGTATTACAATGTAAGTGATCAGCAAAAAGACATTATTGTTAAAAATATGTTGATTTCATATATGGTTTTATTTTCATGTAAAACTGTATAATAACAAATATATGTGAAAAGATTTCAGATTATTTGTCTAGGTACAAAGATTTTTGTTTATTAACCAATACTTTGAACTTTTAGTTAGTTCGGAACAGTGCACACTACAATCAGGTTTCTTACCTGTATATCTCACAGTTTATCAAGTGTGTGCTGTCAACACACCACAGTAGTGTAGCACCCGTGAGCAGATTATTTCTAAAAAAAGTTTAAACTAACTCGAGTGCACCTTCATAATTATCTCATAGAGGAATACCTAACATAGATCGCAGATTAGGCTTAATACTAGGGGTGGCCGGAATTTGCGTAATCGCGTTACGCAAATCTCCGCGAAACGGTAAAAATCTCCACGAACACGGCGCAATTCTGCGAACACGCGGAATTGCTTGTTCGCGATGCTTTTTTCCTGTTCACAATCGCTGTTTGCGTGCTCGTGGAGAAATATCTTGCGAACACGTATTTTGAGAACACGAACAAGCAAAAAATTTCGCGAACACGCGGAAGCAGAATTTTGGGCAATTTCACGTTCTCCGCGGAACGAGAAATTACCCAAATTCCGCGAGCGGAACGGAATTTACCGCCCAGGCCTACTTAATACTAGCTGCACACATGTGCTAGGTTCTGTACACACAGGTATTACCACAACAGTTTCTTTACTGAAACAACACTATTGGTGGCCTGGTTTAACAAAACAGATGAAGAATTTTGTCTTAAAGTGCGACATCTGCTGGCAGATGAAGGGTTCCACCGTAGCGCGTCCAGTGCAGCCACCATTACTTATATCAGACAGACCACTCGCTTGTGTCTATTTGGACCACTGCAGCTCCCTACAATCGGATGGGGCCTACAAGTATATCATGGTGGCATTGGATTTTTGCTCCAGGTTCCTATGGGTATGGCCTCAGCGCTGACGTTTAAATTGTTATAAGAGATTTGCGAGTCTTTATAGGGACATACGCAGTTGGCACATTGCATTCTGACCATGGCCCCACATTTAGCTCTAGTGCTTACAAGCAAGCCATGGCAGGTTTGGGTATAGCACTGCGGTACTCCTCTCTGTACCATCCTTAGGAAAATTCGTCGTGGAGAGAAAAAACCGGGACTTAAAGCAATCTTTAACAGCAAGAGTATTAGGTTCGGGTGGTAATTGGGTCAATCATTTATATGGAGTACCGCGAGCCGGTAACAATCTGCTAAGAAGTCCTCTAAGGGGGGGGTCACTCCTTATGAGGTCCTTTTTGGGATGATAATGTGGGTACCTGATCTCGATTTTGAAAGCACAGTGACGGATGAAAAACCATTTGACATCAATAAACGTTTGGCTGTTTTTCAGAATCTGAACGAATGCAGGGCAGTACTAAGCAACGTGCAAGTAAAACGGACCTCCACTGGCTAAGTCAAATCAGTCACAGCAAGACCTGTCTGGATTCCTAAAGTCGGGGATCTGGTCAGAGAAAAGATCAAGGACAAGAAAGAATTTGGGCCATTGTCCAAAAGTCCCATACCTGTCTTGGCAGTCGAAGGAACAAGAACAGTACTTCCGCCTCTTGCCGGTAAAAAAGAAAAGAGATTCGTCTCCATTGATCTGATCAAACCATACTATGTGGCCAATACTAAATAATAGGCCTCGTGGGCTCCTGGGTAGCCGATACTCTCCTCTCGCTACCATACAGGAAGTTCAGACAGAAAGACTCATAACATTCGAAGAGTCACCAATACAAAATGATGGAATTTCCAACAATGAAATGGAACTCGTTCCTCTGGAATCAGAACTTACAAATGAAAGACAAATTTCAATTCGGTCTACATCAATATTCCTCAACAAGATACCCCTGCCGGTTCAACACAACCTGCAGAGCTACCAAAGATTGATTGAACTGCATCTGGCTACTTCATGGATTTTGATACCTTCTCTCTTGATCCCAGTGAACACCAGCTCTAGTTTCCTGTAAACCACAACCTCATGAATTCTACACTTTCCTGAAAAAGACTCACTTACTTTCACCTTGGCTCCAGGTCTGGATCATAACTGTAATATTTTGTTTTTTCTGTTCTGGATTGGCCTAGTGACTGTCCTTTGCTTACTAATAAATGGAAAATATCTCCCAGAACGCTCTCCCGTATCTGATGTGAACTTGGTCCTGAAACCTCATGCATCATCTCATTGTGAACAAAGAGATTTGTTTTCTGTGAATATTACAGCTATTCCAGTTCCTGATGGTATAGTTTGGGACAAAGTTGATTGTGATGTATTTGGCCCCACTGAAGTTATGAAAATACCACATTTATTTAAAATATCTCTAAATGATTTAATTACCTCCAGTACATTTTCTCATGAATGGGATCTTGAAACTGTAAATAATATGTTGTCTGATTCAGAAAAATCTGCTGCATTTTCATGCAATGAAATGTTAGAGGAAACTTCTGACTTTGATAGCATGTACTGTTACCACCATTATGGTCATCACTTTTTACACAAATCCAGAATCCCAGGAAATGTCTTCATATACCAACAAGGGAATATTGCCTGACACCACCAAAAGGAAGTTCGAAAACGTTTGCACAAAAATGTTCCTATTTTTCAGGGTTTAACACTTCTGACCCAACCTCATTTTACTATAAGGTTGCACCTACACCTGCAAAGAAAAATATGCTGACTAACACCAAACAGATTTATTCTCCATCCTTTATTGTGCAACTGTCTGAACAGGGCTTCAACTTATGGAAGGGCTCTATAGACACAAAATCAGTCTGGGGTTCTAAGGATTGGCAAGTTCAGTGGATAGAAGCACTATTTAGAGAGTGCCTCTTTCCGCAACAAATAATATTTCTGAATGCAACTGTGCAACAGACTTCCTGTCTAGTACTAGCCAAGAACACGGATTTAAATACACCACAGTTTCCCACACCTTCACACATGAATTTTACATCCCGTGGAGTGGATACAATAGAAGACTTCATGCAGTACAATGCATCAGATCCCAATTGGAAAGGATGGTTAGATTGGCCTACTGACACAAACAGATGTCAATCAAGATTCAGGGGTACATCCGAAGGGTTTAGTATCCATAGGCCAGACCCACGATATGTACAAAGTGAACAACCGGGGGTAGTGACATCATACAGTATTGGGAAGTTGTGCCTCGATTGGCTAAAAACCTTGACACAGTCCCAGGTGAATTAGCACTTATCGTTACTTTCATATGAGGTGGATTTAAGGGATTTTTTACAATATGTAAAAAGTGAACAACCGGGGGTAGTGACATCATACAGTATTGGGAAGTTGTGCCTCGATTTGCTAAAAACCTTGACACAGTCCCAGGTGAATCAGCACTTATCGTTACTTTCATATGAGGTGGATTTAAGGGATTTTTTAGTAGGTCCCTGAAAGCCATGTCAGAAACGTTTCTAATATGCTGTCTATAATGAAATCTGGAAAATCTCTCAACAAGAAGCTGCGGAGAGACTTGTTAAATAGATCAAATTAACCTAGAACAGGCATTAGCTGTAGTTGACAACGGTATGACTACATTAACATCCAGGATTTATCCATTGGGCAACATTGTATCTTCTGCTATTGATATACTAAAACAGGACTTGTCTATATTACAAAACGGACAATCTCAACTATGTTCTATTATCCTATTAAGCTGGATGCTGCAATAATTGCATGCTGGTTATGTGCCTTGGTGGTTTATCAACAGCACGTCTCTATTTTCAGCATAAAATCTAACTGAAAAGCAGATAACGATGGCACAAAGGGGAGCAAAATACACAATGCTGCGTATTGAAAAACTAGACAAGTTACCTTTTACTATGGCAGAGTCACCATCCACAGAATGGTTAATCCATGGCCATATAACATTAATGGTCACAGCTTTCCAGTTTCAGTATTGCCTAGAACAACATCAGGCAGGGAGATATGAAGCGATGGGTAGGGAATTCATCAAAATATTTTGGGAATTACCATACAGATTTCGATGTAGGAATGGGGATACAGAAGGTTTTCCGAGAATTCTTTAAGTGGATCTCTCATACGCAAGGATATCATGCTTCACTGGGCCCGCAATGGTTCAGTTGCTAACTTATCCTGTCACTTGAAAGATTCCCCAGCTGCCGTGATTAATCCAGTGTTCAAGTTGCTTTCAAATGGGAGTTACTTGATGCTGAATAATCAAGGTTGTTGTGGGATGCTCCCGGGCATCGCATATCTTGTCACTGTAAGCTCCAGGGTTAGTTGGTGTATGCAAGTATTGTTTCAACCGAACCGCACAGTAAGGGAGGCACCATTATGGCCTTTATTGAATGTTTCTTTTATACAGATGAGCCAAATGAAAGCCATGCTTTTACAGCAAGCTGTGCCCTTAACCTCTGCCCGAGAAACTTATGATCGCCAGGTTGCAAGGTCCTTGACTGAGATAAAGGCACTGATATTAACAAACTACCCTTTGCATTTCACAGAAATGGTACAAAGTATCTTTAACATGTCTGATACGACGGGTATTGTCCACCTATTTACGACCATAGGTTCTGGACTGTTAAGCACCTTTCAGACAGTTCCCATCTTCATACACTCTGTATTCAAAGGCATTTTTGGAGGGTTTCTGATGATCCTGTTTCTAATAGGTCGTGTATCTGCTACGCAATAGACGTCCCAGTCACCAAGCAGAAGGAACGAACGCTTATGGAGCGCCGATACCATGATTGCTTGGTAATCCACCTGGGCACAGCTCATCTTCGAGAACTGAACGAGTCTCGGTTCTTGTCATTTAGACCAGTCTGGATAGACTCTATTCTGCCTATCCTCCGATGCCTGTTCTGCAGACAAGAATGCGTGTTGGACCTCTGTCTAACACTTCCAACAATTGCGCCACCAGACGTTGATGCTTTACTGAACCAGAAAACGGACCATATTCTGCAGTGTCCTCAGCGTATTCCAATGTTGAAGTCTGCATTCTTAGACCCATCACGGATACCCCGGTACCAAGGATACCGGCTACTCAACAAATACTCAGGTCTTGGATGACAATGGTACTTCACCAGCAACGGCTGTGGTGAATATGGACATCTGTGCTCTATTGACCTGGTCTGCGAGGTGTTGCAGGGACCGTCATCTGCGATTGCAGGCAACAGTGATGTTGCGTCTCCCAGCCAGGACACATAAACATTTGGATCATCCTATGCTGGGAAAATTTGGCCTTTTTCAAAATCAACCAAATTTGGAATTTTAAACAAAAACACTTTTTCTAAACTGCATGGCTTTCAGTCTCTCATTGCTCGGACTATATAAATGAACTTATTTAGTACAGACTCCTATTGCATGCACTATTCTTTGCATTTTTTTTTAATTGTACATTTTTAAGTACCATTTTTAATCGACTTATTAATAGTTGCGAACCACGTTCAGCTTACGTAGAAATTTTAGTATGCAGTTCAGTCGGATGAGGAGTGGCTGTTATGTTCCATATGGGTACTCCAATATCATCTCAGGTACTGAATACACCTTTCACCTAAATTCCCCTGATATTACAATACATAACGGTTCTTAGTACTGACCTTTTACCTAGTTACGGTAATGTCCAAAGATGACATGGGGTTTTCTCTGAAAAGCTTAAGCCTCATTCATTATGCATGAGAATTATTTGAATCACAGCAGGACAACAGGCCTACCATCTTCTGCATAATAACTATGCATAAGGGTCATTCCTACCGTCATCCTAGTACGACATGACACAGCAAAGTATATCTCCCGGGGATACCACTTTGGGTATATATACAACATATCTTGCTGAAGTAGTCAGAGGAGAAAAGGACTTCCAAGCCGACACTCTGTTGCAAGACGCTGAGGCTCCTGCACGCAGACACTCCAGCTCACAGTGGTCTGATATCCCATGTGGGGTGTCCATCTCGAGACCAAGACGGGGTCCCACAGTCTCTCACTTCAGGTAATAGAGTTAACTTTATCCTAGAGGGATTCTTGTCTTTACACCCACATACATGCTAGGTCCACTTAGGTACATCTAGTTAGGGTCGCATCGTAGGAGTACGCATTCTACTGTCATGTATTTTATATCCTTGCCTGTATTCATTGTTTTAGCACGATGGTAGAAATTTACCATCATTTTACTCTGTTAGTACTTATAATCATTTATATCTGTTGCTGTCTAATAGTTCTTTTAGCACACCTATTTTACATAAGAATGATGCTGGTTCAAGAAATGCTTATTGAAAAACGCCCCCACCGTTTATTCTGTGTATCTCTCTGAGACCAAGTGAGCATGAGTGACTGAGCGAAAAGTAGTACACTGTTTCCACGATCCCTGATGAGACAGGGTTGTCATGTTCGATAGTTGACAAGAACTATTCTTTCCTTGGTAAGAGGGGCTTCTAGTGGCAATGTGAGATAGCTGGTATGCAGGCTAACATACCCAGTAGGGGTGTCTTGAATCAGTCTGACACCAATCCTATTGTGTATGTTGTCTACACACGCACATTCTATATAGGTTTATATGACCCACACAACACTTGTAAATCCTCAGACTTTGATAATACTGTGTTAACTCTAAATGCTGTGTTTCCTCCTCTGATGGATAATCTGCACACGGCTTGGAAGTGACCCAGGTTTTTACATTTGGAGTATCTATGGTTGATGTAAGAACAACCAGGATTATTCCCATATGTTGCTTCAAACCACATCTGTAACAAATCAACTTTGAGAATTAGTTAGAACATTCTTTCCTTTCCCATTGTCATCCTGCACATTTTTATTTGAGATGGCACACACAGGATCATTGATGATATCTGAACCTGTAATAACTTTACTTGACATTGAAGATCGCTCAATAGTTTTAGCAATATTGATTGCTTCAGCCAGTGTGTGATTCCTGCAAGCAAGCAATAGTTCTTGTATTTTCTTAATAGAACAATGAAAAACAAATTGGTCCCTTAAGTAAAGATCCAGATTCATACCAAATTTACATTTGACTGCCAAAATACGCAAACTGGATATGTATTCCTCTATGGATTAATCACTTAAATGCTTCCTATGAAAGAAATTGTGACATCTATTCATGAATTTTGGCTGGGCTAAAAATCTTTTCTCTAATCTTTTTACAGCTTCAATATATTCATCCCAAGGTATAAACTGTACTGGAGGAGGTTCACACTCAGGAGGATTGTCAAAAATGTCTTGACCAGCATCACTCAATAATCCAAAAAGTAAGGCTTTTTTCCTTTCATTAGAATACTTCTTCTCTTTAATGGCTGCAATGTAGTTCTCAAAAGACCTGAACCATTGCCGCCACTTAAGAGCAGGCTTCCCATGGTTCTGTCGAAATGGATCAGTTTGCAATGGTTGCCCTGAAGAAGCCATAAAAATTAAGTGCTATTTGATGAAAATCAAAGCAAGAATAAAATAAAAATCCTTTGACGAAAATGAAACACCCTCCTTTGGTGAAAAGTATTAAACTTGCAAATCCATCAGTTCTCCAAATACTTCTGAAGCAATAGTTAAAAATGTAGTAGCCAGCAACAATACTTTACAAAGTGCAATCTCCCATGGAAAATGCTAATCTGCACTCTAAAACATGCCCAAATGGCGGCTGATTGACAACACAGAATGTGAAGTCAGTAGTTATTATGCCCAATTAAAGATGGCGGCCGATAAATAATGCTGCCTTTGAGCTTGTAGTTGCCAGGATACTGTCTGTAACACATGACACATGCTCGAGCGTCAGCGAATCAATCCCCGTAGTTCAATGGAAACAGGAATGCTTGAAACACTCACGCCACACCGCAGACAGAAAATGCAGGCCAAAATCAAATAAATCCCAAAAGGGCTCACGTAAGTCAGTCGGCGATTCCGTGAAACCATGTGGGTGTAGACACCGGATTCTTCAATGGGCCCGTGTAGGAAAAGCTTGTTCTTCCAAACCGCCGCCAAATTGCAGTGTTGATGTATTGTATTGCATTGTATTGTATTGTATTGTAAATGCATTTATATAGCGCTTACTACCCCTGACGAGGCGTCGAAGCGCTTTTTCGGCGAGTAGCACGCTACTACGGGACCCATAGAGGATTAGTATTGAATTAGTATAGTGAAACACGCAAGTAAATTTTAAGTGGTGGATAGGTTAGTCAGTTATAGGTTAGTCAGTTATTTGGATTCGGATTCGGAAAGATAGCAGAATCTTGAAGCACGCTACTCCAGAAACCCATAAAGGATTAGTGCTGAATTAGTATGGTGAAATATGAAAGTAATTTGAGTGGTGGTAATGACTCAGTTATTTGGAGTGAGAAGGGTAGCGGAGGGATAAAAGGGAAGAAAGGTTTGTATTCATGTAGCACCTGTTACCCCTGATGGGTGTTAAAGCGCTTTTCTGGTGAGTAGGATGTTACTCTGGAACCCATAAAGGATTAGTGTTGAAAAAAATAGTATAGTGAAGTATGAAGTAATTTGAGTGGTGGATATGTTATTCATTTATTTGGATAGAGAAGGGTAGGTTGCGGAATAGAAGAGGGAAAGAGGTTTGCATTTATATTGCGCTTGCTACTCCTTGATGGGGTTTTGAGGCGCTTCATTGGCGAGTGGCACGCTACACTGGAACCCATAAAGGATTAGTGGTGAATTAGTATAGTGGAATATGGAGATTGAGAAGTGAACATGTTAATCTGTTATTTTGATTGAAAGGGATAGTGGAGGGACAGAAGAGTGAGATTTCTATTTTTTTATTTGCAGTTATAGCAGTAGGAGGAGGCTTTTGGATATGTAAAGGGGGTTTTTGAGGTGAAGAGTCAGAGGGAAGAGTTTATAAAGGTCTGTTTTGGAGGATCGGTATAGTAAAAAGAGGTGTTAGATGATGCAAGGAGGGGTAGAGTAGGAGAGAGTCTAGAAAGGGTTATTTTGGGGATCATAGTAGTGGTATGGGGTTTGGGATAAATGAGAGAGTGGATGTAGAGGATATATTGATATATGTATATGGCGAGATATAGGGTAGTGCTTTGGAAATAGTAGTAGAAAGAAGTTTGAGATGAGTCAGAAGGTGGGGCCAGAGGATATATTGAGAGAAGTATAGGCTGAGAAATAGGGTAGTGCATTTGAAATGCTAAATTAGAAGAAAGGGATAAATATATAGATCCATAAGTACATTGAAAGTATATAGATGCATAGAGGAGGTAAGTATATATAGTATTGATAGAGGTACAGGATGAGATATAGGAGAGTGCATTGGATAAGCTTTTTCAGGAGAAAGGTAGAGGGAAGGATTACACGGAATTCAGCTGCTTAAACGTAAGGTATTTATTTTTTGTAGTACAGCATAAAGAGCCCATGAAGTGTCATGAACCATGAGCAGCTGCACCTGAACCGGTCAGTAGCCAGGGAAGACTCCAAACAAAGTGACAGCTTGCACTATGGCAACCAAACTCCACATGGCCTCTATTTAAACAAAAACACTGTCGTAAAAAATTACACAAGCATTTAAAGCTACAGAGAGTTTAAGTATATGGCAATGCAGCAAGTAGTTAAAGATAATCACATGTTTTCCAAGGAAGGAATCAGAACATCATCCTGGAGTAGTTATTGCGATGACTCTGGAGTCATCTCATTTAAACATTTCACCTTATAGCCATATTTCAGGATGGTGTCAGATGACTTCAATAGATCATTACAGGAATAGCTCAGCTGTAGTCAGTGATTGACCTCAGAAGTACTACAGGAAGAGAGATTCCTTTTTGACTTGGGAATTCCACTGTGGTGGCAGAAGTTGCAATTTCTAAAATCAAAATCTGGAAAAAAACATTGGGTAATTGTACAGCAAGGCCCACTATACAAGAAGGAATGATTTCAATGACTCTGTCAGGGCTTGTCTACAGCTGGAGCCCATAGACACCCAGACCCTGTACCGAGGGTGAAATGTCCAACTGGGAGGTCTGCATGTACTGTACCCAGGGCAAACACAGAATGTTCTTCCTAGGTCCTGAGAGCAAATGGCAGCCTTTGGGCGGTCTGTGCATGCTGTACATGGCAGCTCATGGACGGTCTGTGCGTACTGTTTTGCGTCCAAGACACACATATAGCCTGTGTGCAGAGGGAGGTCCTGGGCCAGAATGTTTAAAAAAACGTGAAAATGTATTTGCACCAGATGACACATATCCTGGTGATGCTGCAACAATGTTAAAGTTACTCAAGGTGGGGTGTAGTGAAGGTAGAAGCAACAGCCTAGAGTTTGGATGTGGGTATATCTTAGGTAGTGTGCAAGCGAGTGAGAGGAGACACTGAGAGGGACTCAACGCACCACAGTGAAGCAGACCGAATCGGGCCCAAGCCCCAAATTCAGATCAACCAATCAGAAAAGCGGAAAGACCATGGGGCGCCTCCTGCTGCTGTTGGTTCTGGGATTCGTTCTCCAGGAGGGTGAGTACTCACAGACACCACCTGCCACAGAGGGGGCACGTGACATTCTGCTCTCCCCCCTGCAAGAGTGTTGTCTCACCAATTACAAGATTATTAACCCCTGCCTGCAGGTATATCTACTGAAAGGGCAGCAAAAGGGGTTAATCATAAAGAGAGTGAAGACTATTTTGTTGCAAAATTTTACCCTATGAAACAGAGTCTCTTTCAGAGAAGCACCTGCTTTTCTAGGTTGGTCTGGTTTCAACACCCAAGTGGGATTGAGCAGGGAGTGGTAGGGAAGATGGTCGGAGGAGCACCAGCTTTAACTAGCAATAGTTTTAAGATTACTTAAAGCGAATGTCACAATCATTTTTGGTGGCAGCATGTCTTTCCCTTTGGAAAAGAACTGTCAAAGTTGGGTCCTGCTGTTTACTGCCTTCAAACGCATCATCAGATAGTGCGGATTCAAACTACCAGAATGCATTGCGCTCTTGGTCTGCGGCAGGTTCAGTGCTCCGTGGTCTAATGTAGTGGCACTGTCGCCTGTCACCAGCAGGTGCAAAGCAGGACTCTGCGGCAGGTGCATTAATCCTCTGAGTTCGTTTACAGGGACCGTAGAATGTGACCTGCAGGCTACCCCACCGAGCTCACCCGTGGGGGCATTAACCCCAAAACTCTGTCAATTAGCTGGGATGGTAATGAGTGGCCTATAGGTTACACTCGGGTCGTTTGTAGGAAACAGATTAATCCCTAGTAGAAATTACTAAAATCGCACCTAATCACCCCAAAGAACAGGCACAGATTACTGAGGTAGGGGCACTGACATTCGATTTATATTACTGCCAATGACTGAATGTATCATTAAATGATAACGGTGGTAGACGTGCACTTTATGGAGTGGGGAATAAGGATTAAAAGAACATACTCCAGTGAGTGCATCGATTGTCACAAACCCTCCTCTCTCTTGCAGCTTCCGCAATCAAGTGCCAGCAAATCCGGTGCGAAGCCCGAAATCCCTGCGAAGTCAAAACTACATCCTGCCCTGGGTCTGGAGATGTGTGCTACACATACATCGACACATCGGTCTTGCGTGAGTTGAGCACTCCCGTGGGAGAGGAGGCTGGTAGGGGGAAGAGGAGAGAATGCACCAACAAGAGCACCTCTTGTTCAATGCACAAAGTTTGAAAGGGTTTGCTGGTCTGAATGTTGTCTGAATGTTACTTAGTACCATCTAAGTACGCAGTTGCTGATAGTCAAGGGTGCCTGCCATACTACCCTAGTTACACACTTGAGTTAAAGAAGTCCCAGCTCAATAACATTTTAGACAAGATATCTCAGGTTGGACAACCCAGTGGGGTATCCTCTAAGTGGGAATGATAATAAGAAATACCATAAAGGGGCCAGTGAGCTGCTCAAAGCTGCAAGATTACTGAAAACCATAAACTGTGTGTCTCCCTCACACCTCTCCATCCCTCACACTGCTAAGCACTGCATCCAGGGTCGGATTGGGATCAAAAATAGGTCCGGACCCCACATAAATAGTGGCTCACATTTGCGGATCATTCTTTCATGTGACACTGCTGGATTCATATCAAGAGGCTAATTTTTGCAAGTATGTGTGGTAAAGTAATCATTTGAAGCTGATAAGGGACCGTAGCATGGGCCAAGACTAGAAACACTACAGCTTTGACAACTGCTTCATTTGCATTGTCAATTCTTTGCACAATGAAGTGACATACCCTTTCGCAAACAACTATGCCCTGGACACAGATTACAGAAACCTAGTCTGAAGCCAAGATGGAAGAGTAGGTCAGGCTGCGTTGGTCAGTCCTCCCTGGAGGCGGAGGGGGGGAGGGGTTGAAATTAGATGGACCTCTGGAGTTGGTGTTCTGGCCCTGTGATCTTCCTGGCATGCCAGAGTTAGAGAAAACAAAGGGTTGGGTGCCACTGGGTGGTTTTGCATGGGAGAGTTGTAACTTGCCTTCTGCCTGGGCCTCAGCAGTTGGACTAGGCCACTGAAGGTCTTGGCCTAGGCCATGTTTCCTTCCTCGAAAGCAGGACAGGAGATGGCTGGGGCATAAGGAGATTAAGTAGCGGTCTGATGCAGCAGACTGTTGAAGCAGCATCTACTGTCTACCCATGGGCTGGTTAGCTCTTTGCTTTGTCCTCCTCCTCCAGCGTTTTCATTAGAGCCTGCTGACAGTGGGGACTATAGAATTCATTTGCATGTATCTTCTCACCTGGAAAAAGTAGGCCCGGAAATCAGAAAAGATGAAGGACATCTTTCGATATTACTACCCTTCCCACCAGAAACCCCAAATAGGTGGCTGGAGGAGAAGGGAGTGTGACAGTAAAAATAGGAGGGAAGGCGAGCATCAGGTGTTTGGACCACAGTCAGCTTCCAGGTACATAGCAACAAAAAATCAAAAGGGAATGGGATCGTGTGTTCTGGAGGGATATCAGTAGGAAAATTCTGCAGGACCCCCAACAGCTATTTTCGGTCAACGGTAAATACTTTGCCACTGACGTATCAGTATTTGGTAGCATTTCCTTCACTAGGAGATTAAAGAGATTCGCTGGGATCTGCATAAGAATGTGTGATTTAAAACTACCTCTTATCTAGAGAAAAATTATTTATTAAAAATCTAGATAGGGGTAAGGTTAAAAACGGAAAGTGAATGTGCAATTGTGATATACAATGTGTCCCTCAGATCGCATAGTAAACAAGCAGTGCAAGAGTTTAAGCTATTAGTATTGCAAATGACAACGCCTTTTATTTATGTTTTAAAAACCAAAACATAAATTAAGTCCTTGTCATTTACATTGGCACTAGCTCAAACTTACGTAAATGTGAGACCAATTGTATTACAAATGCTTGTTCAGAATAGTTCTCTATATTCCTACAACCTCACATTCAATGTACTAGCAATTGAATGTACTGTGGGACAGATTTATGTTTCCTGGCGCATCCCTGCAAATCAGCAAGGATGCGCCAGGAATGATGCGTCACGCAAGTTTACCCTTGCGCCACACATGATGCGCCGCATTTACAATGCGGCGCATCATGGCGCAGGAATAAACAGATGCGTGACGCATCCGATGGCGTAAGGTTGGCGCAGTGCTTCAGTTGCGTCGCAAGCGCGACGCAACTCCAGCACTGTTCCAACCTACCCTATCCCTAACATGGTGCGTCAAGCCTTACGCCTGCTTCAAGCAGGCGCAGGGTTTTGGCGCATCAGCGTTGGGAAAGTGACTCAGTCAAATCTTATAGATTTGACTGAGTCACTTTTCAGGGGTGTTCCTGCGACGGAACACCCCCCCTCTGTCGACACGCCCACGTGAAACCTGACGCAGGTTTTACGTGGCGCAGGGCTTTACATCGTGACGCATCTCCATAGATGCGTCACGATGTAAATATGGCGCAACGTGGCGCAGAGTTTACACCGCCGCTGCGTCACAAAAAAGACGCAACGGCGGCGTAAAAGTGGCGCATCTCCAATATAGATCTGCCCCTGTATATCATATGGGTAAACAAAGAATCACTAAGCCTCCAGTGACGAAAGCGCATCTGGAAGTACCTTAACCCCTTCAGTGCCCATGACGAGCTGGACTCGTCATGGGCTGCGGTGGCGCTGTGCCCATGACGAGTCCAGCTCGTCATGAACTCCGCCCGCTAATGCAAAGCGCGGCACTGGGCGGGGAAAGGGGCGGGCATGCAAGGGGTTAACATGTTTTAGAATAATTCTCTATATTCCTACCTGCCTCACATTTAACGTAAGAGCAAAACCATGTCAGATATTTTATTAAAGTAGTTTACCTATATCTCACTGTGCACCTTTTAGCGGGTGCATAGAAAGATCTATTGTAACTGTTGTCTTCTCTCCCGAGCTTGTGGGAAAAAAATAGGAACAGCTGCTGAGCAGTGAGCGCTCTGATTTTAAACAAATGGTGTAGTCAGAGCTGCCCATTGTGAAGCGGCGTGACACTTGGCGCTTTGTTTACACCTGTGATACCTGAAATTCCTGCCTGGGAGCCATGGGTGAGCCTCGCCCACGGCCCAGCAGGCAGACAACACAGCGCTTCTGCAGGGCCGGACTGACTACCGAGCGTTTTGCAATTCTGCCGAGCAGGGGGCTGATTTCACTGCGGTGGGGGCTGATTTCGGTCATGGAGACCTGCGTGTACTTCGAAATAATTAAAGCAAAACGAATTTCGTTCAGTACACGCAGGTCCCCATCAACTAAATCAGCCCCCAGCTCAGCAGCATTCCAAAACGCCCGGTAGTCAGTCCGGCCCTGCGCTTCTGGCTCCCATGGCTGTGAGGCGGGGTGGAGACCACAGACACATTAAAAGGGATTTCCAGGCACCCTGGCAGAGGTAGAGGCAGAAGGTGCCCCCTCATGCAGTGATGCAACAGCCACCGAAAATTAAAGCTTTTGTTAAGTGTTTTCTGCAAGGGCAGGGTTCCCTTGCAGAGAGAGATGCTGGCTTGGGAGGTCGCAAGAAACTACAGAAACTGCATTTAAAAAAAGGTCGCTCCTGACACCTCCCGATAGACACAATCCATACATAGTAACAGCATTTGTTGAACTCTCTCTAGCAAATAAAAATTGTAAAGTTAGGAACAGCTTTGTTTAGATCTTCTGAAGTAGTGGAGCCAGTTACTGGGAAAAGCTTTGGTATAGCGAGGAGGTGTCGTTGCAACAAGAGGGGAAGGAAGGGACGGGAGGGAAGATACAGTCAAATACAGGCAGGAAAGAAATGGAGAATTGCATGTGTTGCACAACCAGCAGCAGCAGCAGTTTTCCAGTCAGGGAAAAAAAGATGGTGACAAACGGACGGCTGCTTCAACACTGCAGAACCCTTGGGGTGAAAGAAAAAACCTGAACACTCATGTCTGGGAGAAGGGCAGCAAAGGAAAATAAGTTCTCCCGAACAACACAAAACAAATGCCAGCGCAAGAAAACTGTAGTTGGCCAGTGATCCTCAGCAATAAATGGAAGTGAGCTATCAGCTGAACAACGAGTATTGAGGCAGCAAAGGTGAGCGAAGTTGGAGTGAACCTATTGTATGTTGCAGGCAGGACTACAGTCATTTTATTAACTTCAATATGTCTTGCAGACTGCGCATGCGCGCTGCAGACTCGACCTAAAAATGGTCAACATGTTTCAGCCCACCTGCACCCTCACCATGTCGGCGTCTTTTGTCAGGACCAATAGTATTGGGGATCCCTTTGTTTCCCACATTTCCATGCAGAATGTGAAAGACCAGACTAAAGCAGACACGCTGTACCGCAAGAGGGTGGCCATACCGTCTCCCCACCAAACCTATGGGGTCTATTTAAGCAAAAATGAGCAGAGAACAGTGATTTCTTTTTATCTAGAATGAATTGACATAGACTATAGTGAATCCAAGTGACAGTGTTCCGCCTAACGTGGACAACAAAGGGATCCCCGATACTATTGGTCCTGACGAAAGCCCCTGACCCGGTGGGGGCGCAGATGGGCTTAAACATGGAGACCATTTTTTACTATGCAATGTGAGGGACACACTGTAAATCCCAATTGCACATCCACTCTCCGTTTTTAACGTTACCCCATCCAGACTTTTAATAAATCATTTCTCTCTAGATAAGAAGTAATTTAAAACCATCATTCTTATGTGGATCACAGCTAATCTCTTTATTCAGAGAGATTTCCTCTTGGTGGAGTAAATAAGACCCGATGATGATGCTACCAACTACTAGTACGCCAGTGGCAAAGCATAGACCATTGACCGAAAATAGCTGTTGAGGATCCTACAGATTTTTCCTATTGAACTCTCTCCGGAACACACGATTACACTCCCTTTAGATTTTCTTTTTGTATTGATAAGGGAGTTTGGTCAGAGGCTTATGGCATGAACCTGTTTGTTTTCAGTGCCATCTTAAGGAAGACAAGAACTGTTTTGGGGACCCTGGTGCAAAACAGCTGTTAATTTTCTGTGCTTTTGCAGCTAATAGAAGTCTTCATGATCTCAAAGGACACTAAATTATATGTTAACCTTTCAGAAATGGGAGCATGTTAAAACTGCTGAAAGCTGAAGCTGCCTGACTTCTGCCAGCCAATTAGTGCAAAAAAAACTTGAACAAGTATTGATAAGGCCATTTCTTTTTTGTGTTTGGATCTAAATATTTTATCACGCAAAAGCAATATTTTAACTACAAATCATTGCCTAACATGCTGGTTTCCATAATTGTTGAAAAGACACACTAAGCATTTGCTGGATGCTTTGTGGACCAGTGCATAATATTAAAACATAAGCACAGAGTACTTGAGATTGAAGTTTTTTTGTTGGCCAATATTTGTAATCATAAATAAAACCCTTTTGACCACTGGTTCTTTTGCTGCAAAAGTGAACATCAAAGTACTTCTCTGAAGGTTTTCACTGTTTTATCTAATGAAATATAATAATTGTCTGTTTAATTCTCTTCCCTGCCTAGTCTTTCCTCTCTTTCTCTAGTGGTCTCTAGTTCTACTGAGTGAACAAAATAAAAAAGAATAATGGGGTAATGAAACTGATTTTGGAATGAGGTAGACATGTAGAGAGCTAGAGATTGAGAGGAAAACAACCTTTACAACACAGTCATTACATCGCACTACCTTTACAACGCAGTCATTGCAACGCAACATCCTTTACATAGCAAGCCAGTACAACGCAGCCATTACAGCGCATGTCACTACAACGCATGTCATTACAACGCATGTCAATACAACGCATACCATTACAATGCATACCATTACAGCCATACCATTACAACGCATAGTTTTTGCCCTTACACTAGCCAACACTTACCCTACTGTTGCACTCACTGGAGTGGGAATAGTAATTTTTACCCCTACACTATCCAACACTTACCCTACTTTTGCACTCACTGGAGTGGGAATAGTAATTTTTACCCCTACACTATCCAACACTTACCTTAAATGCAATGTAACTGTATGCCTTGTAATGGTATGCATTGTGAAGGTATAATGCGATGTAATGGAATGCGTTGTAAGTGTAGTTTCTAAAAATGCGTTGTAATGGCATTCGATGTGAAATCATGCGTTGTAATGGATGTTGCAATGTAAAAACTGCGTTGTAAAGGCATACGTTGTAAATGTTTGCGTTGTAACATCATACATTCGATTGAGATCATGAGATGTAAGGAGAAAAGGATGGGGTTTACAGAGGAATGAGTTAGAGGAAAACATAATGTAGGAACAGAGTTTTGGTTGCAAGAGCTGGTGACAGAGAGCTGTAGACCTATACACACAGCCTTAAAGATGGGGAAGAAGTACAGAGAAATACTAGAGAGAGCATTGAGGTAGAAATTAACAGAATGAGAAGTAGGGCACAGAAAGATCAATCAATCAAACATCATTTGTACAACGCAACACTGTCACCCCTAGGGGTATCTGGGTGCTGTGTCTCCCTCGAAGAGCCAGGCTTTGCGTCTCTTTCTGAAGTCTGCCTGCGAGTGGGCTGTTTAGAGCTGGAGGGGAAGGTCGTTCCAGGTCTTGGCAGTGCTGTAGAAGAAGAAGCGGCCACCGCTGTGGCTGTGACGGATGCGGGGAGTGTGTGTGAGGCAAGTGAAGAGTAGCGCTGGCATCTATCAGGTTGGTGGAAGTTTTGTCGGTGGTTGAGGAAGGCAGGTCGCAGGTCGTGGAGGGCTTTGTAGGTATGTGTGATGATTTTGCCCTAGCATCTCTTCTGGATGGGGAGCCAATGGAGGGCTCGTAGGTGGGGGAGGGGGAGTGATGTTTATTTATTTATAAACTTTTATATAGCGCGAACATGATCCCGAAGGAAATCAGAGTGCTTTAGAATTGGAGGGAAGAAAGGTAATAAATGCAGTCAATTAATTTTTTAAAATATTTTTATTTAGGGATAGTTCATCAGAGCTTAGTACAATAATAAATTATTACAACATCTCGCATTTCTACATGACTAAAAATATAAAAAACATACAATAAAAGAAGCGAAATTTGAATAGTTCACCATTTTAGAGCAAGAATCATGTAGCATAATTCTAAAATCATGATTGTTGTGTATTCAACCCAGCAGCACACCAGGTACCTACAGTCTCTCAACACATATTTCCCATAAAGTCATGAATTCCTATATGAGCTCGATCTAAGAGTATATTTTCTTTCATATTCCTTAATCTTATCAGGTTTGCATAGTAGCTGTTGAAAAGTTGGGATATCTTTAGACAGCCTCTTTTGAAGAATCAACGACCTTGCTACCAGAACCAAAATATATATATGTTTTTTTTTTTGCAATGGGGTGGCTATTAAGTCAGGAGAGTATCCTAGCACCACTGTTTGGGTATCTTGTACCTTCGGAGCTTTCAATATGCTAAAGCAGTACTGATTAATCCTTACCCAAAATCAATTTATCTTTGAACAGTCCCATATGATATGTGTCCATTTTCCTCCTCCCTCCATATTGCAGTGAAAACAGTTTGCAGAAATCTGAGGATTTATTTTATGCAAAAAATCTGGCGTTCCGTAGAGGAGATACTTAGCGTGATGTTGCATTTGTCTTAAATTGGACGCTTTCAATAAAGAGCCATTAAACTTATTGATCTGATTCCATGCCATGATAGAGATCTGTAGCCCTTCCTGGGTTTCCCATTTTCTCTATGCTTTCTGATCGAATTTACCAGCTGTTTGAGCTTGAAAGAAGGAGGTCCAGACACCGATCGATTTATGGTGTTTGGGGTCTACTAGTTGCTCAGCTAATTTACTGGCCTCATTGATATGTAATAGATTAAGTTCCTGTAGAAAATGTCGAACCCTGACAAAGGACCATTGAAGGATTTTTTTACTATGTTCAATACACGGCTCTATTTCAGTTCAGGTTTTCCAGTCCCCAATTAGAAAGTCCCCTATTTTGCTAAAGCCCTGATTTCTCCATTTGGCTATAACCGCCTCTATCTCCTCTACTTTTTGCATGCTTTATAGAGCCCCATTTGTTCAATTAGCAGCTCAACATCTCGCATGCCGAATATAACAGCCATCAAGCTTTATGCTGATGATATTGCTCTCTTTTTAAAACCTAACATTGAAGTCCAAAATCCTATATTTAATATATTTCAGGAATTTCAATCTATTGGGGGATACAGAATAAATAAATCTAAGACAGAGATACTGCTCTATAATTGTACATCTGACTCTTTACTAGCAGAATTGAGTCCATTGGTAAATACTCAGCCTAAGAAGTATCTAGGCATGTATGTTACGGAGAATGTTAATGATCTTTATGCCTTAAATTATTTCCGTCATTATAATAAGATAAAAGACCAACTGATAAAAAGGAAAGATATTCCTATACCAATAATAGGTTGAGTAGCTATAATCAGTATATTGATCTTACCATTATGTAATTTTCACTTTTTAGCTATTCCAAATGGGGTTCAAATGAATTTTTTTAAAGAAGTGCAAGGCTTGTTTTTTACTTTTATTTGGGCTAATAAGGTTTCTAGACTCGCTAAGGATGCATTTTATAGACCCGGTGCAGAAGGGGGACTAGCTCTTCCTGACCTGAGAGAATACTACTTTACAAATTTTGCACATAGCATGTACAGATCAATGAAGGTATTAAATATTAACAGATATGATAATTTTTTATAGATCTAATCCACAAAGAATATGCAGTCAAGTATTTTATGCGTTTAACAAAATTTCCCCCAAAAAGTCAAACACAAAACACTACAATGGAGTATTAAGCGTAAAAAAAAGCTTTTTTAACATTATGCGATCCCCACTATTAATGGAGAAACTTTGCTCTCGGACATATATATTGTCAAAGACCCGTTGCTAGATCCAGCGGTTATAGTCAAATGGGGGGTGATGTTTGTTCGTTTGGGGAGGTCCAGGATCAGTCTGGCTGCAGTGTTCTGTACGGTCTAGAGTCTTCTGAGGACCTGGGTGGAGTGGCAGGCATAGAAGGCATTGCCGTAGTCGAGGTGGCTAGTGACGAGGGCCTGGGTGAAGGTCTTTCTAGTGTCTGTTGGAATCCATCTGAAGATTCTGAGGAGCATGCAAAGTGTGTGAAAGCAGGAGATGGCGACTGCGTTAACTTGTCAGTTCATGGCCCGTTGGCTGTTGAGGATGATGATGAGATTGTGTGCATGGTCAGCTGGTGTGGGTCCGAGTTCTGCAGGCCACCAGCTGTGATCCCATGCAGAAGTGTTCTTCCCGAAGATCAGCACTTCAGTTTTGTTGGAGTTGAGTTGGAGGCAGTTGTCTTTCATCCATTCGGCTACGTTGGTAATGCCATTGCAGGAGCTGGTTTTGGTGTTGCAGGGGTCCTCCTTGAGTGAGAGGATCAGTTGAGTGTTATCTGCATAGGAGATTATGATGAGTCCATGGTATCTGACAACGTCTGCGAGGGGGGTCATGCAGATGTTTACCAGGGTGGGGCTGAGGCATGATCCTTGCGGGATGCTGCATATGATGTCTTTTGGTGCGTAGGTGAAGGGAGGCAGTCGGATTCTCTGTGTGCATCCTGTGAAAGAGGTGATTCACTTGAGGGCATCTTGATGAATGCCTATGTCAAAGTCAAAGACCAGCTTTATTCGATTGTTGTAAAATACAATCATAAAAGCATTCCAAGAAAACATAATTACAATAAGAATCATATATATACAGATTTAATTCATTATTAATGCCCATCATGAATAAAAATAGGGTAAAAAATGAGATAAAATCATAGCACGTAAGACACATTTAAAATATGACAAGAGAACGCTACATGGATCAGTTAATTAACAATAGATTTTCTGAGGCTAACCACTTTTTAAGAAAACATTGCAACTCTCCATTTCACCTGCACGTTATCCAAAGACTGTAGGACAATGAACACTGGGTGGCACTGTCTGAATGCCTATGTTGTGGAGTCTGTTGATAAGGCTGTTGTGGCAGACTGTGTTGAATGCCGCTGAGAAGTCGAGGATGATCAGGGCCAAGGGTTCTAAAGGGCCGAGGAGGGTTCAGATGTCGTCAGTGACACCGATCAGCACGGTCTCTGTGCTGTGGCTGACACAGAATCCTGATTGGGAGGCATCAAGTAGGTGGTTTTGCTCCAGGAATTCTTACAGCTGCTGGTTTTTGGCTTCTCGAGAACTTTGGCTGGGTAGGGGAATAGGGAGATCATACAATAATTTTAGAGATTGTTGGAGTCAGTGGAGGCTTTCTTTCTTTATGAGGGGTCTGACGTCTGTTTGCTTTCATCTGTCCAGGAAGCTTGTTGTGGAGATGGAGGTATTAAGTATGCTGGTGATCTGTGTGCTGATAGGGTTCGTTGGAAGGTTGTGGCGGTGGTGGGGGTGGGGGTCAGTGACCACCCCAGAATGATTGGAAAACATGATGGCTGAGGTGGTGAGGGTGGTGAGCGGTGACCAGGTGGTGATGGTTTGGCTGGTGTTTGATGTCATCGGTTATGAGGGTGGTGGTTTTGGATGTTGAAATTGCTGTTGATGTTGGTGATCGTCCTGTGGAAGCAGTCTCCTAGGTGTCGCAGAGTTCTTGGGAGGGAGGAGTGGATGGTGTTCTCTATTGCTGTTGGTTGGGGAATTCTTTGACTATTTCGAAGAATTCCTTTGTGTGGTTGGCTGCGTAGTCAATGCGGTTGGTAATGGCTGCTTTCTTGGCTTCTTTGATGTGCAGGTGATAGTTGCTGAGGGCTGTTTTGTGAGCTGCCATGCCGGCGGGGTTTTTGCTTGCTACCCATCGTTTCTCCAGATGGTGGCAGTTGTGCTTGATGGTCCTGAGTTCTGGGGTGTTCCAGCTGGCATGTTTAGGGCTTTTTTTTTTATTTTGTAGGTTTCAGTGGGGTGACTCTGTCAGTGCTGTTGGTAATCCTGGCAGAAAAGTTCTGGATGGCCCGGTTGAGGTCTGTTGAGGCCTTGGGCTGGTAAGTGGTGAGGACGTGTACCAACTGAGTTTCAGTGACCTTGTTCCAGCTGTGGTGGGAGGAGATCTAACACCAGTTGATGGTGTGCTAGGCGTCGTTGATGGTGAAGTGTACTATGGTGTGGTCAGTCCAGGAGAGTTCTGTAGTATGGCTGAATTTAATTCTGTTGCTGGAGGTGAAAAGGGGGTCCAGTGTGTGTCTGGCTTTATGCGTGAGTTCTGAGACCAATTGGGTGAGGCTGATGTTGGCCAGGTTCTCCAGTAGTGCGATGGAGTTGGCATTATTGGGGTCATCGATGTGGAGGTTGAGGTAGCCGATTAGGTCATAGTGGTGACAGTCGACTGCTAGGGAGGCAATGAGGTTGGGGATGGCACGGCAGAATGTTGCTCAGGATTCTGGGAGTCTCTTGGCGAGGGTGCCTCTTATCGTGGTCTTCACATCAGTTTGTATTAGAAAATGATGGTGTTCCATGAGATGAGTGGGGTCGTCGCTGGTGATGGGGCATCTGTTGGTTTCCTTGAAGATTATGGCTATGCCTCCACTTTATTCTTGGCACAGTAGCAGTGTATCATCTAGTACCTTTTGGGAGTGGCAGTGGTGACTTTGGGATTCGAGGAGTGATTGAGCCATGATTCTTTGATGAAGGTAACATCCATGGAGAGGGTGGTGAAAGTGTCCCAGATTTCTGTGACATGTTTTCAAAGTGAGTGGGCATTGGGCAGGATACAATGGAGCAGTGGCGACGTGTTCTTAGTCTTGTGGGCAGGAGGGGTGCGAGATCTTTCATAGGATATTTCGCAGGAGAAGAGGCAGTGTTAGCAGATGAAGGGACCTTTGGTCGATTGAGGGAAGGAGACACAGTTGTTGTTTTGGAGTTCGGAGCCCAGGAGATCCTTGGTGGTGTACCATCGGGCAGCAAGATGACCAGACATCCCGGTGTTGGTCATTGTCCAGCTGGCGGTGCATTGGTGGTGTGCCCATTGCGCAGTTCTGCTATGTGGTTTGTGGCTGTCTCCATTTAGTGGTCCTGGTAGGAGATCCTAGTGCAGGCAATTCAGGGGCAGCAGGCAGCAGAGGGACAGGTGCAGTAAGCAGGGCAGGGACAGCAGGCAGCACATGAGCACGGACAGTGAGCAGCTTTGTGGCAGGGACAGCAGGCAGCGTGGGGCTGCAGGCAGCACAGGCATAGCAGACAGCGCCTGGGCAGCAGACTTCACAGAGACACAAGGCAGTGCAGTGGCCACAGGCAGAGCAAGAGCAGGGAAATCAGTCAGTGCAGGGGCCACAGGCAAAGTAGGGTCAGGGATAGGGAGCAGCATAGGGGCAGCAGGCATCACAGGGTCAGGGACAGGGAGCAGTGCAGGGACAGGGGAAGCAGGCAGTGCAGGGGCTGCTGGCAGCACAGGGACAGGGAGCAGCACAGGCACAGGGGCCACAGGCAGTACAGGGTCATCAAGCAGCTCAGGGACAGGGGCATCGGGCAGCACAGGGACAGCAGGCAGCAGAGGGGCAGGGACAGGAAGCAGCACAGGGTAGCAGGCAGTACAGGGGTGGGGTTACAGTACCCTAAGCTTGGGATCAGGCAGAAGGGAGATAGCCCTACCTGGCCTCCTATGGGCTCTGATCGGCATGTACAGGTCCACCCTTGGCCTGGGCTTAGCTCAGGCATCATCCGTGCACGTCCCATGAAGCGGGAGTCAAAGTCTGGCTATGAGGCCAGAGGGGCAGGGGCAGGACTAGCAGGAGCCAATCCGGGCTCTCTTCCTAGCAGCGGAGGCTGCTGGGTGGTGTAGTTTGGCGGCAAGAAGGGTCTAGGAGAGTTCCCAGGTAGATAGGTTGACTACAGTGGGTAGTAAATTAGAGACAAAGGTAGATTGAGAGGGGTGAACATTAGAATGATTATTTGGAGGGAAAAATAGGTGGAGCAGGGAAAGATGTAACGTTGGGAAATAGAGGGGACATTAAGACAGGAAGAGTGGGAGTGTAAAAAGTAAGTGGCAGGGAAGGTGTATTCAAAGGTAGTCCAGAGTGGGAAATGAAAGATAGAAAAAAGACAATGGCAGTTTAAAAAGAGGGCTAGAGGTTGAAAAAGAGTTAAAGATAAAGGAGTAAGGTTGTGAGAGAGAAAGCATAAAGGTAACAAAGGTAGAAATAAGTAGAGGGGGAAATTGAGAGGTTGTGAATTGAGAGAGTGAAATTTAAGGGAGAATGATGAGATCATGTATGAGATGTCAAGTAGAAAGAGCGGTGACAAAGAGAGTGTGTGTGTCAGAGGGGATGAGAAAGGTAGAGAGAGGTAAGGCATAGACAGAATTATGACGCAAAGAAATAGATGTGGCTGAGGAAGAGGTTTAGTAGAGGAAGGAAAGAGACACAGCACTGAGATGGAAAGTACTAAGAAGGCTGAGAACAGGGTTGTGTAGACATGGGTAGGAAAGAAGAGAAGTGGAGGTAGGCACAGATAGGAGAGAGAGGGGTAGAGACAGGTGGGATTCTGAGATATGTATCTGGAAGAGAGAGTTGAGGTGGATAGAAATGTGGTACAAAGGGCATAACCCTATAGGTGCTGCTGTGGGCTAATGGCCAACAGCTGTACTACCTCACCAGTGTGGGTCTCAGCTATTGGCCAAAACGGTTGAGGCACCGAAAGTGAAACTAAAGTGAAAGTAAAACGAGCCAATAGGCTCTTTTAACTTTCTCTGCATTAGTACTTGGGGCAAATCTCTGCCTCCCAAACACTAATTGGGGTGTTGGAAAAGGGAGAAGCTCCCCTTTCAAATGATATCTCTCCCCTTTGATCGGTGGGACGGGGTGGGAGGTAAAGTTGACCGACGACAATGAGGAAAAATAGAATTTAAAAAATAACACTTACCTTGCGCTCGCTGCATTGCCAACTCATACCCATTTCTGTACCCTCCGGTAGGCAAATTGTGGTATTGATGCCTAAAATGCCTCTCTAGAAGCAGAAAGCTCACTAGACACCAGGGTGGCTTTGTAAAATCTTTCAAGGGGTGGGGCTGTCCATTATAGGAATGGACCTGCTCCCACCCTGATAAACTATAATGACAGTCAGCCTACACCTCCCACCGGAGGACAGATGGAGTGATTGCCCCCAGTCTGCCATCCCAGGGGCAGAAAGCCCACTAGACACCAGGTAATGTATTTTTTTAAATATAGTTGCCATGCCCCCACCCAAATAAGAGAGATAGTCTTAATGCCTCCCTTGGGGGATGGGGTTAATTACCTCCGATCTGCCCCCGGAGGGGGTACAGAAAGCCCACTACACACCAGGGTCATATTTTTTAATAACTCTAGGTGTTGGAGGCTGCCATAATTGGCAGCATGGTCATGACCACACCTCCACACACAACAACTAGAGAGACAGTCTTTCTGCCCTCCTGGTCCCCTGGAGGACAGTTGGGGGATGATTATGCTCAATATGCCTAGGGAGGGGGCAGAAAGGCCACTAGACACCCGGAAATGTTTTTTTTTTTTTTAAATATAGGGCTGGGGGCTGCCCACCATGGGCATAGCCATGCCTCTACCACAACAAGAGAGATAGTCAGGGGGGTAGAAAGCCTACTAGAGACCAGGGACTTAAAAAAACATGGGGTGAGGGCTGCCCACCATAAACATGGCCATGCACCAATCCCAACTGAATGGCAAAACAGTAAATCTGCCCCCCTTGGGGATTAGATTGGAGTATTTACCCCAGATGTGCCCCTCTTGGAAGGAACACCCACTAGAAGCCAGGGATTGTTTCTTTTTTTTAATATCGGGGTGGGACTGCCTATCATGGGCATTGCTATGCCCTCATCCCAGGTAAATGGAGCAACAGTCTTTCTGCCCCCAGTAGGCAGATGGGGATAACTACCCCTGATATGTTCTCAGGGGACAGAAAGCCCACTAGGCTCCAGAGGATGAATTAAAAAAAATATGGGGGTGGTGACTTCCCACTATGGGCATGGTTATGCCGGCACCCCAACTTAAGGGGCACAACAGTCTTTATGCCCCCTGGGCCATGGGGGGGGGCAGAGAGCCCACTAGACAGCATGATGTTTTATTTTTGAATATAAGGGGCTGCCTAGCATGGGCATGGGCATAGCTATGCCCCGATCCTAAGCAAATGGGGCAACACTCATTCTACCATCTGGGGGCAGATGACTTTAATTAACCCTGGTCTGTCCCATGGGGACAGACAGCCCACTGTATGGCAGAAATTTATTTTTTTAATAAAAGATTGAGGTGGGTCTTTACCATCCTAACATTAGGGCCCATTCTCACCGTTAACGACTTAACGGATCGAACCGAGGCCAATAGGAGTCCTCACGCTAGGGCTACCATTGACTTTGGTTTGATCTATTCCTGTCGCAGGCATTAGCTTCAGCCACACACGTGCAGCAGCATTTTTATCAATACAAATGGGATAATGCTGGGTGGTAGGAATGTTGTGGATTCCGGAAGTTTCCATCACAGAAATATAAGGAAAATGCATGATTTCAGGCAAAGTGTGAGGATTGCATGGCATTGTGGGTAAAAAAACCTCATGGGAGCCACACAAGACAACCCATAGTGGACTTCCCTAGTTGTCTAGTTTTCAAAAATGTGCAGACTTACATGGTTACCTAGGAGTCGCCTGAGTTTGGGCCCAAAATCCACAGCTACCTGGTCAGTTTTGGGTGGGAAAATGTGATGTATCCATGTTACATTTTGTGCCATTACGTGTCACGAGCACTAGGCCTACCCACACACATGAGGTAGCATTTTAATCATAAGACTTTGGGGAATGCTGGGTAGGAGGAAGTATGTGGCCCTCCACAGCTTCCAAAATTTTCCATCACAGAAATGTAAGGGAAATGTGTTTTTTAGTTAAAGTTTGAGGTTTTAAAGGGATGAGACAACCTGGTGAAAGTGGCACATGTCACCCTTTCCTAGATTTGTCAAGGTGTCTAGATTAAAAATATTTACAGGTCTGCTAGGTTTCCCTTGGTGCTGCCTGAGCTAGGGCCCAAATTCCATAGCTACTCACTTCGCAAAAAACGGGTCCGTTTTGAGTGGAGAAATGTGATGTTTCTATGTTGCAGTTGGAACAATTCCTGTTGCTGGTACTAGGACTACCCACACAAGTGAGGTACCATTTTTTTGGGGAAGACTTTGAGGAATGCCGAGTGGAAGGAAGTTTGAGGCTCCCCACAGATTCCAGAACGCTCCATCACAGAAATGTGAACAACATGTGTTTTGTAAGTCAATGTTTGAGGTTTGTTAGGGATTCTGAGTAAAACAACCTGGTGAGAGTCACATAAGTCACCCCATCCTGGAATCCTCTAAATGTCTAGTTTTTGAAAATGCACAGGTTTTCTAGGTTTCCCTGGGTGCCAGCTGAGCTAGGGCCCAAAGTCTACATCTCTCGCCTTTGCAAAAAATGGGTGAGTCAGTTTTGAGTGGTAAAATGTGATGCCTCCATGTTGCACATTTAGGCCATTTCCTTTCACAGGCACTAGTCCGACCCACACAAGTGTAGTATCATTTTTATCCAACGACATGTGAGAGCATAAGAAAGTAGGACATTTGTTATTACTAACTGGATTTTGTAGCATTTGTGCCTTCCTAATGTAAGCCAGTGTGCAAGAAAGAAGAATGTTGAAAACTACTCTCCAACTCATATGCTAGTACGGGTACCCACAAATTCAGAAATTTACAAATAACCACTGCTCTCAAACTCCATATCTTGTGTGCCCATTTCAGAAATACATAGGTTTCCTTGATACCTATTTTTTACTCCACATATTTCACCATATGAATTGGTCTATATTCAGTACACAATGAAAAATCATTGTATGGTACAGCTCAATTGATGCCTCTGGGTACCCAGGTTCTTGGAAAGCCTACAAACCCTATATATCCCCACAATCCAAAGGGCCAGGTAGATGCAATGGTATATTGCTTTTGTAAATCAGCCATTGAGACAAAAAGTTACAATTGAAAATGTTGTCACAAATGGTCATTTTTTCCAACTCATTTTTAATCTTTCTTTTTTTCAAGAGTTAATTTATTGGGGAAAACCTTGGGAGATCAACACATATGACCCCTTGATGAATGCAGAATTGTGTCTACATTTCATAACTCCCTAGCCTTTATGGATTACCCATAGGTTTTACACTTGTTCCACTACAGACTGGAAGTAGGTTGAGAGTAGAACAAATAGGAAAAATGGGCTACCTCTTTGAGTAATGGCAAAAGTGTGGTAAATTCTTTTTTTAAATTTAGCTCTGTGTGTTCCTGAAAGCTGGGGAGAGGGTGACTTTTACACAGCAAACCGTTTGTTGATGCCATTTTTAGAAGAAAAAAACCGACACTTATCCAGAGCACTTTTTTTCTATTTATCCCCCAAAACTCAGAATTTAGCTATATTTTGCGAATTTTCTCCATTCCCTTTGGGGTAATCCACGTACCCTGGGTAGTTTTAGAATCCCCATGATATTGCTAAAAAAAAGGCATGTATGGCTTATGTGGACAAAAAGTTATGGAGCTGTATACGAAAACTACCCAAAATAGCCAAAAAAGGGCTCAGCACAGGGGGTTGGAGTGTGGGGATGTTGAGCAGCTAAGGGCTTAAATAGTGATTGTGGAGTAAGTATGTAGAGGTGTTGAGATCAGTAGAGATCAGTAGATCAGTAGAGAAAGAGGGAAATAAAAGAGGTGAGGTTGAAGAGCTGGGATAAAGTGAAATATATGAGCCAGAAAAGTAGGTGAGGCAGAGAAAGAGAGGTAGACAATTAACATGAGTTGATAAAGGTAGTCATAGATAGATATAGCTAGGAAATTAGTGACTGGTGAGGTAGGGAGAAATTAGGTACAAAAAGATAGATTGAAATAGATTTGGCGTAGCAGAAGGTAAGGAGAAGGAAGGGGTGTATAGATGCAAGGTAAACAGTGGGCGGTGAAGTAAAGTGTAATTGAGACAGAGGTTGACAACATATTTGAAATATCAGCAAAGAAGGGTATTGACAGATAGTGAGAGATGCTGAAGCAAATGAAAGGCTAGGAAAGACAAAGGGGTAGACATAAAGATAGAACATGGTGAGACAAGGATAGAAAGAGAGGCAGAGTCAGAGCCACCAATATGCAATATAATCCAATTATTTCAGTCCATTGCTTTTTTGAAGTCTATCAAGTGTACTTTTCTATCATAAAGCCTTATTTCAACATTTATTTGCATTGAGTTTGTACAAAAAGTATGATATATATAATATGTAACATTCTTTTTCCCTATTGAAGCACATGATTTTACAACAATATGTTTTAAAACACGTGTTTAAAATGATGTAATTTAAAACACCTTCCAAAAAACAATTTTATGTTTTTTACATGGAATTCGTTTTTAATGTATTTATTATGCATTTTAATGGATTTAACCTAACAATATATATTTATATATATTTATAAATTTTTGTTTATATTTATGGCTGACTTTGCACAAAATTTGAAGCAATGATTGTATTACTAAACAGAAAAAGTAAGAAAACATAAACATTTATGTATTTCTTCTATGTTTCTGCAATAATTATCACGTGTATGGAACTGTGCACTTTAAATAGAATACCTGGGCTCTCAACGCGCGTCATGTGATCAAGGCTGTGTTTGGCCGAAACCCGTCCGGGCGATTGTGGTGGTTGAGAAATAAAATACCTGGAAGCACAACAATTGGGTTTGTGTCTGTCTTTTCCTGCGCGCACGGTGAAAAACCTGAAAAAAAAAATATTAATAAATACATAACTTAGCATTTAAAACACCGTACAAATTCACTTAAAAAACCATAGGTTTCACACACGTTATAGTTAGGAATTAGCATTTAAAAAACCTTGCAAATTCACTTAAAAAACCATAGGTTTCACACATGTTATAGTTAGCTGGACATTTCCCTTGTAAAAAAACCAATGAAATTCCCCCGTTATAGTTAGTGCAGGCAACTATAACTCACGCGACCGCAATCCTCTGCTGATGACGTCAGATATTATATCACTGATTACATATGTGTCTTTCTGAAAAATAAATATTTGTAATATATGTATAGCTAAAGATTAATGGAAGAAGACATGGGTAAATAGGTGTCTAAATACAGTGATGTAATATCTGACGTCATCAGCAGAGGATTGCGGTCGCGTGAGTTATAGTTGCCTGCACTAACTATAACGGGGGAATTTCATTGGTTTTTTACGAGGGAAATGTCCAGCTAACTATAACATGTGTGAAACCTATGGTTTTTTAAGTGAATATATATATATATGTATATATACATATATATATATATATATATAAACTACTGGCAGTCGCCAGTAGGTAGTTATAGTTAGGACCTAGTTTTCATAGGAAAAGCATTTTCTGATTTGCCAACATCTTTGGTGCCGTTTGACGAATCTCCGCAAAATTTCCCCCCCCAAAAAAGGTTCACTCAGGTCAGGTCCTATCTTGAAAGTTTTGGGGTGATTCGTCAAGCGGGGGCTGAGAAAATTTTAAATTCCATAGGATCTTTAAACAAAGCTACATCCTGAACTGCTGAACGGAAGTACGCCAAATTTGGCAAAAGGGTAGGTCTTGGTCTAGAAAGCGTGCCTTTTTTAAATGGTGTAAATCTGTTCAGTAGTTGCAGAGAAATTCAAAATATAAAAATATCGATATCTGAGCACCAAGGAGGGTTTGCGAACCCTCCTGAGCACGAGCTGACTTCTGGTTGGCCGTCAACACTCCAAACCAGGAAGTGTTGGCAGCAGAAAACAGTTTAAACATTTTTAAAATACAAGAAAAGGAGGCAGGGTAAAAACACCAGGCCCCCCGAGGCCTGCTCAGTGACCCCCAGACCCCAAAATAGTATTTTTCAAATAATTTTGGCCGAATTCGAGCTGGGTGCGCGAATCCAGACGAAATTATTAAAAAAAATTAAGCGTGGTCTCCCGCACTTCATTTATTTCAAGCCCCAGGTGGGCCATGTCCCTGGGGCAAATCTAATTATGGTGTCGGGACCCCATGGGCCCCCACGGCCCCGGGGACTGCCACCTCCCTGGGGCTTTATAATTTATGCGTGGGGGCACACGGCCCCCCGCAGCCCGGGAACTGCTACCTCCTTGGGGCTTTATTGAAATAAGGGCATGGGCCTCGCGGACCCCCAAGCCCGGGGACCACAACCTCCCCAGGGCTTTACTAAAATTGGGTGGGGGTCCTCACAGGCCTCCCCAAGCCCCAGGGACTGCCACCATGAAACTAATAATTAGTGTTGGACTTGGCCCTTCTGGCAGGTTCACCCCTGAACTTTTTTTTGCTTTTATTGGTGACTTGTTGGTAGTGGTTTTTGGTTTCTGCGCACTTTCCCTGTGTCCCAGGGTAAAGTGCGTGCGCCCTCTGAGTGCATGTGGTGAGATAGGCCTGCCCTCCCATAGGAATGCATGGGGAATGTATGTGTCCCTGGTAGTTCCTGATGCGTGGGGTGTGCAGGCTCGAGTTTGGTATGTGCGGACTCGTGTGATCGAATGCTTCGCAATGATGTATGATGCGTGATTATGTCATGTGCGGAAGTGCCACTTTTAGGAGTTGACATATTAGTGTAAAAGGTGTCTGGCGTGTGATTGGCTGGAGCTGGCTGGTGAGCCTGGCTCCAGGAGTCTGGTTGGGTCTGCCCCAGTGGTGAGTGTGAGATTAGCATGCTGATGGCTGGGGAGGAGTGCACCTTCGACCTGAATAGGGCAGGGCTTTCCCCACACAATGCTGGCTCCGCCCCCTGTGGTGTGACTGACAACCCTAGCCCTGCCAGTGAATAGAGTGAGGGGCTGAGCACATCAAGTGTGCTCCCCAATCAGCTGCGACTGGTTTTTCCCCTCACCCTGAACCCAGAACAAAGGGTTTTACTGTATAAAAATGGGGCTGTGTCCCCACAGAAACTGTTCTCTTCCAGGATCCTGAGGGGGGCTGCTGCTGCTGGAGGCCAGGAGGAACTGCCACTTTGGGCTGCCTTCCTGCCTGGAGGGCCCAGTGAGCTGGCCCCTGGCCCAGCCTTGCCCCTGCCTACCTTCCAGGATTGTGCTGGACTTTTACATTCTCCCCTGAAGCGCCTGGAAGTGCTTCTATTTTGACTTACAGCGCTAGGAGCGCTTGATTTGGGACTTTGCTGAAGCCTCCAGCACCTGGGAGCGCTGGACTCTCCTTTAGTGCAGAAAGCGCTTCCCCCTTTGCCCTTAGCGCCAGGAGCGCTTTATTTCTGATAGCGGGTGCCTACCCCGCATACTGGGGCTGTCACGGGTGCCCACCCCGCTTATTTGCCGTGGTTTAAAGGCGGGAGCCCACCCCGCATACTGGTACCATCGCGGGTGCCTACCCGCGTTATTAAGGAATTAATATCCCCAGCGGGTGCCCACCCCGCCAGGGACCTTCCCGTTCTCGCTGAATTTTGCTAAGCGGGTGCCTACCCCGTTTTATTGTTCCTTGGAGGGAGCCCACCCCTCGCTGCCACGGAAACAGAAGAAAGATCACCGCCGCGACCCGGGCTTGGCCAGGAAGCCAGGCAGCCGCGGTGAGGACGTGGGCGTGTCAAAGCCGGAAGTCCGTGCTGACGGACGCGGGGCTCCCGTTAGGTTGAGGGAAGCCCCGCGCCGGGAAGAGGAACGCCACCGAAAGGAGGAGCCAGCAGGAGCGGGCGGGAGCCTACCCCGCGCTCCCGCAACACAGAAGTGCTGCCACTGAAGAGAGCCTCCCCCGACAAGGCCACCGAAGAGAGCCTCCCCCGACGAAGTCCGGTGAGTGGGGCTCTGGCCTGAGGGGGGGGCACAAAGCAGCCTAGGTGGTTGCTTAGCGCTAGTGGCGCTCCAACATACAGGGGCAGTTGTTTTACTGAGAAAGAGCGGCCCCGGAAGGCAGCGGGCCGCTCCAACATTGGCCCCCACTCTTGGTTTCAGAGCCTGAAGGCTCTAACGGGGCACCTTTGTTATTGAGCCACGAGGCTCTAGGGGGCATTTCCTGTTGTCTTGAGCCCACGAGGCTCCATCATTGGGGGCAGATTTGGTTTAGAGCGCTCGTGCGCTCCAACGAGGGCATAATTTGTCTAGAGCCTAGAAGGCTCCCACGACGGGGCACATTGTTTGTTTAGAGCCCACGAGGCTCCCACGCTGTTTTGGGGGCATCCTTCCTTCAGAGCCTAGAAGGCTTCCAGGGTGGACAGACTCGTGTTCAAGGCACAGTGGTGCCCATGCTCATTTTCCCAGCTGCCCAGCACTTAGTGGGCAGCTGCAACGTGTAGGTTGTGCCTTGGCACCTGCTTTGGCTTGCGCAATCTTGCCCTGACTTTGGGACACAGGGCGTCCTTGCCCCTTCAAGGCCAGTTGGCCTAGGGACTGCCACAGGTGGTGGCTTATGTGAGTTTTGCGCTATTTGTTCTTAACCTGCACCTCTGAATGTGTTTTTATGCGTCATGTGCCTTGTTTTACACCGCTGAATGTATTTTATGCATCATGTGTTTTCCTTTCCTACACCTCTGAATGTGTTGCGATGCATCATGTGTAATGTGCGTTTACCCCTACAGATATTGTGATACTTTGGTGGTTGTTTGTTTTCCCCTAGTACAGGTGGTGCTAGTGAGGTCCTAGTTACCTGCGCGATATTTTCCTAAGGTGGTTAGGGTTGCGTAGGTGGTACTTACCTGATACCAGTAGTTACTGGTTGTGGGCTACATTTGCTATTTTGTACTACAGTATTTTATATCCTATGTGCTAATTTCTACAAAGTGCTAATTCCTGACAGTGGTCCATGTGGCCCTGTCCCCTGTACATATAATCCCTTGTAAATTCTGCCCGTGCCTGTTGGCACATTGTAAAGTGTGTGTTCTTATCTAATGTGTTTTGGTAATACAAAGGCTATTTTTTTATAATACCTTGTGTGGAGTTTCCTTTGTGGTGGGCCTTGGGTGTTGTTGCTGGGTGCGCGCGCAAACGCTTTACACATCGCCTCAGGGATAAGCCTGTCTGCTCGTGCCAAGCTACCAAGGGGGTGAGCAGGGGTTATCTTTGGCGTGTAACTTCCTTGCCCTGACTAGAGTGGTGATTTCTGCCTGACTTTGGCGCAAGCCTTAGCCAACCAGAAATCGCCATTTCTAACATTGGTGATCAGCGGTGGGATTTGGACTTGCGTTTGCGCTGTACCGCAGCAGCGACTGGCTGCACCACAAAACTCCGCATTTAGATAATCACATGGTATAGGGATTATTGTTTTAAGTTTGTTTTTAAATGTCATTTCTTTGGAAATGTGTTTCTTGTGCACTGTGAGTTAGGTGTTCCTAGCTCGGGAGGGTAGATCATCCCCCTAAGTGCATTGTGTTTTCTGGATTCACCAGAGGGGGGGATCCAGTGGTGGCAGCATAATAGTGTCCAGTACATTTGTTCCCCGCCCTGCGCCCAGAGTTGGTACCTTTGTCACTTGTGGTCAGGTTGAGGAATCAGGGGTGGTAGAAACTGCCTTACCAGTCCGAGGGGAGGGTTGTGTGTGGATGAATGGTGTGTGGCACTAGGCAAGTGAGTGTGAGTTCTCTGGGATAGAGAGCTTGCTGAATCCTTTGTGAATTGTGTACTCCTGTGTTAAACGCAGACCCCTAGGTTCCCTGTGTGATCTTTTCTCTAGAACGTATACCAGAATGGAGCCTGCTTTTGATCCCAGTGATCTAGTTTATTACAGTATGCAGGAGTTGGAAAGGTTCTGTAGAGAGAGAAACATAGGGGTGAGAGAGTCAGACACTGTGTACGAACTGAGGAACCACATGATTGGATGGCAAGCAGGTGAATGGGAACGTGAGCGCAGTGAGGAAGAAAGGGCCCGGGCCTCACACCTGGAGGGTGGTGGGTCTGTGGGGAGCCCTGAAGATTCAGAAGAAAATGACAGTACCTGGACGCCAGTAGAGAGTGAGGACCCCGTAGGTAGGGAGTCCCTTGCTGGGTCCAGCGTAGGAGATAGCGCCTCATCCCTTTCCCTGTCCCCTGAGCACAGTGGTAGTTTTCTGGATTCCCCAGTGAGGGTGGAGTCCAGTGGTGGCAGCGATATAGAGTGCAGTACAGAGAGTCCCATTCCCAGTTCCCCGAGTGTGGTACCTTGTTCCCGAGAGGAGGAATGTAGGTTGAAGTTCAGGGGCAGTAAGAAGCTGTCTCACCAGTCTTGGGAGGAGGCTGTGGAGGAATGTCATGATGCACTGGTGTACTGGCTGGTGTTTAACCCGGAGCAGGATTTGGATGGAGTACTCAATATGATTATCAAAGAGCAGATGCTCAGTAGTTGTTATCCCGGGTTGCGCCAACACCTGTTGAGGTATGGCTCTTTTTGTCCATGGGAACTTGCAGAGGAAGCAGACCGCTGGGAAAGGGCCAGAGGTTCTCTAGAGTCATTAGTGAGTGATTTCAACAATAGTGGGTCAGAGATCCTCCAGCCCAGTGTGGTGGAGGAGGCTCAGTGTAGCCCAGCTAGGTCCCAGGATAGCGAGGAGGGTGTAGGGGCTCACTGCCTGGCTCAGTGGAGCAGGAGTGAGGGGGTGACCGAGGGTCCCCAGACGCCCGAAACCCTGCCTCAGGACTTGGATGGTTTCATGAGGGAACACCAAGTTGGGGACCTAGGCTGTCCTGTTAGTCCACTTGAGGAAGATCTCTTAGTGAGTAGAGGACCTGGAGCGCCTGTAAACAGGGCTCCTGTGGTTCTGGAGTCTGGCAGTACCGCTCCGGTAGGGAGGGTACAGGAGTCCAGCGTGAGAAGTGATTGGGGGATGAGTTCCCCAGTGGAAGAGCCGGTGGGTCAGGGACTACCCAGTTGGGCTAGGATCCCGTGTAGTGACCAGGGTGACACCACTTCTGTTCTGGGGGATCTCCGCGCACTGTCAGGTGGACAGGGGATGGGAGATCAGCGCCAGACAGACAGTCACTCAACATATGTGTCGTTTGTGAGCCTCAGGGGGATGGATTGTAAATCCCCAGAAGTCCTGGAGTGCCAGGTAAATATTCCACCAAAGGTTCTAGGCCGGAGGTTGGAAGGCCAGGTTCGGGATCAGCCTGACCTGAAGGGTGGGACGTCTGTAATCAGCGTCTCGACCGGTTCTTCTTCCAGAGGTACCGCCCCAGTCGGTAGGGAGCAGGGTTCTGGAAGGGGGTGCAGAGGGTGGGAGAGCCCGCGTCTGACCCCGGTGCAACCTGAGGGGTTAAACCCTGGGTTGGAATGGCGTTCTAGGTGTACCCCTCGCCGGAGGAGGAGGAACCCTAGGAGAAGAGGTAGGGGAGGAGAGCCTTCCCTGAGACTCCTGGTCCACCTGAGGGTGCAGACCCTAGGCTGGAGAACCAGTGGCAGTCTAGTCCTGTCTTGCAGAGAGGAAGAGTGGAGAATGGCCGCTATGTGCCAGGGGTTACTACCCCCACTCTGTGATTAGGCAAGGACGAGTGGCACCTGGGTGGCCTAGGGCCTGGTCTTGGCCGCGGACAACTTGGGAGTACCAGTGGGGTAGCCCAGTTGGTCCGGACAGTGGTGTTAGAAGGAATTCCATGTGTTCACCGTGGCGTGGAACCGGAGGGTGTCCCTGCAGTTGCGGGCCCGCGTCCGTGTTCTATCGCCCCAAGCAGGGAAGTCAATCACGGTGGTGATTGGTCTGCCCTGCATTTTGGCTGGAAGGGGGTTGTGTTGGACTTGGCCCTTCTGGCAGGTTCACCCCTGAACTTTTTTTTGCTTTTATTGGTGACTTGTTGGTAGTGGTTTTTGGTTTCTGCGCACTTTCCCTGTGTCCCAGGGTAAAGTGCGTGCGCCCTCTGAGTGCATGTGGTGAGATAGGCCTGCCCTCCCATAGGAATGCATGGGGAATGTATGTGTCCCTGGTAGTTCCTGATGCGTGGGGTGTGCAGGCTCGAGTTTGGTATGTGCGGACTCGTGTGATCGAATGCTTCGCAATGATGTATGATGCGTGATTATGTCATGTGCGGAAGTGCCACTTTTAGGAGTTGGCATATTAGTGTAAAAGGTGTCTGGCGTGTGATTGGCTGGAGCTGGCTGGTGAGCCTGGCTCCAGGAGTCTGGTTGGGTCTGCCCCAGTGGTGAGTGTGAGATTAGCATGCTGATGGCTGGGGAGGAGTGCACCTTGGACCTGAATAGGGCAGGGCTTTCCCCACACAATGCTGGCTCCGCCCCCTGTGGTGCGACTGACGACCCTAGCCCTGCCAGTGAATAGAGTGAGGGGCTGAGCACATCAAGGGTGCTCCCCAACCAGCTGCGACTGGTTTTTCCCCTCACCCTGAACCCAGAACAAAGGGTTTTACTGTATAAAAATGGGGCTGTGTCCCCACAGAAACTGTTCTCTTCCAGGATCCTGAGGGGGGCTGCTGCTGCTGGAGGCCAGGAGGAACCGCCACTTTGGGCTGCCTTCCTGCCTGGAGGGCCAAGTGAGCTGGCCCCTGGCCCAGCCTTGCCCCCTGCCTACCTTCCAGGATTGTGCTGGACTTTTACATTCTCCCCTGAAGCGCCTGGAAGTGCTTCTATTTTGACTTACAGCGCTAGGAGCGCTTGATTTGGGACTTTGCTGAAGCCTCCAGCGCCTGGGAACGCTGGACTCTCCTTTAGTGCAGAAAGCGCCTCCCCCTTTGCCCTTAGCGCCAGGAGCGCTTTATTTCTGATAGCGGGTGCCTACCCCGCATACTGGGGCTGTCGCGGGTGCCCACCCCGCTTATTTGCCTTGGTTTAAAGGCGGGAGCCCACCCCGCGTACTGGTACCATCGCGGGTGCCTACCCCGCGTTATTAAGGAATTAATATCCCCAGCGGGTGCCCACCCCACCAGGGACCTTCCCGTTCTCGCTGAATTTTGCTAAGCGGGTGCCTACCCCGTTTTATTGTTCCTTGGAGGGAGCCCACCCCTCGCTGCCACGAAAACGGAAGAAAGATCACCGCCGCAACCCGGGCTTGGCCAGGGAGCCAGGCAGCCGCGGTGAGGACGTGGGCGTGTCAAAGCCGGAAGTCCGTGCTGACGGATGCGGGGCTCCCGTTAGGTCGAGGAAAGCCCCGCGCCGGGAAGAGGAACGCCACCAATAGGAGGAGCCAGCGGGAGCGGGCGGGAGCCTACCCCGCGCTCCCGCAACCCAGAAGTGCTGCCACTGAAGAGAGCCTCCCCCGACAAGGCCACCGAAGAGAGCCTCTCCCGACGAAGTCCGGTGAGTGGGGCTCTGGCCTGAGGGGGGGGCACGAAGCAGCCTAGGTGGTTGCTGAGCGCTAGTGGCGCTCCAACATACAGGGGCAGTTGTTTTACTGAGAAAGAGCGGCCCCGGAAGGCAGCGGGCTGCTCCAACATTGGCCCCCACTCTTGGTTTCAGAGCCTGAAGGCTCTAACGGGGCACCTTTGTTATTGAGCCACGAGGCTCTAGGGGGCATTTCCTGTTGTCTTGAGCCCACGAGGCTCCATCATTGGGGGCAGATTTGGTTTAGAGCGCTCGTGCGCTCCAACGAGGGCATAATTTGTCTAGAGCCTAGAAGGCTCCCACGACGGGGCACATTGTTTGTTTAGAGCCCACGAGGCTCCCACGCTGTTTTGGGGGCATCCTTACTTCAGAGTCTAGAAGGCTTCCAGGGTGGACAGACTCGTGTTCAAGGCACAGTGGTGCCCATGCTCATTTTCCCAGTTGCCCAGCACTTAGTGGGCAGCTGCAACGTGTAGGTTGTGCCTTGGCGCCTGCTTTGGCTTGCGCAATCTTGCCCTGACTTTGGGACACAGGGCGTCCTTGCCCCTTCAAGGCCAGTTGGCCTAGGGACTGCCACAGGTGGTGGCTTATGTGAGTTTTGCGCTATTTGGTCTTAACCTGCACCTCTGAATGTGTTTTTATGCGTCATGTGCCTTGTTTTACACCGCTGAATGTATTTTATGCATCATGTGTTTTCCTTCCCTACACCTCTGAATGTGTTGCGATGCATCATGTGTAATGTGCGTTTACCCCTACAGGTATTGTGATACTTTGGTGGTTGTTTGCTTTCCCCTAGTACAGGTGGTGCTAGTGAGGTCCTAGTTCCCTGCGCGATATTTTCCTAAGGTGGTTAGGGTTGCGTAGGTGGTATTTACCTGATACCAGTAGTTACTGGTTGTGGGCTACATTTGCTATTTTGTACTACAGTATTTTATATCCTATGTGCTAATTTCTACAAAGTGCTAATTCCTGACAGTGGTCCATGTGGCCCTGTCCCCTGTACATATAATCCCTTGTAAATTCTGCCCGTGCCTGTTGGCACATTGTAAAGTGTGTGTTCTTATCTAATGTGTTTTGGTAATACAAAGGCTATTTTTTTATAATACCTTGTGTGGAGTTTCCTTTGTGGTGGGCCTTGGGTGTTGTTGCTGGGTGCGCGCGCAAACGCTTTACACATCGCCTCAGAGATAAGCCTGTCTGCTCGTGCCAAGCTACCAAGGGGGTGAGCAGGGGTTATCTTTGGCGTGTAACTTCCTTGCCCTGACTAGAGTGGTGGTTTCTGCCTGACTTTGGCGCAAGCCTTAGCCAACCAGAAATCACCATTTCTAACAATTAGTATGGGGGACTAGAGCCCCCCCACACTGCCCCAGGGACCACCACCTCCCTGGGGCTATTTACATGTTGGGAGGGGGGATGTGCGCCCCCCGGAGCCCTCCTTGGCCCTGAGGACCCCCACCCCTCAAGGCTGGCTCCTGCAATGTCCCATGGTGTTCACCCCTGGGACATTGCCGTTTCCTATGGCAAGGTGCCCTGCCATAGCAAACACTGCTTTGCTTCATGGAAGCGAGAGCAGGAAACCTGCTCTTGCTTCAACAAAGCAAAGCAGATTGCTTTTGGGCAAGGGGAGCTGCATGTTAGCAGCTCCTCTTGCCATAAAGCAATGCCAGCTCCGCAGGAGGTGGGGAGCCGGCAGGGACCGTTGGGACATTGGGGCTCCCCCCACGGTCCCCAACGCTGAGGGCTGGCCCTGGGGGATGGGGTCACCAGGGCCCCAAAAATACTAAAAGAAGGAGGGCCACACAGCCCCCTTCTAAAAATATATTTTAAAAAGCAGGCATCTCACCAGAGGCCCCCCCCTCCCTGCACCACTCTGCAAACGCGCCCCCTGGCACATTTCAAGTTGGGGAATTAAGTCCCCTTGAATACTTAGGGTCCCTGGGGGCCAATTAGCCTGCCAGATGCCTCCAGTGAGTGTCACACAGCTGCATTGCAGAGAGGTGTCTGAGGCCATGCCCCTTTTTACAACACTCTGCAAACGCACCTCTTGGCGCACTACTGGTTGGGCGATGAGGTACTCTTGTGTCCTGAGGACCTCAGGAAACAAGTGGACTTCAACCCCCAACCAAGAGCGTGCCAGGAGGTGCGTTTGCAGAGTGGTGGAGAAAGGGGGCGTGGCTTGTGTCCACCTCTCTGCAATCCCACTGTGTGGGGCTTACTGGAGGTAAGAGGTAGGCTAGTTGGTCCCTAAGGACCCCCAAGAGTGAAGGGGACTTCGATCCCCTTCGAAGAGCGTGCCATGCAGTGAGTTTGCAGAGTGGTGGGTGAATGGCCTGTTATGAGAACTTAGCAATCCTGCTGTGTGGTACTTACTGGAGGTAATAGGAGGGGTAGTTGGCCCCCAAGGGTGTCCTTGGGGGCCAAGTATCCCTCTTGTTACCTCCAGCAAGTCCCACACAGTAGGATTGCTAAGACGTCTTCGGAGGCCATGCCCCCCTTTCTCCACCACTCTGCAAACATGCCTCCTGGCAGACTACAGGATGGGGGATGATGTCCACTTTACTCTGAGGGACTTTGGGGGCCAAGAAGCCCTCCTGGTACCTCCTGTAAGTCCTACGCAGCGGAATTCCTGAGCGATGGTCGGAGGCCCAGCAGCCTTTCTCTACCGCTCTGCAAACGCAGTTACTCGTTAAAGAAGCAAGTTTCTGCACCTCAACTTAGAGGTAGTTTTAATCCCCCATGCCCTATTATGTACTAGGGCCTTACAGGGGAGGTCATGCCAATAACAGGAGTACTCCAACCCATAGTGTACCCTAGTGTATGTAGGTGTTTTCACTGTATTCTAAGTGTCTTTTAGCATGGCACTGGCTCTAGGCCTGGTTAGTCAGAGTAAGTTACCACCAGTACCCATCAGCAAAAAGTTGGAGGCACAGAATGACTTTGCAACAAGGCCTCTTTCTGCAATTCTGTTGGTTGTTTCTACATATCTCTTGCTTCTTTCTGCACCTTTCTTTGTCTTACTGCAATTCTGTTGCGTCTTTGTGCATTTCTCTTGCTTCTTTCCGCGCATTTCTTCATCTTTCTGCACATGTCCAACCTCAGTCATTCCTTCTTTCTTTTTTTATTAATTCCTTCTTAGCTTTTTTCTGTATTTCTTTCATCCCTTTTCTTCTTTTTTGCTTTCCTTGGTTCTTTCATTGTTTCAGTCTTTTAGTCTTTCTCTTTCATTCTTTAATATCTTCTTTCAGTCTTTCTTGTTTTCCTTTCATCCCTTCTTTCCTCCTTTTTACTTTCATTACTTATTACCTTCTTTCTTGATTTCCATTTTTCTTTAAAAAGTCCTTCTTTTTTTCTTTCATCAATTATTTCCTACATTCTTGCTTTCTATCACTTTTGTCCTCTTTCTTTCCTTCTTTTTTCTGGCATAATTTCATTCCATGTTTCCTTCTTTCTTGGTTTAATTTGTTTTTTTGTCTTTCTTCCTTTCATTCCTTCTTTCTTTCCATTCATCCTTTCTTGCTTTTTTTGTTTGTTCGTTATATTTTTCTCTCTCTCTTTCTTTCTTGCTTTATTTTCATATTTCATTCCTTCTTTCCTTCATATTTGGTTTCATTATTTTTTTCCTTCTTTCTTGCTTTCTGTCTTCAAATGCGGTATGCTTTCTTTCTTGGCTTTTTTCTTTCCTACCTTCTTGTTTCCCTTGTTTCTTTCTTTCTTTCCTTCCTTTCTTTGTTTCTTTATTTCTTTCTTACTTTCTTTCTTTCCTTTTTCCCTTTTTCCTTCATTCCTTTCTCCTCATTTCTTGTTTCCCTTTTGTCTTTCATTCCTTCTTTCCTTTTTCTTTTATACTTTCATTCTTTCTTGCTTTTCTTGGTTATTTCATTATTTCATTCTTTCTTTATCTTTTTTCATTCTTTCATTTCTTCATTCTTCTTTCATGTTTTCCATTCTTGTTCCTTCATTCTCTCCTCCTTTATATTTTTCCTTCAATTCCTTTTTTGTTCTTTCTCGGTTTCTGTTTTTCTTTGATATTTTCATTACTTCCAATCCTTCTTTTTCTTTTTTCTTTCATCATTTCTTTCCTTTATTCATTTTTTTTTCTATATTGCCTTTTTTCTTTCCCTCTTTTCTTCTTTCTAGCTTCATTCCTTTTTCCCTTTTCTGCTATTATTCATTCTTTAATTCTTTTTTGCTTGCATTACTTCTTTCTTGCTCTGTGTTTTCTTTTCCTTCATCCCTTCTTTCTTTCCCCATCTATTCCCTTCTTTCTTTTTATTCATCTTACTTACTTGATTTCTTTCTCACTCTTCATTTTTCTTTCATTCTCTTTCTCTCTCTTTTTCTTTCTTCATTTGACTTTATTGTTTCTTTCTCTCCTTCTTTCTTGCTTTATCCTTATAACCTTCTCTTGCTTGGTATCTTTGTTTCCTATTCTTTGGCCTTCTTTCTTTCTTTCTTTCTTTCTTTCTTTCTTTCTTTCTTTCTTTCTTTCTTTCTTTCTTTCTTTCTTTCTTTCTTGCAAGAAGCACAATGGTGGGCTTCCTTCCTTCCTTCCTTCTTTCTTTCTTTCTCAAAGGCAAGAGGCTGGCAGCCAATGGCATAATGATTGGCTTTCTTAGGTCTTTGTTAGGCAAGACCTTTATGTGTATGCCATAGTACAGGGATATTCAGCTGCACATCATTGCTTGATCTTTGGTTGCATCATTTAAATTTGCACATCAACACACAAAGTAGTTCCCTTCAGTGGCCGGGAGTACTATGCTAATGTGTGCATTTTGAGGCAAAAAATCTTTTTTTGCTTTTGGTCAATATTTTTAATCAGATTGACAAATGCCCAGCAGCTTCCTGAACAATCAACTTTTGCTGAAGCCATGACAAAACAAAACAAGAATTGCAAAAAGGCTGGTAGACGACGCCAGATCTACCAGTTTGCCAATGCTTGTCTTTTTATAGTTACCTCTCTCAAATAGAACAAGGCATTATTATGTGACAATAATCAATGGACTATTGTTATTCTTCTCTTACTGGCTACCTATGTCGATAAGTGTCTTCCATTACTGTAATCATATATCTAATCAATGTCAAATCAATTGATGCAGTTTCTTGTTTACTTTCCTTTGTTTCCTTTTCTACTGCCCAGAGATATAATCACACATCTAGGTTATTACCACAAATATTGGTATACTTCAGTTAGTGCTGCAACCTCTAAGTGATGCTTATTTAACTATCTATGGAGCTGATAAAAAGAACTTGGTCGTTTATTGTCTCTGTATTATATATTTCATCCTGGGAGTCACTGATCCTTTCCTCTTGTTATACTGGATGTTACTATTCTCTCATAGTTAAATCTGGAAATTTGGTTCAATATGGAGTTTACCACTGTGGGCTTAAAGCACAACACAATTGGGCAGCCACTGTTGCCCTCCTAACGAGTACCCTCAATAACTGATTATTAGCCTTGCTATTTCGTTTTTCAAGAGATCACTAATCACTATTCCCACCATAAATAGGTTACAATTGTATTAATTGAAGAAAGATGTTTTAAATTAAATTTTGATACACTCAAATAAACATGTAGGATGCTACAGTAACTCATGAAAAATAAATAGACCTAGACTGAAATTATGATGACAATAAGGGTATATATTTTGAGTTAGGATTTCTAATGACAGCACAGATACCCTTTGTAAAGGGTCCACCCCATTAAGTAGAGTTGGACATATATTAATTGTAGTAGCCGGTATAGACAGTTTTTTTTTCATAAGAATATTCATAGGCCTTCTTCAGCTAAACAATTTTCCTGAGAAATTGGATTTTTATACAAAACAAGTTTGAGATTATAACCTTAGAGCCCACCGTAGTGGACTTTATGGCCATTAAAGGCCCGCATCAGCGTTAAAGGCCCGAGCCTAAGGCTATTAGAACATTCCACTCTTGGAGGACAGAATGTTCCAATTTGTAAAACAAAGGCCTTAAGAACCCCAAGGGGGTTGAATTCCCTCGGGATCCATGAGATCTTTTTTAAACATTGGAATGTTGATGCTCTGGGCTTCTATCAGGCATAAGAAGCCAGGAGCTCTCCATTGTTTTCAATACATTACGTTTTTCAGAGTCTGATTATTTTTTAAGAACATTTGAGGCTTTTGATGCTGCAGGCAGGAGATTATAACACTTTCAGAAACATTCAGTATATATTGCCTCTTAGGACTCTGTTCCATTGGCTTTCAGATGTAGGGGAACAGAAACTCTGGGGTAGGTCCAGTAACAAGATTATTACTACTGACACAGATACCATAAGATGACTTCGGTAAAAAGCAAGCTCAAAATTAGTAAGGAATATAAGATTTCAACAAAACAAATATGAACTAAAGAACGTTCCTGCAGCAGTAGTCTGGTACATTATGATTAATCACACAAACAACAAAAAACAATTGAAAATTATTTGCAAACATGCATTTCTAAGGAACTTTTACAACCCAACAGGTGTTATTAATTACATCAATTTAGGTCAATGCTGATCACTATTCCAGTCGTCGAAGGCCCTCAAACAAGCTATAGTCCTGACCACGGGAGAGGGCCTATAAGGAGGAAGAGGTCTTTTAACAACTCGTATAGCATGATGCAGAAGGACTATTAGAACATTCAAGCCACTGAAGGTAGAATGCTGTAATTTACAAATAGAAAAACAGAAAAACATACATTAGAATGTTGGAGAGGAAGATTAATGGAACTCTCAACATAACAGTGTTTAATATAAGCATAATTCCCCCCCCGATTACGGACAGTGGTGTAGCAAAAAAGGGCGCCTATCTATATTGGTGGTGTGAAGGAGGATAGCAAACCTCTTGAGTGGACATGTTTCTACTATAGCAACATTTTGAAAGAAAATTAAGTCAATGAGCAATTGCAATAGCAAAATTTTGCAAAAGAACTGGTAAAAAAACATAGGCATTATAGGAAGCTCAAATTAATCTAGCAATGTCATTTGACTTGGCTTCCTTTAATTTTCCTGTTCTATCTATACATTTCAGTAATATATAGTACTGGGAATAATTACGATCAGGAAATGAAGTGTTACACAGATCTCACGACATCACATCTTGTATAGTTTGACATAACTCAATAAAAGACCTATTTTAAAGGCTAAGAGTAACAAACTTAAGCTGTATATATATAAGTTAACAAGCACTGGTAAAGCCAATAGGTCTCGTCTATGCGAGAACTATTGGCTTTGTCAATGTGGTTTAACCATGCTCTACCCTGGCATGGCTGCTGTTTGGTATAGGTAAACGTTAGTGGCAGTAAGGAGAGTGGAGTGGAATGTTGTAGCGGGTGTGGAGTGGACTAGTATGAGGTGGAGTGTTACAGCAGGAGTGGCATGGAGTGGAATAGCACAGAAAAGAGTGAAGTGGTGTGGCATGGAGTGTAGTGTAGTAGAGTTGCTTAGGGTAGAGTGGAGTAGTGTAGAGTGGAGTGGTGTACAGTGGAGTGAAGTAGAGTGGATTAGCGTTTCATAGATTGGAATGGAGTTGTGTGTTGTAGAATGGAGTAGAGTGTTGTGGAATTGAGTGGTGTTGAGGGGAGAGAACAGAGTGGAGTAGAGTAATGCAGAGTGTAGTAGAGTGGAGTATTGTAGGTTCAAGCACCGTAGAGTGGAATGGCATAGAGTGGAGTAGTGTGCAGTGGTGTACAGTAAAGCAACGTAGAGTGCTCTATAGTGTCGTAGAGTATAGGGGCATAGAGTGGCATAAAGTGGAGTGCACTGTTACAGGGGAAGTGTCATAAAGTTGAAAAAGGTGGAGCACAGTATAGTGGAGTGGCATGGAATGGAGTAGAGTGTCATGGAATGGAATGGCATGGTGTAAGGTGGAATAGAGTGTCACAGAGTAAAGTGGTATGGAGAAAGGTGTCACCAAATCGAGTGTCGTAGAGTGTCGTAGAGTTGAGTGGCATAGAATGGAGAAGAGTGTCGTAGGTTGGAGTGCAGTGGCACATAGTGGGGTGAAGTAGAGTGTTGGGGAGTACACTGGCGTAGAGTGAAGTGGCGTAGAGTAGAGGCATAGAATGGAGTAGATTGCCAGAATGGAGTGCAGTGTCGTACAGTGGAGTAGAATGGAGTAGTATGTCAGTGAGTGGAGTAGTGTGTGGTAAAGTGAAGTAGTGTGTCATACATTGTAAGTGGCACAAAGTTGCATTGAGTGGAATAGAGTGTTGTAAAGAGGGATGTCGTAAATTGAAGAGGCATAAAATGAAGTGGCATAATGTCACAGAAAGAAGTAGAGTACCGCAGAGTGACTTTAAGTGGAGTAAAGTGGTGTAGAGTGGCGTGGAGTGGTGTAGAGTAGAGTAGAGAGGCATGGCTTAAAGTGAAGTGTCATAGAGTAGAGTAAAATGTTGTGGAGGGGACTAAAGTGGAGTAGAGTGTCAGAATAGAATGGTGCAGAGTGAAATGGTATAGAGTGGAATAGTGTGGGAATAGAGTAGAGCTGAGTAGAGTGTTGTGGAGTGGCCTGTCATAGAGTGGAGTGTCATAGAGGGGAGTAGTGTGTCATAGAGTGGAGTAGAGTATGGTAGAGTGAAGTGCATTGATGTGGAGTAAAGTGTTAAACAGTAGAGTGGGGTAAAGTACAGTGGCGTAGAGTGGTGAGTCATAGAATGGAATAGGGTGTCATAGAGTGGATTGTCACAGAGTGGAGTAGGGTGTTGTAGAGTGGAGTGCAGTGCTGTAGAGTGCAGTGGCTTAGAGTGGCATAGAGTGGAGGGACGTAGAGTGGAGTGTCAAAGATTGGAGTGGCATTGATTGGAGTGGCAAAGTGTCATATAGTAGAGTAGGGTAGAATAGATTGGCACTAAGTGGAGTAAAGTGGCATAGAGGAATGGAGTAGAGTGGAGTGACTGGTGTGGAGTGGCATAGTGTCATAGAGTGCAGAAGAGTGTTGTGAAGTGGAGTATCAGAAAGTGAAGTGAAATGAAGTGGAGTGTTGTAGAGTGAGGTGTCTTAAAGTGGAGTGTCATAGAGTGTCCTGGAGTGGCGTTGAGTGGAGTGGTATAGACGGAGTGGAATAGAGTGCAGTGTGGTAGTATAGAGTGGAGTGGAGTGTTGAGTGTTATAGAGTGGAGTGGCATAGAGTGGAGTTGAGTGGCATAGAGTAGAATAAACTACAGTGTAGTAGAGTGGAGTGGCACAGAGTGTTGTGGAGTGGAGTGGTGTAAGATAGAGTGGCATTGAGTGGGGTGGTGTTGAGTGTTGTAGAGTGGAGTGGCATAGAGTGGAGTTGAGTGGCATAGAGTAGAATAAACTACAGTGTAGTAGAGTGGAGTGGCACAGAGTGTTATGGAGTGGAGTGGTGTAGAGTGGAGTACGGTAGAGTTAAGTACCATGGAGTGATGAGGATTGTAGTGGCATAGAGTGGAGCAGAGTGGCATAGAGTGGAGTGGCATAGATTGAAATGGTATGGAGGGGCATAGAGCTCTCGTGCAGTGGCACAAGTTGGAGTGGTGTAGACTGGAGTGGAGTAAAGTGGTGTCAATTGGTGTATAGTGAAGCACAGTATTGCAGAATGGGGTAGCTTAGAGTGACAAAGAATGGAGCAGCATATAGTAGAGTAGAGTGCCATAGAGTGGAGGGGAGTGTATTAGCATAATGTTGCATAGAGAAGAGTGGAGTAAAGTGTTGTGAAATGCTATAAAGTGGAGTGGAGTATAGTGGCATAGAGTGAAGTGGCATAGCTTGGAGTGGTGTAAATCAGAGTACAGTACCTTAGAGAGGAGGGGCATAGAGTGGTATAGAGTGGAGTAGAGCGGCATAGAGTAGGGTAGAGTGGAGTCCAGTGGCATAGAATGGAGATGAATGTCATACAGTGGACTGTGGCAGATCAGAGTTGAGTATTATAGAATGCACTGAAGTAGAGAGCCGTAGCAGTGAGTGGAGTATGGTAAACAATGTTTACCACGAAAAAAATTCCCCGCAGGGAATTACAACGCGGTCGTTACAACAATTGTGTTTTAATTCCGCATACCATTACTCCGCAAGTCGGAACAATGACTTGCGGAGGGGGGAGAAGGTGATGGATTTAAAATCCAACACCTTCCCTAATGTCCACGCAGACTGGAGTTGGAATAGTAAATTAGACTATTCCAACATCCAGCGCCCCCCCCGCAAGTCGTTGTTACGACTTAAGGGGTAATGGTATGCGGAATTACAACGCGGTTGTTGTAACAAACGCGTTGTAATTACCTGCAGGGAAAAAGACTGCGGGGTAAGGAGGCATATTCGTGGAGTATATTTCATAGACCAGAGTGGTGTAAATGGGACTAGCATAAAATGGAGTGGGGTGGAGCAGAATATTGGAGAGTGCAGTGTAGGGCTGTAGAGTAAAGTAGTGGGTCTTAGAGTTGAGTAGAGTGTCACAGAGTGGAGTGGCATAGGGTAGTGTAGACTGGAAGGGCAAAGAGTGGAGTATGATAGTTTGGAGAGGCATAGAGTGGAGTGACATAGAGTAGAGCAGAGTGGAGTAATGTAGTGTGGAATTGAGTGGAGTTGTGCAGAATGTTGTAAAGGTTTGTAGAGTGTAGCGGAGTAGAGTGGAGCAGCATAAAGTGGAGTGGTGAGTGGATTGGAGCGTAGAGTGGAGTGTCATAGAGTGGAACGTCATAGAGTGAAGTGTAGTGGAGTAGAGTGGCATAGATTGGAGTGGAGTGTCGTGGAGTGGCATAGTCATTGAATGGAGTAGTATGGCATGGAGTAGAGTGCCATTGAGGAGAGTGGAGTTGTGTAGAATGGAGTAGAGTGGATAGAGAGTTGCAGATTGGAGTGGCCTAGAATTAGGTGGTGTAGAGTGGAGTGTCATAGAGAGGAGTACAGTGGAGTGGCATAGAAAGTAGTGAAATGGAAAATAGTGTTGAAAAGGGGAGTGGCATAGAGTGGAGTGGTGTAGACGGGAGTAGGGCAGGGTGGAGTAATTATAGTGGAGTGGCATAGAGTGGAGTAGAGTAGAGTGCAGTGGCGTAGAGTAGAGTGGTGTAGACTGGCATGTCATAGAGTGGAATAAAGTGGTGTGAGGTGATCAAGAGTGAGATAGACTGTCAGGCTGGAGTGGCATAGAGTGGAGTGGTATAGTGTGACATGCAGTAGAGTGGCTTAGAGTGGAGTGGCATAGAGTGGAGAAGAGTGGCATAGAGTAGAGTGAAATAGAGTGTTATAGATTGGAGTGGCATTGGAGTAGAGTGGTGTAGGGTGGAGTAGAATGTCATGGAATGGGATAGAGTGGAGTGCTGTGCAGAGGTATGGAGAGGAGTAAAGCCATGTGGACTATTACTGTAGAGTCGAGTGGTGTAGAGTATAGTAGCGTTGAGTGAAATGCAATTGAGTAAAGTGTAGTGGCTTAGAGTAAAGTGCTGTAGAGTGGTGTAGAGTACCTTGGAGTGACACAGAGTGGAGTGGTCAAAATTGGAGTAAAGTGTTGTTGATTGGGGTATAGCATAGTATAGTGTCGAAGAGTGTAGTGGCAAATAGTGACACTGAGTAGCATATAGTGGAGTAGATTGGAATGGAATGGCATAGAGTAGAGTGGAGTAGAGTGGAGTCACATATAGTGGTCTGGTATAGAGTTCAGTAGAGTAGAGTTGAGTGGCTTGGAGTGACATGGAGTGGAGTGGCATATAGTTGATTGGAGTGACATAGGGTGGAGTAGCGTGTTGTAGAGTTGAGTAGCATAGAAATTCAAGGAGTGATGTAGAGTGGAGTATAGTGGTGTAGAATGTGGTAGAGTGGAGTGGTGGAGAGTATCATGGAGTGGCAAAGAGCAGAGTGGTGTAGACTGGAGTGACATAGAGTAGAGTAAAGTGGCAAAGAGTAGAGTAGGTTGGTGTATAGTGAAGTGGTATCGAGTGGAGTTGCAGAGAGCATTGAGGAGCAGAGTGTTGTTAAGTGGATTGGTTTACAGCGGCATAGAGTGGAGTGGTGCAGCATGTAGTGCCATAGAGTGGAGGGGTGTGTAGTGGCATAGAGTGGCGTAGAGTGTCATAGAGTGAAGTGGCATTGAGTGGAGTAGAAATATATATAGTGGATCGATATTGAGTGGAGTGTCATAGAATACAGTGGTGTAGAGTGCCATAGAGTGGAGTAGTGTAGGCTGTGGGGGAGTGTCGTAGAGTTGAGTGGAACTGAGTGGAGTAAAGTGTCTGAGTGGAGTGGCATAGAGTGGAGTAATATAGACTTGCATAAAGTAGAGTTGTGTAGAGTGTTGTAAAGTTTTGTAGAGTGTAGTGACGTAGAGTGGAGTGGCGTAGAGAAGACTGAAGAGTATTCATGGAGTGAAGTGGTGTAGAATGTCGTAGGGTGGAGTAGAGTACAGTGGTGTAGACTGGAGGAGCGTAGCATGAAGTGACATAGAGTGGGATAAAGTGTGGTACAGTGGAGGGGTGTCGAATGGAATGGGGTGGAGTAGAGTATTGTAGAGTGGGGTTGTGTAGAGTGTAGTATACATGGTGTGGTAGCACACTGACATTACAGCAAACACATTTTGAATTGAAATTATCATTACATTTGAACAGACATACAATTTTACTGATAAAACTATAGAGCACACAAACGATAATATGTGCAAATCAGCATCACCTAGTCTATTGATTTGGATTGATCGTATTATAATACTTGTTTCCATCACACTTTAGAGTTACAAGAAAATGTGCTTAATTTGCTCTTCCTAATTCTGATAAATTCTGATATAGTTGTACAGATCATTTACTGTCATTTAAATTTTTGTTGTATATTAGAAAAAATGACATCCTACAACCCTTTTTACACCCAGTACCAAAAAAGATTGTCACATAAAGCTTCTCACTTTGCAGTCAGAGAATGTAAAGTAAAAAACCAAGCTCCCTGGAACATAGAGCCTAATATCTGACCTCTATCTTTGAACGCACACCAAAAGGCCTGTTTATTTCTCAATCACTGCGAAACTCCAGCAAGGTTATTTTGTAGGTGTTGTAGCAACCCCTACTCCCTTACCTCCAGTGCTTATGGCATGAGCGTGAAGTTATGTTATTAGTGAAGAGCACTGACCAAAATAAACAAGCTTGCAGGCAGAACATTTTTCCTTATTGCCATGCAAGATTAACTGGCAGAGGCAAAGATAAGTAGAATCAGTCAATCAGAAAGATAAGAGACAGGAAACATTTTCAAAGAAATACAGCACCTTTATTGCTTCCTGAACTAGCATACAAGAAGGGAAGCATCAGAATGCAAATGTTTTCTTGTGAAGTGCCTCACAAAAAAAAGGAGTTCCCAGAAAGCAGGGACTCGTGGAAGAATACAAGGAGACAATCAGAGAGATGGTTAATAGGCTATGGTCCAGAGGAGGGACAAAGAATTGCTGGACAGCCCAAAACAAATAAAGCCAGCCTATAGAAAGTAGGCAAATGTAAGTTATAAAACACAGAGCCAATGGTAAGCAATGGGCGCAATGCGCAATGCATTCCCAGGGAAGCATTAAGAATGTCCCCAAGAAGGAAGTATTTTGTAACCAGAGCTGCCTGGTAGGCTTCGACCTAAAAAGGCACACACATGCCTTAGGTTAATCAATGTTACAGGCTCTGGTCTCAGATAGCCAATGTATACACACACTGCAGTACAATAAAACGTGATCTATATATATCATGACATGGCTCTATACCAGAAGAGAATATAGTACTACTGAAATTGAGCCATAACATCAGGAATAATAATCCAGTAACAGCAAGATATATCCCTCACATTTCAAATTCAAGAACCTTTGGGAAAAGTATTTGTTTTTTCCAGACTTCATCTTGAAATTTCATACAATTACTCTGTTGTCCAAACCATCAGAAGAGAATGTAGTACTATTAAAATTGAGCCATAACATCAGAAATAATAATCCAGAAGCAGCTAGATTCATCCCTCAAATTTCAAATTCAAGAACATTTGGGAAAGTATTTGTTTTGGCTAAAACGCCATCTGGAAATTTCATAGAATGACTCTTTTGCCCAAACCAACAGCTTTACAAATTAATAAACAAGTACCAAACACTGCCTCAATATTTTCAGAATAAGTAAAACCTTTCTAAATAAATAACAGCTGCTCATTTTTAGCAAATACACCATATTGGTCCACATTTTTTTGTTTATTATTTTTATCAAGTAGCCTTGGTTACAAGTATCCTTTATGGACCAGTCATAGAAGTTATCAGAAGTTTAATTTTCTTTACTATTCTTGAAACTTCATAACAAGTTTCTCCAGACAGCTTGTGATATTCCAACCTATTTTCATGTTCAACTGGTAGCATCAGTAAGCAATGTAATGTACTCCCTTTAATGTTGTGTACTGCTAACCCAGTTGGAGCGGTTACAACACAAGATAAATGTGATTCAGTGGTTTTCCGTAGATAACTGGTCAAAACTTTAATTAAGAAACTTTGTTCTGTACCAGCTTGACCACTGATATGCATTCGAATAGGTTTAAATGATGTACAGTTGCATTTTTTTTTTTCATGAAGTAAACCATGCTCTATTTGTTGTGTAACACGCTGATATATTTTTTTCTGTTCAATATTTAGTTGTTCTTCCAAGTTTCCCAACTCCATAATATCAAGCTGTGCTTGTTGCATTGCGTTTCTACTTCACTCATGGCTATTGCTGCTTCATTTTCAAGGATTGGTTATCCTAGTGGATCTTAACTCAGTGGAGCAGAACTTTGACTATCTTATGAACTGTCTCTAGCAATTTTAGCTGCATTATTAGTTCCTTGTTCAATCTCTTCATTCAACATTTGTAGATAATTTGGAAAAACTGTGCATTCAATGCTATCTTTACATGCAATAAAAAAATAATCTTCATAGCACTCAACATCTCCAAGTAATTCAGTTTCAGTACGCCAAGGCTTGAAGAGTTGCAGAAGTCCTAAATAGAAAAATTCCCTTTTATCTGCAGTATCACAACTGAGTTTCCTGTGATTAATAAGATTTCCTTTGGTATGTTTGACCGAACCTCCCTCCCATCCAATTACTGCATATTTTTCTTTATTTATATTTTCTGTAACATTTCTCTTAAAGCTGTAATATTGCAGTACTTCATGGAGACTTATGTTTTCCAGATGTGGATTTATTTTTGGATAGTACGTATCCAACATGTTTGTTTTAACAATATCTGTACTTTCCAGTTAATTTAATGCTAAGTATTCAATTTCTTGTACAGATTTCAATACTCGATTTCATAATGCAGCAAGACCTAGACTTAACCAAATGATTCCTCTTGACTTTGAATATAAACTTGCAGATGTCAACCGATCCGATTTGTACGATCCAATCTCTCGATGGGAAAGCATCTTCAAACTAAAGTTGTATGATTTGTTACTAAGAGTCATCTCTTGTGAAATTTCTTCCCTGTTTTCTTTCAACTGTCTTTTTAGATTTTGCTATATATGATGTAACATAGTGAGCAACAGCAATTGAATTATCTGCAATATACTGGATATCCATAATTTCATTCCACATCATCAAAATCACTGAATTGTAATCATTAATATACTTTGAATCTTCATGTCTCTTTACATTATAAGTATTCTTTGGAAATTTTCGAGTTATAGTATGCCTCACTGCTGACATGAAACTGTTGATTCTTCTTTTGGAAATTACTGGACGTGAAATCCAAAACGACATTTTGTATAAAGCTTTTCGCTTGACTTGTATTTCCGTTGACAATATTTCCCACATCGATGACTTTGAAATCGTAAAACTTGTTGTCTTAAGGTATTTTCTCCTCCTTGATCCATAATAGCATATGTATATGAGGAGCACCTCTAGCTTGGTACTCCTTTCTCCAAAAGAAATCAATCTCTTCTCCAAGAGGTGGATTATTTTTATTGCAGATAAAAGACATCATAGCTTGAAAGCTATGATTAAAATATCTGCACACATTTACAGGATTCAAGGAACGCAGTTCTCCAGCCGTCTTCAATTCAATGTTTTTAATATGTGAATTTGCTCCTCATAGAAATTCAAGTAAATCATCCCATGAGTATTCAGCACAGCTTAGCGTAGCAAACCACGTAGGGGTTCCTAAGTTCCTTAATGTACATTTAAGTTCTCTGTGACAACGATACCAATACTCATTAGTACCACGTTGACACGACATCAAATTGATCAACTGAGATTCTAAATGATCGTCTCTTTGTTGTACTTTGTCCACGAATTCCTTTGCAGAAAAATGTGTTAGATGAACTCCTGTTTTTAATATGTGGTTCACTGCATATGAAAGTCCAGACAAGTCTCTTTCAAACAGAAGATGAAATATGTATGGGCTACATTGTCGAAATCTTGGATCTTCCGAGTACAATCTTGTTGTACGATATTCTGAAGCTGTACATAAGTAAAGTATGGATAAATGCATGAGTGCAGGAGTAATGCATGTGAGGTTGTATGAGTGCCTGGGTGATTGGAGGAGTGCAGAGATAGTGCATGGGTGATTTTATAAGTGCATAGATACTGATTGGGTGATTCAAAGAGTACAGACTTAGTGCCTGGGTGATTTGAAGAGTGCAACGGTAGTGTCTGGATCATTACATAAGTGCATATGTACTAGCGGGATGATTTAAGAAGTGCTTTGGTAATGCCTGTGTAATTGTATACTACAGCAATACTGCCTAGGTGATTCCATGACTACCGGGATAATGCTTGGGTAATTGCATGAGTGCAACGGTGGAGGCTAAGTGATTATATAAATGCATGAGTAGTGGATACATGATTGAAAGACTGCATAGTTAATATCCTGGTAATTGCATGAGTGCTGCAGTAGTGCTTGAGTGATTACAGAAGTTCATATGTAGTGCCTACATCATTGGAACCCTCTCATATAAAACGCAGCACCTTGCCTTCAGAATTGATAAGGCCTGCGATAGGGGTGACTGATAGGTTTATATGTGCAGTGATTTAGGATAGATATAGTGAACCTATATCTAAGTAAGGGGAGCATGCACCACCTTACACAGGCTGCTGTAGCAGACCTGTGGTGTCATTTTGAATGGTCTCTCAGGGGTGGCATAATACATGCTGCAGCTCCTGGGAGGCCTCTGGGGTATCTAGGCCTAGGTACATAGTGTACCATATACTAGGGACTGATAAGGGTACCCCAGAATCCAATCTGTAGTGTACCTAAAGTACACGCACAACCAATTTAGGGAGAAAGCAGATAAACTGGGGTCCTGATTAGCAGGATCCCAGTCAGACTAGTCAAAAACCAGCAAAACACCAGGAAAAAAGTGGGGGTAACCATGCAGTCAAATTACACCTTCCTACAATGAGTACTTCTTGGCTGATTGCATGACTACTGAGTTAGTGCACGCCTACTGAGTTAGTGCCTGAGTGAATAAAGGAGTGTTAACATACTGCCTGGATCTGTACTGTCGCGTAGATAATGCGAAATGTGTCCGACACATTGATCGCAAACTTTGGAGACACCCGCGCTGAGGCTTTCCGTACACAGACTACTACGCTTGATCTCAAGCACACGTATTCCTTAAGTAAGGACCCATCCACAGGAGGCGATTCCCCCCTTGTTGATTTCTGACAGTCTGGATATATTTAAGACTACTTCATGAGAGGTTTTCCTATTTTGCATTATCTACGCGACAGTACAGATCGGACATACTGTCTGTCATCACAGACGTTCTAACTGACACTTATTCTGCCCTGAAGAAGCCCATGCTTGGGCGAAACACGTTGGCTGTACTCAACCTCACCATCGTCATGAATAAAGCACAAATCTAGAAAATACAAGCCACGACATGGACTCACTCTTTGTTCTGTCATTGTTGTATATACTCTATGTTACGCGTCATAGTATATTGCCTCTCATACCCCTGTTCCATATTGATCACAGAAGTACTAAGGTACTGCCTGAGTGTTTACAGGAGCGCAAAGGTAGTACCTGGGTGATTCTATAAGTGTATGAGCAAGTAGACACATATCTCAGTCACAACACCATCATGCACATCTCAAAATGTCAGAGTACACTTCAATTTTCAATCAGACACTAAACATTATGCGTTATATATGAAATATAACTTGTTTCACATCATAAATTTTACTCTAATAAATAGGCCTGGGCGGTAAATTCCGTTCCGCTCGCGGAATTTGCGGAATTAGGGTAATTTCGCATTCGGCGGAGAACGCAAAATTGCCCAAAAACCTGCGTTCCGCGACTTCGCGAAATTTTTTGCTTGTTCGCGCTCTCAATATGCGTGTTCGCGAGATATTTCACCCCGAGCACGCAAACAGCGATCGCGAACAGGAAAAAAGTATCGCGAGCAAGCAATTCCGCGTGTTCGCGGAATTTCTGCATGTTCGCGGAGATTTTTTACCGTTTCGCGGAATTTGCGTAACGCGATTACGCAAATTCCGCCCACCCCTACTAATAAATAACATCTCTACAAACATCTCAAACCTCACTTTCAAGCTACTGCTTAACGATTCTACAACTACTTATATATATAAGACATATAAAAATACATATACAAGTAGTAACATTCTTGAGACAGAAGTCCATGCACACCTCAAAATTTGAAAGACTCCACCTCCAAATTTAAAGCAACAGCTAAAATTATGCGGTAAACTACAAATATACATATCCACACACCAAAACAAACTACCATAATTAGTAATCCATATTCCAATATACACATAATACTATACAGAATCTATTTCAAACAACGTTCAACTACAATAAAACAAACTACAATAAACATCTCTACATTTAATAATATATTTCAAACATCAAAGTTCTTGATTAATTATTTAACTTGAAAAATAAAGCTTACACATAATACACCTCACAAATTTATAACTCACCTCCCAAATTGATTTGTAGAACAGCAACACAGAAAAGATTTTCTTAAACACACAATAAAATCAATGCACTGCTCTCAGCAAGGCAAAACTGCAATGGCAAAGTTTCCCTCTATTTCTCCACACAAATACATGTAAGTAACAAATCACATTCCGCCCTACATTATTTCAAATTATAAAACACATTTCTATTGGTTAGAGATATTAACCCTTACCAACTGATTTCTAAAAGTGTCCAAACTGGTTCTGGAAGTTTCCACACTTCTGTCATTGGGCTATACGGGGGCTACATCTGGGTGATATGTGTGCTACATTTGGGCTCCTTTTTCACTGGTGGCTGTCTTGGGAGACTTCAATTCAATAAATATTTTTCGACCTGATATAGAAACATAGATCATAAAAGTGTACATAAAAACAGTAAATCCTCTTTCTTAATACAATACAATGAGAATTTATTAAAACCAGTATGTAAAAACCGGTGTTACAAAGCCCAGCTCAGAGCAAGTTCAGGTTAACAGAATAGTAAAGTTCAATGTTTCGCAAGATTAATCTCAAGTACTTTGTGCAAAATACGCAATACGGGGTCCAAGTAAAATGCAACGCTCCAATACCTGATCAGTCTGCACTATATAAAACTGCAAAAAACAAAAAATAAAACGTGTTTTGTACACTACTGCCATTGGGCTATATGTCAACTACATCTGGGTGATATTTGTGCTACATTTGGGCTCTTTTTTTTATCCGGTGGCCTTCCTGGGAGAATTATTTGTTATGAAGTTTCCTAATTTCCTCATTTACTACAGTCTCGTCAGTAGGAAATGCTTTCAGTTTTTTTACTTTGAAACTATCAAGAAGACATTCAGATGTGTCACACATTTGCCATATATTCAGAATGCTAGCACTCTAGTTGTTCATTAGATCACTGTAGTAAGAATTTTTTAATGAAATGGAAGACGATTTGAGAAGTCTCTCAAAATGTGCCCTAATTTTACTTTCTGCAGCACTAATCATACTTCATATGGCAAAATGAACCCCCTCATTTTGTTCCTTTTTAAATTAAATGTTTTAAGTGTTACCAGTTTATTCCAATCAAGATGGCTTCAGTTGTGCCATAATTTTGTCATAAGTACGATTGTTAGTGCTCTAGTTGTTCTTAAGAACAATCTGGGAAGCTGCAGTAGAACACAAAGGAATCAAATGACAGGCTGCTCCTGTTGAAGTATAACAGGAAGATATTTGAGATCTCACTTAAAACATGTCCTAATTTTTCTTACTACAGCACTCACCATAATTTCAATGACCAAATGAACCCCCTCATTTTGTTCCTTTTTAAATTAAAAGTTTTAAGTGTTACCAGTTTATTCCAAACAAGATGGCTTCAGGTGTGCCATCATTTTGTCATAAATAAGACTGTTAGCGCTCTAGTTGTGCTTTAGAATGCTCTGGGAAGCTGCAGTAGAACATAAAGAAATCAACTTACAGGCTGCTCCTGTTGAAGTATAACAGGAAGATGTTTGAGATCTCACTTAAAACATGCCCTACTTTTTCTTTCTACAGCACTAACCATAATTTCTATGACAAAATGAACCCCCTCATTTTGTTCCTTTTTAAATAAAATGTTTTAAGTGTTATCAGTTTATTCCAATCAAGATGGCTTCAGGTGTGCCATACTTTTGTCATAAGTAAGACTGTTAGCTCTCTAGTTGTTTTTTAGAACACTCTGGGAAGCTGCAGTAGAACACAAAGGAATCAACTGACAGTCTCTGCCCTTGTTGGATGTACATGTTTTACTAAGAATGTCAGACTTCATTCTCACATGACTGAGAAAGATATTGTGAATTTACAGAAAATATGCTCTCATTTTAGTTTCTGGAGCACCTTCCAAAACTCTCTCTATATATATATTATGTGTTGTGAAATTACATGAGCTCTTGCCACACAGCTAATGCTGTCTGTATGACCTAACCAAGTGCATGCAATAATTATACCCCCTGACTGCGGTTTGGTTTTGATTGCCATGCATTTGTACAGCAAGGAATCTTTAGAATCAGTATCCAAAGTCAGTCAAAGTATTAAAATCTGACTCGCTGTAGAAGAGTGGCTAAAGCCTCTGGGATCTCACTGGCTATGGAAAAAGCGTTCATGGTTTTCAATTTCTAACTAGCTACCCAAAAGTGGTTTGGTGTATGTGATCTAATTGGCTGGTGGAGAGTGTGTCAGCGTTTCTGTTACCTGACTGACTGCCAGAGATTAGTTCCCAAAATCTCTTATCTAATTAGCTACTGTAGAACCATTCAGATTTTGTAATATCTGATTGGCTTTGGGTCTAATAGTGAGATTTTGGCACTTTTTATTTCCAATCTTTCTTTCCTCCTAGTTATGGTAAGTGGAAGTTGCACAGGAGCTGAAAAATGCAAAGAAATTAGGCACAGAGTAAAACACACCACCTGCTGCACCACGGATTACTGCAACTGAATGGGCCACACCAAGACCCCCTCACAGGAGCCACATGGACCTACTCGACATGAAGCTTGGGAGAGCTCCTACCCCTTCATAGGCACAGCTGGGCAATGGGGGGTGAAGTGGCACAGAGTGAGTAACAGTGTGTGGAGGCTCAATTTGAATATTCTTATGTGAGTGTGGAGCCATGCAATTTTGGCTCCACCCTTACATGTCATTCTTATGCAATTATATGCTCATATCTGACATTATATTCACTGTGTGCCTTAAATTCATTAATGTATGTGGAGCATTTAAATGTATTATTGAAACTTACTCATTGTAGAGATTAAAGATGTATATACTTGAACACTAATCTTTAATTGAAACATGTAAACATATACTCTTTTGCTCATGTTGTACATTTATACTTGACACTATACATGCGGATACATAATCATGTATTTAAGTTCATATTAAATGCTCAACTGACTTAGCCTGACTGCAGGCCCCAATTGAAATGCATTTTGCCTTGCCAGCATATTTCTTTCTTTGCAGGTATTTTACCATGATTCTCATTAGTTAGAGGGAGGCTTATTGTTTGTATTAGACTGCTGATAGTGAGGCCTGGAGGAAGGAAGTTGGCAGTCAATTTGGAGATTTCCAGTTGAAAGAGGCCTTCTATTCATCATGTAGCAAAAAGGAGAGATGTTCAAGGTTGAGAACTACAGTCCAAATCTCGTTGCAATGGGAAACTGAAGGGATGTTTCAGATGCACTCTTGAGTAACAAATTGGTTGGTTTCTGGTGGTGTGAGAGGAGAAAAGGATGTTTCTGAATCTCTTTTTACTTTTAATTTGTGGTCTCACAGTTAGAATGCCATTTGCCCTTAAGACTTTGTGAAGTACATATCTCTCTGGTTGCCTTTTTCTTGCATGCCTGAAGCTTTATGCTAAACTCTAATTTCCTTTTTCACAAGACTTCTACTTAAGTCTGATCATGCTGACACCTTCTTTGCTCCCGAAATAGAAACCACAGGTAGATATCCCAGTACCTAATTCATGTTTAGGAGAAGGGAATTTTCTTGTGTTTTCATTTGTTCTTTTATAATTGTGGCTGTCACTATTCTGTATTTAATTTTATTGTGACCCAACCTACTGAGATATTTTAGTTTATTTGCTGTATCCTTGAACTTATTTTTGGTTTGCTTATATACTGGATTAATTAGTGATCCAAAATAAAAATGAAATCTTTTTATTCATTTTTGGCAATTCTTGGTCCTTACTGTGGAGTCCCATTGGCTTCACAATCTAGAATTGTATTTTTTATGTCTTCTCCCTTACAGTGCTTCACATCAACTAACAAAGGTCCATACGACCAATGGGGAAAGATCTTATACAACTTTAAAAAGAGATTGCGTTGTAAGTATCTACGTGCTGTCAAGTGGTACAGTGGGATCATTTATGCAAAGAACACCCTACCTCAAAAGGTTGTTGTTTAATCTTCGCTTTGTATTTTGCCTTCGTTCTCTAGGGGCGCCTGGAGTCTCTTTACTGAGTTTTGGATTCCAGAAGACCCCATTCACATGACAAAAAGAAACTGATTTCAATAATAGCCTCACAGGCATTTCAGGTGGCGCTTAGACTGGATATGTGTGTTGAAATAAAGTCATGAGAGTGTTAACTTTGGTTCAATGTTTTCCACATTGTTTGATTGTTAACAGGATTCAGATCTCCAGATGAACACAACACAGGAAATGTATACTGAATATGGGGCAACAGGCCAAACAAATAACTATATGGTTTTTTAAAAGTCTTACATAGACAATAATGTTTGCCTTAAATGGGGGAATAGGGTGAAATGGTGTGAACAATCCCCTCTCCCTCATTCATCGACAATTCTAACTTCGTCCACCCTTGAAAATCAACAATCAGAAAGTCTTTCAAACTCTTAGCAGTCCTGCTGCCTCTACATGTCCTTGTCCTTTTAATTCACACTAATCTTTTTCTCTCACCTTCAAACTCTTGAGACTCATTTTCAATGCACCCCAAAAATGTCTAACTCCAGGGCTGCCTTGTTTGTTAGGAATACAGCCAGCTCTATTGCCAATCCTCAACTTGCCTCTAACATCAGCTCCCAGCAAAACATTTACCAGGATTTTTGCTGCCCCACTTGTATCTCCCCAACTCAAAGCTGCCCTTTCCCTAAACTCCACATTTCCCCCGACAATCTGCCACTTTCTTCTATAAAAGTAGCAAATATAACTTCTTTCCAGCTAAGGATAAATGCATTTCATTGTCTCTGAAAAGTTCATAATTCCCAAATTTCATGTCCCCACATGTTAACAACTCAAACAATTCTCACCTTTCCAATGGCTGGAGGCTTTATCATCCCACGCCTATCCTTCTTTGGGTCCAGTTGGTCCACACCACACATTTACCAGTACAAATCATCTTTACCTTTCTGAAATCCTTAGTTTCTATTTATAACACTCCCCTAGCAACTGGAATAAACCACCCGCCAATAGATGCACCAGTAGTATGCCACAACAACCCTTCCCCATTTGCAAGGCATCTGTTATTCCCACAGTCCCACTGACTTCACAAAGTAATGGCACATATGCACATTCTAATTTTTCATCCTCTGGCCGCTGCATCCCTTCTGTATAAGAAAGGAAAACTGCAAAGAAAAAATAATTCAGAGTGCTAATTCTTATTGAAAACGTCAGATCAACACCATGCACAACAGCCATACATACCTCTGTGAACATTTTGGTCACCTTCTCTCTATTCCCCTAAACTGTCTCAACCGCTATCCTAAATGAATGTTTACAAAACTCTTCCAGCCTCAAACTTAAGTCCTACAATGTTGTTCTCACGAATGTCATTGTGTGATAACTCATGACCTGTTGCCCTTCCCAATTCGTTATTCAATCTTGCCCCTCCATACCAACAAAATACTAAATAAGCAACAAAGGCATAACCCTCTAACCACTGCCTCTTGTAACACAACATCTTTACCCTTTCTCACTTGATCAGTCTTGTTGCCCATTCTTATCACATCACCCATCCACACAATTTCCTGTCCCACACCACCACCCGGTGATATCCTAAAAGATACTGTATGTGAGCTACACTGCTTCCTCCAAACCTTATCTGCTATTACTTATATCTCGCTCAGCAATCCTTAAAATATCCACAGTTACTAATCTCTTCAACCTACCTGCTCCTTCCATCCTTGCATTTGCCTCCAGTAACCTGGGCCACATCCCCTATGCTATTGCCTCCTAACTTTAAAACCATAAAGCATAAAATGCCACCTGAGCCATCTTTACATGACATTAACCAGCTACAGATCCTTGACAATCAACTGCAACATGTAACAGAATATTCTCCTTCTGTTTTTAACATCCGCTCATCTATTTCCTCTCCTTACTACCCCCTTTGCCAAACCTCCCGCCAGCTCTGCTTGCAAGCCCTCCTGTTTTTTAATTAATTTAATTTGGATGCAAAATACAAAAACTTGACTTTGACACAATCCCAAATATCAAAATTTTAAATCAAATATTTTGTTCCCATTTAAATTAAGATATAATTTGACAATCTGAAAGGATTCTGAAAAATATCATTATATGGAGCATTTTAAGTTCAAAAATGGAATTTCAAGCCTCAGTACTATAAACTGTTTTCCATCTTCAATAAATGTTATTAAACATTTTAAAAATGTGGTTAATTTTTTGAGGTTAAGTTACATATGTGATAACAACCATCAAGTTTCCTAATCTCAGAAAGTGTATTATGCCAGCCTCTAAATACTGTAGGCATTTTCAAAATGTAGTGTGCCAAGAGCACTGCTATAAACACAAACGTATGTCTCCTGATCTTCAGCTCCTTTGTCTGATTAGTGGGTTATCACTCCTCGAAACTAATTTCTCTGAAAGAATAACCTTTTCTGGAAATGATGAAGGAAGTTGAAGATATCCTTTGACGATCTGAAGAGGCATCTGCAAGAACAAAACATATGAAGCCAAGTGCCTGGGAAATCATCTGAACAACTGTAATAAGCATTAGAAATGTTTTTATTTTTCCTATCTAACTAATCTAATGTATAATATATAAGGCACATATTAAAATATTTCATTCTTCTCAGATCACTTTAACATACTGTCAATTGAATAAGAAAGCAATGTTTGTTCCATTCTGATTTTGATATTTCAATCCTACCCTCACCCTTCTATTTATGGAAAGTTTGAGATTCTTACTTCACATTTATGATCCTTTAATTCGGTACACAAATTAACAGCCTAATTTACATGTTTCCTCAACATTTAAATCCATTACAATATCAACTCCACCAATAAAATCAGCCCGGATAAGACTCGAATAGTGCTCTTGACTTGGAAAAAGAAAACAAAAGCCAAGCATTTTCTGGATGATCTACAATTGGAAATTGATGCACTTACATGAAAACTGTCCTAATAGAAGAAATCCCTCACTTTAAACAAAAGCAAGGAATTCCAGCGCTACAGTGGAAAATTTCCATTTTATAAGCCACGAAATCTATAGTCAAGTAAGGACAATTGGATGTGAACATTTGGTATATTCAAGTAGGGGAAAAGTGTCATACATTGTTTAGTTACATTTATCAAACACTTAAATCCTAGTCTTCGAAATAAAGGAGCACAAATAGAAAAGGGAAGATTTGATATTAAAAACTGTGTCAAAATTTGATTAATGAATCTTTTATCCAAGAAGTTAGACCTTCCTAGATTCATGAGTATGCAATATGCAACAAGAGAGATGTCAAAAACTTTAATCGAATATCAGGAAATCCAATATATACCTCTAGAGTTGTTCTTTTAAAGTTCTGAAGATGGAAAGTGGGAAGTCAATTTGTCTGCATTACATTGATTAACATACTTTTTTCCTACAATAAACACTAGAAGGTAAATAGCAAGGTCCAGAGCTAAAAAACTGAAAAAACTGTATTATGGACACTTTAATAAAGGCAATTTGGCCGGTTTTTGATAAAGACACATCTTTCTAAAATTCAACATCTCTTTAATCTTATGTATCAAAGGAGTATAATTTAAGTTATATACTTCATCTAAATTTTCTGAAAATGGAAAGTTGCTTTCAAAATATTTTTTATAATATGGGCTAAAATTTAATTCCAAACCAGAGAGAATAACTGCAGTTGGATTACTAAACAGTAAAATTGGAACTTCTTACAATTGACCTTATACCTACCCAATTCTGTAAAGTGTTCATTGATATCACATATTGCTTTAATTGTTTGTGTTTCTGCTTTTAGATGGAGTGCAATATTGTTGCGTCAAATTTTTCGGGAGTAATACTGGAAATTGAAGATGTATTTTTTATACGGTTTGCAAATTAGTTCCAGCAGGGACACATGAAAAACTACAAATAATAGTTGTGAGATTGGGCACCTTTGATTCATTCCTATTGACATTGAGAAGTCCACTGCTGGAGACGCTGCAGCACATCGCGGGCTTGATTGGCCTGACACCGGGTGAGGTGTGGTGGAAGGTGAGCACTGCTCGATCGAGCCCTAACGGTGCCGCCGAATCTCTCCTGGACACCCGGACTTGAGGAGCGGTGCAGGACTGGTCTGACTGCTGAGCCCTCTGGTGGGCAGTGGAGGCGGTTGGTGCAACCCTGCCCCCTGCTGTCCCGGGGTTCCATCTGCAGCCTACCAACAACACCGGCGGCCTATTCACGGCGGTCCCGGTCATGGGCTGCGGGCGCTCGGCTCTGCGTGACCGGGCGCCGCCCATGATGGTGTTGCAGCGAGCTCGTTTTAAAGGAAATTCATCCCTGCTCTCTTCAGGAGGGCTTTAATTATCTGCGGTCACTATCTAGTGTTGTTATTTGGAGTGCTGTGCTAAACTTCCTTAGAATTGCTTTTTTAATCAGGAAACGCTACAAATCCTAAAATGAACTCAATTTTTTATAGATTTTAGGGGTTTTTAATATTTTGAATATGGTATAAATGTTAGGGATGGGTGGCAAATTCCGTTCCGCTTGCGGAACTTGCGGAATTTTGGCATTTCCGCGCTCTGTGTGGAACGCGATAATGTCAAAACCTCAGCGATCCACGGCGGAACGGAATTCGGGGGGCATGAGGTATTTTTAAACCTCACCAGGAAGCACTAACGAGGCAAAGACGGGCCAGCGAGCTCTTGAAAACACAGTTGATGGTCGCCGCTGTGCCTCGGGCTTCACGCAGGGAAGTGCTGAGGGGCAGCAGAGACCGCGGTGGCCCCTCTGAGATGTGGCGCATGGAGGTAGAAACGGGCAATTGGGCTCTTTAATTCACTGTTGATTATCGTCACCACAAATTGGGCGGGCAAACAGTGGAGCTGTGCAAAGCAGCACAGACTGCAGCAGCTCCACTTGGAACAGAGGCAAAAACAGACATGAAACCCACCCACAGTCCGGTTATTGCCACAGGTGTTCAGAGGTTCATTTCAAGCAAGGTCAGGGTGATGTTGGGACCAGGGTAGGTCGATGGGCGGCAGGCCTCCCGCATACTCTCCTTTCAAGATTAGGAGCTAAATAATTCACTGTTGCAGATCATCTCCTCGGGCGGCAAGAAGCAGCAGAGACTGCAACACCTCCACTTGTATGTGGAACTTTGATGTTTAAACAGGTGGAAAAATGCTCCACAGTGAACAATAAGTTGAAGTATTTGAAGCGAAGAGGCACTTCTATAGTGATTATAGCTCACATAACTATTTTCATCAGGCCCTGATTTACTACCTGCTAATGTCTGCCTATGTAGTCCTCGTAGAAAATCATATACAAAGCCCTGGACGCCTCATGCAAATGCTTGATATTTCTAAGGTGCAGAGCAGAGCGCTCTGGAATCAGTGAGCCCTAGCAACAAGGACCAGATCAGAGTCTGAGTGCTCCTTTATGAACTCAATACTTACCTTCCATCCTGCCCCAGGGAGAGCACTTTATCGAATGTTGAGTTTATCATTTGCACAGATGAAAGGTCTGCGAGTGCTAAACAACCCTTGGGACAACTGTGCACTAGCCATGTGCCCTGGTACATATGTGATGTAAAGCAGGGTGGAAGATTGGGGAGGGGTCCAGCACCTCACGAGGACAGGGCATTGCAAACATTCAGGTCTAGGAACGGCAGCATTGCAAGCAATCAGTGGCATTTCAGGGTCTCTGCGGGGTACGACAGCAACCAACAGGACCAGGGTCAGAAGAAGGGCATTTGGACCCCCACAGCCTGTCCAGCCAAGATGGCTGAGTCTTCTTTTCACATCCAATTGTTGCCTAATCATGTGTGGGCAACCGGGGGGGTGCACAATGAGAGGCACAGCAACAGAGGTTGAGTAGGGATCATAATCATGAACAAAGACTGGTGTAAAGCAAACAATTTTTGGTAAGTAGTTATAGCAATGAGATCGGCACAGGGTCTCGGGCGGGTTATGGGAGACAGGGTGCATAGCACGCCATTACCAGATGAAAAATCCCACCTGGATTACCACCCATGCAAGCCACTGGGGAAAAGAATGGGCAAAAAACCCACATGCAGTCTGAGAACTTCCTCTTGTGTTCAATTGCTCACCTTTAGTAAAGTCAGGGTCAGAGCGATATCAGGACCAGGGTTGGGGGCTTTCTTATCTTTCTCTATGGAGGGCTCTTTCAAAGCATCTTTGTTGCTTGTTTCCATTCCTCTGTCAGGCAAACAGGGGAGCGGTGTGTGACATGAAAGGTTGCCATGGGCCCACTTAAATGTGAATAAAAAAACAAAGACGGCAGCTTGTGTGTGTTGATGATGAAGGTTGTCTACAGAGGAGGCCTCTAGCAGGCATGGGTGGCCACAGTGCACGTCCGTGAAATTTTGGAAATCTTTCCTGGCAGGATTCAATCGATATTTATCATATGCCAGAGCCCCTGACAGATGTGTTACATGGAAGCTTCACTCCATTTATCTCTGTCCCAATGTTTATCTGCGATGTGAAACTACACAATGATGTTAAAACCGAGCATCAATGAAAATCTGATTCGACATTTTATGTTTTTTTTTTGTCAAGGTAAATCAAATTCCCTGTAAAAGGACATGTATTTGGTCCTGGTCGTATTTAGAATTAGGTCAATGCCTTCCACCTTGATTTGTGTGGAAGTGTAGATTAACAGCCCCCGGCACGCGAAGGTTGCAAGATACGTGCGTTGAAAATTATTTAAGAAAAGTTCAATATAAAGAAAACAAACACCAGAACGCATGTGGGAAAAAATACAAAAATAAAAAGCACCGCCCCACACTCACTAGCGGTAGATTATAACGGGCGCAGCAAAATCTCCGCGAGCACGTGAAATTTCGCGTGCTCGCTGAGATTTCTTGCCGTTTCACGGAATTTTGCGAAAGGCAACTTCACAAATTCCGCCCACCCCTAATAAATGTGTTGTAGAATGGTATGAGCCTCTTCCCTTTTGTACAAAATTGTTCCAAGTATTTTTATCCTATTGTCTAATGAGTGTATGTAAACTTTTATGATTCGACTGAATCTAATAAAGTTATTTGAACTGAACTGACTTTGATATGTTGGCCACCTCTGCACTGTTAGTGTCTTGACAAATGTAGGTGATTAAACTTGTGAGCTGTGGAGGAATATTAGAAATTGAAAAAACAAAGATCCTCCAGCTCACAAATGGGAATGCCTTTTCTCGAAGAAGAATTACAGCTGTTTTTTTCCAAAATGTATTTAAACATTTTTGTAGTGCAGAATCAATATAAATATATGTTATTTTTAAAGTGAAACACAAGTTCTCTATGAACTTACATATGCAACACTATATTCAATTTACATTCACAGGACATTCAAGGGGTGGCTAGTGTTAATGGGCAAAAAGAGCATCACCATTCAACCCTAAAGGGAGAGGAATAACAGAAGAAAACAAGCATTTGCAATGCAACTGGTCTCGTATTTTTTTAGATTTAGAGCTATTGGTGTTGTAATGGAAATGTTTTTTATTAATGTGAGAGAGAGCGAGCAAGTTTTAAAGTGATATAAAGCAAGAGAGACATGCTATATAGAAACAGTTAGAGTTATTTGCGTATATAAGTGAGAGGTAGAGTGAAGTGAGTGAGAATGAGCTGGAGACTAAAAGAGAGTTAGAGAAAGGTAGAGTTAGAGAGAGAGAGAGAGAGAGAGAGAGAGAGAGAGAGAGAAAGAGAGAGGGAAAGAAACGGAGAAAGAGAGCGAGACATAGAGAAAGGGAGAGATAGAGTGTTCAGAGCTAGGTTGTTAAAATTGGGGCGATAAAAGTGTGGTAGAGTAAAGAGAGAGAAATATACTGTGTGATTCTGGGCAAGTCACTTAATCTCCCCATGCCTATCAAAACGTTCACATGAATCTCAATATGCCTTGTTATAAGTCCCTAAGTTTATTAATTGGAAAAGGAGTTGAAGTAACTGGAACAGATAAAGGTATTGCAGGAGCACATTTGTCTTAATTATGGTAATGCGACCCAACCAGGAACTGTAGGGTCTTTGGTGTTTTGCTAGATCCACTAGGACTTTAAATTTCACTGCTGCATGCCATCCCTCCACTGAACTTTAAGTATATCTTCACCCCCTCGGGCAAAATGAAACTACAAGTTAAGCATTTTGAGACATCCATGAAACCAGAGCATTCTAGTGAAGACACAATCATTGCACCCTGTGCGAAGATGAACGTTAGGATGATATGGTCAGTTGTAGAATCAGGGCACACTGTTAAACATGTGATGCTACAGTCAGTAAACCCTGAGGACTGACAAATCTTGTGCAGTCAAAGAAAATTACTAATGTTAATGTGAATCAGCTTGGGTGAAAACCAATGTTACGGAGGGTGTAATTTCAAATGAACAGCTTGGGGTCTTATAAGTCATTTTCATGTGCCGTTTTTCTCAGACACACAAAACCAGATTTGCCACTGTTTTCTGATGATCCTTAAAAGGTAATTAATTCTGTTCCCACACAGAGCAAAGATACTGTGTTTAATCAATACACAGTGTGGGCAAATGAATGCACAATGAGATGCCTACTTGAACAGTGTAAAGTTTAAACACTCTACTGTATACATCAGAAAGCCTCATCTGACAATGAGGGAAAGTAACTAAAACATTCGATTTCAAGGCAGTACCCATACAAATTCTATTTGACTGTTGATGGCATCTTAGAATTTTAATTCTTTTGAAGTTACCACCATTTGCAGCATATTATAAATTGAGGGTGAGCAGTAGAACAAACATGAACTTCAATCAATCAATCAGGGGTATGTATAGCACGGCTACTCTAAAGGGGAGGTGGCCTGCTGATCCGTCTAGGTGTGGAGGTTCAGTCTCAGGCCAGGTCTTAAGATCCCTACTGAATTTGGTCAAAGACGTGGAGTGCCTGAGGAGGAGGACACGGTGTTCCAGGACTTGGTGGTGGGGTAGTAGAAAGATCTTCCTCTAGGTCTGCTCTTGTGAATCTGTGGGATGGAGGCGAGATTGAGTTGGTGGAGCAGAGTTGTCTGGCAGGTATGCGGAAAGTGAGGCTGTGGTTCAGATTTTCTGGTTCTGATTTGTGGAGAGCCTTGTAGGCGTGTGTGAGGAGCTTGAAGGTGATTCTCTTGTTGATTGGGAGTTAGTGGATTTGTCAGAGGTTTTGTGTCATGTGGCTGCAGTGTTTTGCACATTCTTTAGTTTACTGGGCTGTTTCTGGGTGAAGCCGGCATAGAGTGCATTGCTGTAGTCAAGTCTGCTGGTGATGAGTGCATGGGTGACTGTCTTTCTGGATTCTGTGGGGATCCATTTGAATGTCTTTCAAAACAGACGGAGCGTATGGAAGCAGGATGAGGAGACTGTGTTGCTTTGGCGGTTAATTGTGAGCGTAGAATCCAGTATGATGCCAAGGTTGTGTGTGTGGTCCATAGGGGTGGGAACATTTCTAAGTGCTGAGGGCCACCAGGAGTCATCCCAGGCTGAGGGGGTGGATCCCTGGATGAGTACTTCAGTCTTGTCCGAGTTGATCTTGAGGCAGCTGTCTGTTATCTAGGTAGCAACAGCATTCATTCCATTGTGAAAGTTGATTCTGGCGGCTGTGGGTTCATTGGTGAGGGAGATGATTAACTGGGTGTCATCTGCATAGGAGACGATGTGTCCATGGCTTCTGATGATGGCTACGAGTGGGTCTATGAAGACGTGGAAGAGGTTTGGGCTCAGGGATGGGCCGTGGGGCACTCCAAAGCTGATCTCTATAGGTTCTAAGAGGAATGGGGATAGTCTGACTCGCTGTGTTCTGCCAGTCAGGAAGGAGTGGATCCAGTCCAGTGGCTTGTCATGGATGCCGGCGTCGTGTAGTCTCACAATTAGGGTGCAGTGGGAGGTCCAGTAGGATGAGGGATGTTGTTTTTCCCAGTCGAGGAGGTAGCAGATGTCGGTGGTGGCGAGGAGTGTGGTCTCGGTGCTGTGGTTGCTTTGGAAGCCGGATTGAGAGGTGTCCAGGACATGGTTCTCTTCGATGAACTCAAAGAGTTGGGCAATGATGGCCTTCCTATGATCTTGGCTGGGAAGGGAAGTGAGGAGAAGGGTCTAAAGATCATGAGGTCTGTCGGGTTGGCATACGGTTTCTTCAGCAGTAGGTTGATTTCTGCGTGTTTCCAGTCATTTGGGAAGGCGGCAATTTTGATCGAGCATCTAGCCACCAAAGATAAGGTAGACATATGGATGCATACCAGAGAGATGGTGTGTTCTAAAGTATAACCTGCGACTCTCTTCAGAAGATAGGAAAGAGCCACAGGATGATCTTGTTCTGACCTGTTCTGCAATATGTGGAGGAGACTAAGGACTGTGCAGGGTACAATTATCTCCTTAGCAACACCTGAATGAACAATGCACCAAGCACATCTACCCCTCACCCATGACTGGTACATTCACTGTGCTTTTTACACTCTTCGTTTCCACATCTTAGCTCTGTCATGGTAACTTCCCCTGTAAACGCAACCACCTCTGCATCAGCCAAGAAGTGTTGGGCCTACAATACTCCCTCTCCTTCTCAAAGCTGTCAACACAACCATGAAAACATATACCCTCAATAGCAGTCTCTTACAACTTTTAACTATAGCTGACTTCAAATTTTATTGATTCTACTACCTTTTCGTTTCCAACCTTTGTTTTGATAAAATATTCTAGAATGCCAGATGAAGCGAGTTGACGTGTGTTGCTATGACATATGTGTTATCTCTTATTTAACTAAAGTAATGCATACAAAAACAATAAAGGCAATCGCCAATAGTCGATGTCTGCAGTGAAGAGGTTTGACTGGAATTTGTTACATTTTATGCATTACATTGTTGACCATCACTACTCATCAAGCATGTCAACTATTCACAGTGAAGAGTTCCAAACCAATGACAATGGGTCTTGGTAGCCAATAACACATTCTCAATAAAGTTCAAGAACATCCACAATGTTGGGTTTAACTAGATTTTACCTTTTGATTAAAGGCATTGCTATGAGATTTTGCTCGCAATCACTGTCACTAAAAAATGGGGGTGGAGAGAATAGCAACGGACTTTCAATGCTAAGTTAAGCAAGATTTGCACATGCTTAACAAAAAGGTAATAAAAACAAAATTAAAATGGGTGGCCCAATATATAAAAATGTGCTTTGCCACATCTCTTCCTTTTGGCTAGTTTCGAAGGTCACAAACTTGATGACCAGCAGTGTATGGTATCTCATCACTAGTAAAATGTATTTTCAGCTGCTGATTCCGCTTTCTTTAAAACTCATTTATTTAGTTCCGTACTACACACAATGCAGAGAGCACCAACACTATCAGAACAAAAAAATGCAATGTTTCAACTCTGTTTCGCTCTAATGAATGATGTAATTTGATGCTGCTTTTCTTTCCCTACTCAATCATAGACAAAAACAGAGGGACCAGAAAAAAGTGAGGCAAAAGGTTCCATCAATCATATGTGTAATTCACGATACACATTTATGAATACTCGCCTTGCCACTACCCACAATATTTCAAAGGAACAACGGCTAGTATTTGGGTTGCATACGATTCCATGTTGTTGTCACGTTTGAAACAGAAATTGAGGTAGGAGTGAAAAACAAGCATGTACTTGTTCCTAGACGTGCAAATGGATAGCTGCCAAGAAAGTGGAATCGAATTGTTTTTACAAATAAGAGAGAAAAACAAGATATTCAGAAACCAATCCAAGGTCATTACGCTTTCCACCTCTGCTATTTCCTTCTACTTGATTGGCTGCGAGCACCTAGGTGCCACTGAAAAGTTTTACCCCCCATTATATGTAATTGCGGAACAGATAACTTCCGTTACAAGAGAAAACAAGCAGGACGCTCACATGTGCTAGCCATCCCAGTTGCTGCTGGTATTTCAGGAATGCAGGTGGCCACGCTGAGTGCAGGCAAGAACCAGCTATAGATAAACCAGACGGGAGGAGAGGCCATCACAGCTGTACAGTGTGATGGCCAACAAAAACAATTCTCTGAGTGAAATTTCTAGGAAGGGAACTCAGCCCACAATTGAGGGACATTTCGACAAATGCACCAATAATAAGCCAGTATTTTTAAATGCCACACATAACAACCAATAGCAATTGTGAGGTGTGCTAAAAGCCCATAGAGAGATACAACAGGTCTGGCAGACAGCGCAAAGCGCTGTTGAGGCTTGACCAAAAAACGGCAAACTGCTCAAAAGAAATGACTACTTGCTGCTCTCGTATTTATAATGGAGCCGCTATAATGTACTTTGCAGACATTCTACTGTGCATGTGCAATCTGGGCAAAATCTTCTTCGACCTGCAGGCACAAGCTACACCAGTGACATCATGGCAGAGGGTGTGCAGAGTTAAAATGCCATGGATAAAGTTGCTGTGCATGTGCTTACAAAATGATCCTGGGAGAAGTTCACAGAACTTAGAAGACCAGGTGGCCGTGCTTACCAAACACCAGGCAAACATCCTGGCCAAACTGGAAGACCAGGAGAGCTGAGCACGATGCAATAATATTTGCATGGTGGAGGTCCCTGTGGGAATGGAAGGAACATTAGTCGACCTCTGTCTGGAGGATCTCATTTTGAATAAGCTCAAACCAAAATGCTTGTCTACATTCTTTTCAGTAGAGCAATCACATCACGCGCTGGGGCCGCATTCACGTCCTGGTGCTCCTCCCTGAATAATTATATAACAATTGCTGAATTACAGGGACAGAGACGCTATCCTTCAGGCAGCACGACAGATGAGGGACCTACATCATGAGAATGCCTGTATCCGTTTCTTCCTGGAGTTCATGTTACAGGTGCAGAGCCAACAACGTACCTTCCATGCAGTAAAAAGAGCCCTCGGGCCACAAAATGTAGAATACATGATGCTGTTCCCTGCTAAGCTAAAGATTCTGGAAGGAGGAAAGACCCACTTCTTTACAACTCCGGAAGCAGCGAGCGACTGGTTGGAGGGCTGGCAGATGGTGGATCGGAAGAGGAACTCACCTCGCACGCCTACCGCAGCGACCTTGATCCGGAGCGACAGGGGCCGGCTAATGAACATGATAATAACATCCAGTGCCCGAGAACAGATAAGTGACTACTGTGATCTACAACGGCACCTGCAATACACAAACTGTTTCAGCGACTTATATCATCCAGAGGGAGGACAAATAATAGAAAGTGTGCAGGTAATAGAGGGCACAATGTTGAGACTTGACTAATGAAGAAGGGGTGAGGGTGATATGTACTACTTCCTGGGGGGCATGGTGGTCGTCCAGATCAATGTTAGGATATGAGAAGCTCTCCTTCTAGTAGTGGGGCAAGAAAAGTTCAGATTATGTAGCGATCTGATAAGCGCTGAGGCGGGCTTGCGCCCCCTCACCAATTTTTTCCGTTGAATATTTAGGACAACAGGTCCTTTGCATGTTGGGGTGGTGGGAGGTTTACTACTCACTGAGCAGGGTTGCAGGGAGGAGGGAATTAGGTGATGTGTTTGAATTGTTTATATTTTTTGTTTATATGTACAGTTTTGCTCAAGCTGAATATAGTCAATGCATGATACGTGTCAGTAACGGGTGGAATGGGAAGGTGATGCATCTCGGGACCCAAGGCCGAAATCATGATCAGATCAGGTGAGAGAGTTAGTATTCACCTGGAATGTCAACGACCTGGGGAATAGGAATAAAAGAACATTGGTCCTACAGTACATTAACCCCTTGCATGCCCGCCCCTTTCCCCGCCCAGTGCCGCGCTTTGTATTAGCGGGCGGAGTTCATGACGAGCTGGACTCGTCATGGGCACAGCGCCACCGCAGCCCATGACGAGTCCAGTTCGTCATGGGCACTGAAGGGGTTAAGCATCATTCCCCTGACATAGTAAAGATACAGGAACACACACCTCAGAGGTAGTCATATACAAGGCCTTAGACCGATTTGGGTACTGCTTGATAGTGCACTCTGGATACACGTCGGGCACCAAGGGGAGTGGGGATCCTGATGCCTTACGCGCTGCCCTTTACGCTTGATAAACCCTGGTCACATGACGGAGGTTGCTGTGTGGCGGTTGTGGGACAATGGGAGGGAAAAACAATAGTGCTGCGCCTGTTCTACGTCCCTCCGAGTCTGAAGGCGGTAGTCTTCCCCAAAAAAAGTTCCATACTGGTCAGGTTGCCCAAGGGCACTCTTCTGATGGGAGGAGACGCCAATGTGGTATTGGACCTGGAGCTGGATCGATCCACACCACAGATGGGTCAGGGGAGGGAGCAGGCTCTCGTGGGATTCGTGACTGCCATGGGTCTGACCGACCTCTGGCAAACATAAACTCTGCATGTTAAACAGTACAGTTATGATTCGGCGATACATGCCTCCTTCTCAAGAATCAATTATTTGCTTATGCACGTAAACGGTGTGAGTGGTTTTGCCACTCCAGTATTATGGCAAGGGCATTTCTGATCCCTCCCCGGTGGGCGTTCGAGTTCTAGGGCCAATGACCAACAGAGCACAGTTACCCAAGATAGATCCCTGGCAGCTGTGAGATCCCCAAACCAAGGACAAACCCTGAGGCCTGGGTGAGAAAGCCTCTGAACTAATAGCCTGGCTAGATAAGTGGAACAAAGAGTGGTCAAGGGTAGTCAACATGAGGGATGAAGACGGCATGTTGCATAGTCCAATCTAGAGATAGCGGAAGCTTTTGCCTCATACTATGAGGGCCTATATGCACCGGTATGCACGAAGTCTGAGGGACACTGCGAGGAACTGTTGTGATATTTTAAGCTGCCAACCCTCTCGGAGGAGTCGAGAGAAGCTTTGGACACTGACCTTACAACTGAGGAGCTGTCCGAGGCACTGGGAGCCCTAAAATCAGGGAAGGTTGCTGGTCTAAATGGCATTCCAGTTGAACTATATAAATGCCTAACATCCAAAATAATAACTCCACTGCACAACATGTTCATAGAAGCATGCAAGGAGGGACAACTGCCCGTGGATCATCGAGCGGCAAATATTACAGTAATTAACAAGGCGGACAAGCCGCCAGACAAATGTAAATCATACATTCCAATTTCTCTGCTCAATTTGGAGGCAAAAGTCCTGGCCAAAGTTTTGGCCAAGCGGTTAGTGCCCATCATAACAACTATTGTACATGTAGATCAATCCGGATTCATGCCACTCAGAAGCACTCAAGAAACACAAGGGGTCCCTAAGACAAATTCAATTTTAAAACTCTATACATTGCTGGAGCTTAAAGTGAGGTAACAAATCAATATAATGGTTTTTAATGCTAGTAAGTCAGTGCAACACAGAAAACTAATAACACGCTAATTGAAGCATATACAATTAATTCCACATTAATACATAACCAAAGTTAAAAAACATTTCATAATTAAAATACAATTACACTTTCACATGAAAACAAAGAAGTCGACGCTACGTTTCGGTGGACGGTAAATCTTTTCACCTTCTTCAGGACAGTTTTCTAGACGACAGAAACATTATATTATTATGATCATTCTCATGTGTTGCTAACATCATTTAAGTTCTACTACCTAACACAACCTCAAATTGTTATGTATATGATTGTTTTACAATTTGTCAAGCCCCAAAGAACATGAGCCTTTGATTTTGTTACCCACAAAGCAAGTAATGTATTCCAGAATAATGTACCCATATTCATTCAAGCACTGTCTATAGTTTTAACAAAAATTTGTTCACAAAAAACCCATACCTAAAAAACTTAGGATGTAGCTACTGTTTAATTTCACGAGGTTTTCGGATAAACCATTTTTCTTTCAATATAGGGGATTGAGGATGTCCCACTCAATTAATATCTTCAAGGGTGAAGAAAAACACAAAAGATGTTCTCAATGGTAGCTCCAAAACATAAATTTGTTTTATATATTTAAATACTCCAAATATTGGGCATATCTTCATATAAAAACCAAACGATGTTGGTTTATGTTCGTTGGTGCCACCGTTCTAACATAGATAATAAAATCTATATGGAAATTTCATAAAGAGCAGTTAGACTAACCAATTCTGTTAATGAAAAGAATGCCCAAGTGTATTTAACATCATTAGGCCTGCTTACCAGAAGATAAACTTTAAATTGGAGCATCTATATCACTAATTGATGAGCCGTAGTTGGATACACAGATCTCAGAACCAAAATCTACCGTTTTTTTCAAAAATATAGGGGTGAAATGGCTATTATCAGGGAGAGACAACAAGGAAATTATTTCAATTGTTACCTGATATGGTTGCCGTGATGAACATGCCTCCAGTAGTTTAAAAACCTATTAAGCAAAAAGCGTCACATTATTTCCAGGTCTCTGCCAGGGTTAAACTGTCTGTATCACTCTATTTAATTGTTTTAGTTTCATTAATAGATCTACTTGCATAGTTAAACAACCCCCTAGGTCTGCGATTACATTTATAATTTAAGAGATTATTTATTCTTGTGGCATTCATCCATTTTAATGAGATACTCTTTTATCAATACTAAGTTATATTTTAGGGTGTGGTTCTCGGTATCACCCTGTTGGTTGGTGATTTTAGATTGAATCATTTCGCTCAATATTTAAAACATTGGAAACCCTCACGGAGTAAAAACACCAGAAAAGGCTTGCTCCCTGTATGACTTGGCTGCATCAAAATAGTTGTTTTATAATACCTATATAAAGCAGTAGACTCTAAATATCGCCTCTCATTTAAACGGAAAATTAAACGGTAAAATTGACAAGTGTTGTTATTTTTGTCTCTAAGTAACTGCATTGTCTTCACAACAGTTTATCTAAATATTAGACTAGCTGTCACGTTCTTGCGCTCACCCGTTAAAACCCGTTAAAACCGAGTCGGCCTCCTTGCACACAACGAACAGCTTCCGGGTAAGGATACACGGAAGTGTGTAACTTGGCCCTCTTTTTTATACGTAATCTCCGAAGGTCACATGGCAAGTGTGATGCTGATCGAGCGCCAAAATTGCACATAACGATGTTTTGAAAAATCAAAAAGTTTAAAAACACTTACTGTCTCATATTTAACATGGGTCAGTAATCATTGATAACAATTTATCGATTTAGAAAACCATTAATACAGAGGAAGATTAAGCTTCAGTCTTTGTCACTATTAACAAAAGAAGGACCGCAAATAGAGCGTAAACAGAGCGGACATCTTGAAGTGGGACATCCTCCATCTCGTATGTTTAAAGAAAATTGTTTCATTCGAAAATATTTTTAGGTATGTGTTTTTTGTGAACAAATTTTTGTTAAATCGAATGACAGTGCTTGAATGAATATGGGTACGTTATGGTGAAATACATTACTTGCTTTGTGGGAAACAAAATCAAAGGGTCATGTTCTTTGGGGTTTGACAAATTGTAAAACAATCATGTAAATACAAATTTGAGGTTGTGTTAGGTAGTAGAACTTAAATAATGTTAGCAACACATGAAAATGATCATAATAATATAATGTTTCTGTTGTCTAGAAAACTGTCCTGAAGAAGGTGAAAAGATTTACCGTCCACCGAAACGCAGTGTCAACTTCTTTGTTTTCATGTGAAAGTGTAATTGTATTTTAATTATGAATTGTTTTTTAACTTTTATTATGTATTAATGTGGAATAAATTGTATATGTTTCAATTAGCGTGTTATTAGTTTTCTCTGTTGCACTGACTTACAAGCATTAAAAACCATTATAGTGATTTGTTACCTCACTTTTAGCTCCAGCAATGTATAGAGTTTTAAAATTGAATTTGTCTTAGAGACCCCTTGTGTTTCTTGTATATATTTACCTTGTCCCTGATTGGATTGTAAGGGTACAGCCCTTGTTTTTCTCTACTTTACTTACAGCTTGTTAGCTGGGGAGTTATTCTGTGTCCTACCACCTATAAAACTAGGCAATATGATGGAAGGACTGAAAACCTATTTTTTTTCTGAGGACCCATTCAATAAGATTATCAACAGTACCTCCAAAAATATATCCACGGTTACTCTGGATAATAGTGATGAGGAAAAATTGAGAATACTATGGAATCTCAAAAAGACAGTCATTATAACTGAATTACACGCAGATATTCTTAATACATTTTGTAAACAGGGCATCATACCCAAGGACCTACAGGTCACCAATGAACCTGGTATTTTTATTAAAAAACAGAAATTTATAGAAAATTGGACCTTTATAACCAATAGATGCAGCAGTGATTGGACACTATTGATTATATAAACTGCCCATGAAGTTTTAATTATTGAAAGAAGTGAGTTTGATGAGATGGAGGTAAGATTAATAGAAAATACTGCTTTGGAGGCAGCTAAAAAGAAGCTAGAAGAAATTCAGGGAGATATCTCTGGCTATAAGAAATACTTGGTTAACAAAAAATCTAATAAATTGAGGAAAGACATTTCCAAATATAATCTGGAATATGTCTATCCATATCTCCAAACAGACTTTTATGATAGACCTAGAGAAGAGTATTCAAATAGGAGACCATGGCAACAACCAACCAAAAACCTCCCTAAAAAGAACGTGAGGTTTTTCAATACATCATACACCAGTTCAGACTCTGAGAGTGATATCCAACAAGACAACTGTAACATCAAGGATAGGGAACTAACTCTGAGTACTAGTAGCGGCACATTATCTTTTTTAGAACAACGTCAAAAGAACTATGGACAGACAAGGGCAAGAGGAAGGGGGAGAGGGAACTTCATTCCACAAAATCAGTTCCAACATCGCCCCAACACAAGGAGCCAGTAGAAGTGGGATTAGAAGATAAGACCCCAATAATAAATCTCTCTAATAGAATTTTATCACAGGATGAGATTAATGTTTTAGAAAAAGTGTTAGGATACGCCATTGCCTCACCTGTGGATAGGTATAACCTAGAGAGAGATTTACAAAGTTTTTTTTAGAAAAATTAGATTGGATGCCTTTTTTGAAGGGAAAGAAAGATTACCAACAAATAATAAAACAGGCTTAAAACCCAAATAAACATGGACACCACAAACAAATCTTGTTAATAAAGACATAGAAATTTTTGAACGTGTGGTAGAGAAAAGCATAGATGATCTACTTAATAAGATAATATGTGTTCAAAATAACCTCAATGCCCGCGAACGCTCGGCCCTTAAGACCTCAGAGCAATGTCATAATCTTACAATTAAGCCAGCTGATAAAGGTGGTAGCATCATGGAAACTGAAGATTACAACAGAAGAATACACATGCTCCTTAACATTAATGAACATTATCATAGATCAAGCAGAGAAGAATGGAATGCTCTCATTTGCAACATCAAAAGCTTACTAAGCTTTGCTAAAGAAGATGGTATTATTTGTAATGATGAATTTAACTTTCTATATAATACTAAAACTATTATTCCTGCACTGTATGGGCTCCCCAAAGTATATAAGAATATAGAGGACCCCATGAGACCGATTGTCTTGAGTATTAATTGCTTGACTGAGCCTCTTAGTAAGTACTTATATTTTCTTACAACCTTTGGTAGTACAACAAAAAGCATACGTAAAAGACACCACTGCCATGATTCAGAAGATTGAAAACTTGGATTATAACCCTGACATACAATGCCTCGTGACTTTAGACATAGAGGCATTGTACACCAATATCCCTCAGGATAATATCATACGCATGATTGAGAACTTACTTGGCAATGGGGACGATGACCTGTCTCCACAGTCAACATTCAATGTTGAATGTGTGACCATAATATTAAAAAATAATATCTTTTTATTTGGAAAAGACTTTTATAAACAGGTCAAAGAGACCAGCATGGGAGCAACCTGTGATCCCAGTCTGGCCTGTCTTTACGTGGCTCAGTTCGAGGACAAACACGTCTTCAATGTATCGGCACCTTTCTTTGAAAACATCTCCCATTGGTCCCGGTACATTGACAACGTGTTTTTTATTTGGACAGGAACTGAAGGAACCCTAGCAGAATTTATGCAATGGATCAACCTTGGTGGTGCCAATCTCAATTTCACCTTTAATGTGAACAAAGAGGAATGTAAATTCCTGGACAAAAAAATTAAACACACAGATGGACTATTAAATGTAGAATTATTTACGAAACCTACTGACCGGAACACTATGCTCCATTATAATAGTAATCACCCAAGTTGCCAAAAAGACAACATTCCTTTTGGGCAATTTTTACGTTTGAAACGTAACTGTACAAACATTAAGAATTACGACAAATATGCTGTGAAATTAACAAAACAAAATTTGAATACAGGTTATCCAAAGAAGTTAGTGAAACATGCATATACAAGAGCAAAATACTTCAACAGGGAGGTCTTTTTGAGAATATGCCCAAAACAATGACCGGTGTTAATCCACCTTTAATCTTTGTCACTAACTATAGCAACATTAGTAACAAAATCAAAAACATCGTGAATAGAAACTGGCATTTGGTCACTGACCAAAAGAAAGCGATCCCACCCAAACCTATGTTCTCCTTTAGACGCAATCGCACCATTAGAAACTGTTTGGTGCATACCTAGAGAGACAGTGAACACAACAAACAACTTTGTATACCCAATGCCCCTCTACCGACGGGCACTTTTGCATGTAGTGGGTGCAATAACTGTAACAATATTATGAAAGGACCATTAATGGTCCATAATGTGGTCACCTATAAATTTAACAACTTCATGAATTGTCGTACTAACAATTTGATATACTTCATCGTGTGCCCATGTCTTCTAGGTTATGTGGGTGAAACTTCAAGAGAGATAAGAATAAGGATTAACAAGCACAAGTCAGCAATACGGACGAATAAAAAAACCTCCCCATTAGCAGAACATTGGCATAAAGAACAGCATAAAATCGAAGATCTTAAATGGTGTGGTGTAGAAACCATCCACATAAACATTAGGGGTGGTGATTTAACCCTAAAAAGAAAAAAACAAGAACAATTTTATATGTCATGTTTCAATACCCTTAGAAAGGGATTAAATAGTAGAGAGGATTGGGAGAGACTTATCCAATAATGTAATTATAGTTTCCCTGCTAGAATTACAATATGTATTCTTTATTGATACTACTGTGTCAACAAAACACTGTGAAGTATGTACTTTTCCCCCCATATGAATGTAGTACATCCCACTCCAAGATGGCCGCTCTTTTTACGCTCTATTTGCGGTCCTTTTTTTGTTAATTGGGAGAGATTTATCCAATAATGTAATTATAGTTTACCTGCCAGAATTACAATATGCATTCTTTATTGATATTGATACTAGTGTGTCAACAAAACACTGTGAAGTATGTACTTTTCCCCATATGAATGTAGTACATCCCACTCCAGGATGGCCGCTCTATTTACGCTCTATTTGCGGTCCTTCTTTTGTTAATAGTGATGAAGACTAATGCTTAATCTTCCTCTGTATTAATGGTTTTCTAAATCGATAAATGTTTATCAATGATTACTGACCCATGTTAAATATGACACAGTAAGTGTTTTTAAACTTTTTGATTTTTCAAAAAATCGTTATGCGCAATTTCGGTGCTCGATCAGCATCACATATGCCATGTTACCTTCGGAGATTACGTATTAAAAAGAGGGCCAAGTTACACACTTCCGTGTATACTGACCTGGAAGCTGTTCATTGTGTGCATGGAGGCAGTCTCGGTTGTAACAGGTGAGCGCAAGGCCGTGACAGCTAGACTAATATTTAGATAAAATGTTGTACAGACAATGCAGTTACTTAGAGACAAAAAATAACAACACTTGTCAATTTTACTGTTTAAATTTTCCATTTAAATGAGGGGTGATATTTAGAGTCTACCGCTTTATATAGGTATTATAAACAACTATTTTGATGCAGCCAAGTCATACGGGGAGCAAGCCTTTTCTGGTGTTTTTACTCCGTTAGGGTTTCCAATGTTCTAAATAATGAGTGAAATGATTAAATCTAAAAACACCAACCGTCAGGGAGATACGAAGAACCACACCCTAAAATATAACTTGGTATTGATAAAAGAGTATCGCATTAAAATGGATGAATGCCACAAGAATAAATAATCTCTTAAATTATAAAAATAATCGTAGACCTAGGGTATTGTTTAAATACTGCAAGTAGATGTATTATTGAAACTAAAACAATTAACTAGAGTGATATAGACAGTTTAAACCTGGCAGAGATCTGGAAATATTGTGACACTTTTTGCTTAATAGGTTTTTAAACTACTGGATGCATTTTCATCACAGCAACCATATCAGGGAACAAATGAAATAATTTTATGAGACACGGGCTATTGCTGCCTCGACAACTTGGAGTGACTTTATTTAATTCTATTTCCTTTTTGTCTCTCCCTGACAATAGCCGTTTCGCCCCTATATTTTTTTAAAAAACGGGGTAGATTTTGGTTCTGAGATCTGTGTATCCAACTACGGCTCATCAATTGGTGATATATGTAGGAGAGTAGGGTCTGCAATCCTATGATCACCCAGATTTTTTGCTTTTGCTTCATTGGTTTACGACTTTCCCCGGCTGTGGGCCTGCCAATCTGGCCCACAGCCTAGCTGTTCTCTCTCGAAATTAACACACATGTACATTAGGTGCATCCACCAATTGGAACTGGGCCGCCTTGTCAGTCCCTGTCTCAGCATACCACAGGTATCCAGGGTATCGGTGTACCCAGGGCCTACCAGGGGCTGCAGCATGTATTATGCCACCCCTGGAATGGCCGCCCAAATCTGACACAACTGGCTGCACGACAGCTGGGGCAACGTGGTGTAATCGCCCGTTGCTGTAGGTGTAGTATTCCTACACCTAACCCTAAAATGGACACATGGATTCCTATCAGTCACTCCTATGGCAGGCCTTATCAATCCTGAAGGCAGAGTGCAGGGAATCATGTGGGACGGTGCTCTGGCGCGAGCTGAGCCCGTCGACGGCTTGCGGAACCAAGTCCTAATAGCCGTTCCATGGTGACGCGGGCCAACTACTTTTAAATGCATTATAATCCTTGCGGTTACTTGCTAACTTTGGCATCGCATCACCTACACATGTCGAGTAAGGTGTCATACGAATTGGAATACGAACCCCTCGCCAGTTCTGGCGACGGGGTTAGCGTTCCCCCCTTTTAGAGGGGCACGACATGGAAGTAACCTTGAACCCCGGTTAAAGTTGACTCAAGCCTCAGCATCACAAAATGGATGCTGCCACCAGACACAAGTCTGACCTCCTGCTGCTGGGAGACCTTCCAGCGAGGGGAGCTTGGACAAAGGGTTTCCTGTCGAGGGCGGTGTTAGCACCATCCCAGACAGGGTTTGTGTATCCCAGGTAGGCAGGGCTGAAAGGAAGGTGATTGCCAGTGGCACCCCGGTGCTCACTGTGCATAGCCCGGCTCAAACCAGTTTCGGGGGCACACCAGCCCCTGAGCTGGGGCGAAGCCGGACAAAGGAGAGGGGGGTAACCACCCCCCCCCTGGCTCCACCCATAGGTAGAACCTAGTCACGGGCCAGCCCCTTTTCTTAGAATAAAGGTAGGAGCGAGTCCCCTTCCCAAATTGGATAATTCTGAATCTTGAACTACTTTCCACAAAAGGAACTCTTGACTATGTCTGAAAACTTTTCCTTGTGGCTAAGGAGTAGCCACCCTGCACCAGCAGGCACCACCTAAGCGCTTGCGGTTTGCTGTAAGTCTCTCCTACGGATCAAGACTGCCCAGCTCGACGAGACCCGAGTTCCCTGCCATCTCTGACCTTTTACCTCCCTCATCAGCCCAGCTGAGAGTCGTAGGTGTGACGAGACCTGCGGGACCGTCCATCTTCAGAACCTGCACGACGCTTATCTAGCACGCCCACCGAGGGACCCTCGAGTGAGTGCACCTAGGGTTTGAGAAGCCCTAACCCCAAGCAGCTCCAGCACCGAAGTCTGCCTCCCCAGCATCCACGAGATCTGCGTGGGGGCCCTTCCGCTCCTTGCTGTTCACCGCGTTGTCCGACCACTTGCCGACCGGCTTGTGGCCCTCTTCACGATGCACCACGATTGTTTCATCACTAGTCTGGTTGCTCCAGACTGGCTCTTGCTCCCCTTCAACAGAGGAGTGCCACGGACCCTCCTGGTCCACTCCAGACGCCATCTTGACTCCACCGCGTGGGCTTGCCACTGCCAAGATCCGCTGCCCCATTCCTGGGCCCAGCATCATCGACAGCAGACACCTTCGTGGGACAGCTCGCCCTCCATCCTGGTCGCCGCCGCGCCTCCTGGTCCGAGGAACAGCCGAGTCCGACGTCATCCACTCACCTGGTCGAGGTGACTTCAGCCGGTACCCTCCTGGTGCCCACACGATCGCTGGCTAGCGGTTGAGAACTGAGTCCCCTCTGCTTTCAGGTTTCCTTCAACACCGATCCAGGCTTGGATCTCGCTGAACATCGACACTGGTCGCCTGCCAGCAACTCTTCTTTCAGGCTCCTGAGACTACAACGAGGACTTCCGACATCTTGCCGAACCTTCCACCGCCGCAGCCTCTGGGCTAGGTAACTCGAGCATTTCGGTGCTCCATCGCAGGTTCGCTTTACAAGTGTCCAGTTCCTTTTTCGTTTAGTCCCACTGATCGGATCACTCCGGAATCAGTAACTTTAGACTTTCTAACTTCTCCCCTTCCACTTGCAGTGTAATGGTTTCGTGCCCTCGGGCATTTGTGTAAATTGTGCAACCAGAAGTATTTTCCTAAGAGTTTTGTATTGTGCTTAGCTCCCTGACTCATAAAGAGCCAGGGTAGTCTTGTTATAAATAAATATCCTTTATTTTCATAACAACTTGTGTGGTGTCCTTTCACTTGGTGTTCAAGGGGTATATGTGATGGTAAACAGCTGGCTTAACACGCCCTCTAGAGTTTAGCCTATGACTGCTCGTATCCACGCTACTAGGATAGCTGGTCTATAAGGTTGACTTACAACCAATCATCAATAAGGGTTGTTTGGAATGATACACAGTGATCACTAGAATAGTGAGCACTACATATCAGGCCAACTTCTCACATTGGTGAGCAGCGGTTGGGATTTGAGCTTGCTGTTGTTTTACCACACACGTATCCTAAGAACATCGCAGTGAAAGATCACATAAGTACCCAGGTACATATAACTTAACTTAGAATACTCCGAGTTCTACTGAACCGGCTGTTGTAGTGTAACAGGGCTTAGCACACCCTGACTACAACTCTTAGCAAGGGATCAGTAGGTAAACACATAGTGTAGGTAGGTGCATCACTGACACCTCACTAGAAAAGCATGTCGGTCCACGGAGAGTCTTCGCAGACTCCCTTAGTGGTCAGTGACCCTCCACAGGTCGTGTCACGATATGCAGCTCTTAGCTTCAAGGAGATGCGACAACTGTGTGCCTCCAGGAAGCTAAACCAGGGTTCTAACCCTACCATCGCAATTCTGATAGGTCTCTTAGAGGCGTACGATGCTAGGAGGTCCTCTAACACAGGTCCCCCCAGTGCTGATGGGAACATGCCTCCCTTAGAGGGAACCCTCGGTGACCCAGACCTCGACCTCCACACAGAGGAGGAGGACGAGGAGGAGTTATCAGGAGACGAGGCAGACAAAGGTCCAGTGGTAGTCGGCAGGCTTACAAGGACCAACTTAAGCAGGCATGAGAGTGGAACTGGGGGAGCCCCGGGCCCACGCTCAAGCAGGCCTAACCTTGGGAACGGACGAGCTAGGTCTCTCTCCAGAGGCTCTGGCAGATCGGTTCATACACATGTCTCTCAGGCATCTTCTCAGAGAGGAATGACGTCCCCTCAGAGAAGGGAGCATGAAGCGAAGATGAGGGAAGTCAATCTGAGGATCGAGCGGGAAGAACTTGCCCTCGCCAAAGAAAGACTTGCCCTGGCACGAGAGCAGAAATTAAGTGGGTTAGATCCCACTGGTGGCAGCATTCTCAATAGAGAGAAAGACAGGGGTATAGACACTAGACACCTGAGTAAAATAGTGCCCCCCTTTAAACAAGGGGACGACATCCACAAGTGGATAACTGCCTTGGAGAGGGCCTTCACTGTCCAGTGCGTCCCCCCAAGTCAGTGGGCAGCTATACTGTGGCTTTCCTTCGAAGGTAAAGGAAGGGACAAGCTCCTCACTACTAGAGCTGAGGATGCTAACAACTACCAAGTCCTGAAGAACACACTGATTGATGGGTTCGGCTTAACCACGGAACAGTACCGGGTGCTGTTCCGGGACACCAGAAAATTCAATCTCAGGATTGGACTGACTTTGTCGATTGTGCCACTAAGGCTTTGGAAGGCTGGTTGCTGGGTAGCAAGGTTACTGATTACACAGGATTGTACAATCTTATCATGCGAGAACAGATTTTAAACAACTGTCAGAACCAATTGTTGCATCAGCACCTTGTCGACTCAGATCTGACCTCTCCCCCAGAATTGGGAAAGAAGGCAGACAGATGGGTCAGAACAAGGGTCAAGCAGAACCAGAACCAGAACCAGGGTGGTCAGAAGAAAGCAGACCAAAAGGGTAGTAACAAGAACGAACAAAATGACCAGAAGTCTTCGACAGGTCCCCAACAAACCAAAGAGGGTGGGGGTCAGGCTTCACAGAAGAAGAAGACACAAGAAGGCCAGTCAAAAAGGTGGTGCCAATACTGTAAGAGTAAGACTCACTGGTTTAGTGAGTGCACCAAGAAAGGAGGGCAAACTCCTACCACTGCAGCCCCTAAGGCACCTGCACCCCCTAGTACAGTCAGCAGTGGTAGTGCGCCTCCCAAGGCATTAGTTGGGTTAACCTTGGGAACCGAGGGGAGTGACGACTTAGTCGGCACACTCACTCAGGCCGTCCTTGTCTGTACAGGGGATATGGATATGTCCCCTGATGCCAGTCCCAATACTTTGGGCAAATACAGACAGACACCTTTGATTAATGGAAAAGTGGCTCAGGCCTACAGGGACACTTGTGCCAGTGTCACCATGGTGACGCCTAACTTTGTGGATCCTGGACAGATCATGCTAGGTACCAGTTACCTAGTGACCAATGCCAGCAACGTCACTACCAATCACAGTATGGCAGTTGTTGATTTCTCCTGGGGAGGGGTAAGTGGCCCGAAAAAGGTTGTGGTTAGTTCAGACCTCCCCGTAGAATGTCTGTTGGGCAATGATTTGGAAACGTCACAATGGTCAGAAGTGGAGCAGAGGACTCACATGGAAATGTTAGGCTTGCCAGCACATGTCCTTGCTGTGACCAGGTCACAGGCCAAAAGATGCCCCACTGAACAGGTGCTGGATCCTGGAAGAACGGACCAGACACCTTCCAAGAAGAGGAGCAGTAAGGGTAAGGCTTCGCCTTCCCCCTTGCCCCAGGTCGTGGATCAAGTCTCTGAGGAGGCTGACCTTAAAGAACTGAGGGAAACTGAGCCGAAAGAGCTTGAACCTGGTCAGGTTGAGTTTCTGGGCTCAGGGGGACCCTCCAAGGAAGACCTGGGAAAGGCACAGTTAGACTGCCCCTCCCTTGAACCCCTCAGACAGCAGGCTGCTGCTGAGGCTGCAGGGAACGCCACAGGTACCCACAAAGTGTACTGGGACGATGGACTCCTGTACTCCGAGGCAAGAGACCCCAAACCTGGTGCGACCAGGAGGCTGGTCATCCCCTTGTCTCTGAGAGGTTTCCTTCTTACCCTGGCCCACGAGATTCCCCTTGCAGGTCACTTAGGCCAGAATAAGACTTGGGACAGAATTGTTCCACACTTTCACTGGCCCCACATGTCCGAACATACGAAGGAGTTTTGCCGCTCCTGTGTCACTTGCCAAGCCAGTGGTAAGTCAGGTGGCACGACAAAGGCCCCCCTCATACCACTGCCGGTGGTGGGGGTACCCTTTGAACGAGTGGGGATCGACATTGTCGGACCAATGGAACCCCAGACAGCATCAGGGCACAAGTTTATACTGGTGGTGGTGGACCACGCCACTAGGTATCCTGAAGCTATTCCACTTAGGACCACTACAGCACCTGTGGTGGCACGGGCCCTACTTGGAGTGTTCTCCAGAGTGGTCTTCCCTAAGGAGGTCGTCTCAGACAGAGGTGCAAACTTCATGTCGGGATATCTGACTGCAATGTGGAAGGATTGTGGTGTCAACTACAAGTTCACCACACCCTATCACCCACAATGCAATGGGCTTGTTGAGAGATTCAACAGGACCCTAAAAGGGATGATTCACGGACTACCTGAAAAGCTTCGGCGGAGATGGGATGTCCTGATACCCTGCCTCTTGTTCGCCTACAGAGAGGTCCCGTAGAAGGGGGTTGGCTACAGCCCTTTTGAGCTTCTGTTCGGACATCCTGTAAGGGGACCCCTTTGTTTGGTAAAGGAAGGATGGGAGAGACCTCTCAGAAAGCCGGCATCGAACATTGTGGACTATGTACTCGGTCTCCGCTCGCGGATGGCGGAGTACATGGAAAAGGCGTCTAAAAACCTTGAGGCGAGCCAAGAATTACAGAAAGCTTGGCACGACCAAAAGGCTGTCCTGACTGTGTACCAGCCTGGACAGAAGGTGTGGGTGCTGGAGCCAGTGGCCCCAGCAGCACTCAAAGACAAATGGTCTGGGCCCCACACGATCATTGAGCAAAAGGGAGAGGTCACCTACTTGGTAGACCTGGGAACTCCCCGGAGCCCCCACAGGGTGCTCCATGTAAACAGGCTCAAGGCATATGTCGACAGGGAGGGCATGGGCTTGCTCATGGCCACAGATGAGGGACAGGAGGAGGAGAGTGATCCTCTCCCGGACCTGCTCTCTCAGAACCCTGACGATGGGTCAGTAGATGGTGTTGTCTTTTGTGGCAGCCTCTCTGGACATCAACAAAAGGATTGTAAACAGGTTCTTCAATCCTTTCGACATATGTTCTCTCTGACGCCCAGTCAGACCAATTGGTGTACCCATGAGGTCGACACTGGGGACAGTCTGCCCGTAAAGAGTAAAATCTATCGGCAACCTGATCATGTCAGAGACTGCATCAAGACGGAGGTGCAGAAAATGTTGGAGCTGGGAGTCATTGAACCCTCGGACAGCCCCTGGGCTAGTCCCGTAGTTCTCGTGCCGAAACCTCACACCCAGGGCGGTAAGAAAGAGATGAGGTTTTGCGTGGACTACAGAGGTCTCAATGCAGTCACTAAGACTGACGCCCACCCAATACCAAGAGCAGACGAACTTATCGACCGGTTGGCTTCGGCCAGCTACTTAAGTACGTTTGACCTGACAGCTGGGTATTGGCAAATCAGGTTAGCTGAGGAGGCCAAGCCCAAAACAGCATTTTCTACCCCGGGTGGGCATTATCAGTTCGTGGTAATGCCCTTTGGTTTGAAAAATGCACCTGCCACCTTCCAAAGGCTGGTGAATCGAGTTCTCACTGGGTTGGACGACTTCTGTGCGGCGTATCTGGACGATATCGCTGTCTTTAGCTCCACCTGGGAGGATCACCTGGTCCACCTGAGGAAAGTGTTGAGGCCCTGCAAAAGGCAGGCCTCACTATCAAGGCCACTAAGTGCCAGATAGGGCAGACACAGGTTGTATACCTGGGCCACCTTGTAGGTGGAGGCCAGGTTCAACCATTGGAGAGCAAAATACAGGCCATCCAGGACTGGGCTCCTCCAACCACCCAGACCCAGGTTCGAGCTTTCTTGGGCCTGACTGGTTATTACCGGAAATTTGTCAGAAATTACGGATCCATTGTGACCCCGCTAAACGACCTGACAAGTAAAAAGATGCCAAAAAAAGTTCAGTGGACAGCAAGCTGTCAGAAGGCATTCGATGACCTAAAGCAGGCCATGTGCACAGCGCCTATCCTAAAGAGTCCAGACTACTCCAGACCATTCATTGTCCAAACAGACGCTTCGGAGCTGGGTGTGGGAGCTGTTCTATCTCAACTGAATTTTGATGGTCATGACCAGCCCATAGCTTTTATTAGCAGGAGGCTGACCCCCAGAGAGAAGAATTGGTCAGCTATTGAGAGGGAGGCCTTTGCTGTGGTTTGGGCCCTGAAGAAGTTGAGGCCATACTTGTTTGGCACTCACTTCAAGATTCAGACCGACCATAAGCCCCTCTTGTGGCTAAATCAAATGAAGGGTGAAAACCCCAAACTACTTAGGTGGTCCATTTCCCTACAGGGGATGGACTTCACAGTGGAGCATAGACCTGGCACTGATCATGGCAATGCAGATGGGCTCTCCAGGTATTTCCACTTAGAGCAAGAAGACTCACCTGGTCAAGGTTAGCTTATTGTCCCAAAGTTTGGGGGGGGTCATGTAGGAGAGTAGGGTCTGCAAACCTATGATCACCCAGATTTTTTGCTTTTGCTTCATTGGTTTACGACTTTCCCCGGCTGTGGGCCTGCCAATCAGGCCCACAGCCTAGCTGTTCTCTCTCGAAATTAACACACATGTACATTAGGTGCATCCACCAATTGGAACTGGGCCGCCTTGTCAGTCCCTGTCTCAGCATACCACAGGTATCCAGGGCATCGGTGTACCCAGGGCCTACCAGGGGCTGCAGCATGTATTATGCCACCCCTGGAATGGCTGCCCAAATCTGACACAACTGGCTGCACGACAGCTGGGGCAACGTGGTGTAATCACCCGTTGCTGTAGGTGTAGTATTCCTACACCTAACCCTAAAATGGACACATGGATTCCTATCAGTCACTCCTATGGCAGGCCTTATCAATCCTGAAGGCAGAGTGCAGGGAATCATGTGGGACGGTGCTCTGGCGCGAGCTGAGCCCGTCGACGGCTTGCGGAACCAAGTCCTAATAGCCGTTCCATGGTGACGCGGGCCAACTACTTTTAAATGCATTATAATCCTTGCGGTTACTTGCTAACTTTGGCATCGCATCACCTACACATGTCGAGTAAGGTGTCATACGAATTGGAATACGAACCCCTCGCCAGTTCTGGCGACGGGGTTAGCGTTCCCCCCTTTTAGAGGGGCACGACATGGAAGTAACCTTGAACCCCGGTTAAAGTTGACTCAAGCCTCAGCATCACAAAATGGATGCTGCCACCAGACACAAGTCTGACCTCCTGCTGCTGGGAGACCTTCCAGCGAGGGGAGCTTGGACAAAGGGTTTCCTGTCGAGGGCGGTGTTAGCACCATCCCAGACAGGGTTTGTGTATCCCAGGTAGGCAGGGCTGAAAGGAAGGTGATTGCCAGTGGCACCCCGGTGCTCACTGTGCATAGCCCGGCTCAAACCAGTTTCGGGGGCACACCAGCCCCTGAGCTGGGGCGAAGCCGGACAAAGGAGAGGGGTGTAACCACCCCCCTCCTGGCTCCACCCATAGGTAGAACCTAGTCACGGGCCAGCCCCTTTTCTTAGAATAAAGGTAGGAGCGAGTCCCCTTCCCAAATTGGATAATTCTGAATATTGAACTACTTTCCACGAAAGGAACTCTTGACTATTTCTGAAGACTCTCCCTTGTGGCTAAGGAGTAGCCACCCTGCACCAGCAGGCACCACCTAAGTGCTTGCGGTTTGCTGTAAGTCTCTCCTACGGATCAAGACTGCCCAGCTCGACGAGACCCGAGTTCCCTGCCATCTCTGACCTTTTACCTCCCTCATCAGCCCAGCTGAGAGTCGTAGGTGTGACGAGACCTGCGGGACCGGCCATCTTCAGAACCTGCACGACGCTTATCTAGCACGCCCACCGAGGGACCCTCGAGTGAGTGCACCTAGGGTTTGAGAAGCCCTAACCCCGAGCAGCTCCAGCACCGAAGTCTGCCTCCCCAGCATCCACGAGATCTGCGTGGGGGCCCTTCCGCTCCTTGCTGTTCACCGCGTTGTCCGACCACTTGCCGACCGGCTTGTGGCCCTCTTCACGATGCACCACGATTGTTTCATCACTAGTCTGGTTGCTCCAGACTGGCTCTTGCTCCCCTTCAACAGAGGAGTGCCACGGACCCTCCTGGTCCACTCCAGACGCCATCTTGACTCCACCGCATGGGCTTGCCACTGCCAAGATCCGCTGCCCCTTTCCTGGGCCCAGCATCATCGACAGCAGACACCTTCGTGGGACAGCTCGCCCTCCATCCTGGTCGCCTCCGCGCCTCCTGGTCCAAGGAACAGCTGAGTCCGACGTCATCCACTCACCTGGTCGAGGTGACTTCAGCCGGTACCCTCCTGGTGCCCACACGATCGCTGGCTAGCGGTTGAGAACTGAGTCCCCTCTGCTTTCAGGTTTCCTTCAACACCGATCCAGGCTTGGATCTCGCTGAACATCGACACTGGTCGCCTGCCAGCAACTCTTCTTTCAGGCTCCTGAGACTACAACGAGGACTTCCGACATCTTGCCGAACCTTCCACCGCCGCAGCCTCTGGGCTAGGTAACTCGAGCATTTCGGTGCTCCATCGCAGGTTCGCTTTACAAGTGTCCAGTTCCTTTTTCGTTTAGTCCCACTGATCGGATCACTCCGGAATCAGTAACTTTAGACTTTCTAACTTCTCCCCTTCCACTTGCAGTGTAATGGTTTCGTGCCCTCGGGCATTTGTGTAAATTGTGCAACCAGAAGTATTTTCCTAAGAGTTTTGTATTGTGCTTAGCTCCCTGACTCATAAAGAGCCAGGGTAGTCTTGTTATAAATAAATATCCTTTATTTTCATAACAACTTGTGTGGTGTCCTTTCACTTGGTGTTCAAGGGGTATATGTGATGGTAAACAGCTGGCTTAACACGCCCTCTAGAGTTTAGCCTAAGACTGCTCGTATCCACGCTACTAGGATAGCTGGTCTATAAGGTTGACTTACAACCAATCATCAATAAGGGTTGTTTGGAATGATACACAGTGATCACTAGAATAGTGAGCACTACATATCAGGCCAACTTCTCACAATATAGATGCTCCAATTTAAAGTTTATCTTCTGGTAAGCAGGCCTAATGATGTTAAATACACTTGGACATTCTTTTCATTAACAGAATTGGTTAGTCTAACTGCTCTTTATGAAATTTCCATATAGATTTTATTATCTACGAGAGAACGGTGGCACCAACGAACGTAAACCAACATCGTTTGGGTTTTATATGAAGGTATGCCCAATATTTGGAGTATTTCATATATATATAAAATAAATTTATGTTTTGGAGCTACCATTGAGAACATCGTTTGTGTTTTTATTCAGCCTTGAAGATTTTCATTTAATGGGACATCTTCAATCCCCTTTGTTGAAAGAAAATTGTTTCATCCGAAAACATAGTGAAATTAAACACTAGCTACGTCCTAAATTTTTTAGGT